>NC_091071.1:154815000-155505000 GCF_032405125.1 Capricornis sumatraensis
CACAGCTTTAAATCCAGTGTCTTATCAAATATCCATGTCCACTCCTTCCCAGGACGGTGTTCTTTCTGCTGCAGGACTTCAAAAGAGCACCCATTCTGTCACGTGTGTAAGGACACACCCTCCCTGAGGCCCTCAGTGTGAAAGCTCAGTTTGTCTACAAACACTGTCCCCAGAACATCCCAGGCAGAGACCACACCCTGACCATTACCACGTACCCAAGGAAGGAGCATCAGTACTTGTGAAGGGAAGCCGGATCTTGACTTGGTTAAGTGAACTTTTATGCCCTAGTCTGCTTTTTCTGACAAATTTGTTTTGAGTAGTTGCACTTCCTCTGATGTCGGGTTCAAGGTAATGAGACCAATTTGTAAAAGTCACATTTAAAGGCAGCCTCAGGACCCCATTGGCCTGCCTTATGTTTGCAGAAGGTCTAATGGAAGTTGAACAAGTGAACTTTATTGTCCTTTGCAGAAGATCCGTTGTGAATAGGAACAGTGTGCCAAGTCCCACAGTTTTATATCCATAAATATGCATACATTAGTGTTTATGATCCCCCTGCACGAATCAGGGATTATTTCACTCTGAAGCACATAACATTTCATGTGAATTCCATTTTTCGGCATCTTGAAGTATATCATTCATTGAGGGTATATTTCTCATCTGATATCCACAGTGGAATTATCTAGCATTTTAACAATTTTGCTGTGATGAATTTTTAAAGTTATTATGTTTCAGATGAGTCATAAATCAGGAGACTAGACTTTGGAGGAGCCAAACAGTTGAGCCAGGATCCAGTAAGACTGGATGTTTTTCATCTTTACTAAGTTTGGTCTTTACAGTTGCCATGATAAAAATTTGGAGAATACATCAAAGTGAAAAGTGTCAGCGGTCTAATTTTAAATAAAGACAAAGTTTTTAAACTCCTCACTATACCTTTTCAGTCCCATGGACCAAGCACATTTTAAATGTGCTACATTCAACAACTTCTGTGAGCAGAACAGAATACATCTACTGAAAACCAGAGAAAACAATCCTTGGGAATTTGGATCATCGAAGGAGACAGTTATCAGTCTGTGAAATAAACTACCTCACCCTACAGTTTCTCAGAATGTTGATAAGCATTCTTTTAGGAGAAAAATATTTCAGTAATAAGACATTTGAATAAAATATTCAAAAGTAAAACAGATGGAATTTTAGGAAGTCAAGATATTTCTTCACTATTCAATGTCTCTGTGTGTGAGTGTGTGTGGTAGGGGAAGGTGTGAGTGTGTGATGGGGTGTGTTAGTATCTTGTAAATCTCCAAGATGAGTATATGGGCTTCCCTCATAGCTAAGTTGGTGAGGAATCTGCCTGCAATGCAGGAGACCCAGGTTCAATCCCTGGGTCAGGAAGATCCCCTGGGGAAGGAAATGGAAACCCTCTCCAGTATTCTTGCTTGGAGAATCCCATGGACAGAGAAGCCTGGCAGGCTACAGTCTGTGGGGTTGCAAAAGTCAGACACGACTTAGTGTCTAAACCAGCAACTGCCCAAATGTATCTCAAGATTTCCTTCCTATAACACCTTTATTTTTTTGGAGCAACTATTAATCATGAAAACTCCATGAAGAAAACCAGTTAGATTTTAATATAATTCAATCATAAAGTTTGTTTTCATGTTTTTAAACAATGCCCGCCCCACCCTCCAGGTTTATCAGCATCTTGAGGGCAGCAAATGCACCTTATAATTCTTGATCTCCTCCACTGTGCCTCTAGCACAGTGACCCACCCAACCTTATTCATTTTCTCCATCCTCCTTCTCATTCACTCCTGTAAGCCTCTTCAAGGGCATCAAGCCCAACCTTGGCTCAGGACTTTTTTTAAATTTCTTGGCCACTCTCTGCAGTAAGTGGGATCTTGGTTCCCCAACCGGGCATGGAACCTGCACCCCCTGCATTGGAAGCATGGAGTCTTAACCACTTGGCCACCAAGGAAGTACCAGCTCAGGGTTTTGCATTTCCCATTCATGTGCTTTAAACCTTCTTCCTAAAGAAAGTCACATGACTATCTGTCTTCCTCCTTTCATCCACGGCTCTACTAAAATCACTCCCTCTCTTACTATTATTCCTTTTCCTCTTTCCCTGATTATTTTTTCTTCACAGGACATAAAAATATCAGACATTATATCATCCATCTACCTACTCCTTGATTACCTTTGTCCTCATACCCACCACATAAGCACAGGAACTATGCTTTGTTTCCTGCTGTGCTCCTAGTCCCCAAGGCCTTGCCTGTTACATTTGTGCAAATGTTGTGCACATGTGCTCAGTCGTGTCTGACTCTTGCAACCCCATGGACAGTAACCCATCAGTCTCCTCTGTCCATGAAACTTTCCAGGCAAGAATAATGGCATGGGTTGCCATTTCCTACTCTAGGGGATCTTCCCAACCCAGGGATCGAACCCATGTCACCTGCATCTCCTGCTTTGGCAGGTGGATTCATTACCACTGCACCACACTGTATATAAATAAGGAGTTACTGAAATAATAAACCAAAGACTCCTACAAGAAAAAAGGAAGCAGAGGGAAGTTCAACTTTTGACTGTATTATAATCAGTCCTATTAAAGGAGCTTCAGACTAAGGTCCCCATAGTCCTATCTCACAGACGAATATATAATTTTTAAATTAAAGATTTACCTTTGAAAACAAAAGATAATAAAAACAAAGCATTTTATTAGAATAGTATATACCCAACCAGATGGATGTGAAAGAAAGTCTTTTGGAAGGCATCCTGTGTTAACTCACTGGCTGGATCATACGTAATTCAACCTCACTTGTTTTCTTTTCTTTTGATTTTTGACAGTAGTTGGTGGCAACCTAAGGGAGCAGTGAAGGAAGAGGATTCGGGTGGCTGTCCAAATAACTGTGTTCTACCCACCAGCTTCGCCACTAAATTGAACAAATTTTTAAACCCACTGGGGGCTTCCCTAGTGGTCCAGCGGCTAAGACTCCGCACTCCCAATGCACGGGCCCCAGTTCAATCCCTGGTCAGGGAACTAAATCCCACATGCCCCAACCGAGAGTTTGTATGCCACAACTAAAGGTGCTACATGCTGCGACTACGACTTGGTGTGTATGGTGTGCCTGCAGTCATGTCTGACTCTTTGCGACCCCATGTACGGTAGCCCACCAAGCTTCCCTGTCCATAAATAAATAAACAATTAAAAAACAAACTCTCTGGATGTCCTTTTTCACATTTTGTCTGTTAAGGAGATCCATGGAACATAGCTTGGAAAAATTCTGCTTTACAAATGTGTTACTATCACTAGTCTTACTTAATTGTTGACATTATCTAGGCTCAGATAAGTTTAGGAGATGTTTGGATTAAAGAACTAATAGGTTGCTATTCCAGAATTTCTCAGGATCTTTAAGATACTGACATATGTTATAACCCTCCAAGAGGAGGTATACAGTAAGTAGAACTCTCCAAAGAAACTTTTGACCAAGGAACACTTTTAACAGCTCCAAAGACATTCTTCCCTGAAACACCACTTTAGGAGGTACTAGAAGTCATCGCCAAGATCACATAAAGCATTAACTGTTATCTGACCATGACACGGTCGTTCAAGAGACAATTGTGATGCTGTTGAAAAGCCACAAAGGAGCTTTTAAAATATTATACTCACTTAAAACTTAATAAGACACACAACCAAGTAGAAATTGGCTTTGAAAAGACGTTTCACCAAAGCAGATATCCAAGTAACTGATAAGTATGTTAAAAGATGCTCAACATCATTAGTCATTAAGAAACAATTATTAAGACAACAAGGAGATACTAGGACACATCATTAGAATACCTATAATCAAAAAGACCAACAGTATATCAAGTGTTGGCAAAGATAGGAAAAAGCTCAAAACACAGTTTGCTGGTGTGAATGTAAAATGACAGTCATCTTGGAAAATAAGCAGGTTCTTTAAAAAGTTAAACATACACTTTTAACCACATACCCAGCAATTCCACTACTTGTATCTACTTCAGAGAAGTTAAAGTATATGTTCCCAGAAAAAACTTTTGCTCAAATTTTCATATTAGCATTGTTTATGAATCTAGCTAAAATCTGAAAATAAAATGTCCATCAGCTGATAAATGGATAAAAATGCAGTTCTTTCACACAATAAAAAGAAACAAACTCTCCATTCACATGCAGAGAGTTCCATGGAAGCATATACACTAACATATGTAAATAGGCAGCCAACGGGAATTTGCTGTATGGCTCGAGGAACTCAAACTGGGGCTCTGTAATAACCTAGAGGGGTGGGAATGGATGGGAGGTGGGAGAGAGATTCAAGAGGGAGCGGACATATGTACACCTATGGTTAATTCATGGTGATATAAGACAGAAATCAAACCAATATTGTGAAGCAATCATCAATCAATGAAAATAAATATTAAAAATAATAAAAACAAAAATTAATTAAGACATGCCAAAAAATGAAGCTGGACACATCTTACACTATATACAAAAATTAGTTAACTCAAAACAGATCAATGACCTAAACGTAAGACCATAAAAAAAAAGAAATAAACTATTGATACATGGGTGAACCTGAGAACATTATGCCAAGTAGAAGAAACTGACATAAAACACTACATGTAGTAAGATTTTATTTATATGAAATTTCCATAAAAGCAAAAGTATAGACATAAAGCAGATCTGCACCTATCTGAGGCTAGAGGTGGAAGATCCCCTGGAGTAAGAAATGGCAACCCATTCCTGGAAAATTCCATGGATAGAGGAGGCTGGAGAGCTACAGTCCATGGGGTCACAGAGTTGGACATAACCGAGCATGCATGCACATACACCAGAAAAAAACTAGAGGGAGCCACCAAAACCTTACAGCTCAGTCTTCCAGAAATCTGATTTGCTGTGTTCATAACTTGGGCCAGAAATCTCTGAGGAAGCAACATTAAAGCTGATGTTGAAATGATAAGAAGGAAACAGCTCTAAAATGATCCAGGAGAAAAGCATCCCATGTTGAAGGAAGAAGATGTGTGAAGACTCTAAGTAGGAACTTGTGGAGGGGTCAGAGGTCAGAGGGAAGTTAAGCCAGTGCAACCGCAGCATGAGCAGCCCAAGTGAATGTGGCATGGGGAAGCTGAGGAGATACAGGGGGTTAAACCATGCTGGCCTTGCTACGGTTTTTGGATTTTATTCCAAGAGCATGAGGAGCTAGTGGAAGAGAGAGAGAGACCTTTTTTTTTCTTTTTTAAAAGCATTTTAGCTGCTCTATAAGAGGCAAGAGTGACCACTGGGGAAGAGTTGGGAGAACTCTTCAGGAGTCTTGATGAGATATCATACTGACAGCATGGCTGTGTTTTTAGGGTAGTATCATTGTTAAGAGTGAGGACTATGGCAACAAAATGATGGAGGTTCCCATTTCAACCCTCTGTCACTTCCCATCCAGGTGGCTTTGGAGAACTTATTAAACCTCTGTAAGCCTCAATTGCTTTAGCAATTAGTAAAAAAAAAAAAGGGGGGGTAATATTAATATTTATCCATACAATTGTTATGATGACTCTGTGAAAGAGATGATCATACTAAATAATGTAAGTCAAAGAAAGACAAATATCACATGAAATCACTTACATATGCAAACTAAAAAAAATGATACAAGTGAACTTATTTATAAAATAGAAACAGACTTAGAAAACAAACTTATTAGTTACCAAAGGAGAAAGGTGGGGAGGTGAATTAGGAGTTTGGGATTAACAGATACACACTATATAAAACAGATAATCAACAAGGACTTACTGTATAGCACAAAAAAGAAAAGAATTGTTTTCCATTATAAGTTATTACAAGATATTGAATATATTTCCTTGTGCTATACAGTAGATCCATATTGATTACCTATATATAACTGAATCACTTTGTTGTTCACCTGAAACTAACACAACATTATAAATCAATTATACTGCAACTAAAAAATACATGTAAAGCACTTGGAATATAGTAAGTGCCTCCCCAAATGATAGGGATTATGATCCTTGAAACTCTATTCTACTAATTATGCCACCTTCAACCAAGTAGCAGATGCTGTTCGTGCCCTGCCCCATATCCTCTTGAGACACCTGAATTCACCAGCAGGTATAGTGGACAGTTTCCAACACACTCAACTTCCCACCTTCAGCACCTAATCTCTCCTCATTGCCTGAACAGCTTCCTCTGGCATCACAAAGACTTGTTCAACAGCAAGAAGGATTTTAAGTAAGTACCCGACCAGAGACAACAATCAGTCAAGAGAAAGTGGCAATCAGTAAATTAACCAGGCTCCCCATCTTCTGGCTGCAGATTTCAAGGTGTATTTCATGCAGGTTTGGGGAAGGGTGTACCTGGTGAGACTCAGTTGCCTGCATGGGTAATTCACTCATTGACTCACATTTATCGAGTTTAATCCTGCCCTGTCACTTTCCCCATTTCTTCACACCTGCTTTCTGGGATCACTTCCCAAATAAGTTACTAGGACTGAGATACCTGTCATTGAGTCTACTTCTGGGGAAACCCCAACTAAAGCAAACTCAGCCGTGTGTACTTAGGCAATCTCCCAGGCCCTCTTATCTATAAAAGGCATGCTTAAGTAGTCAACTTCCACTATTCAAAATTTAGGCTACTTATATTTGGCCACATTTCCATCTAGCATGTAAGTATAATCTGTATCAAATTAGTAATTTTAATAAACACTTAAATATAGTAACACATTCTCTTATATAAAGAATGAATGGCTTCTGCATATTTAATGATACGAAGTGATATGCTACTTGGCTTTTGTGCTCACCAGATATGGCATCATAGTGTTAATTGCTCAGTCGTGTCGGACTCTTTGTGACCCCATGAACTGTAGCCCTCCAGGCTCCTCAGTCCATGGAATTCTCCAGGCAAGGATACAGGAGTGGGTTGCCAATTAAACTGAATGGAGAAGTTTAAAATGGCTGTTAAGGATATATTAAGTGAATTCAGGTTAAGAATGTGGCAGATTATATTTTCTAAAGACAGTCACAGTGATATCTCCCATGTCCCATATGGGTTCGCACTGGAGGTTTGTCATTCCCCCATCAGGAAGCAGAATCTGTTTTCCCTCCCCTTTAGTGTGGATGGGTCCTGTGACTGCTTGTCCAATAGATATGATGAAGACGATATTGCACCAGTCTTACGAGAGGCATTAAAACTACATTTGCAGGGTCCACTTCCTGTCTTTTGGAAGACAGCCAGTGGGGAAGAAAGGAGACCTCCCAAGAAGTCCATGCTATGTGAAGCCCAAGCATGTGGAGTAACCACACTAGAAGAGAGTGTCATTGAAGTGAGTGAAGAACCTATTGTGGAATTGCCCCTCCAGCCCCTGATGCCCCAGCTGATGCCAGGTGGAAAGTGACCACGTGAGCCTCCTTGAATTCTTGCCCCACAAAACCATGAGCAAAATAAATGGATGTACTTAACCACTAACTGTCCAATGTAGATTATTACACAACAATTGTTATTGTTGTTCAGTCTCTAAGTCATGTCTGACTCTTTGTGAACCCATGGACTGCAGCATGCCAGGCTCCTCTGTCCTCTACTATCACCCGGATTTTGCTCAAATTCACGTCCACTGAGTCAGTGATGCTATCTAACCATCTCATCCTCTGTTTCTCCCTTCTCCTTTAGACTTTGATTTTTCTCAACACCAGGGTCTTTTCCAATGAGTTGGCTCTTCACTTCAAGTGGCCAAACTATTTGAGCTTCAGCTTCAGCAATAGTCCTTCCAATGAAAATTGAGGGTTGATTTCCTTCAGAATTGACTGGTTTGATCTCCTTACAGTCCAAGGGACTCTCAAGAGTCTTCAACACCACAGTTCAAAAGTGTCACTTCCTCAGCTTTCAGCCTTCTCCATGGTCCAACTCTCACATCCATACATGACTCCTGGAAAAACCATAGCTTTGACTAGATGGACCTTTGTTGGCAAAGTAATGTCTCTGCTTTTTAATATGCTGTCTAGGTTGGTCATAACTTTTCTTCCAAGGAGCAAGCATCTTTTAATTTCATGGCTACAGTCACCATCTGCAGTGATTTTGGAGCCCAAGAAAGTCTGTCACAGTTTCCATTGTTTCCCCATCTATTTGCCATGAAGTGATGGGACCGGAGGCAATGATCTTGTTTTTTTGAATGTTGAGCTTTAAGCCAGCCTTTTCACTTTCCTCTTTCACTTTCATCAAGAGGCTCTTCAGTTCCTCTTCACTTTCTGCCATAAGGGTGGTGTCATCTGGATTTCTGAGATTATTGATATATCTTCCTGCAATCTTGATTCCAGCTTTTGCTCATTCAGTCCGACATTTCTCATGATGTACTCTGCATATAAGTTAAATAAGCAGGGTGACAATATACAACCTTGACATACTCCTTTCCCAATTTGGAACCAGTCCATTTTTCCATGTCCAGTTCTAATTGTTGCTTCCTGACATGCAGACAGGTTTCTCAGGAGGCAGGTAAGGTGGTCTGGTATTCCCATCTCTTTAAGAATTTTCCACAGTTTGTTTGTAATCCACACAGTCAAAGGCTTTAGTGTCGTCAGTGAAGCAGATGTAGATGTTTTTCTGGAACTGTCTTGTTTTTTCTATGATCTAGCGAATGTTGGCAATTTGATCATAAACCATAGCTTTGACCATAAGGACCTTTGTCTGCAAAGTGATTCCTATTCATTTTAATATTCTGTCTGTGTTTGTCACAGCTTTCCTTGCAAGGAGCAAGTGTCTTTTGATTTCATGGCTACCATCACTGTCTGCAGTGATTTTGGAGCCCAAAAAAATTTCAGAAAAAGAGAATTTTAAAGTAATTAAAATTAATAATTTGCAAACTCATAAATGTTTTCTAGAATTAGATTGACTTCGGGATCAAAGTTATAGATATGGTTTCCAAAAACGTGAAAAATTTTCCTTGTGGGGAATCAGAAACAATGAAAGCAGAATCCTATTTGAAGTCTCACTTTTTTCATTAGCTGTGGAGTAATGAAAAACAGCCATCCTGAATATCCAATTTCCCCCAATACTTTAATTCTTTTCTTAGGCTGGAAGTTTTAACAATTCATTCTTTACTACAAGTTGGAAAAAAAAAATACATAATGATTTTTTAAACTTTTTCTATTTCTGGGCAGCAGATTTTGAAGGTGAAGCTTTAATCACATGCTAGTCTTATAATCACTGCTGGTTTTCAACTAAAGTATTACAAATTGGGCTTTAGTTCAATTTAAATTGCATGGGCCAAATCCGACCCGTGGTTATTACAGTGACTCCCATTGAAATCATTAGTAGTTGTACATGTGTAACTGAGGAGATAATTTGTCCACGTGTGCTTTCGTCTCCCTGTGTCTCTATGCAAGTGCAGGCACAGAGGCTGGGCTGCAGAGGGAAACATCTTGCACTATTTGGAATAAGTTATCTTTTCACCATACTGGATTCATGTCAACATGATGGAAAGAAAGTGTAAGGACAACCAGCATTTCCTGCTGTAGTTTTCAGTGTCCTGGTGGTTCCTGGCAAACCTGAACCACCTATCAGAAGCAGTTCAGGGTTGCAGCTCCTCTCAGTAACTATGAAAAAGGTCCTGCCTAGCCCCCTCTACTTCATCCACTGCTGGGAGACCCTCCTCTATTTTCAGCTGATTGGAAAGCCAGTGCCTCAACGTCAGGTTTTGGTACCAACTATACTGTAGACAACTGTCTTCCCGGGCAGAATGTTCACTTTTGACCAAACAAACAAATGTCCAAGGCACACACAGTCCAAACCACTGGCCAGAGGACATGTTTACAGAAAGTCCCGGGGGATATACTTTGCTCATTCAACAGTGAATGAACTTTTGTGAGCATTTAGAAGACTGGTCCTCCATCTTCAGGGTGCTTTAGAATCATTGGCAGGGCTTGTTAAAAAGACAGAATTCTGGTCAGTCCACCCCCAGAGTTTCTGATTCTGGGATGAGAGCCTGAGAATTTGCATATCTAACTCCCTAGATAATGCTAATGCTGCTGGTCCAGATACCATACTTTAAGAACCACTGTTGTAGAATTTGTTTGTAGAATTTGTAGCTGTTGTCATTGTTGTTGGTATTTAGTCTCTAAGTCATGTCTGACTCTTTTGTGACCCCATGGACCATAGCCTGCCAGGCTCCTCTGTCCATGGGATTTCCCAGGCAAGAATTCTACAGTGGGTTGCCATTTCTTTCTGCAGAGCATCTTCCTTATCCAGGGATCGAACCCACGTCTACTGCATTGGCAGGTGGATTCTTTACTGCTGAACCAACAGGGAACATCTGTTTTAGCTATGGAAGCTATCTAAAGATTGTCAAATTCTTCCTAGTTGAATTGTACTTAGGTTTTTCACACCAATGATTACCTTTAGTTTTGTCAGTAGTAAAAGGAAAAGTGTTAGTCCCTCAATCATGTCTGACTCTTTGAGACTCCACAGACTACAGCCTGCCAGGCTCCTCTGTCCTTGGGATTCTCCAGGCAAGAATACTGGAGTGGGTGGCCATCTCCTTCTCCGAAAGTGAAAGTCTCTCAGTTGTGTCCAACTCAGCAACCCCATGGGCTATACAGTCCATGGAATTCTCCAGGCCAGAATACTGGAGTGGGTAGCCATTCCCTTCTCCAGGGGAAATTTGCAGCCCAGTAATTGAACCAGGGTCTCCTGGATTGCAGGCAGATTCTTTACCAGCTGAGCTACCAGGGAAGTCCTTGCAGACATAGTGTTAAATAAGATATGATCATTACCATACAATGTTGGGTTCTAGCATGGAAGATAAAGAGGCAAATCAACAACTGTGGGACTGGTGAGTGCTATCACAGAGAAAATACTAGCTTCCTAGAGTACATGAGCTAATTTAGATTAAGAAGAAGGGAAGAGCATATAATATTTAGTGATTAAAGAAACCATTGTAGTGAACATCGGTTGCTTATGTCGGTCAGTACTCCTTTTCCTTCTGTATCAAAAAAACTGTTTTCCTTTTGAAAACCTGTCCCTGGCTTACTATAAGCTTGTCAATATCTGCTGCCAATCACATGTCCCTACTTCTTGCCACTAGGGGCCACATGACCCAACTGGCCCTTTTCTTGGGAATGATAATGAGCCTGAGAGAGAGAAAGAGTCTTTTTCTCCTTCTAAGATTCCCCAGCAATAAGGGCCACAAATGCCTGAAGCTTCTGTGGACCTTCTTTACTATCATGTGGACAGAGCCAGACTGAGAATAAAGGTGTGGCCAATCATATTTTTGCAAAGAATGCCACAAAATGGGATAAAGGAGGTAATTCCTTTGATCCCCCATGATCTCCTTTGACATGCCTCCTATGAAGCAATGGGGGTCTATGTTTCCTCTTCTTGAATCTGGGAAATGGCAGAAGTGACGCTGAGACTAGGACATAAAAGGCAAACCAGGTTGACTGATCCTCTTGGATGTTCACTTATGGAACCCAGTCACCATGCTCTGAGGAAGCCCAAGCAGTCACAGGAAAAGGATACATGTCAGTGTTCTGGCCAACAGCTCCAGCTGATGTCCCAGCCAGGCCTCTACCATCAAGCACCATGCGTGTGAGTAAATGAGTCTGCAGACAATTCTGGCCCCCGGTCATCACTCAGTTCTTTCCAGCTGAGGTCTCAGACATTGTGTAGCAGAGAAAAGCCCTCCTTGCTCTGTCCTCTCTTATTCCTGACCCACAAAATACCATGAAGTTAGGGGAAGATTTAGGGTGGTTTGTTTGTGACAATCGTAATTGGAACAGAAGCCAACCCAGAAATAGAGCTATGAGTTAGAAGAGAGAGAGCAAATGAACTTTATTTCACCTTCTACTCTACTTAGACACCTTAGCTTAAATCTTGCCTCAATCAGGATGGACTTGATGTCAGCCATCCTAGTTACATGAACTAACAAATTCTTGCTTTTGCCTAAGTTACTTTAAATTTGGGTTTTTGTCAATTCCAACCTAAACAATCTGAGTACAATAGCCTTTAATTATCATGCAGACAAGGAAAATTTAAAGAGAAGACACATAAAATTTTGAGACAGCTTGGTACTTGATGTCTGTTAGCATGCTGTCAAATATACTCTAAATGTGACTAAAAATCTCTCAGAAAATAAAATCATTAAAACAAGGGAAAAATAAATATTAGAATCAGAAAACCACCAGGTTGAGGCAAACATCTAAATCTAGCCCATCTAGAAATAAACCAAGACCCTATACTAGAAAGTCTGGCCTCTTACCTTTGATCCACCTTAAAGGAACCTTGACATCTTTTTCACTTCAGTTAAACTGCTGAATAAACAGTAGTACAGAGGATAGGACACTTCTGAGAAAGAGCTTCAAAAACCCTAGGAAAGAAATTTTGTGAATGAAAAATAAATATGGTAAAGGAAATAGTAAATGAATGGATAGTAAAGCAAGATTTTAACAAATTTTAAAACATTCTATAACGTTTGAGAATTGCCTCCTATGGAGTAATCTTTCCCACTTCATTCTTCTTCCTCTGGGTGTTTTCTGAACCTAAAGCATTTGAGGATTTATTTTCCTTCTGAGTGATTCCCAGCCATAATCAACTAAGAAGAAATACATTCAAGCAGAAAAAGAATTTTAATTTCTTTGAGATTTCTGAGTATCATTATATCAGTCTTCCACAGGTGACCTGAGAAATAGGCAAGGACATTGTTTTTAAAGTTTACAAATAAAGGTAGAAGAACCTACAATGATTCTTTTCCCTATATTATGAGGAACACAAGGCTGAGTCAGTATCCTTCAACATACAGTGTTAATTTTTGTGGTTAATCAAAATTGTTCCATTACACAGTGAATTGAGCTTAAAGGACTGCCTTGGTTCTCTACAAGTACAGGGTAGTAGAACACCAAGCTTGGTCATGGTACTTCCACTCAACAATAGATAGATTGCTTTGGACAAATCTTTAACTTCTGGAGCAAAATGTCTTTGTATGCAAATTCTTCCTCCCACTCATATGGATGCTTTGAGCCTCAAAACAAGTAATGTGAGATTTCTTGTCCTACATGCTCTAAAGAGCTATTCAAGTTCAAGTTACAGGATAGGTCAAACATATTTAGATTAGATGATCTTAACATTGCCCACATCTGTATAATTGCTAACCTTCATCAACAGAGAAAGTATCTTAAGGTATATTATATAAATTTGTGTATATATATATACAAATAGCTAAAAAAGAAGAGAAACTAAAGGCAAAGAAGTAAAGGAAAGATATACTCATTTGAATGCAGAGTTCCAAATAGCAAGGAGAAAAGAAAGCCTTCCTCAGTGATCAATGCAAAGAAATAGAGGAAAACAATAGAATGGGAAAGACTAGTGATCTCTTCAAGAAAATCAGAGATACCAAGGGAACATTTCATGCAAAGGTGGGCACAATAAAGGACAGGAATGGTATGGGCCTTACAGAAGCAGAAGATACTAAGAAGAGGTGGTAACAATACACAGAAGAGATCTTCATATACAATATACAATATATGAAAGAGATCTTTATGACCCAAATAACCATGATGGTGTGATCACCCACCTAGAGCCAGACATACTGGAATGTGAAGTCAAGTGAGCCTTTGAAAGCATCACTATGAACAAAGCTAGTGGAGGTGATGGAATTCCAGTTGCGCTATTTCAAATCCTAAAAGATGATGCTGTGAAAGTGCTGCACTCAATATGCCAGCAAATTTGGAAAACTTAGCAGTGGCCACAGGACTGGAAAAGATCAGTTTTCATTGCAATCCCAAAGAAAGGCAATGCCAAAGAATGCTCAAACTATCGCACAATTGCACTCATCTCACATGCTAGTAATGTTAAAAATTCTCCAAGCCAGGCTTCAACAGTATGTGAACTGTGAACTTCCAGATGTTCAAGCTGGTTTTAGAAAAGGGAGAGGAACTAGAGATCAAATTGCCAACACCCGTTGGATCGTCAAAAAAACAAGAGAGTTCCAGGAAAACATCTACTTCTGCTTTATTGACTATGCCAAAGACTTTGACTGTGTGGATCACAACAAACTGTGGAAAATTCTTCAAAAGAATGGGAATACCAGACCACCTGACCCGCCTCCTGAGAAATCTGTATGCAGGTCAAGAACAACAGTTAGAACTGGACATGGAACAACAGATTGGTTCCAAATCAGGAAAGGAGTACATCAAGGCTGCATATTATCACCCTGCTTATTTAACTTTTATGCAGAGTACATCATGCGAAATGCTAGGCTGGGTGAAGCACAAGTTCGAATCAAGATTTCAGGGAGAAATATCAATAACCTCAAATATGCAGATGACACCACCCTTATGGCAGAAAGTGAAGAAGAACTAAAGAGCCTCTTGATGAAGATGAAAGAGGAGAGTGAAAAAGTTGGCTTAAAGCTCAACATTCAATAACTAAGAACATGGCACCCAGTCCCATCACTTCATGTCAAATAGATGGGGAAACAGTGAGAGACTTTATTTTGGGGGGGCTCCAAAATCACTGCAGATGGTGACGGCAGCCATGAAATTAAAGACGCTTGCTCCTCGGAATAAAAGCTATGACTAACCTAGTTAGCATATTAAAAAGCAGAGACATTACTTTGCCAACAAAGGTCCGTCTAGTCAAAGCTATGCTGTTTCCAGTAGTCATGTAGGGATGTGAGATGTGGACTATAAAGAAACCTGAGCATAAAGAATTGATGCTTTTGAACTGTGGTGTTGGAGAAGACTCTTGAGAGTCCCTTGGACCGCAAGGAGATCTAACCAGTTAATCTTAAAGAAAGTCAATCCTGAATATTCATTGGAAGGACTGATGCTGAAGCTGAAACTTCAATACTTTGGCCACCTGATGCAAAGAACTGACTCACTGGAAAAGACCCTGATGCTGGGAAAGACTGAAGGCAGGAGAAGAAGGGGACAACAGAGGATGAGATGGTTGGCTGGCATCACCGACATCACCGATGAATTTGAGCAAGCTCCAAGAGCTGGTGATGGACAGGGAGGCCTGGGATGCTGCAGTCCATGGAGTCACAAAGAGTCTCACATGACTGAGCAACTGAACTGTACTGATATAAATCCGTATACCTAAAAGTCAACCTTAACAAAAATTCTAAAATAAGCACTTGGAAGTATTACTTCTTGGAATCCTGACGGCATGGGAAGCAATGGCCTGGAGATTTTAAAAGCTAAAGAATGAAGACCTAGTGGGAAAGTTGTGTGCATGTTAAGTTGCTTACGTCATGTCCAACTCTTTGCGACACTATTACTGTAGCTGCCAGGCTCCACCGTCCATGGGCTTTCCCAGGCAAGAATACTGGAGTAGGTTGCCATTTCCTCCTCTAAGGGATCTTCCCAACCCAGGGATCAAACCCACATCTTTTGCATCTCCTGCATTGGCAAGAGAATTCTTTCCAGTAGCGCCACATGGGAAGCCCCAGTGGGAAAGTTATTTCATGCTAAAAGAACCCACTAGTTATACTACTTAAGCTTGTCTCATCTGAAAACTATAAATATGATTGGAATTCTCCTTTGGTGGCGAAAGACATATATCTGATACAAGTGATTTGATAGAAGGATTAGAGGAAGTTAACTAATTGGGCAAGTAGGGTTAATACAGAGCTTTCTCCTAAAATATGAAATTCTAAGCATCAGCCCAAGGACTAGTGGCTTAGCTGGTTATACATGGAAGAACTGAAAATAAACTAGGAGTGCTGGCTACTTTCTCTTCTCTGAAACTAACACTAGGAAGTAGTAAATTTTCTGTTTTGACAATCATGACAAAACATGACTTTCCATAATATTGATGACACATCTCATTCACTTTATAGGTAGCACAGAAGTCTAAGACAGCTCTATTTTTCTACCTTCCTCTTTCTGGAGCCCCCTAAAGGACAGGGCTGTGGGTTAAGGGGAAAGTCTAAGGACAAATGTCAAAACCACCTTCCTTGATAGAGAATAGTTAAAATTAATTAATTTCTGCCTTAACTCTCCACTTACCTTTCTCAGAATATCCACAACACAGAATATCATTATTCAGGCATTCAAGATATTTCAGAGAATATCCTCAGATATTCAGAGAACAGCCTCAACAAAATTTCCACATGTCACACAACCCATCTCCTGTGAGTTGAATTATGTCCCCAAATATTCACATGTTGAAGTTCTAACCCCCCAGTATCTGAGAATGTGACTATATCTGGCAATAAGGTCTTTAAAGAGGTCATTAAGCTAAAATGAGGTGAAAGGTTAAAATGAGGTTAAGCTAAAAAGGGTCTATGGCCTATAGAATGGTCATTAAGGTGCACTCTAATCCAGTATGACTGGTAAATTTATAAGAAGACGTGACCAAGACACAAGACACTCACAGAGGAAAGATGATATGGAGAACCGGAAAGAAGACAGCCATCTATAGGACAATAACAGAAGCCCCAGGAGACATAACCCAGCCAACAACTTGATCTTGGACTTCTAGCCTCCAGAATTGTGAAGAAAAAAATAAATTTCTGTCAGTTAAGTCCCTCAGGCCATGGTAATTTGTTATGGCAGCCCTAGCAAACTAATACACTATTCATTTGCTTTTAGCCCAAACAATGATCTAATGGTTCAGCTCTTTTACAAATTTCTAGAGCTAGAAATCCCATATTATTCCATGGGCAATAGTTCTTAGAGACTGACCCATTTCTGTGCTCACACAGGTGCTCCTTACAGTCACCAGGTTAATTTGGTCAAGGTAGAAACCTGTTATACTTTCCCCACCCCCACATCCTATGCCTCTATCATTTTTCTCCTTGTTTTCATCTTTAAAAGTATAGCCTGAACATTTAATGGGTACTCAATATATCAGCGTCCATTAAATGTTCTCTGAAAGAACTCTAAGATGAAGTTTAGTTTCAAATCTTAGGTTAGCTTTTCAACCTAACACTTCTGAGCTAACATTTAGATTTGACATTGAGCATAAACACCTAAATTATTAAGATATTAATAAGAACATCACTTCCATTCTGAACTTTATCTTCTCAGGCCATTGACACCACAGTCAAAGAGCTGAGAAAAATGCCTTCCTTCCATTCCTCCAGAGGAGGGAAATTAATTTTCCAGTCATAAATGAACACAGGTTTATGACTTTCCAACTTCTAAGTCACAGATCAGAAACCAGACTAAGGATGTTATAAACTGTTGTGATTATCATTGTTGTTTAGATGTTTAGGAAGTGGCATTTAATTTTGTCATTCATCTGTTTCAAGCAGGGAAAATCAGAAATTATATTTGTAATAATATGATATTTACCTCAGCAGAGTTTATGAGAATGTCATTCAACAAATTGTGTGCAGTAATTGCAATTAAATTACCTCCAATTGCAACTGAGGGCACATAACAGTTTCTCAGATTTCAGCCTCCTGGTGGCAGGTGTCTTCAACTCTTGACTATTCCATGGATTTTAAAGGTAAATTAGATTAAATCATCAGTTACAGCTCTAAATTTATTTTATCTTTCCTTGTTAAATTAAAGTCATCATCATATTTTTGTACCCTAGTGTGAGGGCCTTTGTTTTTCTGCTTACTTTATGGGATGTGGTGTTTGTTATTAGCATGTTGTATTTCAAATACTTCGTTCAGCCTTTAGAACCTTACAAAGGAAAAGAGAAGCCTATAACCCATTAAGAAATCTGTTTCTAAAAAGCACCATCATTGCATCAAAGAAATTCACTGCATTTGTTTGGAAAATTTCTAACGACAATATAGTCATCTTTTCTGACAAGAAGTCAGAAACTTTGATAGTTATAAACGTTGATAGTTATTAAACTAAAGCAGACAGTGAGAGTCTATGGTGTACTAGGGGAATAATTTCCTCTTTGTGTGTTTTTGTTTATTACTGACCATGGAATAAGTGATTCAATCCTCCTCCACACTGTTGCAGAGTTAATACATATTTATTCCCAGAAAGATAAATCTGTACCTTGTTTAGTTCTAGGTAATAATATATCTGTTGAGAATTAAAAATGTGTTGGCACTCTTTGCGGAGAAACAAAGAAAGAGTGTTTACTGTGACTTTTAGCCTCATATTTCCTTTTGCCAATTGCCAAGCAGGTCATTCTTCCACGGCATTGCCTGGTTAGCATTGAAAGCTTTGTATAAATACCCTTTCCTAAGTTAGCAGCTCTTACTCTTCCGTTTCTTCCAACATTTTTTCTTAACGTGCATCAGTCAAGGCTCTTCTTGTCATTGGCTGCTTTCTGGGGAAAGTTTCTGCCATATGGCCCCACTTCAGCTGGCAAAAGGGGTGGTTTAAAAGTCCATAAAATTCCATGGACAGAGGAGCTTGGCAGGCTATAGTCCATGGGGTCTCAAAGAGTCAGACACAACTGAGCACATTATAATAAATAATAAAAGTCTATAAAGTACTGAAACCTTCAGAAAAAAGAGAGATTAATGTTGGATTTTTTTACTACTGTCTTGCACAGCAGCTGCCGCAGTTCAAGAAATTTATGACTACAATAGCTTCTGCTGTGTTGAAAGGAATCCATAAATGAGTCTTAACTTTACATGATGACAGGCACTAGCATTAATCAAAATTGTGATGGTCTGGCAGTATATCACCAAAATTACATTCAAGTTAAAGATATGCTGTTATCTCTATGGCCTTGGGCAAGTCACTTTTTGTCCATAACCCTTTAATACTTTATCTCTCTAAAGTTCATTTCCAGTATAGAATGTTATGGTTCTATGGCCTATAGAGGAATTTAAATTTCTGTATACAAACATCAATGTTGGTGTTTTAATTCCGGAATCTATCTTCTCTTTACTTGAAAGTAGGAGGTGCAAGTAGATCTGATCAAAATTAGTCACTCCCCAAGAACAAAGAAACAACCAGATGTGTAGCAGGGTCTGTCCTGCCAGAGTACTTAAACTGAGACTTTATTACCAAAGGCAACCCTTAGAATGGCTTAATGCACATACCATACACACAAGCGTATAACCAAAATTTACCAAGCATTCAAATTAAGCATATACAACTCATTACAAATCTCTTCTACAACCATATCTACAAATAAACTTTGCGTATGTGAGTTTCATTTAGATTACGCATACTTCCCCCAACTCGGAATTAAAAACAGAGTGGATATGGAACTTTGTTCATCTCTCTGCTGTGCTCACAGGAGATCAGCTAGCTGAATGTCAGATTCAGTCTCTGAGCACTTCTTTGTGCTTAAGACATAAACAAAATGCTTCTTTCAACAAGATAGTTAAATACGTACAAGAATCATAAGCAGCACTAAGGTGGACTTGACCAATCATTTATAAAATCACTTGGCCTCTCAGTTCAGTTTTAGTTCAGTTGCTCAGTCGTGTCCAACTCTTTGTGACCCCATGGACTGCAGCACCCCAAGCTTCCCTGTCCATCACCAACCCCTGGAGCTTGCTCAAACTCACGTCCATCGAGTCAGTGATGCCATCCAACCATCTCATCTTCTGTCATCCCCTTCTCCTCCTACCTTCAATTTTTCCCAGCGTCAGGGTCTTTTCCAATGAGTCAGTTCTTCACATCAGGTGGTCAAAGTATTGGAGTTTCCGCTTCAGCATCAGTCCTTCCAATGAATATTCAGGACTGATTTCCTTTAGGATTGAATGAGACTTGCAAAATACTTAAATTTGGGAAACACAAGACATTCTCATGGATCCAAATCGCAGAATAATTTAGAATAGCCTGGAATTTGGTGGGCTCATCTTTGGTGAAACACTCTTTCTAGACTTTTTCTTTCAATGCTAAATTCCTCAGCTCTCACTCACAGTGGGAAAGCCTGTTTCATTACCTCTCAGAGATCTCAGGTGTTGCCTTTGGTGGGAAAGGGCTATCAGAAAGATAATCTTTCCCCCAGGAATCAAATTTTCCATCACTAGCACTTCCTAATTCCAGGCAGCAATTCCTTCTAGTAAATTCTTTTAGCCTGAATATTGAGAACTAGTGGGGCCAGTGCTGCCAATATCCTAATCAAAGCTGACACAGCCCACCCTGGAGGTTACCTGCAGCTTGATAGACCCTTCCTGAAAGTAGTGACAGCTTCTTACTTTTTCTGACCAAAAGAGCACACAAGGCAGGCTAGAAATGTCAGGAGTTAACACCTAGTTAAATACAAACCTCAAACCCTGAGGGATTGAGTGGTAAATACTTCAACATTCGCACCTCATTAGTTGGATAATCCTGAGGTATTCCCCCCACCACCATCTCTCATAGGGTCACCAGAGGGATTGGATCTGTCTCCCACAACAGTAGCTCAATAATACTCTTCCACCACCCTCCCCACCATCTCTCTTCTTAACTCCTTCTCAAGTGCCTCCTGAGATCATCTCCCTTCTTAGTTTTTGTCTCCATATCTTTGTCTGAGATCTGCTGTGGAGTAGCTCAGAATAAGCAAAGAATAAAGATAAAACTAATAGATTGTGGAAATATCAGAAATGAAGTAGAGGAAGAGAAGGAGAAGGAAGGGGCTGTTTCTGAAACCCAGCTGCTAAGTTAGGACATGGCAATAAATATTTAGGCATGGTCAAAAACACATGGGAGGACCAATAAGGGAATGAAATGGACCTGCCTACCACTTAATCAGCTGATCAAAGATCAAGACTGAGGGATTTGTGGAAAGGTTGGTCAATCAAAGTTACAAGGGCCAGTTTTGAGCAGATGAGCCAGGCAGGAAAAAGCCAGAGGCAGAAGTTAATTTAGTCAGGTTAATAGACAGCCTTGAAGTCTACAAGACAGAAACTAATGACACGTCCACAGAATTATAGTAGAGTCTTAGCTGAAAATGGAGTCATAAAACTGGATTTTCCCTGGAAAGTCAAGTTGCACCAAAGAAACTTGGTGTCTGATTCTACTTTGTTAATGAACTGAGGCCAAGCTTCATGAGCATCTCTCTCTTCAATGGGGCATGATAGCTTCTGTGTTTTAGAAGTAGATCTAGAATGTAGGTCTCCCAATTTCTGAGTAACATATGTTGTTAACCTACCAGTAAACATCTGAGTCCTTTAAAATGAAAGCACACACACATACACAGATACTCTTGTCATATCTTAAGGCACATAGTTGATGATTGAATGAAATGAACAAGAAACAAGATCACGAATGTGCATTTTCAAATCTCCTCATTCATGTAAAGAAAAATTGGCTTTTACTATTGTAAGACTACTCTTATGTTTCTGTTATTGTTGAGTTTTGAAGATAATAAAATAAAGATCTTAATTCCACAAGAGTGGAATCAACACATCAACTCTGTCAATTACATCATGAGTTTATTTCATCTTCCCAAGACTTGCATTCTTTCTATTGAGTTTGATGTGCCAGGTCCCCAAATTGGGAATTGCATCAAGACAAATATTTTTTAAATAAAGTAAGTATTGTTGGTTTCAAGTATGATTGTCTCAAATATAAACAACTACACAAATTCAAAACATGTTGGACGAAATAGTAGAAAGAAAACAGAGGAAGACGCAAAGTAAAAATAGAAGCCATATACATAAGGGTATAGTGGATAAAGCAGAGGGTTTATTCTGGAATTATACGAAGCCAGTGAAAAAGATATCATTTGGAACATAATATTGTGCAATTCTAGCCAATGTTAGAGGCAATCAAAATGTTTCAGGGGGGCTGAAATGTTTGAAACATGAGGACAAGTGTTGGCCCATTCAATACCTTAGAGAAAAGAAAACTATGGGAAAATTTTTTCCAAGGGTATATACATGAGCCAAATTTTTCACTCACATACTTGTCCATGGGACCTAATTCTGCACTTGGATATTTGTGGCAACCCTGCATTCTGCAAACTTAGTGCTTGGGTGAAACAGGAGTTAAGCATATGGCAGAATTCAGCTTGCATAGCCATGCACTAGCTTCTGTTAGCATTAAACTGCTCATTAGCATGCAGTGGAACTTTTTAAAAGGAAAACAACATTAATGGCTAGGAGCCATTAGTAAGCTATTTTAAAAGCTGGAATTCAAAATACAATTGAACAACCTAAAGCAGATATGGATGTAATCCACCACCCTACACATCAAGTGCTTCCACTAGCCTCCACTAGAACCTGCTCAGCTTAATCTCAGAAAGTATAAACCCAATTTAGCAGCCCATGACATGTTTTTGAGAGGCATACCAAAGACAAACGGAGGGACCCAATGACTCGTAGCTATATCATCAATCATCTTCCAGGTTCAGAGGAAGAGGAAATGCCTGTAGAGGCCCTGCTCTCAGCCTCCTGCACCTCCCTAGGAAATAAATGCTTTCCAACCATTAGCAAAGGAGCTTATTTTTTTAAATTTATGTTTAATTGGATTATAATTGCTTTATGTTGTGTTAATTTCAGCTGTGCCAGAAAGTGAATCAGCTATACATATACATATATGTACATATACATATATCCCCTCCCTCTCAAGCCTCCCTCCCACTCCCCATCCTACCCGTTAGGTCATCACAGAGCACTGTTCTGTACAGCAATTTCCCACTAGCTATCCATTATACACACAGTAGTATATATATGTCAGTGCCACTCTCTCAGTTCATCCCATCCTTCCCCTAAAGAGCTCATTCTTACGCTACAGATCCTATCTTCTTTGTATTTACTTGGCCATAATCTTCAAATTGGGCTTCCCTGGTGCCTGCAATACAAGAGACCTGGGTTAGATCCCTGAGTCAGGAAGATCCCCTGGAGAATGGAATGGCTATCCACTCCAGTATTCTTTCCTGGGAAGTCCCATGGACAGAGGAGCCTGGGTGGGCTACAGGCTGCAGTCCATAGGATGGCAAAGAGTTGGACACGACTGAGCAACTAACACTTTCACTTTCACAGTCTTCCAATTATGGAACAGAGAAAAAATGCTCTTACTGTAAAATGCAAAGGCTTTCAAAAGAAAACCAGTCACTTCTGTGAGTAGAACAAATATGTTCTCTGCATTTTCAGTATTCAGTTCAGTTCAGTCTCTCTGTCGTGTCCGATTCTTTGAGACCCCATGAATCGCAGCACGCCAGGCCTCCCTGTCCATCACCAACTCCTGGAGTTCACTCAGACTCACGTCCATCGAGTCAGTGATGCCATCCAGCCATCTCATCCTCTGTCGTCCCCTTCCAGTTTTCAGTATTACAGTTTCTTAAATGGGTGGATGTGGTGTTTCAAGCTACTGCACACTCATGGTCTCCTTCCTCTTCTTCATATGTTTCAATGTACTTGATGTTAACCTATAAAAACACATGTTTCTGCTTTCAGGAACTTCTTGGATCTTCCAAGTCTGTTCTTTCTTGGCAAAAATTTGATCTGACAGCTATGGAGGATGCAGCAAGTGTTGAGTGGAAAAACTGAGATGGGGAAAGCAATTAGCTTTAAAGCCCAAGTTCATTTGGGGTGGTATGCAACATAATATAAAGAACAAGATCTTGAGAGAGGGAGAAAGAGGTTAGATCTGAAGTGAAACCTAAGGACACAACTGAAATGTATTAAGGATGGAGGTGTTCACCTGTCTTCTTTTTTTTAACATCAGAAAATAAAGAGTGCAGAACATGATGCGATTCAACAGAAACATACCCCACACAGAGCATACCAAGGAAATCACTTCATTTGGAGGAGCCACTGCCTGACTATAAATGGACAGAGTGTGAAATCAGAACAGAAGTCTGGGTCAAGGTGCTTACAGAAGGGTAGACAGGGAAAAGACAATTGTCCACTGGAGAACAATAAAATAAAACACTCAACTTCAGAAGTTAAAGAATAAACACATACCTATGGTCCACAGAACTCCATAGCCAGAGGTGGGGGGGTGGGGAGAAAAATTGCCAAAACAGTGCTAAACTGCTATAAAAGCCACAGAAAAGCTAGGTTATTTACTCAAGAGAAGGAGCTCAAGAGGGTACATAGAAAATGCAGTGGGAATAAAGAAACTCAGTCATTTCATGTGCCAAGAGAAATAAGCAGTAGCAACAACATTTTAAAACCCCAATTTATGGGGAAAAGAAGAAAATGACTAGTCTCAGCCAAGAAAAATAATAGCTCTGCATATCTTCGGCTATTGGATTTTTGCATTCTTAAATACATGACTGTGGTCTGTGATTCCCAAGTCCTTTCATGAGTGTGAAAATTGACCTCCATAAACTTCTCACTAAGCCACTTTTCTCCTACCAAAATGTGGATGAGCTATTTACTCTCCTGACTCAGCTGATGTACTCTGTAGCATCAGGATATCATTATTTACTGGGAGAATCTTAAAGCTCTCTGATAGCTCAGCAGGTCTTTTCCTTATTGCAAATAGGCCCTTCCTCTGGATTCTTAGGAGGGAAAAGGAACAGAAGGGAGTGAATCATTTGTCTGGACTTTTAAGGTAATCATAACAGAGGAAAACCTGGGAATAAAAAAGAGAGCCCGAAAGGGCATGATTCAACTTTTTCTGCAGAGTTTTACTTCAGTTATTAATATAATTCTAAAATACTCAGCAAATGTGATTAAATATGAACAAGTGTCAATACTGGGTAGTAGAGACATCGATGTTTTATAAATTATTATTCTTTTTATTTTTCTAAATACTTAAAAATATTAAACAAAAATTAGTTAAAAGTAAAAAGTTTGCACGGTGTAAAGTTTAACAACAAATGGTTGTGGCATTGTGATACCAACAAAAATCATGAAGTTTAAAAGAGAAAAGTACAAAATTGCCTGACCTGTTATTCCAATGAGCTTCAACTCCAGATATAAATTGTCATTACGTTGGGGAGGAAGTTTTTAAAACTACTACTCCAGCTCTGAACTGCCTTATAACCCAGCAATCCCACTACTGGGCATACACACTGAGGAAACCAGAATTGAAAGAAACACATGTACCCCAATGTTCATCGCAGCACTGTTTATAATAGCTAGGACATGGAAACAACCTAGATGTCCATCAGCAGATGAATGGATAAGAAAGCTGTGGTACATATACACAATGGAGTATTATTCAGCCATTAAAAAGAATACATTTGAATCAGTTCTAATGAGGTGGATGAAACTGGAGCCAATTATACAGAGTGAAGTAAGCCAGAAAGAAAAACACCAATACAGTATACTAACGCATATATATGGAATTTAGAAAGATGGTAACGATAACCCTGTATGCGAGACAGCAAAAGAGACACAGATGTATAGAATAGTCTTTTGGACTCTGTGAGAGAGGGAGAGGGTGGAATGATTTGGGAGAATGGCATTAAAACATATATAATATCATACATGAAACGAATCGCCAGTCCAGGTTCAATGCATGATACAGGATGCTCGGGGCTGGTAAACTGGGATGACCCAGAGGGATGGTATGGGGAGGGATGTGGGAGGGGGGTTCAGGATGGGGAACATGTGTATACCTGTGGCAGATTCATGCTGATGTATGGCAAAACCAATACAATATTGTAATTAGCCTCCAACTAAAATAAATAAATTTATATTAAAAAAATAATAATAATAAATAAAACTACTACTCCAGTTCAGGGTTCAGCTTGGACCAAGTAAATGTGAGAATCAGTGAATATAGGCCCCAGGCATCTGTATTTCTAAAAGCTTCTCTGATGGTTCTAAATGTGTAGCCAGCATAGAGAGCAACTCATATCTCTTGGGACATTATCCTCTATTAACCTGAGATGAGATCAGAAAGAGTGTGACAACAAAAAGAGAACTAAAGTACCAAGAAATTCAAGTTCTAGACCCAATTTTATTACAAGCTGCATAATCTTAAACAATTCATTTAATCTCTTTGGAATCCATTTCCCTTTTCTGGGCCATGAAAATCCTATACTAGATCAATTAAAAGGTTTGTTTCTTTTTCAAAATTCTATTAATTCAATATAAAAAGAAGAAAACAGTTAACATTGATATATTCTCTGGAAATATTTTCTACAACAATATTTTCAATAGAATAATTGAATATGTGATCCCCATTGCAGCTAATTTGTATTTGTCTTGCTTAGTATATAAAAGATCCCTACACATGGCTAACTCTGGAAGATCCTTTTAAGCCACTTTTGGAAGAGGGGATTCCATCTTTTCATTATCATGAATCAATGGATGCATTCAGCTGTGAATAAAGGTACCTAACTGTGTTTAATGGAATTGCTTGCCTTCTATTAAATAAAGATGGACCTAGCATTTTCAAATGACAAAAGTAAAGGAATACTCTGCAGAATGGTTGGTGGGTAGCTAGAGGGGCCCTGGGAATTATACCTAGACAATGGAGGGGAGGAAAAGATAAGCAGCCAGGCTAACAGCGTGGCCCAAAGTGGATGATAGACAACCAGTCTACTATGCAACCCAAATGGGATAACATTCATTCCTTCAATTCTGGCAAAAACCAAGTAAGACTCCTGTCCTGCAAGGCTTAAAGAGCTTGTCAGAGTATCATGAACAGGAATTGGACATAACAAAATAAGAACTCGAATGTGTGACCCAGGTTACACGGTAGAACTCAAGAACAAGGCAGAAAGCAACCCAGGGACATGCCCAACATCCCAGAGGAAGAGCAGGGCTAGCAGTAGGATGACTAGTTGCTGAACTTACTCTCTAAGTACTAAGATTGGGACTGAGCTGACAGTTTTGGTTAAGAGATCTGTCCTGTAAAGTTGGGAAAATAGAGGGGCAGTCAAACAACCAGGCTCTTACCAAAGCAACTTAGAATTAACTTTGATGAGCTTTCCTATTTTTAGGGGCAAAAAAAAAAAAGAGAAAATTTAGCAAAAGTAGTCATATTTTATGCCAGAAGAGCACCATTAATAGATGTTGGAAAAAGCTAGACATACTCTGAGAACATGAAAAGAGCCAAAGGATTAGAAAGAGGAAAAGATATGGAAAACCACTGGAAGAGAGTCAGAACTAGAGGAAAAGGACAAAGAGCAAGAGAGAGGGTGGCCAGCGAATCCCACGCATACAACTTCTAGTCCCTGAAAGATCAGTCTCTCCCCTTCACAATTCATCCCTCTGGCTTCTATTTTAATACTTTTGTTTCTTCCTTCCCCACTGAATGGACAAAGCAAGATCTCTTTAAGGTGGGTCTATGGGAACTTTCTTCTTGGCTGTCCTTCCCCAGTGCCAGTCAGTACTGCTGGTAACATGTGCCTAAAACCAGCTTCCACTCTTCCAGACCACTTTCCTTTCTTGTCCAATCCTCTCTCCTTCCCTCCAGTTATAACCCCCTTGTCTATTTGGCTGCTGCAGGACCTCGTACCTCCCGTAGGCTCCACCTAGCTCCAGTGCTCCTGGGAAATCTGGCTCTTCCTTACAGCGCTGACAGTGGTCCCCTCTCCATCACAATCATCTTGGGAGATGTCTCTGCTACAGAGAATAAACCTGACTTTGTGGGAAAATTATTGTAAGAGTGCCTGCAATACAAACTACACATAAGAAGGACACTTCTTTTGAACTACCATTTCAAAACAACCTTCCATACACACTTAAAAACAGTATGTATTCTGCCGCTTTGGGTTGGAATGTTCTCTGTATAAATTAAGTCCATTTGGTCTATGTGTTATTTAAGACCTCTGTTTCCTTATTGATTTGCTGTCTGGAGCATCTGTCCCATTGATGTAAATGGGGTGTTAAAATCCCCTACTATAATTGTGTTACTGCTGATTTCTCCTTTTAAGTCCATTAATATTTGCCTTATGTATTGAGGAGATGTTAGGTTGGATCCAGGATATTTAGAATTGTTATATCTTCTTGGATTTCTCTGTTGGTTATTATGTGGTGCCCTTTTTCGTCTCTTGTAACAGTCTATATTTTAAAGTCTATAGTGTATGATATAAGTATTGCTACCTTGGCTTTATGAGTTTGGATGAACTCTGGCAGTTGGTGATGGACAGGGAGTGCTGGCGTGCTGCGATTCATGGGGTTGCAAGGAGTCAGACACGACTGAGTGACTGAAGTGAACTGAACCTCGGCTTTCTTTTGATTTCCATTTGCATGGAATGTCATTTTTCCTTCTCCTCACTTTCAGTCTGTATGTGTCTCTAGAACTGAATTGAGTATCTTGTATGCAGCATATATCTGTACCTTGTTTTTGTATTCATTCAGCCAGTCTGTCTTCTGGTTGGAGCTTCTAATCTGTTTACATTTAAGGTAACTATTGATACATATGTTCTTATTGCCATTTTGTTAATTCTTTTGGATTTGCCTTGTAGGTCTTTTTTTTCCATTTCTTCTTTTGTATTCTTGTGATCTGATTACTATCTTTAGTGTTATGTTTAGATTCCTTTTTTTATTTATTATGTATATCTATTGCAGATTTTTGGTTTGTGGTTACCATGAGGTTTTTGTATCACAGTCTGTGTATACATGATCATTTTAAGTTGCTGATCTCTTCATTTCAAATGCATTTTTTAAAACCCTGAATCTGTACTTTCCTCTCCTTCATAATTACTGCTTTTGATATTATCTTTTATACCTAATTGTTCTGTGTATCCCTCAATTGCTTATTGTAGATATAGATGATTTTACTACCTTTTTCCTAACCCTCCCTACTGGCTTTATTTGCAGTTGATTCCTACTTTTACTGTCTGTTTGCCTTTACTAATGAGAGTTTTCATTTCATAATTTTCTTGTTTCTAGTAATGGCTTTTCCTTTTTCACCTAGAGGAGTCCCCTTAACATTGGTTATAAAGCGGGTTTTGGTGGTGCTAAGCTCTTTTAGCTTTTGCTTATCTGTAAGTCTTTTTTTTAATTGAAATATAATTGCTTTTCAACACTGTGTTAGTTTCTATTGTGCAATGAAGCAAATTAGCTATGTGTATACATATATACCCTCCCTCTTAGACCTTCCACCTACTACCTCTCACCCCGCCCATTTAGGTCATCATAGAACACCCAGCTGAGCTCCCTATGCTATATAGAATGTTCCCACTAGTTATCTATTCCCACTAGTTATCTATACACTACACATGGTTAGTTAGTTAATTAAGTCGCTCAGTCTTGTCCGAATCTTTGCGACCCCATGGACTGCAGCCCACCAGGCTCCTCTGCCCATGAGATTCTCCAGGCAAGAATACTGGAGTGGGGTGCCATTTATATCAATCCTAATCTCCCAATCCATCCTACCCTCCCTTCCTCCCCTGCCATGTCCACATGTCCATTCTTTACATATGCAACTCTGTTCCTGCCCTTGATTCCTCCACTAAGTCTGAACAAGAGGCTTGCTGGATAGAGTATTCTTAGTTGTAGGCTTTCCCCTTTCATTATTTTAAATATATTGTGACACTCCCTTCTGGCCTGAAGTTTCTGCTTAAAAGTCAGCTATAGCCTTATAGTATCTGCTCCGTTGTATGTGATTTGTTGCTTTTCCTTTGCTGCTTTTCTTATTCTTTCTTTATCTTTAATTTTAAATTTTGTATGCAAATATAAAAGATATCAAATAGTCAAAACAACCTTGAGAAAGAAGAGCACAGCTGGAGGAATCACACTCCCTGACTTCAGACCATATTGCAAAGCTACAGTAATCAAGATGGTATGGTACTGGCATGAAAACTGACATATAGACCAATGGGACAGGATAGAGAGCCAAGAGACAAACCCACACACTTATGGCCAATAACCTATGACAAAGAAAGCAAGAATATGCAATGAAGAAAAGACAGTCTTTTAAAAAGTGGTGCTAAAAAAAACTGGACAGCTACATGTAGAAGAATGAAATTAGAACTTTCTTTAACACCTTACACAAAAATAAACTCAAAATGGATTAAAGACCTAAATGTAAAACCAGATACTATAAAACTCCTTGAGAAAAACTTAGAACACTCTGACATAAATTCCACCACTATTTTTTTGGATTTACCTGCTAAAGAAAATAAAAGCAAAAATAAACAAATAGAACCTAGTTAAACTTACAAGCTTTTAAACAGCAAAGAAAACCATCAACAAAATGAAAAGACCAGCTACTTATTGGGAAAAAATATTTGTGAATGATAAGACTGATAAGGCATTAATATCCATCATACATAAACACATCATATCATTCAATGTCAAAAAATAAAAACTATTAAAAACTGGCAGAAGAACCAAACAGACATTTTCCAAAGACAAAATGCAGACAGCCAACAGGTACATGAAAAGATGTTTAGCATCACTAATTATCAGGGAAATGCAAATCAAAATCACAATGAGATAATCACCTCACACCTGTTAGAATGCTATCATCTGAAAATACAAATAACAAATGTTGGCAAGGATGTGGAAAAAAGGGAACCCTCCTACACTGTTGGTGAGAATGTAAATTGGTGAGCTACTGTTGAAAACAGTATAAAGTATTCTCAAAAAACTAAAAATAGAACTATCATATGATCCAGTCATTCCAGTCCTGAGTAAACAAAAATACTAATTCAAAAAGATATGTGCACCCCAATGTTCATAACAGCATTGTTTCAAATTTCCAAGATATGAAAACAACCCTAATGTCCATCAATAGATGAATGGATGAAGAAGATGAATGGAATACTATTCAGCCAATTAAAAAGAATGAAATTTTGCCATCTGCAGCCACATGGATACCTTGGTGGGCATTATGCTAAGTGAGATAAATCAGACAGAGAAAAGCAAGTACTGTATGGTAGCACTTATAAGTGGAATCTTAAAAATATGACAAACTACCGACTATAACAAAAAAGAAGCAAACTCACAGATTCAGAGAACAAATTGTGGTTACCAGTGGAGAGATGCAGAGGGGGAATACACAGAGGTGGGGGAACGGGAAGTATGAACTATTAGGTATATGATAGGCTCAAGTATATATAGTACAACATAGGGAATACAGCCAACATTTTGTAGTATCAATAACTTAAACAGAAAATAACTTTTAAAAATCATACAATTTTTATATAAGATTTTTAAAAATTAGAAATAAAAAATGTTTAAGTCTACCAGTTGTTTTGCACTTACATCATTTAATTACATAGGACAAATTTTACAGTAAAGTACTGTTTTTTGCATTGGTAAGGATTAGAACACTCTGGCTTAGAGGAAAAATATATGCATGTGGTTTTCAACAGTTTAAGATAGAAAAACTGCTTAAGCACCCAGAGAAGGGTGAAGAGAAGACACAGCAAGGACTTTTAGGCTGCAGTCACCCTAGGTCTCTCATCATCTATCGGTATGTGCATGTAGGTGTGGAATTGATGGGGGTGGAGGTGGATGGTCCTTCCATGATCCTTGGCCTTTATAATATAATCTGGAGAAGGAAATGGCAACCCACTCCAGTATTCTTGCCTGGAAAATCCCATGGACTGAGGAGCCTGGTAGGCTACAGTCCATGGGGTTGCAAAGAGTCAGACACGACTGAGTGACTTCACTTTCATTTTCATAGCCCTTATCTTTGTTCCAACATCTTAGATGTCCCACTAATTCTTTATTAAAGCTCAGAAACAACTATGTTAAGGTAAGAAAGATCATAAAATTTCGACATTTTTGTTATTTATATAAATTGTATGTTATTTAATGAGTTTGAGTAATATGGATGAGTATGTGTGTTTGTTGCCTGGTGGTAGTCACAGCACATTTAAACTTTTTATATTAGCTCTTATGAGAATATATCCAACTGTGTAAGTCTCTCACTATACACTATGTTTTCCTGGTATGTAAACCTGACATATGACAGAGACCTTCTTCACCCTGAATAATGCTGCTGTCCCCATTTTGCCATCTGGGGACAAGCCATTCTTGCTTGAGGGAATACTGAAAATTTTCTCAAGTTCAGATGGCAAATCCTTTGCTGAATGTTTCTTTGTAGAGTTAAGCATGATAATCTTTATGCCCAACTCCTTTCCCCCTTTAGAAAAGAGGAGTTCTCTCTTGTGGAAGAAAAGCAGCGTCCCTTTCTTAATGAATTTAATCAGCATTCCCCAAAGGGATGGATATTTTCATTCTGCATCTCTACAGAGCTTCAACTCTAGAACTTTATCAAATTGGCATTGGTTGGAGAAGACCGTGAACACTTCATTTTAGAAAAACTGAAAAAGACAAAGAAAAAAACCGAACTAAAATTGAACTTAAATCCAGTTTTTAAGTTCACTAATCCTAAAAACTTTCTAGCATTCCACAAAATGTACCAGGCATAAAGAAAAAGTTTGAAACATCTAAAGGAAAATGTTTATGTGTGTATATAGGTAGGAGATAGATACATAGCTCAAAAAACAAATAAAAAAAGGCAAGATTTTCCACCATCAGTAAAAACAATGAACAATTTGATAGAAAAATATGATCAATGGGTGGTTCAAAGAAGATGAAATACAAATAGCCAAAAAATATGTAAAAATGCTTAATTTTACACATAGTTAAATATATGCAAGTCAAAACAGTGGGATTCTTTTATTTTCTCAATTATATAATAAAAGTTTATAAATGCATAGAACTTTAATGAAAGTTGTACATGTCTGATAGCTTTGGAGGACAGGTTTTTTCATTAATTGTTGATAAACATATAGAATAGTGCAACATTTTGAGAGAACAGTTTGGCAATATCTATCAAAATTCTAAATATGCATGCTTTTGACTCAACAAATACAATGGATATAGTCTCCTGAATTAACAGATGAATGTATACCAAAATTCTAAAAACAAATTAATTGTACCAAAAAATTATGATACCTCTTTACAGCAGAATGTTGAGCAGCTATTAAAAGAGGGTAATTAGATTTATATATGTTATTTCAAAAAAACTCCTAAGATCAAAATACAAGAAATATGTAGTCTGTAATCACTAGACAGCATATTTAAAAGCAGAGATACTACTTGCCAACAAAAGTCCGTATAGTCAAAGCTATGGTTTTTCCAGTAGGATGGATGCGTAAGTTGGACCATAAAGAAAGCTGAGTGCTGAAGAATTGATGCTTTTGAACTGTGGTGCTGGAGAAGACTCTTGAGAGTCCTTTTACTACAAAGAGATCAAACCAGTCAATCCTAAAGGAAATCAATCCTGAATATTCATTGTAAGGACTGATGCTGAAGCTGAAATTCCAATACTTTGGCCTCCTGATGAGAAGAGCCAACTCATAAGAAAAGACAGTGATGCTGGGAAAGATTGAAGGCAGGAGGAAAAGAGGATGACAGACAACAAGACGGTTGCATGGCATCACTGACTCAATGGACGTGAGTTTGAGCAAACTCTGGGAGATGGAGAAGGACAAGGAAGCCTGGCATGCTGCAGTCCGTGGGGTCCCAAAGAGTCAGACACAACTGAGTGACTGAACAACAACAATCTCATTTGTATAAGCAAAGAAAAGAACAGATATGGAGAGAAAAGTAGTTATATCCATAGATATAGTTGTATATATTCATTAGCATTTGCATAAACCTTTTCTGGAAGTTCAGGCAAGAAATAGTTAAGAGAGTTACAAGGCTCCTTCCACTTGTGCCACTGTGTTTTCATTTCACGTTTGGCAAGCTTTGAGTAGGAGAAGGCTTTCCTTGGCTTTTCTGCAAGTTAGTGTTTCCATGAGTCCAGAGATGGGTGGCCAGAAAGTCTCATCATACTCTGTACTTCCTGTTCCTTGCCTAGAGAGAAACAACTGTAGTGTTACTGGAGTTGTCTTTATGATGGTTCCTTTGTGAAACTTATTTCCAGTGTGATCAACTCTTCACAGGCCACATACCTGATAAGTCACTTCAGTTGTGACCAACTCTTTGTGACCCTATGGACTGTAGCCCACCAGGCTCCTCTGTTCATGGGATTCTCCAGACAAGAATACTGGAGTGGATTGTAATGCCCTCCTTCAAGGGATCTTCCCAACCCAGGATCGAATCCATGTCTCTGACATCTCCTGCATGGGTAGGCCAGTTCTTTACCACTAGCATTACACAGGCCATGAAGACTCCATATAGCAGTGTTGTTCATTAGACCTCAGATGTTACAGAAGCTATTGTCATGGTCGGGAAGGAAGTCTCCTTCACCAACTTAGAACATGATAGCCAGAAGAGGCAGTGAGTGGCATTGCCAGGTATCACAGGCATATGCTTGTCAGGTCTGCACAAAGGCACAGAAACATAAGGAAGATCCCTAACTAGATGTAATACTCTCTGCATAAATCATTTTGAAATCCCAGCCTCTGAGAATAGGGGTTAAATAGGCCAGAGAAGCTTCATTTCATGAGAATTTCAAAGTTTCCTCTACAAATATGTATTAGTATTTCCTTTGTCCTAGCTGGTTGTTCAATTTTCAGTCATTGATCTTCTCCCCCATTCTATTTCCCTCATCCTACAATTCCATCTGATTTATTTCTTTTAGGAAGAATACTCTTTCTTTGTGTACATGAGTGGATATAGATTCACTGGGGTATGAAGGAATTTAATAAATTTCCAAATACAGAACTTTATGCAGTTGCTATATTCATTTTCTTTAAAAAGTAGGTTTGCATCATGTTATATCATTTTCCACTCTGCATGTTAAGTCATTTCAATCATGCCCAGCTCTTTGCAACCCTGTGGACTGTATCCTGCCAGGCTCCTCTGTCCATGGGATTTCCCAGGCAAGAATATTGGAGTGGGTTGCCATTTCCTTCTCCAGGGGATCTTCCCGACCCAGGGATTAAACCCACTTCTGTTATGTCTCCTGCATTGGCAGACAGGTTTTTTTTTTACCACTAGTGCCAACTGGGAAGTCCTTTTCAAACCTAGACTCTATTAATTTCCCATTCAGTGGTGTGGGAAAATAATAGCAATTATTTTATGCACTTTAATTTATGCCCTGTAAAAACATTAATAGATAAAGAATTCTCCAAACTGGAATAGTGATGACTGAACTTGATTTTTTTTAAGAGGGTTGTTTTCCAAAGAGTTTACAGAGAAACATTCTTAAAAGGACTGAGGATTTTGCACAGCATTAATTTCATTGCACAAGTCTATTTTGGGTACACACTGTCAACAGATCCTAGTGGCTAGTTTATTTCAAATGCACAGTTCACATACTTCACATACTGGGATATAATGCCAAGAGAAATCATAACCAAGTCCATGACCTCAAGTCTTGGTCTACAGAACATGAAAATCAAAGAATGCATAATCTAGAAAAATGGTACTGGTGAACCTATTTGCAGGGCAGGAGTAGAGACACAGACACAGAGAACAGATTTGTGAACACAGCAGGGGAAGGAGAAGGTAGGATGAATTGAGAGAATAACACTGAAACATATATATTACCATATGTAAAATAGCTAGTGGGAAGTTGCTCTATAACACAGGGAGCTCAACCCAGTGTACAGGGGTGGGATGGAGTGGTGGTGGGAGGCAGGTTCAAGAGGGAGGAAACACATCTATACTTATGGCTGATTCACGTTGTTGTATGGCAGAAATCAATACAACATTATAAAGCAATCATGCTCTAATTAAAAATAATTTTTAAAAAAATAAGAATGCAGATTCAGCCTAGTAGAGTTGACACACTATTCTAGAAGGCTGGAGTCCTAGCTCAAGACTCAGCCTCTCTTCTACCTATCAGTAAGACCTAGCACAGACTACTTAAACACCCAGCCTCATCTGGACAATACGTGAAACAGGTTTGATGATCTTGGAGGTCTCTCCTAGCCTTCCAGTCTCATGAAGATGAGTAGAGAAAAAGTGAAAATGATGTTGCTCAGTCGTGTCCAACTCTTTGTGACCATCTGGACTGTGGCCTACCAGGCTCCTCCATGCATGGGATTTTCCAGACAAGAGTATTGGAGTGGATTGCTATTTCCTTCTCCAGGGGATCTTCCCAACCCAGGGATGGAACCTGGGTCTCCCACGTTGCAGGCAGACACTTTACCGTCTAAGCCACCAGGGGAGCCCATGGGTAGAGACGTCCTTACTAAAACCACATTTTCCACTGCAACCTTTTGCTTGAAGAAACTATCATTCCTGCCTCAGGAAGTTAAATTTGTTTCACCTGAAAACTAATTTCAAGGCAAGAAGTTAGCTGTGAACAGAGACAATACACCTGTTTCAAGCAGCCCCTAGCACAGCACGATCTGTCTTGCTCACACTCAGATGAATATGACTCCTTTATTTCTATGGTTGGCTTTCCTCATGAATACACATCAGTCTGGTTAGTGAAGAAACTCTTAGCTCAATCCAATAACGTGAATCTGATTCAGTAATTGACACATTTTCTAAAGGTAACTCTTCAGCCTTCCTCAGGTATAGCATTCATCCACGTAGAAATTTGTTCCCATCCCTAAATCTCCCCAAGAGACTTGCTGCAGATTTGCTGTCTGAGCTCCTCCCTTGAAGATGTGGCTGCTGAGGTGTGATTGGTTCTGCTGGCATTTTAGATGACATGTTGGCACACACCACAGGATCCGTGGTCATGTGTGTGTGTTTGTGTGTGTGTTAGTCACTCAGTCATGTCTGACTGTTTGTGACCCCATGGACTGTAGCCCACCAGGCTCCTCAATAATATTTGACTTCTTTCAGCCATCCAGATTCTATCACCTGCTCCTCATTCTTCCTCTGATGGTTATGTCTCTGAGAGTCAGCATTAGAGAAAGCTTAAAGATGAGTAATATCTAACCAGGAAGGAGAATACAACAAATGTTGAGTGGCATTAATTTCATCACAAAGAAAAACAATTGGTTTGTATATTCTATTTACGTGTCTTTCTGTTTATCTGTGTATTCGTCTATTTTATTCAATCACAAGGGAAAATGCCCCATTTCCCGCTTCCTTCCAAATGGCTTTCTCCATGCTGATTCTGCTCTTAGGTCTCTTTTAGGCCCAAACCATTTGTTTCTTTGGACTGAAGGAATCTTCGTGAACTTTTCTCCAAATCCTCTACTTCACGGCTTTATGCACTTGAATCATTCATCTAACCAAATCTAGAAAGTTCGTAATTTATTTATTAAGCTACAATTTAATTGTTCCCAATTATTCATTTACTTTCTCCTTTGAAGAGGTAAACTGATTGCTTAAAATCAATCATTTTAGCAATTTTAAGCTTTTCTTCTCTGAAACTTATCTTTTTATTTTTAATTCCTTTTCTATTCTTGATTAAAACTTGTTTTACCACCCTTTTCCCCAACCATCACCAATGACTAAAAATGCCCAGTTTTTGTTCTTTCTGTCCATTTTTTTATCAGTCTTCAAAGAATCTTCTACATTCATGTCTCTTTTGTGCAGCCCTCCCCAGCTCCCCCATCATTTCCATTTAGCAAACAAGATAACCGTTCTGTAATGATTTGTTTCTCTTTCTCAGATCTTTATACAACTCTCCTTGCTTTCCCCAGTGTGTTATGCACATACTATTTTTGTTAAGTCCCACATTCTTCTTCTTTTTTTTTTTTCAGAAGGCCTGCGGTTCTTTGAGCTTTAATTATGGTGTCTCAAAAGATTCTTCAGCTGCTTTCATGTTCGTGAATTTTATACTTCCTCTTATTGCACCTTATTCACCAGATTTCTTAATTCCCCAAAATTTACTTTCTTGAAATCTGATACCTTTGTATAGCCGCATTGTTCGAAACTTACATCTCATTATTCCCAATATGAGTCATCTGCGGACCTGGAAACCCTTTTGCCTGCCCAACTGCTGTCTTCAAATTACAATGTTTTACTTCTTCTTTCACCCCACTGCAAAAAGATACCTGTATTATTTTTTCTCTCCAGCAATTTATATTATTATTAATTCTCTTCAGAATCTCTAAAGATAATCAAAGTTCTAATATATCATTAAATCAAAATCTTTTATTTATGACCGAAATGCTACAATAATCTTCTGCCTTCCATTCATCTCTCAATCCAGTCAATACCTTTGTTAGGATCAAGTCAGAGTTACCTAACACTGTGCCAGACTTTGTTTCTAATCATCAGTAATCAATTTCTTAAGGAGAGGTATCTAGTCCAGAAAGAAGGAAATATTGTCTATGAACCCAAAATCTGAATCAATTGAAAAGAATTACAAAGAAAACTAGAGTTCCAGAGAAGCTGGAAATACATGTATTAAATGTACAAGCATCTACCTTTTTTAAAGCAAGTGACAGATAAATATAGAATTTGAACATGGAAGAATGAAAGTTAAAACCACTTCCTGGAACCAGATTAGTTTTTGGAATTCTTTTGGCTTGAATGTAAGGTTATTATCGTAAAAGTCGTCATGTACTGCAACCCTGTACCGACTTCAAAGGGAAGTATCAACAAAGACGATCACTCTTCAACATGAGAAAGACTATCCTGATGGAGGCAAGACAAATAACATATGAATTCTGGTTGGTTTGAGTAGAAAGAGAACCTGTAATTGAGGAAAAGGGTTTAACCAAAAGGATTTGAGCCCATTTGATTAAAAGTATTTTTAAAAGTCTCACATAAGCATCCCTGGATATTAGAGTTCTGAGGTTTATCCATCACTAGTCATTTTCCAATTAACTGCACATCCTAATATCCCCTGATCCTGGTTCAATGGCTTCAGTGACTGATAATTTTGTGTCTTTTCAGAACAGATACTTAAAACTGAAGCCTTAGGATTGTGATTACAATCATTCTGTGGGTTTGGGTTTGCAATCCTGATTATTCAGAGAGTGTTTATTTCTTCTGGGCCACCGTTTTGGCATCAGGTAGCTTCCACCAGGTAAACTGGGTGCAACTCTGTAGATGTACTGGTGGGAATTTTTCTCAAAAGAGGAAAATTCAGTATTACAATAGTTCAGTTAACTTATTTAACAAACGTTATAACCACACATGTGAAATAATTATTAATTGTGACATTTACATCCATGTGTTTAAAATGTTATACACATGATTTTAGCAATAAAAATGAAGAAACTTCAAAAAATACAGCATGGATAAATCTTAAGAAATAATGTTGAACCAAACAAACACAAAATGAGGAAAATTCTATTTAAAATGGAGTAAGGAAAGTTATGACCAACCTAGATAGCATATTGAAAATCAGAGACATTATTTTGCCAACAAAAGTCCGTCTAGTCAAAGCAGTAGTCATGTATGGATGTGAGAGTTGGACTATGAAGAAAGCTGAGCACCAAAGAATTGATGCTTTTGAACTGTGGTGTTGGAGAAGACTCTTGAGAGTCCCTTGGACTGCAAGGAGATCCAACCAGTCCATTATGAAGGAGATCAACCCTGGGGTTTCTTTAGAAGGAATGATGCTAAAGTTGAAACTCCAGTACTTTGGCCACCTCATGCAAAGAGTTGACTCATTGGAAAAGACTTTGATGCTGGGAGAGATTGGGGGCAGGAGGAGAAGGGGACGACAGAGGATGAGATGTCTGGATGGCATCACTGACTCAATGAACGTGAATCTGAGTGAACTCCGGGAGTTGGTGATGGTCAGGGAGGCCTGGCGTGCCGCGATTCATGGGGTCACAAAGAGTCAGACATGACTGAGCAACTGAACTGAACTGATGGTTTTTCCAGTGGTCATGTATGGATGTGAGAGTTGGACTATGAAGAAAGCTGACAGCTGAAGAATTGATGCTTTTGAACTGTGGTGTTGGAGAATAGTCTTGAGAGTCCCTTGGACTGCAAGGAGATCCAACCAGTCCATTCTAAAGAAGATCAGCCCTGGGTGTTCTTTGGAAGGAATGATGCTAAAGCTGAAACTCCAGTACTTTGGCAACCTCATGCAAAGAGTTGACTCACTGGAAAAGACTCTGATGCTGGGAGGAATTGGGGGCAGGAGGAAAAGGGGATGACAGAGGATGAGATGGCTGGAAGGCATCACTGACTCGATGGACATGAGTCTGAGTTAACTCCGGGAGTTAGTGATGGACAGGGAGGCCTGGCGTGCTGCGATTCATGGGGTCACAAAGAGTTGGACACGATTGAGTGAATGAACTGAACTGAACTGAACTGAGGGAAATGTACATATTACAAAAGTTATTTTTATATTTTAAAAAAAGGAACTATCCCTAATTAGAGAAAACTAAAGATATATGACAATTGAATGAAGGTAATGGCACCCCACTCCAGTACTCTTGCCTGGAAAATCCCGTGGATGGAGGAGCCTGGCTGGCTACAGTCCATGGGGTCGCTAAGAGTCAGACATGCTGAGCGACTTGACTTTCACTTTTCACTTTCATGCATTGGAGAGGGAAATGGCCACCCACTCCAGTGTTCTTGCCTTGAGAATCCCGGGGATGGGGGAGCCTGGTGGGCTGCCGTCTATGGGGTCGCACAGAGTCGGACACGACTGAAGCGACTTAGCAACAGCAGCATCGACCCTAAACTATGTCCTATACTAAAGAGAAACTTTCACTGGAAGGGGAAAATTGCTATAAAGGATTATTTAATGAAAGTGTATTGTGGGCAGTAGATCGTATTGTATGAATGTAAATTTATAAACTAATCACTGTATTATCCTCCAAGCAAGAATGCTGGAGTGGGTTGCTATTTCCTCCTCCAGGGATCTTCCTGACCCAGGGATTAAACCCATGTCTCCTGCATCTCTTATACTGGCAGGCAGATTCTTTAACACTGAGGCACCTGGGAAGACCAATTCCATTTATATAAAGTTGCAAACCAAGAAAAATTGAGCTATGTTCTTTAAACCTGCATAATTGGGTGTAAAATTATAAAGAAAGGCAAGGAAATTAATCGCGATTACAGTCATTCTGTGGATTTGGGTTTCACTGATTATTCAGAGTGTTATTTCTTCTGGGTCACCATTTTGGCATCAGGTAGCTCCCACCAGGTAAACTTGGTAAAACTCTGCAGATGTATGGTAGATGTAGGTATGGGGGCAGCATAATCCCATAATAGGATACCACAATAGGGTAGTGATTATCTCTGGCAGGGAGGGAGGATCTTACTTAGGGCAGGGACCCCCTGGGGACTTTGGAGTGCTAGAACATTCTATCTTGTATCCTTGGTAAAGATTGTGTGAAGATTGTGCTCTATAATTATTAAACAGAATATCTACATTTTATGAACTTCTCTGTACATGTTTTCTAAAGGAAGGAAAGAAGAGAAAGAGGGAGGGGAGGAAAGAGGAGAAGGAGGCAGGAGAAAGATGCCAAGATACAATTTGTTACCTGACTTTATACTCTTATTGATGAGTGATTTGCACTACTCTAGTCATCCTTGTTAAAATAAGAAGAAAATTGCCACTTAATCTTATTTTAGAGCAGAAACCCACTATTGCTTCCAGGTTTCCGACTTAGTACAAGTCTGAGCTTTAGCGCTGTCAAATATCCAGGCATAACTTGATGTAATCCAGGTAACTACAGAAACAGGTAATTGACAGAAGCAAGATCTGTACGGTCCAGCTGCAGATTTGGAAAACACCCAGGGCAACAGGCAGACAATGGCATCAAAACGATAAGAGAAGAAACCAACAATAACCAGTGTCAGCCTTCCTACATCTTAACTCTTTAGATCCTCTTCCTGTGACATTCGACTTAGCATATAAGTGAAGGAGTGTTGTATGGCTGCATAGACTGGGAACCCAACCACAAAGCTGTGGAACCACCTCCCAGTTTCAGCTCCACTCCTGTCTCCCAGGCCTACAGGCTCTGACTTGATGTTCATCAGTACCTGAAGGGAGTTGTCCTGTCCTGCATCCGTTTCACAGGTGGTCCTTTCCCCACTCTTTGCCTAACCATTGTGCATCCTCCAGTTCTCAGCTGAAATTTTACTCCTTGGAGAAACCTCTTCTAATTTTCCAATCTAAATCAAGTCTCCTCGTAATACTCTCCCATGGCATTCCATTGTTTTCCTTCATAGCGTTTATCATACCTTATAATTATATACTCATTTGTGAAACTATTTACTTTCCCACCAGCCTTGAGTTCCTGAGAGTAGTATACCATCTGTTTGATACCAACTGTTTTCCCAGTTACTAGCACAGTATCTGGAATACAGCACCCAAATCTTTTTTGTTGACTCATGAGAGAATGAATGAATGAATGAATTGTCAACCAGCCTAACAATTTCTACTCTCTCTTCCAATAGGCAGAGACATGACTGAAATATTAGTTAAATAATATCATCACATATATAAAACAAACTAGTTAGTGGTTACCAGTGGGAAGGTGAAGGGGAAGGGGCAAGAAAGGGATATGGAATTAAGAGATACAAACTATTGTGTTTAAAATAGGTAAGCAACAAGGATATATTGAACAGCATGGGGAAATACAGCCATTATTCTGTAATAGCTTTAAATGAAGCATAACCTATAAAATATTGAATCACTCAGGTATACACTTGCAACTAATATATTATAAATCAAATATACTTAAAATTTGAAAAAAATACTATCACCAAAAACCCTCCCATAACCATAAAAGATTTTCTATAACATTGGCAGGCTCAAAGGAGATCATGTTTGTGAAAGTACTTTATAGAGAGAATTATTATTCTTTCCCAAATTTTGGAGTTCATATAGGAGACTGACTCATTTTTCCATCTCTTCATAATGCCTACTATAGATCCAAACACATGTTGCTGAGTGATTGAAAATCTAGTTTAATAAAGTGATTGTACTTTTTAAAGAATATTTTAATAATACCTGAAGAAAAACATTACATAGAGAAAGTGACGTAGGGAAAGTATCTAAGCATAGTTCACTAGTAATTCTGCCCTAAGAATCACTGAAGAACACACTTCTCCAGCTCTAAAGTGCCATTAATAGAGGAAATAGCAAGGGCAGTAACGAGATAGCTAGTTTTTAGGCTCAGTAAAACCTGTGTTTTTTTACTGAAAAAGTGAAAGTGAGAGTGTCAGTTGCTCAGTCATGTTTGACTCATTGACTCTTTGTGACCCCGTGGACTGTAGCCCACCAGTGTCCTCTTGTCTATGGAATTTTCTAGGCAAGAATACTATAGTGGGTAGCCATTCCCTTTTCCAGGGGATCTTCCAAATCCAGGGATTGAATGCAGGTAAATTCTTTACTGTCTGAGCATGGGTTTTACTGATGACTAAGTTAATTTTCACCTAACCTCCCAAGTTTGATTTCCTTACCATCAGTTGAGGCCACTGGATTTGATTTGGGGGGTCCATTATTTAACTATTGGGATGCTTTGTAAGATCAATAACTTATTTAAAGGTTATTAAAATGTAAGATTTTTTTTAAAGCTATGACCCACCTAGATAGCATATTAAAGCAGAGACATTACTTTGCCAACAAAGGTCCATCTAGACAAAGCTATGGCTTTTCTAGTAGTCATGGATGGATTTGAGAGTTGGACTATAAAGAAAGCTTAGCACCAAAGAATTGATGCTTTTGAACTGTGGTGTTGGAGAAGACTCTTGAGAGTCCTTTGGACTGTAAGGAGATCAAATCAGTCAATCCTAAAGGAAATCAGTCCTGAATATTAATTGGAAGGACTGATGCTAAAGTTGAAACTCCAATACTATGGCCACCTGATGCGAAGAACTGACTCTTTTGACAAGCCCTGATGCTGGGAAAGATTGAAGGCAGGAGGAGAAGGAGACGACAGAGGATGGAGTCACCGACTCAACGGAGATGAGTTTGGGTAAACTCCAGGAGTTGGTGGTGGACAAGGAGGCCTGGTGTGCTGCAGTCCATGGGGTCGCAAAGAGTAGGACACAACTAAACGACTGAACTGAAAATGTAAAATTAAATATTCTAACCAAGAATTGGCTTTCTTTTTTAAAAAGGTTAAAGTTAAGAATCATTTCTTTGATGTTTAGATCTAGAAAAATCTCGTACTATCCATAAGAAGTTTATGTTCACTCTTCAATATAAAAGAATAATTCTTTAGAAAGTTTTCTCACAATTTTGTAGCTCTGGGGATACAGGACTTGCTACTGGGACAAACTAATACAGCAAAATTAACTCATAATTCAAGCAGCATTTCCATGACATTGACATACAGAACATAAAGAAATTCAACTATACAATAACAACTTATAGAAGAAACTGGAAAACTGCTAAAAGCGGTGTATGACCAGCTCTGCATATAGAACTAATTGAAGAAAGAGGTACAAAAAACCAAATAGGGATTTATATTTTAATTTGTGCAAATGCATATAGAAACCATGAAATTAATCTGTTCTGTGTTTGGGTGGTGCCAACTCCTTAAAATTTTAAGTAACATATGACCAAAATTTCTCTAAACTATGCAAATACAACAAGCTAGATTATAGTGTTCTGTTTACTGGTTAGTTTTAGAAACATTTCCTACCTTAAGTTTAAAGTAAAAATTATATATTTTTCTTAAGATACAATCTACCCTGAAAGGAAGGGTGACATATTTGTTCTGGTCCTAAAAACACCCCCATGTGCAGTCAAGCCAAACAGTAGAGTGGTAGTTAAGGTGACATTCCACTTTTATTGGGGGTGACTAGACTCTGCTTTCTTGAAGCACACCCATTAGAGACCCTAGAAACCAGCATGGTTTCCACAGGAATGGTCCTCTTGGGCACCACAATAAAATCTTGAAAAGTGGTTTAGAAAAAACATCTCATTAAGGTTTTATACTTACCGATTTCTAATGTGGTACACACTGAACTTGATAAGAAACACTTAGCCAAAGCGATGTGATTCAGAATCCAAAATGAAAAAGAAAAAAACAATTTGCAAAGCAACGGTATGTATACAAGTGTTCTTCTTCCCAAGGTTGATCCACAGAGTTTTATCTGTTCTTCCCTCCCATCCACTCCACAGTCATTCTAAACCCCAGAAAACAGAGGGCAAATTCCATCACCCCTTAAAGAAACTGAGGCCCAGGATGTCTGCAAGTATAAAGCCTTGGTCCAAGTGTTGTCTTTCTGCAAACCTAGTTCTTAATTAATAGCCCTTTAATTCTTGCTATCTGTAAAACATTGGGCTGGACTTGAAGCTTGAGGAATAAGCAAACATCTATGTGTGTGTGTGTGTTTGTGTGTGTATATGTGTAGTTACTTCCTTGACCACTGCTGGTTCACAAACTTAATTTAAAACCTATTTTTGTTGTAGCCAAATAAATAAATATTTTAAAATAAATAAAATCTTTTTTAGAAGTAAAAGATATGTTATCTGATTTGAATCACTTGAGATGTTTGCAAGATTCAATGCAAAAGATTAAAAATGCAAATTAAAAAGATTATACTTGAAGAAGAAAAATCATACTCTTCTTAAAAGAACTCTAAAATACATTAGCATCTAGTTAAAGCACCCAGGTGGTAAAAAAAAATTTGTCTGCCAACACAGAAGACGCAAGAGATAAGGGTTCTATCCCTGGTTTGTAAGATCTCCTGGAGAGGAAATGGCAACCCACTCCAGTACTCTTGCCTGGAAAACTGCACTGACAGGAGCCTAGCGGGCTACAGTCCATGGAGTTGACAAAGAGTCAGACATGACTGAACATGCACACATACACATGCACCCACACCCACACCCACACACACATGGATTTCAAGGATTTAGATGCACTGTGAGTCTAAGTATGTTCACCTAAGTAGACCGCCACTATAGGTCTATAGGGTGGATGATAGGGTGATTGCCTCCAGCAGTTTCACGGTCACCAACCTCATCTTCCAACTCCAATATTTTAAAGGAGGTTCCAAAGGAGCACTGTCCTATAAAGAAGTAGCATGCCTTGCTATATTGAAAATGGAAAACCAACAAGACCTACTGTACAGCACGTGTACTTAATGTTATGTGGCAGCCTGATGGGAGGGAGAGTTTAGGGGAGAATGGATATATGTAGATGGAGACCTGAGTCCCTTCACTGTTCACCTGAAACTACATGACATTGTTAATCCACTATACCCCAATATAAAATAAAAAGCTTAAAGTTTGGAAAAATAAATAAATAGAGGTTAAAAAAAAAAAGTAGTGTGTCTAACAGCCAAGTATTGAGGTCAGCCCCCCTGGAATGGCAGTTCCGGTTCCACACCTGACTCTCTGCTTTACCATGGGAGCCTGCTTCATCTCACAATGTCTCAGTAAAGTGACCGGAATAGTAACCACTTTATTCATGAAGGGGCACTGCAAAGACCGTTTTAAATTCTCATAGCAAGACTCCTTACTGGGCCAAATGAGGCATCTTCTGATTTCAGTCATCTCTTTTCTAAATATATAAACCCATGGCCAGCTTATCAGCTAATAATAATAATAGCTTAATAAAAACAACAAGACTCTAATATGTCAAACAATAAACTAGGTATTTTTAAAGACATCATTGAATAAATTCTCAACCTTCACGTTAAAGTGTGTAACACATGAGCCATTTTTTACATGTGAGGAATGTGAGATTCAAAGCTATAAGATGCTTTCCCAAGACCAAGCAACTAATCAGAGTATAAACAGAATTCAAACCCAGGCCTGTCTATAGGATTCAAACTATAGTGTTATTTCCACTAGGTCAGAATTATTAAGAGTTTCCAATAAAATTATAATTTTCAAAGCACTTTTATTAAAGTTCTGAAAGACGAAAATTACTAGGTTATGAAATTTATGATTGAAAATAATAAAATCAGTAGTATATTGGGCATATGTGGCTAAGTCCACATATTATTGTATTTGCTGCTGCTGCTAAGTCACTTCAGTTGTGTCCGACTCTGTGCAACACCATAGACAGCAGCCCACCAAGCTCCCCTGGGATTCTCCAGGCAAGAATACTGGAGTGGGTTGCCATTTCCTTCTCCAATGCATGAAAATGAAAAGTGAAAGTGAAGTCACTGAGTCATGTCCAACTCTCAGTGACCCCATTGACTGCAGCCTACCAGGCTCCTCAGTCCATGGGATTTTCCAGGCAAGAGTACTGGAGTGGGGTGCCATGCTGATTAAGCTTATCAAGTAAATCAGTTCATTCAGGCAAATTCAAAACGTCTGTTAAGAAAGTCAACCAATCTGACAGAAAGCAACACAATATTGTAATTATCCTTCAATTAAAAATAAAGAAAAACATTTTTTTAAGTCAGCCAAATTGCTTATGGTTTTCATTGAATTTTTAATTTCCCTGTAAGTTACATAAGTGTGTAGAATACACTCACAAACATGGTCAGATATTTTATGTTCTCTAAGATCAAACTACTGCACAATTGCACTCATCTCACATGCTAGTAAAGCAATGCTTAAAATTCTCCAAGTCAGGCTTCAGCAATACATGAACCGTGAACTTCCTGATGTTCAAGCTGGTTTTAGAAAAGGCAGAGGAACCAGAGATCAAATTGCCAACATCCGCTGGGTCATCAAAAAAGCAAGATGTTCCAGAAAAACATCTATTTCTGCTTTATTGACTATGCCAAAGCCTTTGACTGTGTGGATCACAATAAACTATGGAAAATTCTGAGAGAGATGGGAATACCAGACCACCTGACCTGCCTCTTGAGAAATCTGTATGCAGGTCAGGAAGCAACAGTCAGAACTGGACATGGAGCAACAGACTGGTTCCAAATAGGAAAAGGAGTGCGTCAAGGCTGTATATTGTCACCCTTCTTATTTAACTTCTGTGCAGAGTACATCATGAGAAGCGCTGGACTGGAAGAAACACAAGCTGGAATCAAGATTGCCGGGAGAAATATCAATCACCTCAGATATGCAGATGACACCACCCTTATGGCAGAAAGTGAAGAGGAGCTAAAAAGCCTCTTGATGAAAGTGAAAGTGGAGAGGGAAAAAGTTGGCTTAAAGCTCAACATTCAGAAATGAAGATCATGGCATCCGGTCCCATCACTTCATGGGAAATAGATGGGGAAACAGTGAAAGCAGTGTCAGACTTTATTTTGGGGGGCTCCAAAATCACTGCAGATGACGATTGCAGCCATGAAATTAAAAGGCACTTACTCCTTGGAAGAAAAGTTATGAGCAACCTAGACAGCATATTCAAAAGCAGAGACATTACTTTGCTGACTAAGGTCTGTCTGGTCAAGGCTATGGTTTTTCCTGTGGTCATGTATGGATGTGAGAGTTGGACTGTGAAGAAGGCTGAGTGGGGAAGAATTGATGCTTTTGAACTGTAGTGTTGAAGAAGACTCTTGAGAGTCCCTTGGACTGCAAAGAGATCCAACCAGTCCATTCTGAAGGAGATCAGCCCTGGGATTTCTTTGGAAGGAATGATGCTAAAGCTGAAACTCCAGCACTTTGGCCACCTCATGCGAAGAGTTGACTCATTGGAAAAGACTCTGATGCTGGGAGGGATTAGGGGCAGGAGGAGAAGGGGACGACCGAGGATGAGATGGCTGGATTGCATCACCGACTCGATGGACGTGAGTCTGAGTGAACTCCGGGAATTGGTGATGGACAGGGAGGCCTGGTGTGCTGCGATTCATGGGGTTGCAAAGAGTCAGACACGACTGAGCGACTGAACTGAACTGAACTGAAGGTAATCATGTAATGGGGTGCATGGGGTCAGGGGAAGGTCTGAAGACTATTTTTCAGCATTTCAAAGAGTCTAACAAATATCAAATATGTCTACTAGATAAGGCAGAACAGGCTAACTAAATAACCACATTCTTAAGCTTTTGACCAAAATTACTTCAGCTCAAAGCAGTAATACTCATGATCTCATCCTGATCTGAAAGACTGATTGGGAATTGCATATGTCTTTGGTTATAAAAAAGTTTCAGAAAACATAATGATTACTTAATATCATAAAGGTATATGTGCCAAGATGTTTATGCTTATTACAGCATTATAGTTACGGTACCAAAAGGGGTGGGGACTGGAAACTAGATGCTCAACAATAAAGGAATAACTATGTAAACTATATCTTATTCGTGTAACAGAATACTATCTAACTAAAAAAAGGCCAGGCACCACTTCAAGATATGTTATAGAATAAATATAGAAAAATATAGAATAAAATACACAGGTCACAGAACAGTATTTATTCCTTGCACACTAAGAGCCTTATGCTCTCACCTAGGTTAAGAAGATGTGGATAGAGATATGCATATTCTCTGTATACCCAGTGCACTAATCAGTTCAGTTCAGTTCAGTCGCTCAGTCGTGTCCGACTCTTTGCGACCCCATGAATTGCAGCACGTCAGGCCTCCCTGACCATAGAAATATGCAAAATTGCTTTAATAGAAAAGGAGAGAAGTAACTGGAACTGGTGGGCTTGCCTTGCATTTCAGTGGTAAAGAATCTGCCTACCAATGTAGGAGACATGGGTTCAAACCCTAGGTCGGGAAGATTTCCTGGAGAAAGAAATGACAACCCACTCCAGTATTCTTGCCTGGGAAATCCCATGGACAGAGGAGACTGGAGGGTTACAGTCCATGGGGTGGCAAAGAGTCAGGCACGACTTAGCAACTTATCAACAACAACCATCTAAACTGATAACAGCAGTAATTTCCAGGAAAGGAAGGAAAATAACGACAGATAAATAGGGTCTTTCATTTTCTACTCTAAGTTCTTTTTTTTTAATTTATTTAATTGGAGGTTAATTACTTTGCAATATTGTATTAGTTTTGCCATACATCGACATGAATCAGCCATGGGTATAAATGTGTCCCACATCCTGAACCCCCTCTCACCTCCCTTCCCATCCCATCCCTCAGGGTCATCCCAGTGCACCGGCCCTGAGCACCCTGTCTCATGCATCAAACCTGGACTGGCGCTCTGTTTCACATATAGTAATATACATGTCTCAATGCTATTCTCTCAAATCATCCCACCCTTACCTTCTCTCACAGAGCCCAAAAGTCTGTTCTTTACATCTGCGTCTCTTTTGCTATCTCACATATAGGGTCATCGTTATCATCTTTCTAAATTCCATATATATGTGTTAATATACTGTATTGGTATTTTTCTTTCTGACTTACTTCACTGTGTATAATAGGCTCCAGTTTCATCCACCTCAATAGCACTAATTCAAATGCATTCTTTTTAACAGCTGAGTAATATTCCATTGCTTATACGTACCACAGCTTTCTTATCCATTCATTTGCCGATGGACATCTAGTTTGCTTCCATGTCCTAGCTACTGTAAACAGTGCTGCAAAGAACATTGGGGTACACGTGTCTCTTTCAATTCTGGTTTCCTCATGTGTATGTCTAGCAGTGGGATTGCTGCGTCGTATGGCAGTTCTAGTTCCAGTTTTTTAAGCAATCTCCACACTGTTCTCCATAGTGGCTGTGCTAGTTTGCATTCCCTCCAACAGTGTAAGAGGGTTCCTTTTTCTCTACGCCCTATCCAGCATTTATTGTTTGCAGACTTTTTGATAGCAGCCATTCTGACCCACGTGAGATGGTACCTCATTGTGGTTTTGATGTACATTTCTCTGATAATGAGTGATGTTGAGCATCTTTTCTTGTGTTTGTTAGCCATCTGTATGTCTTCTTTGGAGAAATGTCTGTTTAGTTCTTTGGCCCATTTTTCACTCGAATCGTTTATTTTTCTGGAATTGAGGTGCATGAGCTGCTTGTATATTTCTGAGATCAATTCTTTGTCAGTTGCTTTGTTTGCTATTATTTTCTCCCATTCTGAAGACTGTCTATTCACCTTGCTTATAGTTTCCTTCGTTGTGCAAAAGCTTTTAAGTTTAATTAGGTTCCATTTGTTTATTTTTCCTTTTATTTCCATTACTTTGGGAGGTGGGCCATAGAGCATCCTGCTGTGATTTATTTCAGAAAGCATTTTGCCTATGTTTTCTACTCTAAACTCTTATATGGCTTGAATTTGGACAAAGAGCATCAATTGTGTTGTAATTTTTTAATTCGTTAATACATGCAAGAGGGTCCTTTGCATTGGTAAATGTTTCCAACCAAGGTCTGCACATGGAAACAAAAAGAAAATGAGTCCCTGGTAGTGGAAACTAAGTGACCCGCTGGTGTGGAAATACTCTTCCAGTGCACATATGTGACACACGCATCCACTCCACCAGGGAGAGATCAGGAGTGAAGCATTTATGGAGAATGCTCTGTTTCTCATTGCCAGAAATCTGTACCATGTGACAACTCTTCTCTACAACCTTAGCTGGTAGCTAAGCATTGTCAACAAGTTGGAGGAATAGCACAAAGACCCTTCAGGAATGCTGGTACCTTCCTGAGACTGGTCCTGCTCCTCAGGTGTCCCTGAGAGGGAAGTCACCATGTAAGCTCCTCCTGTGAGGGGCAGGACCACCCTTGCCATTCCCACAATGCAAATAGGACTGGACCTGCTCCATCAGCTGCAATACCAAACAGCTTTCCATCTGCCCAGCTCCAACTCTGGCACAAGAGCTCAGCCCATAATGATAGATGTGCTGTGTGCTGGAAGTACCCCGTCCCCAACCCCCCCACCCAAGGCTCTGCTAGACAGTGAGAATCTCTCTCTAAAAGGTAAGTGATGGGCTTCACAAGCCTTGTAAAAATGCACTTCTTAGGATTTTCCAGTGCAACTGTTTCAGCATGAGCTCAAAGTAGGTCTCAGCCATATGGAGATTGATCAGGAGAAGAGAGGTGGTCTTATCTGGACCTCTTTTCACAACTGTTCCACATTCCATCCAAGTCTCTTTTTCTCTTTTTCTAAAAAAAACTTTTTATTCTATATTGGAGTATAATGCATCAATACTGTGATAGTGTTAGGTGGACAGCAAAGAGACTCAGCCATACATATACATGTATCTGTTCTCCTCCAAACTCCACTCCCATCAACCCAAGCCTTTTACTCCAAGTTTCTTAGTTTGTATCAGACCGGCCTAGCCACCACACGCTTCTGTGCTCTCTTGGTCCAAGTTTTGCCAAGAACTAAACAAGGATGAGTCTCTGCCAATGCTAAGGTTGTTCTGCTGAAGGGGCAGATGCCATCAAATAAGGACCATGGAGGGTGGGGGAAGAGGCAGACTGAGTAAGGAAGGAAGAAGAAAACTTGCCACACAACTTCTTGACAGTTTGGCTGAGACTCACCCCTCTCTACTTGTGTTCAGGATGCTATGGGATAGGATACATGTCTCTTCCCTCTCTCTGATAAGGCAGGGGTAATGAAGACAGAGAGGTGACTGAGCAGGTGAGCACATGTGGCAATTCAAGAGCCAGTTTGCATAGGTCAATGCAAGCGTGTGTGGTCAAAGCAAAAGAAGACACGTATTAAGTGGGGTTTTTCCAAGGGACAGGAGAAATCAGAAACAAAATGCTGCATGAAAGAAAGAATAAAGAAGGGTGAGCATCTTAAAAGGTATAAACAAAAAGACTTACCACGTCCTTGTTCATTCTCAGCGGTGCCTCTTCAGCAACTTTACTTTCGAATGTATTGGTGCTGGAGAAGACATTTGAGAGTCCCTTGGACTGCAAGGAGATCAAACCAGTCAATCCTAAAGGAAATCAACCCTGAATATTCATTTCAAGGACTGACGCTGAAGCTGAAGCTCCAAAACTTTGGCCACTTGATGCAAACAGCTGACTCACTGGAAAAAAACTCTGATGCTGGGAAAGATTGAGGGTAGGAGAAGGGGGCAACAGAGGATGAGATGGTTGGATGGCATCACTAACTCAATGGACATGAATTTGAGCATGTCTGGGAGACAGTGAAGGACAGGGAAGCCTGGCGTGTTGAAGTCCATGGGGTCGCAAAGAGTCAGACACAACTTAGCAACTGAACAACAACAACAAATAATGAAAGAGACTTTAAAAGTTTTGAACAAAAAAATGAAGGCACACTCTCAGCAGCCTTTTCTTTTCTTTTGAAACCACTTAAATGAGATGATCAACAACAGGTTATCCACTGAAAGCTGGTGGATTTCCAGACAGACAATGGGGAATCAGTGTAGCCCACAGCTGCCTGCCAGGCTCTCGGAGAAAGTGTCCATCCACGGTGGGTCTTTATTCTCTGTCCCTGACCCCCGGGCCTCAGCTTCAGGGTTTCCCACATTTTGTGGCCTCCAACAGGGTGTTCTCCTCTTAAATATCCATTCCTGTTTCCATCTGTCAGCTCCCTGAAGTCTCAGATTTGAGCACCCTCCTCACCAAACCCAAAGCCACCCAGTCCCACAATCCATTTGACTCACCCTAGCTCTTCACTCCCATTTCTCAGCGGACACTTCACTTCCACTTTTCACTGGACAACCCCAGCCCAGATGCTCAGTCTGAAAATCTGCGCCATACTTTCCCAAAATGTTGATGATCTTGAGTCAAAAGATGTGAAGTGAAGTAAAGTGAATTCGCTCAGTCATGTCCGACTCTTTGCGACCCCATGGACTGTAGCCCACCACGCTCCTCCCTCCATGGGATTCTCCAGGCAAGAGTACTGGAGTGGGTTGCCATTTCCTTCTCCAGGGGATCTTCCTGACCCAGGGTTCGAAACCAGGTCTCTTGCATTCCAGGCAGACGCTTTAACCTCTGAGCCACCAGGGAAAGATATGGGTTTACTTCAATTGTTCACTCATTGTTGTTTACTATCTGACTCTTGCACTGGGAGAGAAAGCCTTGTGAAACCAGAGAGCTTGTCTTAGATGCTTCCACATCCTTGGTGCCTGGAGAAAAGTGAAAGTGAAGTTGCTCAGTCATGTCTGACTCTTTGCGACCCCGTGGACTGTAGCCTACCAGACTTCTCTGTCCATGGGATTTTCCAGGCAAGAATACTAGAGTGGGTTGCCATTTCCTTCTCCAGGGGATCTTCCCAACCCAGGGATCAAACCCGGGTCTCCACATTGTAGGCAGACACTTTACCCTCTGAGCCACCAGGGAAGCCCTTGAGATTGGTGCCTGGAGAGGTGCTGCCAAAAATTACAACCTCAAGTTACAACACCTGAATAGCTGCTCTTCTGAATTATTGTTGTTGTTCAGTCACTCAGTCATGTCCAAATCTTTGCGACCCCATGGACTACAGCACACCAGCCTTCTTTGTCCTTCATCATCTCCTGGAGTTTGCTCAAATTCATTTCCATTGAGTCAGTGATGCCACCCAACCATCTTATCTTCTGTTGTCCCCTTCTCCTCCTGCCTCCTGCCTTTTCCAAAGGTCAGTGGAAAAGACCTTTCCCAGCATCAAGGTCTTTTCCAATGAGTCAGCTCTTCACATCAGGTGGCCAGGGTATTGGAGTTTAAGCTTCAGTATCTGTCCTTCCAGTGAATATCCAGGGTTGATTTCTTTAGGATTGACTGGTTTGATCTCCTTGCTATCCAAGGGACTTTCGGGAGTCTTCTCCAGCACCAGTTCGAAGGCATCAATTCTTTGGTGCTCAGCCTTTTTTATTGTCCAGTTTTCACATCTGTACATGACTAGTGAAAAAACCCATAGCTTTGACTATACAGATCTTTGTAAGAAAAGTAATGTCTCTGCTTTATAATATGCTGTCTGGATTGGTCATAGCTTTTTTTCCAAGGAGCAAGTGTCTCTTAATTTCATGGCTGCAGGCACCATCCATGGTGATTCAACTTCTTCCGAATTGGGATGCATTGTACTCTTTAATTCCAAAGACTCCGTAGAAAGAAAAGAATAAAATATATCTTATGAATAATTTTTGTATTGATTACTTGTTGAGATGATAATATTTACCAACCAAAGATAATATTTTTAATCTATAAGGTTAAATAAGATGTTATTTAAATTAATTTTACTTGTTTATTTCTTAATATGACTAGAAGAGCTTAAATTACCTATGTGGCTTACATTCTATTTCTATAGAGCATTGTTGACCTTAAATTATGACTGGCACATTTTAGGTGGCCAATACTTATTAAACACTCATGCATTCACACATTTATAAAAACTGTGGCTTCTTGGGTTCAACATTTAAACTGGCTAAACTTCTTTTCATTTTCACTATTTGACTTGACAATAAAAATATCTATCTGACAGGACTTTTTATGAAGACTAAATGAAATAATGCTGCCCAAATTTTAAAATACTACCCTAAAGATATGTTCTTTGTATTTAAAGTATGTTGAATGCTTGAAGAATGAGAAATGCACTGTAATTGGATAATCCCTTAATAATTAAGACAGCTCTATTATCAAAACATGTAAACACTGAGAACAACTACTCTGAAAGAGATAGGATTAATACTCTGAAACCGCATTCATTATCAATCTTACAATCAGAATGCAGACTTCAGCAGAAAATCAGGGGTTTGCCAAAATTATAGCAGAAATAGATTTAACAGCTTAGTGAAAACATAGATCCTAATCATTTTTCATTCCAGATTTCAGCCCAGGTAGGGTGTTTCCCCTTTGGGTAATTAGCTGTTCCATTTGATAAAGTACATTTTATATGTCAAGGAGAAAAATGGCTTAAAACTGAAAAATAAGATAGAATAACAAATGGGGTGGATGGAGTCAAATTAACTAAGAAAGAGACAAATCACAGTCATTTTGACCTAAGTATCTCTGAATGTTTGTCAGTAACAACCATATTCTCAACTCTCATAATATGATTGAAATACACAGTTTGGAAAGGGGAGGTAGCAGAATCAAAAAATATCCTAGAATTATTTATCACAGAATAGGAGATTTAAATTTATGATAGATAAAAATGTACCTAATTTTCAATCCAGTGAGTATCATACAAAGTTAAGGAAAAGTGGCTATTGATCTAATTTCAGGCTTCAAATTTAAGCAAATGAAATCCACTTTTAAGCATTGACATATTCAGTTTCTTTAAAAGACACCTTTGAATAGGAAGTCTAGGTTTTGTTGTGGAGACAAAGTCTTTGTTGTTTTTTTCTCTCTCCTTTACTTTGCTACGTGTTTGCAATATACTAAAGGAGTAGTTCTCCACTGGAGCTGGGAGATTCTGTTTCCCAGGGCGCATGTGGCTATGTCTGGGGACATTTTTGTCCCATCATGGGAGGAATTACTGGCATCTTGTGGGCATAGCCATGGATGCTCTGAACATCCTGCCAGGACAGCCCCCAACAACAGAGTTGTCCAGACCAAAACGTCAATGGTGCTATTGGTGAGAAACCCTGTACCAAAGGGCCAGTTGACTATAAAATGTTTCAGAAACTTTTTTCAAATCAAATGAAGTTGAGTACATTCTTGATGGTCTCAGGCAACCAACAATGCATGCATACAAAGCCAAGGAAGCGACGCATAAGTTAACTGGTTATAAGTCATCATAGAAAAACTTAAAGATTATCCATTAGTTTGTGGGAACAGATCAAGGAAAAGAATAATGTTAACAAAATGATTAATGTAGCTGAGGCACAGCTTATAAAGATGAAAGATTTTTCTTGACACACTTCATTCAACATTTACCAGGGAGTAAGGACTTTGAAGGATAGAAAAGCAGAAAATCCTAAAGTTTATCATCAACAAACTTACAATAGACTAAAGTTAAGACAGCCCTTGAAGAAATATCTCTGCAGTTTAAGAAAATCTGGGAGGCATTGCACCATAGAAAATAAGAATCCTGGCTTTGGAATCATCAAAGGACAAACCAGGACTCGAATCAAGACATACCCTAGGAGAGCCTCTTAATCCCTCTGAGCTTCAGATTTCTCCTCTATAAAGTGGGGATAATAACACCTACTCAGTGGGGTAAGTGTGAGGATTATGTGTGATTAAGTATGTAAATTGTCTGGCATGAAGCCTCTGTCACGGTGGTTACTCAATACATGCCAATGCCTTGCTTCTTGATTATGCTATTAGTGTTTTCATCTCAGCTATACCTAAGTAACCATGGTGAGGTGACATGAAAAGGAAGACTTCTTGCAAGTGCTATGGAAATGCTGGGGTATTTTAAGAAAAAGCTAACTCAAACAAACAAAAACTCTAAACTCCAGAAAAATGATTAGAAAAGAAAGAAGTAGTAAGAGTCAAGAAACTTGCTTATAACAATAGTGATGACAAATGCTAGAGGATGTAGAAGTCAGTTGATGATGGAACATTCCCAGTTGAAAGAGACACTGCTCCAAAACACACTACAATTTATGTTATTTGAATAAAGTAAGATGTGACCTGAACTTCGAGAAAGAATCATATGTTTATAGCTAAGCAGAAACAAAGAACTGGTTGCAGAAGTTCTCAGACCAAAATATATTTGCAAAAACCTTTTAGGATCTGTACAACAGCTCCTGGATATTCAAAGGGCTTGAAACATAGACTTAGTTAAAAACTACTAAGTAGTAGTATACTACCTAGTATACTAAGTATGCATTTTTGTATTGGACATATTTTAAAACTTTCCATAGAAATCCTTGTTAACTTTGGTGCTATCATCAGCAACAGATTTCTCAACACTTTTCAAGTATTTTCATACCTGCATTTTAAGTTTTTATGTGTTACCACCCTAAAAGATAAATAAGGCAGGTATTAATGTTCCCATTTTGTTAGTAAGTATATAGAGATTGTGAGGTTAAGCAGTTTGGGGGAGTCTGTGCCACAAACTGGTGGGAAAATTGACTCTAACACTCTCACTCTTTTCAGCCTTCTTTTTATATAATAATTCTTTCTTCTCAAATGTCTGATTCAATCTAATGCATTTTTGAGCATATAAGCAACAAAGATAAGTAGCTTCAAATACCTACAATCCAACATGTACATAAGTATAACATGTGGATGACATAATGACATAAAAAATGTGTGAAAAATATGCTCTGTGAATTGAAAGGAGGGAGAGATCACACCAAGAAGGGAGGAAAGACAGGAGGTAGCATTCCAAGGGAGCATTGTGGGTGGCATTTTCACAGAAAATGCAGAGGAAGATATTCCACAGAAGAGAAAGACAGCAGATATTTGATGATATTTTCAGGAATCAGAGAGGAAAAATCTGGCCGCAGCCTATGGTACCACATAGGCAGGAAAAATGGGAGTTGCAAAATCAGATTGATGCCATATTGTAGAAGCATTTGATGCCTGGGTGAGGAGTTTGTATTTAATTGTGCAAACACTCTGGATACTTCCTGGAGGAGAATCATTTAAATTTCTACAAAGAAAAAAAAGTGGAAGGGTTAGTTGCTCAGTTGTCTCCAACTCTTTGCGACCCCATGGACTATAGCCTGCCAGGTTCCTCTGTCCACAGAATTCTGCAGGCACGAATACTGGAGTGAGTTGCCATGCCCTCCTCCTGGGGATCTTCCCAACCCAGGGATTGCGAACCTGCCTCTATCTCCCACTGAACTGTGAATGTAATTCTTTATATACTGGTCACTGTGGCTAGTCGCTAAACTCCAAAAGAATGAAAACTATATCTTAATTATCTTTACATTTCAGTGGCAAGATTACTCTGCAGAGCACACACAGGCACTTTAAAGCTTTCCAGAAAAAAACAAGAAAGTATGAATGAACTCAGGGATGAGTCAACGAGCTAAAAAGGGACATGAAAAGGAAGGGAATAAATATAGGAAATCATGTGGAAGAAACCCTGCTATTTGGACTGGATGGACTCAGCAGGAAGCAGTGAAGAGGAAAGAGAGGAATGAGTTTGAGTCTTTGCTTCAGAGTGGCTGGGATGATGCTAGGTATCAAAAAGAGGGAAGAAGGAACATCGAGTTTATTTGAGATAGGTGATGATCAGGGTAATAGATTATTATTAATGAAAAATAGAGGTTTTAAAGATCATGATAAATTATACATACTACTCTATATAAACTAGATGACTATAAGGACCTACTGTATAGCACAGGAAACTCTACTCAACACTCTGTAATGGCCCATATGGGAAAAGAATCTTAAGAAGAGTGGATAGATGTATATGTATAAATTATTGACTTTGCTGTATACCTGAAACTAACTCAGTATTATAAATCAGTTATCCGCCAATAAAATTTTTTCAAAATACAATACAAATTACTTACATATAATCCATTTACAAAGATTTCCGTGCAATGTTATCCCATAATAAATGTTTTTCACATGAAAAAAATAAAGATCATCATAATTGATTACCTGTAATAGTAATGGAAACTTGGGAAGAAAACTAGATACCAGATTCCAAAACAAACAAACTGAAGTCGCTCAGTCTTGTCCAACTCTTTGCGACCCCATGAACTGTAGCCTACCAGGTTCCTCCGTCCGTGGAATTTTCCAGGCAAGAATACTGGAGTGGGTTGCCATATCCTTACTAACCCAAGAAATCTGTAAAATTCATCTATGCACAATCCCAATACTGGGAGAACTCAGAGACTAGCAGAGGTGACCACTGCACAAATAGCAAGCTTAATGCAGTTAAGTGCTATAAGAGAGGCATAATCCCATGACAATGAGCGCAGCACCTCAAACATGTTTGAGAGGTTTTTCCATGAATGAGTGGGTCAATTTGTTTGTGAATAAGTGAATGTTGGCTCAGCAAAACCTGCAGAATGCAAAACTGTTTTCTGCTTTGTGTATCTATATTTGATATATTCTACAGTTCAGTTTAATAAGTATATCCACCAAAGTTCTTAAAAATATCTCTAAACAATTGAGACAGATATATGAGAAGTGTTGATTCATTTCCAGGTATTTTAAGGCATTTCACTTCACTATGACAGACTTCTTCTCCTGTCAGGAAGACAGGTAAGGTTAAGTCTGGATAAAGGTATAAATAAATGGGTCAGTTCTTACACAGGGTTACAGTACACAAAGCATATAGACCACATGACCATCACATGCACACACACATAAACTAAAGCCAACTGATTCAAATCCAAGTTTGCTAAGTAGAAGCAGAGCCAAAGGTTGGAAACCAATGAAAGAAGACACAGCAGCCCTCAGTGAGATATAGCAAAGCAGACAGAAAGCGAGCAAGGCTAGAGGAATTGCCAAATGGTTGAGCAGGTACCTATCGCAATTGCTAAAATGGTTCCTATCCACTTGTGTGGTTCCAAGAGGTACAGGAAAATGCAATAAAAGAAAACAGACAGAATAATCCTGGTCCCTAGTCATTGTTAGTAGAGGACATTTCTTACAGGCAGATGTATAGAGTTTCTGTTTTCAAAAAATACCATCTGCAGCTTTGCACAAAAATGTTTCAAGTTGTTTTCTTTCATATAAACATAGACTTACGAGTTTTTTAACTTTTGAAAATATAATATATTCAAATTATGTTTTGATAATGATCTATTAGTTTGGGAAGATTCCAGTCCAGAAAAAAAAAAAAAAAGAGCATTAAAAACTATAGAAAAGAATCACAAAGAATAGAAAACAATTGAGCATTAAGATTTCTGTTGTGAATGTCATCATTCTCCCCCACCTAATCTGGACAGAAGAGGCCCAATCCAAAAGTCCTTGAATTGACTGGGTTACTCGGGAGACTCAGGACCAAGACCCTAAGCCCAGGACTTAGGGCTGAAGAGTTCTGCACATGCGTCAGAAAGACAGTCGCTGCAGTATAACGTCACTGTTCAATGGCCGAGTCCTACCAGACTGTTTGCGACCCCAGGGACTGCAGCGTGGGAGTATGATACAGTCGCACAAAATGCCGTGATTTCATCAACAGTGCTGCGCAGCCAGTGGGAGGGTAAATAGAAAGAATGCTCATTGTATGGATGAGGTGAAAACTCATGTTGGCAACATGACCACCTCACAGATGACGAGGATGTTCAGGCAACTCTCCTGACTCTGGGTTCAACAACTGTGGTGTTTTCTGGCTTAGTTACTTCCAAGTCTGGGCTCAAGACTCCTTCCTGGTGAAATTATGCATCTTCCCTCATGTCTACCCCAGCTGCTGAAGGTCAAAGAAAAAGCCAGCAACCACCAGGTACAAATCTCAGAGAACTCTAGGAAGCAACTCACATGAGAACCCAAGAACTTTTCTAGAGAAGTACGCATTTAAAATCGTTTTTCAAATGAAGTCATAAAAAGCTTCACTCAAGAAAAAAGCATTTCTGGTGTGGTGATAATTTTAATTTTTTTTGACCAAAATGCATCTAAGTGGTGCTTCTATAATTAAAGATTCCAAATAACAGAAATGTTCAGTTTTGATTTCACATATTGCAGATATTATTAGTATCTCAACTTCATTTTCCTTGGATTTTATACCAATGGATATGGGAGTAGGCTCTGTGGTGTTCTTGCCTGATGAGTAATCTTGACCATGGTTGCAAGATTGGCACTCCATCTACCTGGAGACATAATAGCCTCAGTAGAAACTGTGAAGCAACAAAATGAAGGAAGGCGTATGTGCTGTTCAATGGTAAGTTGGCATTTTCACATTTGTGGTATGTTATTTGGCTTTATGAAAACAGCTATTGCAAAAGTACAGAGACATGAGGAGAAAACAGACTATGGAGGAACATGGAGTGTGGACTGGGAAGAATCAAAATACTTAAAAGTGGTCTGAAAATTTCAGAGTAAGTTATTTGGAGCCATTGTTAGGGACTTTGGGCCTCAAGTGGTCAAGGACTAGTGTTGAAATGTTTACCTGGCAATAACATTTGGCACAAGGTCCACTGCAATCAATATGAAAGAGATGATCAAATAATTTGGTCAAATTGGGATTTCGTTAAGTCAGTCAGTGATTTCTAATCTAGAAACAAGACAAGTTTCAGGTACTCCTGGGGCTTCTGTTGTTATCTTGTAACTATAGAAAAGTGAAAGTGAAAGTCGCTCAGTCATGTCCCACTCTGCAACCCCATGGACTACTGGAGCAGGTAGCCTTTCCCTTCTCCAGGGGATCTTCCTAACCCAGGGATCAAACTCAGGTCTCCTGCATTGCAGGCGGATTCTTTACCAGCTGAGCCACAGGGGAAGCAAGAGAAAGCAAACTGATCTCTTGCATTCTTTTCGTGATTCTTCAATGCCTCCCCGTATCTTCCACGGTTAGAAATGTCTGTTGTATTCCTAAACAGTTGTCTGATCTGATGAAGTGCCCTTTGTTCCATCAAAGAGGCTGCTCATCCTTACCATTTTGTTTCTTAACGCTTTAGAACTTTCATGAAAGATCTCATCAAGGAGACACCAGGTGTCAAAGCACCCTAATTGCTGTAGATAATGATCAAGAGCTTAAAGGCAATGTACATGCGTGTGAAACATTTGCTGGGGGCCTGATTCCCAGGCAAGAACATGGAAACAGCTGTCTCCCTGGAGTTTAAGTTCTTACAGTTAAGGGGATATGCTATTTCCAAATCAGATCAGATGAATTAACTTTTAAAATAAAGGCTGTCCTTCTGTAGTTACACAAAGCATATGCTTAGTTTTAATCAAAACAAATGCTGGGGATAGAAGGACTTCATTCAAATTAATTAAAGAGTGTGTGTGTGTTATGAAGGAGAGAGAGAGGGAAATGTGTGTGTGTATCTGAGTGTATGATATGATCTGGGGAAAACAGAAGAGTTTCAAGCTCAGTTGTTACTTTTAACGTATTCTTTTTATCTCTGGTTTTAAGCAAATAGATTGTCTTGTGCTTTGATGTAATTTTCAAGTTTCTTGTGCTTGGAATTTGTTGAGCTGTTTATGTCTGTGAATATATAGTTTTCATCAAATTTACAAAGTTTCTAACCATCATTTCTTCCCCTATATTTTCTGCCCTCCCTCGTTCTACATCCTCACCATGGGCAGTACAATTACATGCATGCTTTTCCATTTGAAGTTGTACCACTAATCACTGATGTTCTGTTCTTTCCAGTCTTTTTTCTCTGTGTATCATTTTTAGTAGTTTCTTCTGCTGTGTCTTCAAATTCATTGGTCTTTTCTTCTACAATATCTAATCTATGATTAATCTCATTCCATATATTTTTTTTCATCTCAGAAACTATGTTTTTTGTCTCTAGAAAACTGATTTGAATGATTTGCATACCTTCCATGTTTCTACTTAATAAATTCTTCTGGCTTCTTGAATATATGGAATACAGTGATAGTGACTGCTTTCATGTCTTTGTCAACTGACACTGTCATCTGTGTCATTTCAGTGTCAGTTTTGATTGATTTTGCTCCTCATTATTTGCTGAATTTGCACGCTTCTTCGCATTTTGACAGTTTTTTATGGGAACCAGCATTTTGAACTTCACTTTGTTAGATGTTAGTTATTTTTGTATTCCTATAAGTATTTTTGAACTTTATTCTGTGTAGTTAAATTGCTTGAAAACAGTTTGAGCCTTTCAGGCCTTGCTGAGTTAGGTAGAACTGGAACAGGGTTTAGTCTAGGTTTTATTTTATTTTCTCTGATACTCAGGAAAAGACCCTTCTTAGTACTCTAACTGATACCTCCTGAATTACGAGATTTTCCACTCTGGCCACTGGGAAGAGGTATTATTCCTGGCCCTGTGTGAGCCTCAGACACTATTTTCTTTAATGCTCTTGAATGGTTCTTTCCCAGCCCTGAATTTTCTCCCACACGCTTGCTAATCTCTGGCATTCTTTCCCCATTAGGATCTTTCATATTTGGTATTCTGTCCTTCCCATTCTAGCTGCATTGTCTTCCCCAGACTGCCTCTTCAACTCACAAGAGACTGGGTACATCTTCTTGTGTTCTAATTTGTGTACTGAAATCTAGAAACTTCCTAAAGGAAATAAACTGGGACAGTTGTAAACATCATTTTATTTGCTTTCTATCTATCAGGTATTGGAGGTTTGGTTGCCTGATGTCCAGTACCTTGAGGGTTGTCATTTCACTATCCAGTTTTCAGTTGTTTCAAGAGGGAGGGTAAATCCAATCCCTATTACTCAATTTTCATTGAAAGTAGAAGTTCTCAAGTCCAGTCATTACTAAACTACTTAAAAATTTATAAAGCAATGAACATCAAGGCATAGTGCAAAGTTTGGAGGTGATATTCATGAGTGAAAAGAAAAACTAAATGAACAGAGGGGCTTCCCAGGTGGCGCCAGTGGTAAAGAGCTCGCCTGCCAATACAGGAGATGCAAGAGATGCAGGTTTGATCCCTGGGTTCTTATCTGGAGAATCCCATGGACAGAGGAGCCTGGCAGGCTATAGTTCATAGGGTTACAGAGTTGGACACAACTGAAGGGAATTAGCACGCATGCAAATGAATAGAGAGAAGAGAGAGTCTGCTGAAAACTTTTCTTCTGAAAGAAAAGTCTGCTAACTATTTGTTAACCATTGTGTTAAAAAAAAAAGTTTGGAGATAAATCATTCTGCAAATGTTGTGAAAATTTTGCTTTAATTCACAATAATCTGAAATTTTGAGACTTGGAACTTAGCAGAAAAAGATCACAGTTATAATAATTTGATCTTCTCATGGTGGGAAGAATGCCATACTTAGGAGTGTCTTTATGAAGAGAAAGAATCACGCATGGCACAGTGCTAAACATACACACAACAAATGCTGTGCAATCATAATTATTACTGCAGGAAAATATAGAAAATGATGACCAATAAAGAATAAAAATAGTCTGAGATAGTTATGACACAATGTCAAACTACTAGGTACTTTTAAAGACTGAATTGATTTGCTAAAAAAGAAATATGTGTTTAAAGATTCTATGAAATGGAAACAACCTAGATGTCCATCAGCAGATGAATGGATAAGAAAGCTGTGGTACATATACACAATGGAGTATTACTCAGCCGTTAAAAAGAATTCATTTGAATCAGTTCTGACGAGATGGATGAAACTGGAGCCGATTATACAGAGTGAAGTAAGCCAGAAAGAAAAACACCAATACAGTATACTAACACATATATATGGAATTTAGAAAGATGGCAATGATGACCCTGTATGCAAGACAGCAAAAAAGACACAGATGTGTATAGCGGACTTTTGGACTCAGAGGGAGAGGGAGAGGGTGGGATGATTTGGGAGGATGGCATTGAAACATGTATACTATCATGTAAGAATCGAATCACCAGTCTATGTCCGATGCAGGATACAGCATGCTTGGGGCTGGTGCATGGGGATGACCCAGAGGGATGTTGTGGGGAGGGAGGTGGGAGGGGGGTTCATGTTTGGGATCGCATGTACACCCGTGGTGGATTCATGTCAATGTGTGGCAAAACAAATACAGTATTGTAAAGTAAAATAAAGTAAAAATTAAAATTTAATTAAAAAAAATAAAATGCAGAGAGAAAAGATAGATTACCTACAAAAAAATAAAAATAAAAACAAATAAAGATTCTATGAAGACATGGGGCTTCTGGGATACTCAAATTGTTATTTCTGGGCAGGGACTACACAAGTATTCATTCTACATCTACTTATTAATCTGTTCCTTTATATTTTATGCACTTTTCTAAGTGTTGATTATAGTACACAATTATACCTTTTTTTTTTAACAATATGAGAAACTATAAAAGAGCCAGTTTCAATTGTCAACTTTGAAACTAAAAAGTGGAATAATTCTAATCTTCATAAGAAATCATGTCATTATAATACACTGTCTATTTACAAGTTTAAATAAAAATTGAAGATTTTTTTTCATAAATGGCTTGCAGATACACTATCTTCTTATTCACATCTGAGGAATAGGTATAATTATTCACCTCCATTTTCCAGATAGAAAAACTGGGGCTTGAAAGGCTAAATGACTTGTCCAAGACCATATACAGTAAAGAATTAGTGGAGTCATGTTATAGCCACTGCCCCATAACCCTATATTTTTCTTGATTTCATAACAATGAAATATGTGAAGGGCAATATAGCAGACTAATGGTTATCTTAAGGCATTCATTTCTCCATGCTTTCTTTGGTAATATTTTTTGCACAGTAATCAGGTAGCCACTTCTTAGTAAAGGAGTGGAGTAATCCTTCTCAGCCCCAGAAGGTAATATTTTATTCATTTAAGCCAATTACAGTAATCTCATCCCCTTTCCAATAACTGGTATATGAAATGAGCATGTGACGATGTATCTTGACCAGGGAGATACAACAGAAGACATGCTGTGGGCTTATTGTGTAAAGACATGATATTTGAAGCTGTTCGAACATCTTGACAAGCCAGAGAATAAAAGCAACCTGATGAGGAAGGCTAAGGCAGGAAGACGAAAAACCAACCTGGATCTCTGATGACATGGTTGAATCCTGAAAGTCAAATCCTAAAATATCTCCACTTCCAAACTTTTTACTATGTGGGATAATAAACTTCATTACCACTCGTGCCACCTGGGAAGGCCAGAAATTATACTACTGCCATTTTTCAGAAGACTGACAGCTTAAAAAGCAGTTAGCAATTTACAGCAGTTCATCAAGTTAAAACAAAATTTCAAATCCGTTATGCTTCACTCAGACATGTCAGCTGATAAACTCTGCAATAGAATCTTTTTCAAAAGATGATGGCTCAGTCACACGGGATCATTAAAAGTTATTTTGTTGCCATCATTTTAGTTGTGGCTACAGTGAGAATCAATGTGTTTTTCTGTTTCCTCCAGTTCTCAGACAGAGAACCCTTCAGGCAAAATTCTTGACTCATGGTACTCTGCAACCCATTCTTCAACAAAGGTTTCCTAAAAGTGAAGAGAAGGCAAATATTCCCCATTCTAAGGAAGTGCTTCCTAACAGCACATGATTACAAAAAATTGTCTCAAGAAGTAGTCAGTTCTCTGCCATAGAGTCTTTAAAGCTAGGTGGCCATATAGTAAAAACATAGTGTCAATCTGGCAGATAACTGGGCAAAACAATATTAATTTATAGTTATAAGGTTTCATGAAACTCACAAGTTTTCTGTGGAATAATTTATCTGTGGGTGTGTGCTAAGTTGCTTCAGTCTTGTCCAGCTCTGAGACCCTATAGATCACAGCCTGCCAGGCTCCTCTGTCCATGGGATTCTCCAGACAAGATATTGGAGTGGATTGCCATGCCCTTCTCCAAGGAATTCTTCCCAACCCAGGGATGTAACCCTCATCTCTTACATTTCCTGCTTTGGCAGGCAGGTTCTTCACCACCAGTGCCACCTGGAAAGCCCCATTCTATTTGTCTTTTTTCTCATTCACATCTTCCTTTCTGAAGAGTAAAAGGATGAATGAAGTAAAAACTCAAATAACTTATGATTTCTCTATGGAAAGGTTTTCTAAGGGTGTGCAATGAATATTGGTATTTTATAGCCTGTCATTTCTTTCAATATGCAAATACTAAGTTTCTGCTCTATGCATGTCACTTTGCAAGATATATTCTAAATACAAAAAGAAAATGTAAAACGCATTTCTTCCCTTGAAAAATTTGTAACAACTTACTTGATCAGCTGTTGTTGTTGTTCAGTCACTCAGTCATGACTCTGCGACCCCATGGACTGCAACACGCCAGACTTCCCTGTCCTTCACCATCCTCCAGAGCTTGCTCAAACTCATGTGCATTGAGTCAGTGATGCAATCCAACCATCTCATCCTTTGTTGGCCCTTTCTCCTCCAGCCTTCAATCTTTCCGAACATCAGGGTCTTTTGTAAAGAATCAGCTCTTCACATCAGGTGGCCAAAGTATTGGAGCTTCAGCTTCAGCATCAATCCTTTCAATGAATATTCAGGACTGATCTCCTTTAGGATTGACTGATTTTGTCTCCTTGCGGTCCAAGGGACTCTCAAGAGTCTTCTCCAACACCACAGTTCAAAAGCTTCAGTTCTTCAGCGTTCAGCCTAATTTATGGTCCAGCTCTCACATCCATAAATGACCACTGGAAAAACCATAGCTTTGACTAGATGGACCTTTGTTGGCAAAGTAAGGTCTATGTTTTTTAATACACTGTCTAGGTTTGTCATAGCTTTTCTTCCAAGGAGCAATCATCTTTTAATTTCATGGCTGCAGTCACAATCTGCAGTGATTTTGGAGCCCAAGAAAGTCTGTCACTGTTTCCACTGTTTCCCCATTTATTTGCCATGAAGTAATAGGACCAGATGCCATGATCTTCGTTTTTTGAATGTTGAGTTTTAAGCCAACTTTTTCACTCTCCTCTTTCACTTTCATCAAGAGGCTCTTTAGTTCCTCTTCACTTCCTTCCATAAGGGTGGTGTCATATGCATATTTGATGTTATTGATATTTCTCCCTACAATCTTGATTCCAGCTTATGCTTCATCCAGCCTGGCATTTCGCACAATGTACTGTTCATATAAGTTAAATGAGTAGGATGATAATATACAGCCTTGTCGTACTCCTTTCCCAATTTTGAACCAGTCCATTGTTCCATGTCCAGGTCTAACTGTTACTTCCTGACCTCCATGTGCTTGAGTTTGGTTAATATTTCACCTAATATTTTGGGCATCTTAACAAATGAGTAGCGTATTTAGCCTAATATTTTGGGCATCTTAACAAGTGAGTAGCATTTACCTGAGGAGAGCATGCACTTGAGGAGAGCATAGCAACCACTCCAGTTTTCTTGCCTGGAGAATCCCATGGACAGAGGAGCCTGGCAGGCTACAGTCCATGAGGTTACAAAGAGTTGGACAGGAGTGAGCAACTAACACTTTGACTTTCATGCTAAGTGAAATAAGTCAGACGAAGGCAAATACTATATGATATCATGTATATGTGGAATATAAAACCTAAAACACAGAAGAGGAAATAGCAAAAAAAAGAAGCACACTCACAGATATGGAGAACAAACTAGTGATGACCAGTGTGTAGAGGGAGGGAGGAGGAGCAATATAGGCATAGGGGATTAAGAAGTCCAAGCTAAGGGCTTCCCTGGTGGTCCAGTGGTAATGATTTCACACTTCTGCTGTAGGGGGTGCAAGTTTGATCCCTGGTTGGAGAACTCCTGCATACCACTCAGTGGTGCAGCCAAGTTCTACATATAAAATAAATAAGCTACAAGGCTATATTGTACAACACAGGGTATATAGTTGGTATTTCATAACTATAAATGGTATATAACTTTTAAAAATTGTGACTCTCTATGTTGTACACTCAGAACTTATATTGTACATAAACTATACTTCAATTTTAAAAATTTCACACACAGAACATAAAAAACCACAAATATTACTATGTCACAAATTTGGTATTTTTTAACATATTTTGATGGACATTTTATTTAAACATAATTGATTTTTTATAATCCTTTCAGTATTCTTGCCTTGAGAACCCCATGAACAGTATGAAAAGGCAAAATGATAGGATACCAAAAGAGGAACTCCCCAGGTCAGTAGGTGCCCAATATGCTACTGGAGATCAGTGGAGAAATAACTCCAGAAAGAATGAAGGGATGGAGCCAAAGCAAAAACAATACCCAGTTGTCGATGTGACTGGTGATAGAAGCAAGATCTGATGCTGTAAAGAGCAATATTGCATAGGAACCTGGAATGTCAGGTCCATGAATCAAGGCAAATTGGAAGTGGTCAAACAAGAGATGGCAAGAGTGAACATCGACATTCTAGAAATCAATGAACTAAAATGGACTGGAATGGGTGAATTTAACTCAGATGACCATTATATCTACTACTGCGGGCAGGAATCCCTCAGAAGAAATGGAGTAGCCATCATGGTCAACAAAAGAGTCCGAAATGCAGTACTTGGATGCAATCTCAAAAACGACAGAATGATCTCTGTTCGTCTCCCAACAGTTATCCAAGTCTATGCCCCAACCAGTAACGCTGAAGAAGCTGAAGTTGAATGGTTCTATGAAGACCTACAAGACCTTTTAGAACTAATACCCAAAAAAGATGTCTTTTTCATTATAGGGGACTGGAATGCAAAAGTAGGAAGCCAAGAAACACCTGGAGTAACAGGCAAATTTGGCCTTGGAATGCGGAATGAAGCAGGGCAAAGACTAATAGAGTTTTGCCAAGAAAATGCACTGGTCATAGCAAACACCCTCTTCCAACAACACAAGAGAAGACTCTACACATGGACATCACCAGATGGTCAACACCGAAATCAGATTGATTATATTCTGTGCAGCCAAAGATGGAGAAGCTCTATGCAGTCAACAAAAACAAGACCAGGAGCTGACTGTGGCTCAGATCATGAACTCCTTATTGCCAAATTCAGACTTAAATTGAAAAAGTAGGGAAAACCGCTAGACCATTCAGGTATGACCTAAATCAAATCCCTTATGATTATACAGTGGAAGTGAGAAATAGATTTAAGGGCCTAGATCTGATGGACAGAGTTCCTGATGAACTATGGAATGAGGTTCGTGACATTGTACAGGAGACAGGGATCAAGACCATCCCCATGGAAAAGAAACACAAAAATGCAAAATGGCTGTCTGGGGAGGCCTTACAAATAGCTGTGAAAAGAAGAGAGGCAAAAAGCAAAGGAGAAAAGGAAAGATATAAGCATCTGAATGCAGAGTTCCAAAGAATAGCAAGAGATAAGAAAGCCTTCTTCAGCGATCAGTGCAAAGAAACAGAGGAAACCAACAGAATGGGAAAGACTAGAAATCTCTTCAGGAAAATTAGAGATGCCAAGGGAACATTTCATGCAAAGATGGGCTCGATAAAGGGCAAAAATGATATGGACCTAACAGAAGCAGAAGATATTAAGAAGAGGTGGCAAGAATACATGGAAGAACTGTACAAAAAAGATCCTCACGACCCAGATAATCATGATGATGTGATCACTAATCTAGAGCCAGACATCTTGGAATGTGAAGTCAAGTGGGCCTTCGAAAGCATCACTACGAACAAAGCTAGTGGAGGTGATGGAATTCCAGTTGAGCTGTTTCACATCCTGAAAGATGATGCTGTGAGAGTGCTGCACTCAATATGCCAGCAAATTTGGAAAACTCAGCTGTGGCCACAAGACTGGAAAATGTCAGTTTTCATTCCAATCCCAAAGAAAGGCAATGCCAAAGAATGCTCAAACTATCACACAATTGCACTCATCTCACATGCTAGTAAAGGAATGCTCAAAATTCTCCAAGCCAGGCTTCAGCAATACGTGAACTGTGAACTTTCTGATGTTCAAGCTGATATTAGAAAAGGTAGAGGAACCAGAGATCAAATTGCCAACATCCGCTGGATCATCGAAAAAGCAAGAGAGTTCCAGAAAAACATCTATTTCTGCTTTATTGACTACGCCAAAGCCTTTGACTGTGTGGATCACAATAAACTGTGGACAATTCTGAAAGAGATGGGAATACCAGACCACCTGATCTGCCTCTTGAGAAATCTGTATGCAGGCCAGGAAGCAACAGTTAGAACTGGACATGGAACAACAGACTGGTTCCAAATAGGAAAAGGAGTGCGTCAAGGCTGTATATTGTCACCCTGCTTATTTAACTTCTATGCAGAGGACACCATGAGAGACACTGGGCTGGAAGAAACACAAGCTGGAATCAAGATTGCCAGGAGAAATATCAATCACCTCAGATATGCAGATGAACCACCCTTATGGCAGAAAGTGAAGAGGAGCTAAAAAGCCTCTTGATGAAAGTGAAAGAGAGTGAAAAAGTTGGCTTAAAGCTCAACATTCAGAAAACGAAGATCATGGCATCCGGTCCCATCACTTCATGGGAAATAGATGGGGAAACAGTGGAAACAGTGTCACACTTTATTTTGGGGGGGCTCCAAAAATCACTGCAGATGGTGACTGCAGCCATGAAATTAAAAGACGCTTACTCCTTGGAAGAAAAGTTATGAGCAACCTAGACAGCATATTCAAAAGCAGAGACATTACTTTGCCAACTAAGGTCCATCTAGTCAAGGCTATGGTTTTTCCTGTGGTCACGTATGGATGTGAGAGTTGGACTATAAAGAAAGCTGAGCGCCGAAGAATTGATACTTTTGAACTGTGGTGTTGGAGAAGACTCTTGAGAGTCCCTTGGACTGCAAGGAGATCCAACCAGTTCATTCTGAAGGAGATCAACCCTGGGATTTCTTTGGAAGGAATGATGCTAAAGCTGAAGCTCCAGTACTTTGGCCACCTCATGAGAAGAGTTGACTTATTGGAAAAGACTCTGATGCTGGGAGGGATTGGGGGCAGGAGGAGAAGGGGACAACCCAGGATGAGATGGCTGGATGGCATCACTGACTCGATGGACGTGAGTCTGAGTGAACTCTGGGAGATGGTGATGGACAGGGAGGCCTGGCGTGCTGCGATTCATGGGGTCGCAAAGAGTTGGACACGACTGAGCAACTGAACTGAACTGATTCTTTTTTATGCATTTAGAAACAATATTCTGGGAAAGGGACCACTTACCTGACCGCCAAAGGGTCCATGACATGAAAAAGCTTAAGAATCCCTGGGATTCAGATATCTTCCTTTTGAATTTTAATGAATGTTTTGCTATTGTCTTAGCAGAGATTCATCAATGTTCTGTGTTTCTGGGTTTGTCCCACATTATAGCTTTGAGTTTTCAATGTTTCAAAGATTGGAATTATAAAAGAGATCATTAGGGATAAAAATGTTAGTTGCTCAGTCGTGTCCAATTCTTTGCGATCTAATGGACTACAGCCCACTAAGCTCCTCTGTCCATGGAATTCTCCAGGTAAGAATACTGGAGTGGGTAGCCATTCCCTTCTCCAAGGGATCTTCCTGACCCAGGGATCAAACCCACGTTTCCTGCATTGCAGGCAGATTCATTAGGATTAAACAGAACAAAATTTTAGTTACTTTAATTTTTAAACTTGTCTCTTGCATATACTTTGGACATTTTTATCCCAATTCAGTAGAAAGGAAATTGGTCACCGGTCTTTCTATAGCAGAAATGTTCAGATATGATGCACTAATTCACCACTTCTCAGATCTGGAACATATTTTATGGATTTCAGGAGTTTCTACCCTGGAAATGAGCTTTTTCCTGCCATGAGCAGAGGTATAATCTCCTTTTTCTTCCTTTTTTCCTTTAAACTCTCTGAGCACAATTTAACCTCAATGAACTCTGTTCTTAAAGATCAGATGCTTGCTCTTTGAAGAGTTTATATTTCTTTTGTATACAAAGCAAGTTAGCTCATATTGTATAAATACATGTTTAAAGGTACATGTTAAAACTTTTGTCCAGGCATACAAATTCTGATTTTTCTTTAGGCTATGTTTGTTGGCTCTGAAATTAAATGCAAGATGCATTTATTTCAAAGAAATAAACATGAAAAGGTGATTTTTTTTGCCATTTAAACTCAGATAGTCAATTTATATTGCTCTATTCATGATGTTACCTAGTATTGTAGGTCAAGATCAATAAACAATAAGCATAAGATAGGCCATTACAAAGAAATGGCTCTTATGCTGTTTTATTTTATGTGGATTTGGGAAAAGAAATTTAGGATGACACATTCAGAAAGAATTTTGTATGTGTGGGGTGTTTTAAATTTATGAATTTCTTAAAATTCTCCCATTACAAATAGCCTCTGGGCCTATGTACACACTGAAGAAAGAAAAACAAGAAACTGGCCATGAACAGCAACCCCATAGGAAGTCATGGTCCAACCATGACATTTTCGGCCAGAGCCTTGGTCTACAGACTGCTAATTCCCATGGAAGTCGATGTAAGAATTTAACCATTTCTGGGTATGTGACTTCTCCCTCAAGCCATGTGGAAACATGTTTTTAAAGGAGTAATTGGGGGGATGGGGGTCTCCAACAAAACTCATCTTATCCTTTTTGTTTTTCATGTGATAAGTCATATGAATCTTAACAAAAGGAAGTAGTGCTGTTTCAAGTACTTAACTCTTTAAAGTAAATGAAAAGGGTTTCAGCCTCAAGCAAATATCACAGAAGATATGTTCTTACAACAGTTGCCCCAGGGAGATCCATTTTTATGGCTCACGCAGTTTCATATCTATAATCAGATAAATTTATTTCTTTTTCAAAGAACCATCCTTTGCCTTGACTTACATGTTTTTTGATCATCTGTACCTTCACAAGAGATCCAGTATGAAATCTAAGGGCCATTCAGACCCTCAAGTCTTCAAGATCCACGGATGATATCAGTTTTGATATCTCCTTCATGTTTTCAAACATAACTGGTTCATTTCTGTTTTTAAACCCTACAGAACCTACTAGAGAGATTGTTATTGCTGTTGTTTAGTCACTAAGTCATCTCTGACTTTTTGCAACCCCAACAGATTGCTGTGTCCATGGAATTTTCCAGGCAAGAATACTGGAGTGGGTTGCCATTCCTCCTCCAGGGCGTTCTTCTCAACTCAGGAATCAAACCTGCATCTCCTGCATCTCCTTGATTGGCAGGTGACTTCTTTACCACTGAGCCACCAGGGAAGCCCCATGAGAGAGATTATGAAGTTGTTTTATGCCTTAGTGTTTTATCTAAAAACAAAAAAAAAAAAAAAAGAGTTTGGCCTTGAAGTCATAGAGACCTGGGTGGAGGTGTGTGTCACAGGATTAAGGAAGATTGTGATATCTGATATGCTGATGACACAGAGCAACAGTAGAAGGTGCAGAATGAGTGGAGTATCAGAGCTGCAGTAATTCATGCACACTTAATTTATCTGGAATGTGGCTGTGGTTTTGGCCATGAAATTCTCTGAGGGTGAGTAATTTCCACAACACTCTTCAAGCTTGCAGATGGTTTCACATTTTGAGGAGGGGGTGAAGACTAGAGAAAAACCTAAGATTCTTGTTTTCCAAAATAAAAAGTAAGCTATTTATCCTGAGAAAACCTAGAATGAATGGCAGACATCTGAAGGAGAAAAGGACAAATCCTTTTCATAAGACTCTTGTACCCCTAAAGATAAACTGATTAATATAAATTCATGCTCAAAGGATGGAAAAAAAAAAATGTCACACTCAAATTTGGAATATTCAATTAAATGTGTTCTGGTATAGAGATCCCTAGATAAAAAACAACATAGTGTCTTCCTGAAAACCCTCATGCAGCTTTTGATTGCTTCCTTCCAGGTCTAGGAAGTCATCATTTGACTCACAAACTAAATGAAGGTTGAATATTAGTTTTCCCAATGATAAAGATACTAACTATATAACCAAGACTGATTTTTAAAATATTTCCTAAGAAAATTTAAATTATTTATTTTGACAGCTATTTAAAATTCAAGTGATAATATCAAGTTAACTATAATCTAAGTAGCCCATGTAGGATATGTTACATGCAAGTCGGCCCAAATGCAGAGAAAATCTTACAGGACATTTCAAAGTAGTAAATCCAAGAAGACATGCTGTTAGAAAAAACATGGATTTGCAAACAATCAAAGACTCTTACTATTATTAATATATCTCCCACCCCAGTTTTTAGCAAATCTCATGTTCATCAATTGTAAACATGCTAAAAACATAAGATCTGGAAATAAATAGATCAGAATTTAAATCCCAGAACATCAGATTCATCCCAGTGTGACTTTGAGCAAGTAATATAATTTTTTCAAACCTAATTCTTGCTATAAAATTGAACTAGTTGTCCCTCCTTCACAGGGGTGTGTGAGAATTAAATAAGCAGCTGTCTAGGAGGTGCTGAGCAAAACACTTAGCACTCACTCATTAAAGGATACCTATAATTGTTTTCATTTCTATCATCTTATTAGTTGATTCAAGGAAGCTTATAAATATGCATGAAATAAACAAGATTAAATAAATGCACAAGTATATCAGCACAAAAGGAAAACAAGGGTAAGAAAATAATGTGAAGCCAGGAAAGAAGTAAGTACATGAAGCATGGGCTGTTTATTCTTTCATTCATTGATTCAACAAATTTTACTGAATAAATAAAAGTGATCGTGAGGTGGGACAGTGCAGTGAACAAGACACGTGAGTCTGCCTTCATGGAACATATGCTTCTGTACATCTGAGAAAGATGAGGACTATATAAAATACCATCAGTACTAAGGCTTTAAATTTTCTTCATATTTTTGATATGTCATCTTTAAATCATAGTCCTGCCAATATAATTCTTCGGATAAGTTTTCTAATTTGGGTAGTTTATAATCTGCAACCTTGCAAGGAATGTAGAATACATGCTTCTTTTATCAGAACAACTAGGAAGATAGAACCATGTATGTGCACACACATATGCACACACGTGTGTGGAGTGAGTGTAGCAATGCTTTGTTGTATATATCTCAGCATGGCCTCACCACGTGGCGATACATCCCAGAGGATCAGGGTTGAACATCCTGAGTCAGTCTGTCCTGCATCTGGGAGCACTTGCCCCAGTTATCCTCTCCAGTTGTCATGTCAAAGGAGTGGTACTGTGCACCCAAAGGGACAGTCGAAGCGATGGCTAAGGTGGAGGAAAACAAATTCAGACATTATAGTTGGTAATATTAAAGACTGTAATATTTAAAAAGAGATAGACACTACTTATAGTTTGTAATATTAAAAAAGATAAATGATACTTTGCTAATATTTAATGTACAGGTTGGCACTAGTCTATATGCCACGTGGGGTAACCTGAGGGAGGAATAGAAGCTTCCTAACCCAGTGGGACTTGCAGGTAGCCCCTGTGCTCAGACACTCACATGCAGCATACTGGAAAAGTTTGCAGTTCACACGTGCAAGACTAAGCTGTTTTAGGAGTGACGTTATCCGGTTTTAACAAAATGGACTAGTGGATTAAAAAGAGTCTGGCAAAAAACAAAACAGGGGAATGCATTGAAGACAACACAAATAATGAAATACAAGGGAACAATTAAAGCAAATAAAAAAGGCAGAGCTGAGACTTCTCCTGTCCCCAGTAAAAGCTCTTTGGAATCACATCAATAAAAATAATGACAGTCTAATTGGATCTGGTAGGAGGACCACCAGCAAAACTGGACACAATCAAAACTCTGAAGTATGAGTTTTCATCTACTATATTGATCAGTGCCTTTACCCTCAATGTGTTTGATGGGCCCTGAGATAGTATTTGATAATGGATTTCAGTCACAATGATTAACAAGGCAATTTAAAACCCGAGCATCAAGAACATGAAATTCAGACTGTGACTTTTTTTCAACAATTTTTAAAGACACATAATACTCGATCAAGGCTTTACAAAATTGTCTCTGAAATTGAATGGGAAAGGTTTTGAAGTCATTTTTGAGGTTTCTTGTATGATAATGAAAGAGAAGAATGCCTTTCTGGCACAAACACATCATTTGGGACCAAGATGACAGGGATATTAGTATGCTAGAAACTCGGACCCCGCCCCACTCAGAGCTGCTGCAACAAAGTGAAAGTCAGATGAACACCAAGTTCCCGAGGAAGCCTTTCAAGTGCCTCCTTTTCCAAAAATCAGCACTTTCCTATAACAGAATGTTCATCATGCTTTTCATGAGACAGAGTAACAGTGAAAAGGTTTGGTACCACAGAGGTTTCCTCATTGTCCCTTAATTAAGTAATTTTGAAAGTTTCTCAGTTTAAAAAAGTTATATATATATTTTACTACAACACGTATGTTCCAAATTTGTCAACATTTTCTGTAATAACTAGAAATTCTCAGTTGCATGTTACCTAGCAGATTTATATCATATTATCCCTATGTATTTCTGTCTACCTATGTGTATGTATGGACTTCTCAGGTGGCTTAGATGGTAAAGAATCTGCCTGCAATGCAGGAGACCTGAGTTTGATCCCTGGGTCCGGAAGATCTCCTGGAGAATGTAAAGGTACATATTTAAATTTCATCTGTTCTTTCAAAGGTGACAGTTCAATAATAATTGGATAATGATATTGCTTTTAGAGAATAATTCAAGCTATGAATTTTAAGCATTTGAAAGCAAAAGTTTAAAAATGTTTTCACTGTTACATGACTTGTGGAAGGAAAAAAATATGTCACTAAGAAAATTAGGATTTATGTACTCAAACGTGGAAGAGAACTTTCTAACCTGGTTTGAAATCTTCCAAATGAGAAACTTCAGAGTTTTTTAAAAGTTTGTTAAAAATGTAAAAATTTAGCAATTTTTTATTAATTTGAAAAACATTAAATGACATCAGAGAATACAGATATTTATCAGCCAAATTTCATATTGCATGATTAATGGATGGAATTTTAAAATGAATATCATAGTTTAGAAAGCCCAGCCACGGACGTATGTTTTCTTTTGAATCTGTGAATTTTTGAAATGTTTTTCTTCCAGCTATGAAATCTGTTATAACCAAGGGTCAAAATAAACTGAACTTTGAGATGATTTTTAGATAACTGTTTCATGATATAGTTACCATATTTTCAAAATAATAGAGCATGTTTGATCACATGGCTATCATTAAAACATAATTAGTATTAACTGAATTAAATATGTTAATAATAATTCTAGTGACGGCAAAAAGAGTAAACTATATAAAATAATGAACAAGATAAGGCTCAAAAATTTATAAAATATAATTTGTTTCTTCTTGAGAGCACCCTAAAATGTTTAACTTTCATTATTATATATGTTTTATGATGAACAGAATGTGCATACATAAAAATGCAGTATGTAATTTTAGGTAATTTATAAATAAAGTTACTTTATTTACAAATAAGATTACTTTATTTGTAAATAAAATTACTAATAGGAGTTTAGGTTTAAAAAAAAGGAGAGGTAGATAACCCATTCCAATGAATATTTCTTAAAATGCAGTCCATGACCTACCTGCCTCTGGATCACCTAGGGTACTCGTTAAAAATTAAAATTCCAGAATTTCACCCCAGAACCGCTGATTCATAATCCCTAAAGGTGCAGCTCAAGATTTTGCATTTTTAGCAAGCTCTTCAGGTGATTCTTGTGCATGTTACAGCTTGAAAACCAAGGCCTCTGGGCCAGAAAATATGCCTATATCTAAGCTATCACATGCACTGCTTGTGCCCGAGACCAAAGATTGAGTATAAAAGGTTCATCCCCTTTTATAATAAACCCATTAGCCCATTCTCAGACTTACTAAGATTAATTGTCAGGGTAAGCAGCAGCTATACGTCCAGGAAAAAGAGATCACACCACGTATACTCACCTGAAAGAAAAAAGAATTGGCTTTATTAGGAAATTTTTAACTTTTCTAAAACTTATCCTTCCTAGCATTCATGTTAATTCATGGATGTTAACTTCTTCAACCACACAGAATCCTATGGGCTTGTCAGAAGGCAAGACTATGAAATTCTGAACATAAACTATCTAAAGGATAATGTCATAAAGAAATATATATATTAGAATAGGCATTTATACTAGTTTATCTTCCAAGCAAAATTACAAGGAAATAAAGTGTCTTTTGCATCCAATATCTTGAAAAACTTGTAAATACATATTTCCCCCCATTTTAGAAATAAATCGGACTTTGCTTCAGTAATGCAGAACCAAGCATAGCAATTCCAGTGCTTCCTGAGCGCCTCCCTGGCCTTATAACCACAAAGTCATATGCTTTCGGGATCTTACCTTACAGTTTGAAGGAAAATCTCAATTTTCCTCGTCAAGCAAAGACTTTCTTCATTTTCTTAGTCCTGTTCTGTGTCATCTGCCTGTCAAGAAAGCAGTTGCCTGTTTGATTGTTAATTGCCCTTGTTTTTATTATAGAACACATTTGAATTTTGGTAAGTAACATGTTCTTCTTTGTAATTAGATACAGTAGTTAAAACATCTTTCAATTCACCATGCCATTTTCCTTTAATCAGCACATCAGCCGGGCTTTATGATGATGGAAGTCTATCTGTATTTTGCCATAGCGGTGCAGCTCAAAGAAAATTGTGTTGTGAATACATGTTATAATTGGAATGAAATTCAAAGGTAGGAGTGCTTTTATTTTACAGGCCTGAAATGTGTCAATACACAAAATAAAATGCAGATATTTCAATTATTTATATCTCTGAGATTCGAAGATTTTCTGCAGGCCTTGGGACATCGATAGCTATAGTTACCTAGTGACCACATACAAGGTCCTTCTGAGAGGTAACTTAGTAGAGCAGATAGGCAAGCTGGAAATTCTGGCAGCAGTCGATGCTGCTAAGAGAATTTCTCCTTTTCCAGGAAACCTCAGTTTTTGCCTTTAAGGCCTTCAACTGATTGGAAGAAGCCTGCCTACATTATCAAAGGTGGTCTCCTTTTACAAAGGTCAATGAGAAATAAGTGTGTTTATTCCTGTAGCATACAAATCTGTGCCTTGGGATTTGGCGAACCCTCAGAAAGCACGCTCTGCCTCCTGCTGGTTGTGGAAAAATTTTCCCTGCAAAAAGTTGTTGAGATGCTTGAAGAAGTGGTAGTAAGTTGGCGAGAGCCAAGGTGAATATGGTGGCTGAAGCTTCGTAGCCCAATTCATTCAGTTTTTGAAGAGCTGATTGTGTGATGTGCAGTAGGGCACTGTCATGGAAAAGAATCGGGCCCTTTCTGTTGATCGGCGCTGGCTGCAGGGCTGCAGGGCTTGCAGTTTTCGGTCATTCTTTTTTGCTGAGTATGCTTCTCAGATGTAATGGTTTTGCGAGGATTCAGAAAGCTGTAGTGGGTCAGAAAGGCAGCAGACCACCAAATAGTGACCATGACCATTTTCGGTGCAAGTTTGGCTTTAGGAAGTGCTTGGAACTTCTTAGTCCAGCCACTGAGCCGGTCATTATTGGTTGTCACATAAAATCCACTTTTCGTCGCACATCACAATGGAATAAAGAAATGATTCTTTGTTGTTGCATAGAATGAGATAATGACACTTCAAAATGACGATTTTTTTCTTTTTTTTCTTTTTTGGTCGACTTATGAGGCACTCAAGGGCCTCCCTGGTGGCTAAGACAGTAAAGAATTGGCCTGCAATGCAGGATACCTGGTTTCAACTCCTGGGTCAGGAAGAGCCGCTGAAGAGGAGAATGGGGTCCTACTCCAGTATTCTTGCCTGGAGAATCCCATGGACAGAGTAGCCTGGCGGGCTACAGTCCATAAGTTCACAAAGAGTTGGACATGACTGAGCAACTTTCACTCACTCATGAGGCACCCACTTATCAAGCTTTTTTCACCATTCCAACTTGCTTCAAATGCCTGAGGACCATATAATGGTCAACACTGAGTTCTTTTGATGATGCTCTCAGTTGGTCATTAACAACTTCCAGTGGCCTGCCATTATGTACCTCATCTTCAAGCCTCTCATCTCCTTTGCAAAACTCCTTGAACCACCACTACACTATATATTCATTAGCAGTTCCCTGACCAAATGCATTGTTGATGGTGTGAGTTATCTTCACTGCTTTACGGCCCATTTTGAACTTGAATAAGATGATTGCTTCAATTTGCTTTTTATCTAACATCATTTCTATAGTCTAAAATAAATATAAAATACACAGCCAGTAATAAGTCATTAACAAAAAAAATAAATGGAGAAATACACATTAAAATGGTGTATAACATAACCACATTTATTTAAGAATGTATTCCAGTGTCAAACAGCAAAGTTCAACAATGCAAAACTGCATTTACCCCAACCTGATAAAAAAAGATAGTGGGAAGCTGCTGTTTAGCACAAGAAGCTCACCTTGGGAGGTCCAAGAGCGAGGGGATATGTGTATACATAGGGCTGATTCACTTTGCTGCACAGTAGAAACTAACACAACATTATAAAGCAATTAAACTCCAACAACAACAACAAAAAATCTCAGGGTAACAGCCTAGCTAAGCTGACATGGAAAACGAAGCATCACAGAAGATGAGACTGTTTTAAACACTTCTCATTACATTCCTTTTCACAAATGTTTTATTAGCTGCATTTTAGAGGTAAAGAAATTGAGGATTAGAGAGGTTAAGGGATTTGTCCAAGGTCAACCACAAAAGGAAAGAATAAGCAAATCAATCAAGCTTCCCTGAGTCAGGCTCAGGATCCATGGAGCATCCATCTTATGTGGTTCTCTCTCTGTCAATCCGGAAACCATAGGAATGGGACTCTATGATCCTTGCTTCCCGTGTTTATCTCCTAGTGAGCTAGACCCACTTCCTCCCTTTACCTTGGAAGGAACTCGTTCATGAATGAAGGATCAATCCTAGTGACAAACTAGAAAATGGGAATCACTGGATACAGGAAGTGACTGAAAAAATTCTGGAGTCAGTCTCCTATAGTTCAAATTTCAGTTTTGCCATTTACTACTTGTGTGACCCTGGGCAAGTAACAGAATCTTTCTAAGACTGAAAAGGCAGGATGTTCAGTGCTTAGATGCTAGAGCAGAGAGTGCCTGGATGTGACCCCAGCTCTCCCTCTGATCAGCTGAGCGACTCTGGGCAGCTCCCTACTTCTTTATGCCTCTTTTTGTTTATAAAATGAGGACAGTAATACCAATCACATTCTTTGCATGCACGTTCAGTCATTTTCAACTCTTTGTGACCCTATGGACCATAGTTCACCAATCTCGTCTATCCATGAGATTCTCCATATTGGAGTGGGTTGCCATGCCCTCCTCCAGGGGATCTTCCTGACCCAGGGATCAAACCCGCATCTCTCGGTCTCCTGCATTGACAGGTGAACTCTTTACCACTAGTGCCACCTGGGAAGCCCACCAACCACATAAGAGTTAGGTTTTAATGAGAAAATATATGTGAGGCACTTAGATCCAAGTCTTACACAGACTAAGTACCCAGTTATCATTAGCCATTACCTTTAAAGTTCTACTTCCAGTCTGTAAAATGAGAGTAAAAATAGGACATCAAGGGGTTATTGTAGGAAATAAATATGATGTTGAGAATGGAGTGCTGAACCTAGTCATGGCTCACTGGTAAACATCAACAGCCAACATTGACTGTCCAGTTGTCCACTGAAACACAAGTTCCTAAGAGTAAAGACCTGTCACCCCTCCTTGCCACTGTATCCCCACCACCTGATATGGGTTAGGCAATTGGAAACGTTGAGAAAGACACTTAATATTATCTGCAACTGAAGGCCACATCTAGCAGAAGGGCGAACTGGGATTAACACTCACTGGAAAAGAAGAGGGCTAGAATGTATTACTGTGAGTAAATACACAGATAATTGTGTTTTTTGAATCAAAAAACAAAAAAGAATTAGAGACAAACTATAGTTTTCCTTCATACATACACATTTTTAAACATGTATATTTCTCTACTTTTGTTATGCCTCTTCAGAAAGCAGAAACAAACACAAACACAGCACTTAGAAGGAAGTGCCTAGGATGGGTTCCTTGGTGAAACACCTGAGGACCAAATCCCACCGCCACCTGTTTGTATATGACCCCCTCAGTCAAAAAGAGGTCCTACAAATGAACATTTACAAATGATTTGATGATGAACCGCTAACTTTGAGCCCAAATTAAATGAAATGTTGAGTAATAGTGGTGGTTTCAGAGAAGGCAATGCCACCCCACTCCAGTCCTCTTGCCTGGAAAATCCCATGGATGCGGGAGCCTGGTGGGCTGCAGTCCATGGGGTCGCTAGAGACAGGCACAGCTGAGTGACTTCACTTTCACTTTTCACTTTCATGCATTGGAGAAGGAAATGGCAACCCACTCCAGTATTCTTGCCTGGAGAATCCCAGAACAGAGGAGCCTGGTGGGCTGCCGTCTTTGGAGTCGCACAGAGTCGGACACAACTGAAGCAACTTAGCAGCAGCAGCAGCAGTGGTGATTTAGTTACTAAGTTGTATCCAACCCTTGCAACCCCATGGACTGTAGCCTGCCAAGCTCATCTCTCCATGGAATTTCTCAGGCAAGAATGCTGGAGTGGATTGCCATTTTCTTCTCCAGGGCATCTTCTCAATCCAGGGACAGAACCCAGGTCTCCTGCATTGCAGACAGTCTGCTGCACTGCAAGCAGACTCTTTACTGACTGATCCACCAGGGAAGCCCACAAATGAAATGCTATCCCACCCCCAAAAAAATACATTCTTCTCATTAGTGGGCCTGCATTACAAAAATTATACACAGTGAGTATCATGATTATTGTATTTTTAATCTTGCCAGTTAAAAAATCTATGGAAAATGTTTCTGTCTTGTGACATGAGTACCTACATAATATCCCTGATTTTGCCTACTAGCCTGCAAAAATTAAAATGTTTATTCTCTGCCTCTTCACAGAAAAAAATCTGCTGTCAGAGAATCTGCCTTGTGACTTTCTGTTTCCAACAGCTGGTTACCATGAACTACAAGCTTCTCACTGAGGAGCACATCTGCTTTGCAATGGGAGAGTATAACAGGGCTTCAGAACACTTCTTAAACCATAGGAAAAAACAAGTTCTATGCCTTGGTATCACTGACTCAATAGAGATGAGTTTGGGTAATCTCTGGGAGTTAGTGATGGACAGGGAGGCCTGGCGTGCTGCAGTCCATGGGGTCGCAAAGACACGACTAAGTGTTTGAACTGAACTGATGCCTTGGTAGTTTTTAACTAAGGAAACTTTAAACACCCAGTTCCAGTCCCATGCACTTAGGCATGAAACATATTTATGAAACCATGTGATCAGAAATATTGTGTAGTGTTTTCTGGTCGTGGGAAACAGGGTCGCCTTGTTGCCTAAATGGACCCATTCTTTGGAAAGAAGTTATCTCATATCACATGGTTAAAAGTTAACTTCCAGGAACCTCTATTGAGGTTCAGGAGGCCATCATCCTCTAATTTATTTCACTTATTTATTTCAAATGTCACCTTTTCCCAAGAGCACTTAAAAAGTACGCTGTACTTCAGTTTCATGCTGGATTAAGACATTTGGGCTGTTGACATTTCTTAAATGATGAAAGCTCTTCATTTCAACCAGCTTCAAACATTAAAAGTCTATTAAAGAAAAACATGAGCTGAATTTTCTGTGAGGGAAGACAGCTCTTGCCCAATAGCCAGAAAGTTACAATTTTGGAACTCTGAAGCCTGAACAGAAGAGAAATTACAGAGACAAAGTCCTTTATCAAGATCCTTATGATCCAAACAAGGTTCTTGCTGGAAATCCAAAAATCAGGATCTACACCAAGTGGGGAAAAAAAGGGACCACCAAAATGAGCTAGAAATTTATAGCAGTCTCCAGTGAAATGGTATGTATATATATATACCATTTGTTTATATACACACACACACTTACATTATATTAATATATATTAGCAAAATATCCTAAAATATGTCAGAATATGAGAGAAGTAGGAGTGCAGAAGTATAGAAAGAGAAAGGCTGTACCAGATGGGCTTGTCTTGCGTTCCTCAGAAAGTCAGTAGGAAAATGAGGTTGAATGCTAATTATGACACTCCTCACTCAGATGTGCAGATAATAAGAGAACACTGCAAACACTGCTCTCCCAAAATAGAAACTCTTCACTTATAAGAAGGCATAGGTCATGACCTCCGGGGTTTTGGCCCCCTTATGTATCATCCAGTCCTAAAATTACCCTCCACTTCTGCCTGCAGGGTCCATGCTGGGAAAAGAAACAAAGAGGTTTTGATGATTCTTAAAAAGTAGAAAAAGAAAAACAGCAATGTCTTTGCCTTTTTTTACCCCCTTTTCACCCATGTGGCTAGGGAACATTAAATTCTATATGTAGATAGTTACAAATAATTTATTAATACATCCAAGTGTTTAAACAGTCTTGGGGGGCTTAACATGTCCTAAGCACCCATATGTCTCTTTAAAAAGGCAAATATGTATAATTTCTCACCACAAAAATTCAAAATACACATTTGAACTAAATAATGTAAACTGTCAAAAGACCTTTAATGGTGCCTTACATTGACTTGAAGTTCTCATAAAAGGGTCTCCATAATTCCATTGCTTCTATAACAAGTTTTGCTACAGAAAGAAACAAAATCAAAGAGAAGCCACAGAACCACAAATTGTAAAGATGAAATTGACCTTGAGACATTAATTACATCCTCCCTCCCTGTTTCTCCTGCCTCCACATTTACCCCACACCACAACCCAAAGAATATCTTTCTGTTTAAGCCTCAAAATATGAGATACCACAAAGTTCCAAAACATGCAACTGCCTCTTATAGAAAATTCAACTTACTAGTGACCTATGTATATAAATGGCCACTTCCTGTTCCCTTTCGATTCCACTCTCACAGGTAGCAGTGCTAAACCTTCCGAAAGAACCCCTCAACCCCCTCACCCTTCCTGAGAAGACTTCCCCCCATCCACTGCCCTCCTTCAGCCATTCATGTACCAATTCTCATGGCAGCACCTTCCTAGAAGTCACTGGAGTTTCCAGACCCTATTCCCGGTAGACAAATCTCTGCCTCACCTTCAAGCCTGCACCTGACTACACTTCTGTTCTACAAGTTTGTCTAAATAGACTAAAAGGAGAATGGGAAAACACCAAAATTAAAAGGCATGTATTTATAACCATACAAATACACAAGTGCACAACATATACATAAATACAAAGACTCATAGGTGTATCTTTACATGTGTTATATGCGCATGGAATTTATAGATACAGATAAACATATGTAGAGGAAAGGAAAGTTTATTGATGTGTCAAGCTAGATAAAAGTGTAGTAGACGTAACTGGTCCTCCACCAAGATCTTCATTCCTGAAGTCGTACTCCCCAGCTAGTTGAGATGAGGGCTAACAGTTCAGCGCTGTACCCTTCTCCATCAAATTACCCCTAACTAGAGGAGAGGCAGCTTCCCTGGCGGCTCAGATGGTAAAGAGTCTGCCTGCAATGCAAGAGACCAGGGTTTGATACCTGGGTTGGGAAGATCCTCTGAAAAAGGGAATGGCAACCCACTCCAATATATTCTTGCCTGGAGAATTCCACAGACAGAGGAGCCTGGCAGGCTGCTGTCCATGGAGTCACAAAGAATATGCTAAGTTGGTAGAATTCCAAACCAAAGGTCTGCCTCCTTTTCTCAAGATGGGACGACTCTTGGTGTCTTTCACAGCCCAGAGGTCCATGTGGGGTCAAACTGAGGTTCGGCTTCAGCTAAAGTCACATTCTGCCTGTCTCCCGTCTCACTCTGCTACACTTACTCCCTGGCAGTGTCCACTTGAAAGCACTGCCTCAATAAATCAGTTGCTCAAGAATTACTCTCTCTGGTTTGGCATCTAACAAATCCAATCAAAGCCAGGGAGCTGCAGAGGAAACAACCAAACATAAAATCAGAAAAAAGATATGTATGTTCATACATACAAAGTCATCTGTTACTTTAGAAGTTTGCTAAAGAACATGTCAACTGGAGAAGAATCACACTGAGAGGTATTGCTGCTATTGTTCCCAAGAGGGAATTGAACCCAGGGAGAATTGTAGAAGAAGCACAAACCCTAGACTAGGGGGTGATGGTTGTGGCCTGCTGCGCTGCAAATGACAGATACCCACCCAAACTGGTTAAAATTAATGCAAGTGGTGGTGGTGGAAATAAAGATGCAGACTTATGAAATTCAAAGGAAAGCTTGACAATCAGCCTCAAAAAGAATAAAGAAAAGGAGAGCACTAGGACCTCAGCAGGATTTTGTGAATTTTTCCTTTCATATGCCACCAAATGTTGTTCCTTTTATTTTTAGTAATATCTGACATAGGCATTTAAAACCTCAAGTAAAATCCCATAGAATTCTAGAGAGATGGCTGAAATGACAGCAGCAGTTTGGGGATCTTCCTGAATCCCTACACAAAAACTACAGAGCAACTGGAAAGCAAAATCAAAACTTCACAGACATTTCAATAAAACAAAGTGACAAGAATGAATGAATAAATAAATCATGATATGTGTCTGAAATGGAATATTACCATATTCCATTAAAAGAAATGCTACAAAGTGGATGAACCTTGAAAACATTATGCTAGGTGAAAGAAGCCAGGCACGAAAGGTCACATAGTGTATGATTCCATTCATATGAAATGTCCAAAGTAGGTAAATTTACAGAGATAGAAGGCAAATTGGTGGTTGCCAGAGGTTGGGGCCCTGGGAGAACAGGGAAAGATTGCTTCATGGCTATGGGATTTTCTTTTGGAGTGATGAAAATGTCTTGGAAGTGGATAGGAGTTGCCCAACATGGTGATTGAACTAAGTGACATTGGACTGTACACTTTAAAGTAGTTAATTTTATGTTATATGAATTTCACCTCAATTAGAAACAAAACATTCCCAGCCAATGCACGAAATAAATAAACATTTTTAAAAAAGAAACTGGAGAAAAACTAAATTATGTGACAAGGCAGTCTTATACCCCAAAATATAAGTAGGCGGGGCCAAATTGCCAAAGGCCTCTAGATCTCTATGTTATTGGTTCTGAATAGATGAAAGCACAAGGAAGCATCAGGGCATCTGATAAACCTGAGAAGAGGAAAATAACACAAAAGTAGACAGATTTCCCTGGGAAATGCGAAGGGTCCATTTGAAGTCCACAACTCGAAAGGGTCATGGCTACCCCAGCAGTGGATTCAAAGGAGTTTCCCAAGGATTCTTGAAGAGGCTGGGGCAGGGTAGGCCCTGTGAACTCTCATGACTACCCTCAGGCTAACTTCCAGAACAGAGGTCCAGCCTGAAGAGAAACACTAGAAGAAAAACAAAACTGAATAGAACTGGGACAACGGAGATGAAGAAAAGAGATGGTTCAGATGATAAAGGATGAGAGGAAGAACAGCCAGGAAATCTCAGAAAACAAACCGCCATTTTTATTGAACGTGAAAAATGAAAGGAGGAGTTCTGTGAAGTTGAAAAGCTTTCTGAACCCAGTTCCTGTCTAAAGTTCAGGAAAGCTGCATAGGCAGGTAGATTCTTTGCCATTTGTGCCACCTGGGTAGGGGTTCCCTGGTGGCTCAGACATTAAAAGAATCTGGCTGCAATGGAGGAGACCTGGGTTCCATCCCTGGGTCAGGAAGATCCCCTGGAAAAGGGAATGGCTACCCAATCCAGTATTCTTGCCTGCAGAATGCCGTGGACAGAGGAGCCTGGCAGGCTACAGTCTATGGGTTCACAAAGAGTCGGACATGGCGGAGTGACTTTCACTTTCACTTCATTTTGTGGGAAAATGAAACTCTCTTGTTACAGCCCTGGTGATACCGTCCAGGGTTTTTGCCTTCCCCAATCAGTAGAAATTCACACACACACACACACACACACCAAAAAAAAAAAAAAAAGAAAGAAATTGACTAGAAACCAGACAAGAAATTCAGACAAGGCTTTACTGGTGTTCCTGCTACAGCGGAGGAAAGTGAGAACCAACAACAGGTTCCCTTGCTCACCGAGGAGGGGGTGGGCTTGTGGAATGTCCTTATATGGGATGAGAGTAGGGGTGTGTCCAGGGCTCAGGAGGAGGGGTGGCTTAAGTGGTTTGCCCAGCTCTCTGGTGTTGCTGAGTGCAGGGAACATGCATGGTACCCTACTTTTGCTCCCAACACCCTGCTAGTGCTCCTGGCTCTTCCAAAGTGGCAGTAGGGGGGTTGTTTTTGTATCTTTTGTCCAGAATTTGCCCCAACTGCACATGCATGCAGTTATTTTTAGTTCCATATAGTTTTTTTGTATTTTGTTGCTGGAAGAGAGGCAGGTCCAGGTAGAAGCTTTGCAGCACTGCAGCTTGAGGTCCGAGGTCCCAGCCTGTCTCACTGCCATCCCTTATTGTGCATGCGTTTGAACTGTGGTGCTGGAGAAGACTCTTGAGAGTCCCTTGGACCGCAAAGAGATCAAACCAGTCAATCCTAAAGGAAATCAACCCTGAATATTCATTGGAAAGACTGAAGCTGAAGCTCCAATACTTTGGCCACCTGATGCAGAGTCGACTCATTGGAAAAGACCCTGGAAAAGATTGAGGGCAGGAGGAGAAGGGGGTCACAGAGGATGAGATGGTTGGATGGCATCACCCACTCGATTGACATGAGTCTGAGCAAACTCTGGGGGATAGCAACAGGGAAGGACAGGGATGCAGGTATGCTGCAGTCCATGAGGTTTCAGAGTCTGACACAGTGACTGAATGACAAATATTTTGTCCTTCATATGTGAAAGATCCAGCGTTGGAATTCTTTGATGTAAACAAATATTTGTTTTTACTTATCAAGATTATTCCCCCTGTAAAGTTCTAACTGGGTGGATGTCATGTCCACATCTGAGGGGCCTGTAGCCCTGTATTGTGGAACCTTGCCAAGGCCCCCATTTTTATACACCCTTTGATCAACCCATGGTACCGGGCAAGAGAGAGATGCCTTAAAAAGGCACCACAAGCCAAAATATCTCTGGGGATTAAGGATCCTTTGTCATAAAATTCATTTTGTATCTCAGCAGTGCAGGGATTGAGGGTGGGAAAAGTCCCTAGTTTGTGTGTGTGTGCATAAAGTGGATTTTCCTCTGTAATCCAATCACCTAAGTTTATCAGGTGCTTCCCTGAGGAAGCCTAGTTTTTTAACATGATAGCAAAACCATCAGCTCTGCATTTTCTCCTCTTGTTTCATTGCAATAGCTGCTTGCAGGGACTAAGAAAAATTCCTCCAACATATTTTAAGGCCTGAAGTCTTAGCTCCTCATTCTCCCACTTTCATAGATTCTCAAGTATTTCTCACCTGAGCACTATCAGTTCAGTTCAGTTCAGTCGCTCAGTCGTGTCCAACTCTTTGTGACCCCGTGAATCGCAGCACACCAGGCTTCCCTGTCCAGCGCCAACTCCCACAGTTCATTCAGATTCACATCCATCGAGTCAGTGATGCCATCCAGCCATCTCATCCTCTGTCATCCCCTTCTCCTCCTGCCCCCAATCCCTCCCAGCATCAAAGTCTTTTCCAATGAGTCAGCTCTTCACATGAGGTGGCCAAAGTACTGGAGTTTCAGCTTTAGCATCATTCCCTCCAAAGAAATCCCAGGGTTGATCTCCTTCAGAATGGACTGGTTGGATCTCCTTGCAGTCCAAGGGACTCTCAAGAGTCTTCTCCAACACCACAGTTCAAAAGTATCAATTCTTCGGTGCTCAGCCTTCTTCACAGTCCAACTCTCACATCATACATGACTACTAGAAAAACCATAGCCTTGACTAGACTGACCTTCATCGGCAAAATAATGTCTCTGTTTTTGAACATGCTATCTAGGTTGGTCATAACTTTTCTTCCAAGGAGTAAGCGTCTTTTAATTTCATGGCTGCAGTCACCATCTGCAGTGATTTTGGAGCCCAAAAAATTAAAGTCTGACACTGTTTCCACTGTTTCCCCATCTATTTCCCATGAAGTGATGGGACCGGATGCCATGATCTTTGTTTTCTGAATGTTGAGCTTTAAGCCAACATTTTCACTCTCCTCTTTCAGTTTCATCAAGAGGCTCTTTAGTTCTTCCCTTTCTGCCCTAAGGGTGGTGTCATCTGCATATCCGAGGTTACTGATATATCTCCTGGCAATCCTGATTCCACGTTGTGCTTCATTCAGCCTGGCATTTCTCATGAGGTACTCTATAATAAGTTAAATAAGCAGGGTGACAATATACAGCCTTGACATACTCCTTTCCCAATTTGGAACGAGTGTGTTGTTCCATGTCCAGTTCTAACTGTTGCTTCTTGACCTACATACAGATTTCTCAAGAGGCAGATCAGGTGGCCTGGTATTCCCATCTCTTTAAAAAATATTCCACAGTTTCTTGTGATCCACACAGTCAAAGGCTTTGGCATAGTCAATAAAGCAGAAGTAGATGTTTTTCTGGAACTCTCTTGATTTTTTGATGATCCAGCAGATGTTGGCAACTTGATCTCTGGTTCCTCAGCCTTTTCTAAATCTAGTTTGAACATCTGGAAGTTCATGGTTCACGTACTGTTGAAGCCTGGCTTGGAGAATTTTGAGCGTTACTTTGCTAGTGTGTGAGGTGAGTGCCATTGTGTGGTAGTTTGAGCATTCTTTGGCATTGCCTTTCTTTGGAATTGGAATGAAAATTGACATTTTCCAGTCCTGTGGCCACAGCTGAGTTTTCCAAATTTGCTGGCATATTGAGTGCAGCACTTTCACAGCATCATCTTTTAGGATTTGAGACATTCAACTGGAATTCTATCACTTCCACTAGCTTTGTTCATAGTGATGCTTCCTAAGGCACACTTGACTTCACATTCCAGGGTGTCTGGCTCTAGGTGAGTGATCACACCATTGTGGTTATCTGGATCATGAAGATCTTTTTTGTCTAATTTTCCTTGTATTCTTGCCACCTCTTCTTAATATCTTCTGCTTCTGTTAGGTCCAGACCAATTCTGTCCTTTATTGAGCCCATCGTTGCATGAAATATTCCCTTGGTATCTCTAATTTTCTTGAAGAGAGCTCTAGTCTTTCCCATTCTATTGTTTTTCTCTATTGGCACTGATCACTGAGGAAGGCTTTCTTATCACTCCTTGCTATTCTTAGGCACTCTGCATTCAAATAGGTATATCTTTCCTTTCCTCCTTTACCTTTCGCTTCTCTTCTTTTCTCAGCTATTTGTAAGGCCTCCTCAGGCAACCATCTTGCCTTTTGGTGACCACTTACAGTGGGTATTTATCTTTCTTGACCCTTTCATGCCCTAGAATGCTGCAGGGGAGGAGGATACCATATTGAATCTGTGCAGAAGGTCTAAGCACCAGATGTGCCAGAGAAGCAATCTGTGATTACTTTTGCACTGGTTGGGATTTGAACAGGCCACTGATGCCAAATGTATTCTTTCTTTTGAGATGGTGAGGAGGATTGTAAATCAAGACTTCACATCCCACCCCTGTAGCTCAGAGAACCTAGGTGTAATTGAGGCTGATGTGGGAAGCTGCAAACAGCTGAACCTCTTAATACGCATCAGACCTTGCGAGAAACTGAAGGTGAATGCAGAAGACTTGAAATGCCACCCAAAAGCCTTTTAAAAGACATAGAAGTTTTTAAAATGCTACATAGGGAGTCACTGTGAAAGCATGAAAAATAAAAAAGACCCAGGACTTCCCTACCCGACCATGGTTAACACTTCACCTTCCAATGATGGGGGTGTGGGTTCCATCCCTGGTTGGGAAGCTAAGATCTGCATGCCTTGTGGCCGGGCGGGGCGGGGGGGGGGGGGGGGAACAGGAGCAGGAGCAGTATTGTAGCAAATTCAGTAAAGGCTTTAAAAATGGCCCATATCAAAAAAAAAAAAAAACAAACCTTTTAAAAAAGACCCAGTTGGGTGAGGGGCAAGGGTTTACAGAGTAACAACTTCTGTGGTTGTAAATTACTTCCTCTGTGTACCTTGTTTTGGAACCCTTCATCACCTGTGTCTGCAGTGATTACTGATTAGATGGCAGGAAATAGAACGCCAATCTGACAGTTGTGCTGGCAATTACTCTTAAAATTTGGGTAGTTTTTTACTTTGTTTGAAGTGCCCCTTCCTCCCCTTTTAAATTTGAAGCCATAAGTACCCACCCTACCCTTCTTGATTTACTGGTTGTAATTGTATTGTAATTGGTATAAATAAAAATTAACCGTGCTGGGAAGAAGTGGGGACAGAAGATCTTTAATTTTTTAAAATAAAAACGTTTAAACAAAACAAAACTAAAACAACGTGCCCAGCTCTTCCTCTTAACATTGCCTTCACACTTTCTGGTCCCTTTGCCTACAATCTTCTTCCCCCAGGTCATCACATAGCTAACTCTTTCTTGTCATTCAAATCTCAATATCACCAAAGCTCAAATATCACCTGTTCAGACACACTGGGTCTAACCCCTTCCCTAAAATAGCACCCGCAACCTTAATCACTTATCTTGCTTTATTTTTCTCCTTTCCATTTTTACTTAACCTCTCATTTATTTATTGTCTGTCTCTTCTCCTAAAAGGTAATCCTCCCTACATCCCCAGCTCCTCGATGTGTGTCTGTCACATAGCAAACACTCAGTTGACCACAACACAATCATTGTGATGCACTTGCAGACAGTGGTAACCATCCTTATTTACTTAAATGTTTGCAACACAATGTTTGTTAATATAGATGATGTTATTATTATTCTTATAATCCTCTTAAGAGTGGCTTTCCCTGACCAACCCAGGAATCTCCTGTATCACCTGCATTGGCAGGCTGATTCTTCACCACTGTGCCAGCTGGGAAGTCCAAAATTTAAGATGTTCAAAACAAATACCAAAGGTTTATAAATCAATCTACAATGTCAAAGAAATTGACAAAAAGAGTTAGATAATCTGATACATTGAAAATAAATGTGTATTAAATATACTGTATTCTGCATTAACTTAATCAGTATTAAAAACATATTTTTAAAAAATTCATGGGAATAGCCCTGCAGAAATAAATGACCATTAGTGGCTACCAATGAAAATCAGAGGCACACTTGTGTTATAAGATTTATGAATGTTTTCAAGTCATGGAAAGAAAAAATGTCAGCTTTCAACTCCTCGCTTTCCAGTAAAAGGATATAAAACAGCAGTGTAATTATGTTCTGCAGATGTTGTGCTAATAATTTTCCCATTGCATATGAACTCAGCTGAGTAGTGGGGGCGGGGGCATGGAGGGAATTGACATATTCTCATATTCAGTGGTATTAGTTCATAAAGAAGGGTAAAGCATGTTCTGCAATACTGCTTGTACTCTCAGAGTTAATTTCCAATGAAACCAGAAATTCATGGGCTTTATCACCAGATAATATCATAAGTAACAAATTCCTTCAAACTATTCACCATACTTGAGTCGAGTTAGTTTTTCCTTCTTTTTCTGCCTACCACTTAAAAGAATACAGTCCAAAATGTTCCATTACTGATGCTCCATGATGAATTAGTGGCATGTTAATACTGATTTATAAAAAGACAGAAAAGCATTATAAGTTATTCCTCCTCTTGAAAATTCTTTTGCAAATAAATCAGGGCTTTTTTTTGTTTGTTTGTTTTAGAAAGTCGGTCTTTTTCCACATTCAGGCAATAATTTGGCTTATCAGGCTGGAATTAGCTGATTTAGCTGAATAAGGTGTCTACAGCCCCGCTATGATAGGAGCCTTCTATGAGTATTTAGCACAGTATCCTGATTTCAGTGTTCAAAGAAGACTTTTCGTCTTCAAAGTAATGCTTCTCCGCCATCGATGGGTCACATTCTTGTTTCAGGGCTCACTCTCATTGAACTCCTGGTAAAGATCTTTCTTTGAAATGGCTTTCTTGGAGCAACTATAACCCAACAAGACAGTTAATGCCAGGAAAGAGTAAACCAACATGACAAAGAAAATGAAGAAATAGGCATTGTCATATGGTTTGGATTTTGGATTTTTTTTTTCTCTTCTTTAGCATTTTTTACTTCGCTTTCCAGTTTTCTTTCCAGTAGTTGAAAAACCCTGAGAGATGCAAGAACCCAATTCTCTTGATTCACGCTGTAGTTTTTCTCAAAAATGAAAAACGGTAACATCAGCTTGAGGTCAAACTAGCCTCCTGTACATTTACTTCTTTGAAGGTAGTGGCTTCTCTACTTGCTGAGTTCTGGATGAGTTGCCCTAAAACCCTAAGTGTCCTTAGGGTGTCCTAAGAAGAGATCTCATTTTTAAAACTGAAACTAAAAGCACTTACAGACTGAATACAAATGTAAATATTCATTACAACTTTAATTAAAATAAGTTTTAATATTAGGGTAACATGCAGACTTGACTTCCCTTTTTTTATTTTTCCTAAGAAAAATAAACTGAAGTGGGAAAGGACACACTGGTTTTCCTTATATATTTTCTTATATATTTCCTTACATATTTTCTTCAAGCAAAAAAGTCTGAATCAAATTTTTTCTTTCTTATATTTGCCTGTGAACAAAATAAGGTAGAAAAAGCAAATTCTAAAATCTTCAGAATAGGTTCAAATTTTCATATTTTCTCTTCAGTTCCTATACAAACAAAACGGGGTTCTCACTTTACTCCCGAGAAAAAGAAATGCTTTTATAAATTTCTCGGAAACTGAAATCCTGAGCAAGTCAACCACATGGGGACGTTTCAGATATCTTTTTGTGTGGTTTGTCCCAGATCAGTCCCCTTGCTTGATATTAGTGACCTGGGCTTCTGTGGACACCAGCTTCCTATTGTGTTTTATCAGCACAGCCTCCTAAAGTAAATTGTTGTTCTACAAAGTAGTGAAACCCAATCTTGGCTACAAACACGCTCAAACACACACAAGCCTTCCATCTCTGGACAAACGACAATCCCAGCTGTTTCTGCCTGGGATCCGAGTTCTCGTGGCCAAGCACGCCCCCTTTGAAGTGGAGAGCACCTCTGCTGACCTGCATTTTGCAAACTTTGCACTGTTTCTCTAAGCCTGACCCCTGAACTGATTGTCTGATGACTAATTCACATGCTAAGCTCGCGGTATATCAGTATCACTGGTCTGCCTGCGTTTGTCATTAAGGGTTTGTAGTAAAAAGAAAGATGAAAGGGAAAGGTGTAATATTAGACCAGCAGCCAAACATCTTATGAGTGTGTTTTGAAAATGTGACTTATAAGAGAAATAGGCAACTCATTTTAAATACGTCTTTCAAGTTAGACGGAAGGCCTATATATTTTTAAGGTCCCAAGTTTTCATTCCTTTCTTTCCAAACGCTTGGCTATCATTAAAAGTGTACCTTATGCATAAACAATGTCACTGCTATGTGAGTTTCAAAATTGTGTAAGAAAGTAAAGATTAATTCAATAGTGCTTGCATTTGAAACTAAACTGCCCTTCTGCTCTGTTTGTTGTCACCAAAGTAGTCTAACAGAAATTAAAGATGTATATGGATGCTCCTGATTGAAAAAGCTAAGTGACTTGTGAATTACCAATTTTCCTGAGTTGTTAGGATAACCTTTTGTCTTACATGTGTATTTGGAAGGTGAAAAACAGAATATATTTTAAAGTTTCATCACAAGAAAATAATTTCATTAAGCATCATTTTGTCCACAAGATTTATGTGCTATTAATACTGTGAAAGATAGTCTGTTGAGATATCTTGGCAAGTGTTGCAATGAAATTCTTTAGAGAAATAGTAGGGCCTCTAACTGTGGATAATGGCTCTTTGAACAGCCTCTGAAGAACCATTTCCATAGACTGGACCAATTCTTTTAAAGGAGTACATAACTAGAAGTCAAATAAAAGGGGTGGGGCAAAATGCAAAGATTAAAAAGAGAGTAAAAGATTAAAAGAGAGAAAGAATATAAGGAAAATTCAAAAGGGAAAAAGATCAAAAAGAGGATTAACCATGTTACTTGTTGTTTTTCAGAAATTAAAAAAGTATGGTGGATAAGGAATTTGTTTCCTTTTGGCCCAAGAAAAATGCCAATTATGGTAGCTAAACTGCCTGGATCACATATCAGCATGCTTTGGAAATGTGAGAAATGGATGGGAAATATAAACATGGAGCAATAGCTTACAGTTATGTTATGAATTAAGCCAGAAAAATATCAAGATTTAGTCACTGAATAAGCTGCCAACGTTAATTTTCCCTGATGAACTTGAGCAAGATCAGAATAGAAGCGATAGCACTGTAGTTCCATGTTTTGTGCAACACTCCCACTGCCTTCAAGAATCAAGTTCTTCATTTTCTCATCAAACAAACAAACACAAAAAATCTCAGGCAAAGAGAACACAGTCAACAATAATGTCATGAAATCCCCTTTCATGTCTTGATTTTTATTTGATCAGTGCCCTAGGTTCTGAGTTGAAATCTCTGATACAGTGAAACCAGGTAGCCAACACTGCCATGTAGAGTCATTTAATAGTGGTCTTCGTGTATTATTACCTTTGGGCTTTTTTATTATGTCATTTTGATATAAGGAGTTAATCAATTAAATTTACTTTAAAATATAGAAAGTGTTTCAGATTGTATTAATTTTATCAAATTGATTTGAATATCTTAAAATGGAGTATTTAGTTTATCATTAAATATCTGTAGGTATTAGACTAGTTGATTTTAGTCCTGGTAAATTCATTGGCAGTTTTTTCATTATGTTTTTCCTGGTCTACATATTTCCTTTGGCTTTTTTGGTGGTTGCTGTTGCTGCTCCTTTAGCTTCTGTTAACCCAAAACTAAAGATTTTTTAACCACCAAATCCTAATTGCCAAATACTACTTGCTTGAAAAATACAAAAACTAAGTAACTTAGAAGCTCTAAAAGATAAAACTAAGAACTAGTAAATCATGAAAGAGAAGCCAGGATAAAGAGACAAAATCAAAAAGGTTATTCCATTACCCTAACGCCAACTGAATTCCAATAAAAATACAGATTTAAATTCTAAATCATTTGGTGGAATTATTTAAACAACTGTTTATGGCATTTAGGTGCTCTAATGATGTATTTCATATATTCTTTCTCAAACACTCAAGGAGCATATATTCCAACAACACAGCTGAATGGGACTTGAAGCAGCAGCACTTTCCCCTCCTCTTTTATGAATGAACTATGTAAAAATTTTCCAAATTTCCCCATATGTTTAGTTTTATTCAAAGTTCTCTTAAAGGCAGGTAGTACAGAATTACCATCCAGAAAAGCACATGAATTTTATATTAATTGCCCTCTTTGCCAGTGGTCAAAAGAAGCATGCTGCTTCTGAGGTGGGGTCACTATAAACACACAGCTCAGGTCAGGAGCCACAATAGCTACTTGACCTCCCGCTGTTGCCACTTGTGTGCCCTTCGGTGGGGCCGTTGTGTTGGGAGCCATGACCAAGCCAAGAAAAGAAGCTGAAGGAGACCAAGCCTGGGTGTTCATTGGAAGGACTGATGCTGAAGCCGAAACTCCATTACTTTGGCCACCTGATGCGAAGAGCTGACTCATTGGAAAAGACCCTGATGCTGGGAAAGATTGAATGCGGGAGGAGAAGGAGACAACAGAGGATGAGATGGTTGGATGGCATCACCGACTCGATGGACATGAGTTTGGGTAAACTCTGGGAGTTGGTGATGGACCGGGAGGCCTGGCGTGCTGCAGTCCAAGGGGTTGCAAAGAGTTGGACACAACTGAGCAGCTGAACTGAACTGAAGTGAAGGAATAAGTGGAAAGATACTGTTAATTTGGGGAGCTGAAGGGAGCTAGGCAGATTCTAGACTTTTTATAGAGGCACCTCTTTCTAGTTTGGTTATAAAAGGTATAGAATCTTATATACATATAGTAATAGATGATCATAAGAAAAATATATTAGCTTTGCTCTTCATCCATTTTTTTAGATCCTTTGTCCTAGAATCTAACTTTTTGAACCAGCCTTTAGGCTTCTGAAAATGACAAAGAAAACGGAAGGTTTCTAAGGAGGGTTTCTAAGTAGGTAAAGGAAACTGAAGCTGCTGAATATCTGGATGATTAATGATCCAACACAAATAAACAGGAAGTGCAAATGTCCTGAGGTAATGGGTGCTTGAAGTGCTAAGAAAGAGCAAGAAAGGCAGTGTGATTAGGGCTGAATTAATGGAAGAATTAGAACAAGAGGTTGCAAAGAGATCCAGAAGCAAGATTATAAAATTGAGTTTATATTTTTTTTTCTATGGCAACTCAAAGTAAGAAAAAAGAATCTGCATCAAAAAATAGCATAGGTTTAGATATATGTATCACACAGAAACAGACACACACACACAGAGATTACAAACCAGTCTGAAAAACACTGAACTTTGTTCTAGGTATGAGAGAATGTCACTAGATTTGACCTGCATTTAAAATAATCACTGTGGCTGCTGTTTGGAAAACAGACAAGGGCGGAGTGCTAAGATCAAATGTGATCAAAGATCACATTTGCAAGGTATTGAGGCAGAGGTCCAGGTACTGAGAGAGAGCAATGACCGCATTCGACTGTTAACAACAGAAATAATAAGAGGTGATTAGATTTGAGATTTACTTTTAAAGCTACTACAATGTGCTGATAGTTTGGATGTGCAGCATGAGAGAAAAAGAGAAGCCAAAATGACTCCCAGTTTGGGGGCATGATCAACCAGGTAAATAGTGCTGCTGTTTACTTAGATGAGGAGCAGTAACTCTGGATAGACTCAGACTGGAACCAAAGGAGAATAAAAAGTTCTCCTTCAGATACGTTATGTTTGAAGTGAGAAGGACCATGTGACTTGCTTTGGCTAATGAAATATGACCAGAAGTGAAATGTGTCACTCTGATGAATGTGTAAATTCAGGTGGCATCACAATTTACATGGTTGGCAGTGCGTGTGTTAGTCTCTCAGCTGTGTCTGACTCTTTGTGACCCCATGCTAGCAGTAATGCTATGAAACGGAAGGAAGACTTTGAGGGCAGGATTTTCTGAATTGTTAATTGTGGCCATAAAATGAGTGTACATTTCTATTGAAACCACGTGGACTACACAGTTATAAGACATACTTATTAATGGACTGAAACCCCAGGTTACATAACATGGATGTGCTAGATAATTATGAGTTCATATAACAAGCTATGCAATTCTGTTTATTCTTGATCAGAAATGGACTTAAGTTAATTGATACATTTTTAATAAAATAAATGAAATCTATTTAAGATTGGGCAAAAAAAATTCAGGTTTTGTACAATAAAATAGAAAAAATGAATGAGAAAACCTCCACAGTATTTATACATTTGAGTGCTTACTAACTGCTACCTACTATTATAGTACAATTCTGTATGAATAATCCTTTAAATTCAAGTTCAATGATGAAACTGTCACACGAAATTTTTATTGAAAGGCCATTAGGTATCAAGAAATTGTCTCATTTACTTCTCACAAGAGTGCTGTAAAGGATGCGTTACTATCTCCTTTTCATAGCTGAAAAAACCAAGATGCATGAGGCTTGAGTTGCCTAGTCAGGTAATCAGTGGGATTTAGGGTTGCAAACAAGATCTTTCTGAAGCCAAGACAGGCTTGTTCTTATTATATCACAGTAGTTTGATCGAAGTGCACTGTGAGCACTGTTGTCAAAGGAGGCGATTGGAAACCTCCTACCATCAAAAGGGAAGTGGTTAAATGAAATGGTTGGATGGTATCACTGACTCAATGGACATGAGTTTGAGCAAACTCCAGGAGTTGGTAATGGACAGGGAAGCCTGGTGTGCTGTAGTCCACGGGATCGCAAAGAGTCGGACGTGACTGAGCAACTGATCTGAACTGAACTAAGTGAAATATGGTACATACAGCAATGGCCGCTAATGCAGGAGAACTATATGATGTATAGAGAAAGATCTTTAAAAATATGTAGAAATAAAACAATCCAATAACCAAGGAAAGAAAACACAGAATAGCATTTATTGAATATTGAGTACCCAAAAAAGGATGCATGCATACATCTATATACACATTGCATATATTTTTATATGAAGAGAAAATTTTTGAGCATGATATACCAGAGCCTGTAAATAGTGGAGAGGCTGGAATGAAGGATTGGGAGTCTAGGGTAAGACACGGAATTACTTTTCATCATCTACCAAGTGTGATATTAACCCACATTATCATCACAAGAGCTCTAGTTAGAGTAATTTCTTTCCTCCATCTTTTTTGAGGTTAGGTTGCATGGCTTGCTTTGGTCAATTAAATGTGAGCAGATATAAAACGTGTCTCAACTGAGAGGAAGTTTTAACAGCCAATGTTCAACTTATCTTGGCCCTTCTCCTGCCCCAGGTTTGTAGAAAGTATGTGCAAAGATAAAGCTTCCATCAGTCAGAGCTCCTGAGTGATCAGGATGAGCAGAGCTCATTGGACATGTAGAGAAAGTTAGAAATAAATCTTCATTGTCTTCAGTCATGAAGATTTGAGACTGTATGGGCAGCATTGTCCAGCTTCTCCTGGCTGATACAACATCAGAAAGAAATCCTCATGTAAACCTAATAATTACATTAGTTCTTTTTAGTATTTTTAGATGTTTAAGAGAAAAAAAGATGCATTTTAAAATTATAAATCAGTTCATTTATTAAACTAGGCAAATATTTATTGAGGACCAAGTATATCCCAGGCCATCATAGGCACAGGAGAAATACCATTAAGTAGGAGAGACAAAATCCCTGCTGTCACAATTTACACAAACAAACGAGTGAGCAAAAAAATATCAGGTAACGGGGTGCCCTTGGATGAAAATAAACTGCATAGTGTTACTGGGAGGTCCAAGAGGCCTCTGGGAAGAAACCACGTCAGCTGATGGTTGCCGTTGTGATGACAGTTCTCAACCCGCAAGGAAGTTTTCTTTTCAACGTCTTCATAGTCTCCAAATTTTCTCTGCATTTCATTTCAAATCAGAATAACACCATAAAATAAATAAATAACAGGAAACGGAAGGATGGGGTGATACAGACGTCCGTGAGGAAGCCTGGGAAGGACAGCCCTTATTGGGAAAGTGAAGGACCAGATTCGGTTACACCTGCAGATGGAAGCGATCGAGTCCTAAGTGGATGCAGAAGCCAACGTTGGCACCTCTCTAAGCGGAGGAGGCCACCAATGAAAATGTATCCCATAAAACATCAATCAAGATAGCAGTAAAAGGGGTGAAATGTCTACACACGTAAAAACAATTGAAAACATATTTGCCTAATTATGTAGACAAAGATATCAAGATGAGTGCTGAAAGGAGATGAAAACGTAGGAGACGCGGAATCTCTGCTCTAATGGAACCCAACTCCAGGGCTCGTAACATGGCCTCAGGGACAAATGCCACCAATTACAACAACATTAAAGAGTTAATAAAGCCTGTGAAGTGTTTCCAAAGAAAGGAGGATCTGAAAGAAGGAAGCCACAAGTCTGCTTTCATCAGCAATTACTCTTTCATATTTTTGTATCAAGCTAACTTTATTAAATCATTCTGCAAAGGTCAAGTGGGGTGTGTCTTTCCTGAACTATTTTCATATTTCATGACACAGACTGAGAAACTGGATAACATACACTGTATTTCCAAAGACTGGAAGACATTGACGCCCAAGTGGTGATTTCCTGTGGTGTGATATTGGTCACTTAGACAATAGGGTTTTATGCAATGTTGTGTGTGTGTAGTAACTCAGCCAATTCCTTTTTTGTGCTTGAAAATCTTCCAGTTACCAGCTGTCAGAAACACAATTTAACTGCTTCTCATTACAAAAATGAATTAATTCCAATTCATCTCTGTAGCAGGAGGGCATCAGATCCTCAGGTTGCCATAGTTAACACTTTTTCTTAAATGAAATAAACGATTTACAAGGCATAATATCCATTTAGCTGCTAGGATAATAATTTATGAGATATCAGAGTTCTCTTCCTCAAGATGTCTGCTTTTCCCTGATATTGAAACAAGGCTTGAAGCCCTGAAATACTGACCAGTCCAAAAGAGAACCCCAAAATTTAAATCTTTACAATAACTCTGAAAGTGGCAATTAAACAACAGGGCATTATATTTGTGCAGAATCGTTCATCCAAAATTTTTGAAATTTTCACAAATCTCTCAATTTTCTTTCAGCCTCCCTAACGAGTAGACACTGTCTGCCATATTATCCTCAGTGCAAAGAGACTAAGAAAACCAAAATATTACCAGTGATTATGTTTGGCTTCTGTTTCTCTCAGTTCAGTTCAGTTGCTCAGTCATGCCCGACTCTCTGTGACCCCATGGACTACGGCATCCCAGTCCCCGTCCATCACCAACTCCTGAAGCTTGCTCAAACTTATGTCCACTGAGTCGTTGACACCATCCAACCATCTCATCTTCTGTTGTCCCCTTCTCCTCCCACCTTCAAAATCTTACCCAGCATCAGGGTCTTTTCCAACGTGTCAGTTCTTCACATCAGGTGGCCAAAGTATTGGAGCTTCAGCTTCAGCATTAGCCCTTCCAATGAATATTCAGGACTCATTTCCTTTACCATTGACTGGTTGGATCTCCTTGCAGTCCAAGGGACTCTCAAGAGTCTTCTCCAACACCACAGTTCAAAAGCATCAATTCTTTGGACTTCAGGCTTCCCTGGTAGCTCATCTGGTAAACAATCTGCTTACAATGTGGGAGACTTGGGTTCAGTCCCTGGGTTGGGAAGATCCCCTGGAGAAGGGAACGACTACCTACTCCAGTATTCTGGCCTGGAGAATCCCATTGACTGTACAGTCTGTGGAGTCGCAAAGAGTCAGACACAACTGAGCAACTTTTACTTTCTGTTAATTTAGGTAAGCTTTCTTAAAAAAATCTTTCTACTTTTCTATGGTTTCTAATTTTTTTTAATGGTCCGTTAGTATTTTTACAATGAAAACATAATTTTTAATGTTGTGAATACTAACAGACATTGCTACCCCTATAATAGACTGGGGGCTTCCCAGGTGGTACAGTGGTAAAGAATCTATCTGCCAATATAGGAGACCCAAGAGACACAGGTTTGATCTCTGGATTGGGAAGATCTCCTGGAGGAGGAAATGGCAACTCACTCTAGTATTCTTGCCTGGAAAATACCATGGACAGAAAAGTCTGGTGGGCTGCAGTCCATGGGCCCACACAAATGTTGGACACAGCTGAGCAACTGAGAATACACACGTACAATAGACCAGGTAAGGAAAGCAGTAATATCTTTTCTTTGTTTTACTTTCATCAACCCATTGGCCTCAGTGCCACACACACACACACACACACACACACACACACACACACACATCTTCACTAAGTAGAGTATCAGGTCCTTTATCTACTCCCAGTGGGGATGGAAAGAGAATTAACATTTCTTGGAAGTTCACTTTATGCAAGTCTGTGTTGAAACACATAGAATTAACTCAATTAATCTCACTATCCTATGAATACTTATTCACTTAATTTTGAGAATGGCAGCTCAGACAAGCTATTGCTTGGAGGGAATAAGTAAATAATTATAGGAGATTGAATCAGTATTGAAATCCACATCTAGGTATTCACAGCCATACTCTTTCCAGGACAACACATACGAGTCAAGTCTCACTATGTTACCTCCCAGGATCTCCAGTCCCGCATCCCTCCAACACGTCCTCCATGAAGGATGAAAATTAGATACTGTCCTTCCTCTGCTTGAAAGTCCTCAGTCCCTTCCCACTGCATACAGAATCAAATCTAAGCCCCTTACCGTGGCCAGTAGGGGCCCTGGCATGACCCAGCCCAGGCCAGCCTCATTTTTCCACTCTGCATACCATATGCAAGGACCTAATTTCAGTACTTCAAACAAGCAAAATTCATTCTCACACCCAGGCCATCACAATTGCTGCACCCTCTGTTCAGAAAATTTCGCTATTCCCTTCCCAAGAGTCACTGTTTCTCATTTTCTGCCGGATCTTCCCTAAAGGCTCAGTCTAAGTTGGTCCTGTTAATCTCTCTTTGCATCTGATTCTTTTCCTTCCCAACACTCAGCACGATTTCTAATTATATGTTTGCTTCTTCTTTCATTTATTTATTTATTTTGGCTGCACTTGGTCTTTGTTGCTGCATGTGGGCTTTCTCTAGTTGTGGCAAGAAGGGGCTACTCGCTAGTTGTGGTGTGCGGGCTTCCCATTGTGGTGGCGTCTCTTGTTTCAGAGCGTGGGCTCTAGGGTGCGTGGGCTTCAGGAGTTGCAGCGATTGGGCTCCATTGCTCTGTGGTATGTGGGATCTTCCCCGAGCAGTGTCCCCTGCATTGACAGAAATGGATTCTTAACCACTGAACTACAAGGGAAGCCCTATGCGTTTGCTTCTTTATTCATGTACATCTACCTTCCCTACATGAGCTTCTGAAATCAGGAACCACTATTTGTTGAACAAAACATCATAGACAATAAAACAATTCCTGGCTGGCAGAAGACTCTCAAGGAGTGTTTACCAAATAAATGAATAAAAGGGTTAGAACTCAGATCTCAATGGCTCCCAGTTCACATTCTAACTGTTGCATAATATTGAGCATTTGCCTCACTGTCATCTCAAGAGTGTGTCAGTGGTATTGCTAGAACCCAGTGATTCTTCCCTCCCCATCTATGCCCTGGATTTCACTGGGTTCTACTGACCCCAGTATCTGACTGCAACACGATTGAAAGAAGCTGGGGCTCTTTCAGCCAAGAAGAGAGATGGGAACCACCATTTAGGTCATCAAACAATAAACCACCTCCTGCCCTGGATCATGAGGTTAAAAGTCCCCAGACTTGTGCCTGCAAAAATTCACTCACTCTTTCTCCCCTGACAAATACACGTTCCTATAAAATCTAAACCCAAAAGAATGAGAAATGCTTCTCCTCCCAAAACCCTGATATCCCCAATAACTGCTCCTCACTGCCATCATACACTGTTAAGTGTTAATCTTGCAATGAGATAGCCCTCTGTGTATAAACATGTATTAGAGACCACTGTCTCTGACTGACCTTTACTGTACTTCCTTTGCATGTTAGAAACATACCTGTTTTACCATGACAAAAATTGCCCTGATAGATGAGCCATCATCAGTAAGAATTTTTTGGAGCAGAGGGTCAGCTTATTATTTTCTTGTTTGTGACTTCAGTCTCATTATTTTGGGAACTCTCAGTGATAAGAGAGAATCATTTAAAAACCATGACCATATATGGCAAAGAAAAAAAGAAACTATGAATATGTCTTCTCAATAAGTTATATTCACATAAAAGAGCTATTTTTTGACTTCTCTATTCATAGTCATTAAAAATAATTCCTCATTATTTTAGCAACTTGGCTAGGTTATTGTGGAAGTTAAAAGTCCAGGAGCACATTTTATAATCTACATATTATGACCAAGGTGATTAACTAATAAAATCAATAGCTAAGATTTATTCATTGCCCACCATCTGCCAGGCATATTCAAGATACCATTTAACCCTCTATAGAGTCCAGTAAAGAAATCATCACCATTTTTTGTTCTTTAGAGTAATTTAAATTAGTTTAGAGAAATTAGATGACTTATTAGCAGCACAAATTTTTTAATTGCCAATGGAGAATTTAAAACCTAGGTCTAGCATTCTTAAAATCTATAGCATTAGGCTACACTGCCTTCAGAAAACTACTTTTAGAGCAGTATGTCATTCTTAAAGACGTGAGGATGCAAAGGTATGGGAGAATGGTTTTCTCAGAAGATTGTCCCCTATACTTTGTAACCCTGTCAAGTCTAGGAGCTTGGGGTCCATTTTCTATGTATCTCTGAAATCTCTAGGCAGAGATGTCATCTCTTCTCCGGTGTGCAGTGGATCCCATTTCAGTTCTCATCCCCAGCACCAAAAGACAGCTTTCCAAAATGACCTTTCCAACAATGTATGTCTGATTGTATTTCCCCCTGCTTTAAAACACTACCAGGTGTAAGACAGCTATTTTACAGGGAACTTGCACAGGGAGCTCGTGCTCGGTGCTCTGTGATGACCTAGGAGAGGGAGGTTCAGGAGGGAGGGGAGATAAATATACATATGGCGATTTACTTCATTGTACAGCGGAAACTAACACCCTGCAAAGCAATTATACCTCAATTAAAAAAAAATCCGAGTCTAGCAGTCTCATAGGTACTAAGGAGGAAGCTCTTAAGAGTGCAGGCCCCTTCAGGGCCCTGCAAGACTTAGCCTCTTCCATCCTCTCCAGCAGACTTTCCTAACGGGCGATGCTGCAAATCCCCCTAAAAGAACCAGTCCAGTCTCCCGTCCACTCAGTCCCCGTGCGTGAGCCACAAAGCACAGCTGAACAAAGTCATCCTGCCCTCTCCTGGGTGCTCAAGGTTGCTCCACATCCTGTCTGTGTCCCATGACAGGTCCCTCACTGCTCCGCGAAGCTGTTTTAAATGTCTGCCTCCTCCCACTGTGCTCAGCTTCAGGAAACACAGACGCAGCGGAGGTGAACTCCTGCATCTTCGTGGTCTCCTCATCCACCCACCAATATGTCTACATTCTTCCTTACTTTCCGTACTTAAGTAGAAAATGTTTTAAGAGCTACTCTTCGTCCTGAATAAAGCCTGTCCCTAACTGATTCCATTCCTACTATAATTCACACACCCTTGAGGGGGAGATCCTCCTTCAGAAGATCACGTTGGGATAGTTTGAGACACTCTTCATTCATTTATTTATTCAACAGGCAGGCACTGAGTACTCATTTGGGGACACACGTGGGACTAGGTACTTGGGTACCTATCAGGAATACCAAGGAGTGGGTCTATGAAAAAGATAGAACTAGCTTATATCACTGGCATTTGGCAAGAACCCTAAATCGAGTTCTTTATTCCTATCTTCTCGTATATCATCTAACACTGACTGAAGGTCCATGAGTGCTTGCCCAAGGCCAAGGCTTGTCCAAGACCTCTGGATCTCCTTGTGTAAATATTGCCACTTGTCATTTGTTGATGTCTGATGCCAGCTCTCCTTACTCCCAGGTGACGCTAGTGGTAAAGGCCTTGCTTACCAATGCAGAAGGCCCAAGAAATGCACGTTATATCTCTGGGTCAGAAAGTTCCCCTGGAGGAGGGCATGGAAACCCTCTCCAATATTCCTGCCTGGGGAATCCCATGGGCAGAGGAACCTGGTGGGCTACAGCCTATAGGGTCACAAAGAATCTGACACAACTGAAGCGACTTCATGTTTCTTACTCATAAATGATTAGACACCAAAAAACCAGATTATCAGAATGATTGAGGCCCAAATCTTCACCGCCAAAATGGATTTCCTTCCAAAGAGATCTCGGTTCTGGTTCCATAGAGCAATTATGTACTTTGAGGAGTGATTCATCCATGGCATGTCCACACAAAGGGCATTAATTAATCCATCCTGCCCCCATTTAAGTCTCTTTCTAAATTCACAACCAGTGACCTGGTCAATTACACTGGTTCTGTATGCCAACACTAATGAAGATCCCTTCTAACAAAGGATGTTCTCCAAATATCTAAGTGTGTGTGAACATGCATTTCAAACTGGGCTAATTAAAAGCCTAAAGCAATATGTTTGTTTCCATCACAAGAGCAAAATGTGTCAGTTTCTAGGAAAATTGCTGTCAAGGAATGACTCAGCAGTTAATATTCATATTCCACTGTTTAATAATTTTAAGCTCTAAATTTCAGTTTTTACATTTAAGGTTTTTAGATCAAAGTGTATAACTACACGGACAAAGGGGAAGCGCTTCACACAAAGCCAAGTTTGTACTCAGTTGAATGCTGAGAGTTCAAAGTCCTGAGGGCTGCCTGTCCCAGAGGGTGAGAGTAGGGACCCCAACTAGGGTTAGGACTGGGGGAAATCAGAGCCCCGATACCCTGGAGATGGATTAGATGCCAAAAGAAGTCAGGGGAAAATGATCTATAGAGACTTTCAACATAAGAAATACAAGCAGAGTAACAGATCTCAGAGACATGTAGAAATAAGAGAAGGGCATAAAGAAGTATCAAAAAGAGGTATGAGCCACATATGGCAAGTTCTGAGATCAGGAAGGAAGGGAAAGTGATATGTAAGATCAGTTTGTATTGAGTAATCCCACGGCCTGGTAGCATTTCTCTCGTGTGTTGGGAGTGAATGATTTTTCCTTTAAGTACTTTGTTTTCAACTTGAGTTTGGCGTTAGGATAGGTTGACATAATGAAGTGAGTACTGCAAGCAGGATTTGCAGAGATATAGTAACAAACAGTTCCACCACCAGTTTGAATGGAAGTCAAAGTCTGCTTCTGCTGTTTCTGATGGTGTGTGACCTCACCCAAACTGATGTACAATTCTGGACCTCAGTCCGTTTATCTATAAATTGGGGCTTATAATGGCCATCTCACAGGATTTTGTGAAGATTAAGCTAGATTACAGGAGTAGGCATCCAGTAAGGATTACCTTCCTCTCCTTGTATTATTTTTGGAATAAAGAATTGTCAGAAAAAGGGGAAACATATTGACTTGGAAGGATGAGTGTCTGTGCTTAAAAGACCTTAAGGTATTTAAAGAATTTGGACATTTTATCTACAGTACTGTGAGTCCTTGGAGTTTTTAACAACGAGCTCAGATGATTTGTTCTCAGGTGGCACTAGTGGTAAAGAACCTGCCTGTCAATGCAGCAGGTATAAGAGGCATGGGTTCGATCCCTGGGTCAGAAAGATTCCCTGGAGAAGGAAATGGCGACCCACTCCAGTATGCCTGCCTGGAGAATCCCATGGACAGTGGAGCCCACTACTGTCCATGGGATTCTCCAGGCAGGCATACTGGAGAAGGTTGCCATTTCCTTCTCCAGGGAATCCTCCAGACCATGGACTTTTAAGATCCAGGCCTCATGGTGGGAGGTGAATGGTAGACTAGCAAGCGAAGCTTCTCTGTATTATAGCCACTCCCCATGGCTCACAAGACTGTCTAAGTTCCACCTCCTGTCAGATCAGTGATGGCATTGGATTCTCATAGGAGCATGGATGGACCCAACTGTGAACTGAGCATGCAAGGGATCTAGGTATGTGCTCCTCAAGAGAATCATCCCAAAACCATGCCCTCTGCCTACCTGGCCCGTGGAAAAATTGTCTTCCATGAAATCAATCCCTGGTGCCAAAAAGGGTGGGGACTGCTGGTTTAATCTAAAAGGAATTAGATTAGAAGTGAAGCATAAGCTTTGATGATTCTACATTTCCACATTGTTATTAATACTGCATTCACCAGTTCCCCCCAAAAAAATCAATGTTCGGCAAGTTTTTCATAACTGTTTATTCATTATAAATAGTAAATATTTACTGCACTTTTTTACAGGAAAGACATTTTTACAACACATTGTTGTTGGTTGAGGCTGCAACATGAAGATAGCTCTTCTCTCGATCCATCACCCCCTAAGACCAACGTAGGAACTAAACTCAGTACTATGTCTAGTCTCACTAACGCACTACATCATAGTTCTTAACTCTAAAAGGAATGTATTTGTGCCTACCTCATTCATGGTTCCAAGAATAGAAAGAAATAAATAACACTGCCTTCCACCATCCTGTTCCTCTGAACATCTCAAAAAACAAATTTATTGACATTCTAAAATGTCACCACACAAACATATGTAAACCTCAGTTCCTATCACCTTTCCATATTGGATATTATTGTATAATTTAAAAGTATATGAGAGCCAACATGGACATCAGTATTGCTGCCCTGCCTTTCATAGAAAAGAGAAGAATGTAAACGTAGTCATTTAACAAGGATTATTCTCGAACATGTTCTCTCATCAAAAGGGGCAAGCCGGGTGTTGGTTGTCCAGCAAATGGCAAACGTCACTGCATTCTACCACAATGAATCATGGGCTGCGAAAAATAAAGCACCTGCAAAAATAGAATTCTGCTTCTGTTTCTAGGGCCCTGGACTTTGCCAAAGCAACCGTGAGGTACACAGTATTGCACTCTGATAAGCAGCTATGGGAATGCACACCACTTCTTCACCCCACCCCCCACCCCCACCCAAGGTTGGCTTCCGAATGAAAATAAACTGGGCAAATGTCACACACCTCTTCCACACTGAGAAAGAAAACAAGCTTTCCTCCTGGATTTCCCCACCCTCCCATCCTGTTAGCAAGACGTGTCCACCCAGGACGTATATTGACAACCGAATTACAGATGAGGGTAAGATAACAAATAATTTATTGGGGACGTCCTTTACATCTAGTCTAACTTCCTAAAAACTGTGGCACTTATTCTTATATCCATTTCCAGTGTGTCAAAGACTCCTCCGTTCCTGCTTCATGGAGCGAGCAGTTTTAAAGTTGTCGAAGTGTCAGCATCGGACGTCAAACTTGTTCTACTTTCTTCTCCGACTATATTTTCAGAATGTTCTGCTTACCCAAACCAGTTAAAATAAATCACACACACACACACACACACACACAAATGGAATGTTTTAGCTCCTTGATCATCTGCACTAGAGTTGGGATATTTGATGTGTAGCCATGTTAAATCATTGCCTTAAAATGTTGCATTTGTCTTTTATTGTTCCGGATCTTCCTTTTCTCCACTGCTTTTGTTCGACACGTTCAAAAGAATTTGAAACCAACTACTGGAGAAAGAAAATCAATCATTCTCCTTTGTCTCCTGTCGAGACTGCCCCCCCAAGAGGGTAATTTTTTTTTTTCTGAGAAGATTCTTCATGTCTAGGCTGTGGAGACCGGAAACAGGGCCAGTTTACGCTCCAAGTGGACAGTTCACTTATGCGATATCTGGCTTGAGATAATGAAAGGCACCTGTAAGGAAACACACGCAGCTTTTCAGGTCAGGCTGGGACAATTCACAGCAAGGGGTAAAATCAGCTACAGGCTGACAATGTCATATTTAATACCGGGGTATCAAAGGATCGAGACTAATATTTTTATTCCTGAGACAAGTTTGACAGAACTCTGTGTCCTGGGGATTATACCCCATATGATCCTTGAGCTGACCTCATTAAGAACATGTGTTTCTAATGCCAGGGGTTATTTCGTTTGGGCCAACACTTGTGTTTTACCTAGTGGCAATCAGCTTTCACGTCTCAGCAATTAATAACCGCAAGAGGTTGTTGACATCAGTTAAGAAAATAATTATACAAGGAAGCCCTTGCTGGAACAACCAGCTGGCTTTGCCACAAAATTGATACCGGGATGGAAGGCTTAATCATGTTGGCAGCTCCCCTTTCTCCAGGAAGAGTTAAAGTGTTTCACTCTTCCAGGAATAATCACTCCCTAGAAAGTCCAAGGCTTACTTTGTCCATACTGCCCATATTGATAGCCCGTGACAGGGTCCATACTGTAGCCCGTGGTGCTATAGGTGGGTGGACAATAAGACTGAGAAGTCGGCAGACTGTCCAAGCTCTTCATATGATCTAGTCTCTGACTGCAGCTGGCCGACACCGTGGTGGTAGGTTCCAGGCCCCCAGTGAGAGGCGAGAGTGCGTAGTCAGTCTGGGGTTGATGGGGTACCCCGCCGTGGTTGGTCAGAAGTCCCATTACCTAAAATAAACAGGCAGATGGGGAAGAAGTGAGAATGCAGGAAGGACCAGACCCTAGCCTGTAGCTGAAGGGATAACTGGAAAAGGCCAAGTTTGATTTCTTTGGAAATCTGCTGTGAGAGGGCCGTCCCGAAGTGGGTAACCTCAATTCAAAGTGGCAGAGCTATTACATCATGTCCAGTGATAACATCGGACTGCAGTTTCAAAAGTAGGAGAGAGGGTGGAAGAGAGCGGACACCATGCCCCTAGTGATAAGATCAGGCTGGAAATTCAAGGAAGGAGGGACACAGGGACAGAAGGATGGAAGAAGGGAGAAATTGTAACTGTTCATTTTGAATAATGTTTAACCATGTTATAACTGGGAGTGTCACGTGTCATTTTAAACAGGCATTTGCTTTTATTGTTTTTAAGTGACATGAATCTAAATCAAATTCTTTTTGTGTATTTTGAGATCTTTGTCTTTTTTCATAGCGTTCCCTCTCAAGAAAATTACTTTCCTTATGTTGGCCATCCTTCAGTAGTTAGAAATAAAGTACTCCTCTGACATTCCCTTGTGTTTTCCCCATCCTTCTTACTGTGCAATTAACACTTGGTCGCCTACTTTGAATTGTGAGTGTTCTGAGAGGAGTGAACTACTGATTCTTATATTCTCAGCCCCTAACAGTTCTTAACACTTATCAGGCAGATGATTCTTCAAATAACTTCCTCCATTTACCTAATCCTTTCATTTCTTCTCCAAACTAACATTTTCATAAGAAGTGTCCAAAAAAAAAAAAGCCTGAAATGCAAACATATTATAAGAAGTCCGTTTGGCTTTTTAAATAACCCTGGAGAGCAAGCGAACTTTTAAAAAAACAAAACTGTAATAACAGAACAACTTTCTGATTAGCACGGTGACGAGTTTCACAAACTCAGGCTTGCTGACCCTTACAACACACTGTGATGGAAGCAAGTGGATAATTAATTTTGCAGCTGGAAAACTGCCACCCAAGAACAGAAGTGATTTTTCTCAACTTCGTACAAGTCGGTGGCAGGGCTCAAAAAGCAATCGCAGAAGAAACAGACTGCTGGGTAAAGAGCTTCACCTGCTCACAAAGTATTTCAATGCAGGGGCCCACCACGGCACAATACTTCCATCCTAGTCCCTCTGTATTTTAGGAAGTCTGAAGCATATGGAGATGAAAACGACAAATAAAAGCACGACAAGAGGGCAGTAATGGAACTCAACCTTGACTAGAGGCCTCTGTTACCCACTAAGGTAATTCAGGCCACAGAATCCTGGATGGAGGTGCAGGAGGGAGGGGTGAATCTTGCATTCCAGAAAGCTTCCTAAATTAGATTCCAAAACCAGTGAGGCCACAATCCCCTTTGGGAAGGGTTTGCATAATCCTCATAGCTAAACGAAATCTTCTTGAAACAAAGCTTTAAACTGATCCATCTTCAATTAGCCCCAAAAGACCAAAAAAAGGGAGGGAAGGGGTAAGAAAACAAAAGAGAATCTGTTCACCACCTTCTATGGATCACGCTTTCCTCCTCCAGTCCTCCTCAGCTCCCCCTTCTCCACACACCCAAGTCTCTGTGCTCCATTTCCTTGCCTCCCTTCACTTGAGTTCTCGTGTAAGATGTGTGAGCCGATGGGCAGGGGGGCCAGTGTAGGGCAAGCAACACAGTGGTTCCCAAATTTTAAAAGACATTCCAAGGGATCTAAATTTTCTTGAGCTTGAAAATTTTCAAAATCTCTAAAATTATATTCAAAAAAATAATTACGTGTTTCAGAGCACAGTTCTGTTTTCTTGGGGATTAAGGAAAATGAGAGTCACAAAGTAAAGGAAGAATCAATAGGATTCCCAGCTCTAGGAGGATGAAAGTCACCAGAACTTGGGCTCTCATATAATACTATCTACAGTAAGTTGATTACTTCATTTTCTCATTTAAAAAAACCTAAACATAATGCAAAAGGCATTTATTTCCTGAATGTTCTTCCACCTATACAAGGGTTTTTTTGGGGGGTTGTTTTTTTTTTTCCCCTCTCTTTGAGTTCATATAGGTGATTTTATGATATGTTGGGAAATTTTGTAAAGGTCAGTTGATATACTAATTTATTAAATATTTTCTTTTAGCCCAAATTACTAATGTCTATTAGAAGAAAAAAGTCTTTAAAACAGAAGTTGCTCAGTACCAAACACAATCCTTTCAAATCAGGAGTACCTCCTTGTATGCCAGCCTAATGGACAAGAGTGGATAAGGAAAATAAAAATATTAAAAATGTACCATTTGGGGGAACCCTCCTACACTGTTGATGGGGATGTAAATTGGTACAGCCACTATGGAAAACAGTATGGAGATTCCTTAAAAACAAAAGCAATCCCACTCCTGGACATATATCCAGAGAAAACCATAGTTCAAGAAGATACATGCACCCCAGTGTTCATTGCAGCACTATTTACAATAGCCAAGATATGAAAGCAACCTAAATGTGCATGGACAGATGAACAGCTAAAGAAAATGTGGTACATATATACAAAGGAATATTACTCAACTGTTAAAAAGAATGAAATAATGCCATTTGCAGCAACATGGATAGACCTGGAGATTATCATACTAAGTGAAGTAAGTCAGAGAAAGACAAGTATCAGATGATATGAAGAATCTTAAAAAATGATACAGTGAACTTATTTACAAGATAAAAATAGACTTACAGACTTAGAGAATGAATTTACAGCTACTAGAAGGGAAGTGTGGGCAGGGAGGGATAGACTGAAAGTTTGAGATTGATATATACACACTGCTATATTTAAAATATATAACCAACACAGACCCGCCATAGAGATCAATACACTGTAATAACCTAAATAGGAAAAGAATAAATATAGCTATAGGTATACCTGAATAATTTTGCTATACATCTGAAACTAACACAACATTGTTAATCAACTACACTCCAATAAAAAATAAAAAATAAAATTTTAAGAATGATATTTTTAATGAAAGGGGATTTTAACACAGGGCACAAATATTTTACTGTGTAAATAATCTGTGCTAAGCTTTTTGCAAAAAGCACTTAGGAAAAGCAACTTTGTAACTATATCAAATCAGAGAAGAAAAATATACAGTGTTACTGGATAAAAAAGAAATATATTTTTAATAGTGTTCTTCATGAAGCTACTACTTGAAATTCTGTTAATGGTATATCACTTTAAGGAAGAAATGGTACACTCTATGTACCATTACAGGTGAAGAGTAAGAGCAGAATTTTATTCAAAACGTGCCCACTCTCCCATGAGCTATATGTACATTTTTGTGATAAGCTTTTTAATCCTCTGCCATGTATCTTTTGTTTACAAAACTTTGAAGGCAGTAATAACTTTGTCCGTGGGGAAAAATACATGAAGACCCTAAAAGAGAAGAAATGAGTCCTTCCGAGAAGCAAAATTCAACTTATGCTGTTTTTGTAGCAACTTATTGGAGTTGCTGAATTAGAAAATACCTTAGGACAGGAAGACCTTGAAACATTATCTACTGATGGATGGAGAAGATACGATATTATCTCCAAGGCCATATTCTAGGGCAAAGGAAAGAGAGTTCCTTAAAGGTGCCAGGGCACAGTATCCTGAAGACATCCTGGGTCCTGATCCAATCAGGAGGAGTGACTGCTGTGTGAATGGAACAAGAAGGATGCTTGTTAGGTCCTCCTGTCGCTATTACCAATGTCACACACCGGAAACTAGTGACAGCTCCTATCTCAGCAGCTGCCCTTAGCTCAGCAGCCCAATATTTCCAGAGGCTAATGTGAGGAAATAAAGAGGACCAGAGACCCATTATCCCTTTGACTTCCCTGAGCAAGCCCAAGAGACAGATAGTCTCCCATGAGTTTTTCTTTCCATTGAGATAGTCACACATTGTAACCATAACTTCTTTCTCAGGAATTGTATAAAGATGGAGAAAGAAGCACTAATACGACCCTACATTTGCTCTGAAATGGAAGCTAATGAATGATGATAACTAACACAATTAATTTCAATGTGTCATGCTGAGAAAATGTGAGATGTATATACATCATTTTACTAACTTCTTATTTAAAAATCAAAAAGGAAATCTGTGTTAGGAAAGAAAAATAACTATATCAATACAAAATGTATTACTTTCCCCTAACATAGTTTAAAACCTCAATTCTCTGTGGAAGGGTCCTATTACACTTTTATGTACGTTTCTTTGAAAGCAATTGTACTATTCCATGTGGTTCAAGGGAAGCTATGGAAATTTCTTTTTGCTGCACAAAGTTGGGAAACGAACTTCTTAGAACTCCCCCAATATGGTCACAGAATGTCTTCCAGTCATATTTTAAAGAATATTGTCAGGATCTTTTTCATAAATGTTTTTCCTATAGCAAATTGTAATTCAAAGCCTAAAATAAAATCTTCACTGGTTGCAAAGTGGGGTTTTTTCCTCATAAGCTATCAGTAAGGTATTTCTACTACAGGCCATTTTTGCCTGATTTTATTTTTTAATTTGAGATAGAAGAAACACAATCGCCTGGTTTTCACAAATAATTTCAAAGAAAAAAAAATACTCAGGGCTACTCAGTTCTGTCAACTGAACACCAGTCATATTCTTATTAAATGTCAGATAAGTCTAGGAACAGCAATGAACAAGAAAATTATTCCTTTTCTAAAGATATCTGTCTGTCTCCTTGGGAAGGGAGATAGGAGGAGGATTTTTTTTTAACTTTTAGTTGAGTACAACTCTAAGGTGAAGCATATAAAAAAAAATCTATTAAATATATTGGTAAATATTTCCCAGATGTCATTTCTAAATTGTTTTATGGACAACCTTTAAAAATCAATTCAAACCTTAGAATCATCAACTGGGACTTCTGCCGGTTCCTTAGTCATTCCCATTATTAGAAGCTTTTTTGAAGATCCTTTTAAACTCATTCTCAAGTTTCAGAATTCCAAATAGGTTGTTTATATCTTGATTGGAAGATTATATGGTTCAGGAAAAACTAACTTTACAATTGCTTCATGCCGTATTTCTTGAATTAATTTTCCTATTGTAAGATTAAATATAAAAGATTAAAAAAAAAAAAACTGTGAGCCAAATTAAGATTTACATTTAAAACAATGTGTCTGGAAAATATTTGTCTTGGCTTACGTGTTATGATTTTGCCATCAGTTAAAAGTGCTTAGAGCTTATCAGAAATCTAAAATGATTTAGCATATTATGGTGTACGTCTAGGCACTTCTTTTTTCCTTACCAGGAATCCTGGTTCATGTCTTTATTTTCTTTTTTGCTCTTAAGTAATCAGATGTTCTTCTAACTTAACATTTACTAATACACATTTAGTTGCATTTTGGAAAACCACTGTGAGTTACAGCTTTGTATGATACAGAGGTTTTATTTTAATAGCTTCTACACTTTTCTTAAAAATCTAATGATTTTAAACTTTTAAAATCTGGATATAATTTATTTCCAGAACCAAACAAAAATTCCAAATGCTTATGCAAGTGTATTTTTCAATACGGGTGCTACTGAAGTTATCTGATAGTTAAATTTCAGCAACTGTATCTTTAAGGCATTACCTAAACCTAAACTTGAACAGTGGAGACTTTTCTGAAAATGTTGTCTTCAGATTCAAATGCCTTAGGAATTATCCTGCAGTTGATTAGCATCTAAATAATTAGATTTTTTTTGCCCTCTCTGTTTGAAAGCTGTAAGAAGGAAGTTGCCTTAAGGCAGGAGTTTCTCTTAAGGTAAGGATGATGACCTTCTCACCCACCCAGAGTTAGGGAAGGGCATGGCTGACCTCTGCCTAACCAGAAAGAAAACTAGTACATGTAAAATATCCAGCCAAATACCTACTTATTCTGTTGGCCAAAAAGTTTGTTTGGGTTGTTCTGTACATTTAAAAACCCAAACAGAAAAACTCGAATGAAATTTTTAGCCAACTCAAATTTTTCTTTAATGTTAATCCTTAGCTAACATTTTTAAGTAGCTCTGTTTCATGCATGATGAAAAAGTAAGAGTGCCAGACAAGTGTGGTTCATATGGTACATACATTTCCAAGATTTATTTGAAAAAAGCACTGTAAGTACTGTATAAGCTAAACTTTTAAGTGTTACATGTGCTTTAATCTCCAAGTCTGTGATCAGTTACAGAATGATTTTTACTTTATCAGTTCTTTGCAATATCTCTTTCTCAATAGACCTAAACTGTCAAATGGATAGCAACAGAGACTTCTTTAGACACTGATGACTATAAATCTAGGCAGAAAATTCAGAGAAGGCAATGGCACCCCACTCCAATACTCTTGCCTGGAAAATCCCATGGATGGAATCAGCCTCGTGGGCTGCAGTCCATGGGGTCGCTGAGGGTCAGACACGACTGAGCGACTTCACTTTTGCTTTTCACTTTCATGCATTGGAGAAGGAAATAGCAACCCACTCCAGTGTTCTTGCCTGGAGAATCCCAGAGACGGGGGAGCCTGGTTGGCTGCCGTCTATGGGGTCGCACAGAGTCGGACATGACTGAAGCGACCTGGCAGCAGCAGCAGGCAGAAAATTAACATAGCAACGGCTTGCAAGAGACATATATACATATACACATACATATAGAGTGTATTTCTAGACAATGATGGACAATCATATCGTGTCCATCTATTATCAATAAAATAAAGCCCATTAAGAAAAAGCTCATTTCACCTAAATGAACACTTATGGTTAATACAATTGCTATTTGACTATGTTAGACCCACCATGGGCTGTAATAAAATTCTCATATGTTTTAATTCATTTACGCATGCCTGCATTTAATATGCTTTGTGACCATGTCTACAATTAATATGATTTATGAGAAAAGAACATGTGTGATATTGGGGGGGGGCAGGGGATAGCATACATATTTTTTCTTCTATGAACGAAAAATACAGCAAAACGGCTCAAGGAAAATTGTGGGCCGTTAGCATATTAAGATGGACTGACAGAGCCCTGAGTAAACTTGAGGGAGTTAATGATATCCTCTTATCTGACCCTGACACATTTGCAGCATGTAATTTACAGAAGCTCTGTCCAGGGAATCTTGACAAATGCTCCTAACGATGTCAGGGCAATGTTCCATTCTAATGTAAAACACATGTGGGTCAGATACCCTCATTCATCACTTAGCACAGAGAGTCTCCAACTCTTTCTGGGAGGAATGACATTACCTGCTGTTAACTCTTCTCCTTTCAGGAAATTTCTCACCACCACAGTAGCCCTCTGAAGAGTAAGTACTCAAACCTATCACTGTTTCAAAAACTTGTCTAAAAAACATGACTGTGGAAAATCAAGCATATATCTTGGTTTAATTTCATGACTACTTCTGGACACGTTTGCTAAATATTAATTGACCTTTTGAGACCTAAGAAACCAAATATAGACAGGGAAAAGCTCTACACCTGGGCATTCCACAGTCCTTCAATGAAATGGTGTTTAAAATTCTAATTGCCTATAAACTATGCCTTCATTCAAGGACATGCAGGGCTGATTCACCCTAATAACCATTCATAAAACGCACACCTTACTGAATTCTAACTGCCCAGTTCTGTTTGAGATTCTCGTACAACCTTACAATAACCTAGCATCCACATTACCTTTTAGAAAGAAGGGCCTCAACACTGCCCCCTCTGAAGCAGAAGGATGCTCGGTTATACTACATCTCCAATCCTCCCACAAACTTGAAAGGCAGACATTCCATTTTCTACTAAGGGAGGAAAAAGTTGCCCAGCTCAACAACGAAATTTCTTCTTTCTTCCAGACCATGTGTGATGTAGACAAATATTTTTGTGGTTGCCCAAAGCCCATGTCATAAGACTCCATCTACTAAATGCCTAAAGACTACAGAAACGGACCTTCCGATTTGGCCTCAGGACAGAGAAAAGAGCCAAGTGAAAAGACCAAGTGATACTGATTTAACAAGTAGCTATCAGGGAAACTATTCCTATTAACCATGGGAAATGGTTAACAGATCACAGCCTCACAAAAGTCTGAGAATGAACTTATCCTTCAAGAAGAGTTTTCTGGCCTGTTTCACAGGTTTTGGTGTTAAGGCAGAATAAACTTTCATTTAAAATGCTTGGAAACTTGTAACAACTGTATACATATGGGACAACATCTGAGAATGCAGTCTTCTAAGAATCAGAAGCTACTATTCCAGTAAGTTAAAATCCTACCTACTTTAATCCCCCCACCTTCACAATGCCAGAGACACTGGACCAATAAAGACATGGTGATGCTTTTTCACCTCTAAACTTATTTGTGTCCTTGATTATAATAGGCAGGGGCTCTGTCTCCTATTGCCCAGGCAACCTGAAGTAGCTGGCAAGATTCAGAGCCCATGTACATAGATAGTTCTTTTATCTACAGAAATGAACTCTGCTCCTACAGATCTTGACAAAATAGAATCTTTGTAATTTAGTGATAAAAAGAGTACTCCCCAGTCAGTTAACTCAGAATTACTTAAGATTGTCCTTTGCTTTCTAAAACCTTTCTATTGTACCTGTTGTTTTAGCTAACTTTCTCCTTTATTGGTGAGAGAGAAGTATAATTCATCAGATTCTCCTGCCTTTGAGGTTATCTAGTATCACAGAAGCAGAACCACTGATTTTTTAAAAATGAGTTCATGTCACTATTGCTTGCTTACTAAGTCACTTCAGTCGTGTCCAACTCTTTGCAACCCTATGGACTGTAGCCCACCAGGCTCCTCTGTTCATGGGAGTCTCAAGGCAAGAATACTGGAGTGGATTGCCATTTCCTTCTCCAGGGATTCTTCCCCCCCAGGGATTGAACCTGCATCTCTTGGGTCTCCTACATTTGCAGGCAGGTTCTTTACCACTAGCGCCACCTGGGAATGTCCGTATTACATTTCAATAAATCAAAACAAGAAAAAGAATAGGAAACAATAAGACAACCCTGTCCCATCCCTACTCTTAGCCCCATGCAACGAAGGATGGTTGCCTCTTGTTTTCATTATAGTGCATGCTGTCACTGAGTCATGTCCAGCTCTTTGAGACCCCATGGACTATAGCCTGCCAGGCTCCTCTGTCCATGGAATTCCTGACAAGAATACTGGAGTGGGCTGCCACTTCATCCTCCAGGGGATCTTCCCAACCCGGGGATCGAATCCACGTCTCCTGTGTCTCTTGCATTGGCAGGCAGATTCTTTACCACTGAGCCACCTGGGAAGCCACAGGTGATCTGAATTACTCAAACAAAACTAATTTTTGTACAATGCATGTTGGGGCAGTATCAGATCCCAGGTATATTAATTACAATGACTGCAATCTGAATGGACACCACTATGAGTCCTTGGGCCTTTAAAATGTCTAAGTAGAAAAACTGAAAATACCCCAGTCACCAAGAAACTGCTTTTCCTTTGATGGTATTCAGCTTCCACATTTGCCTTCTTCAATAGAAACAAACAAAAGCATGTTTTTTTTGTCAGAGGCCCACATGATTTTTTTTAAGTAAACAATAATGAAAGCTCTATTGCAACAAACAGTATTATCTCTTTACCAAAATGCATTTAGTTCTTTTAAGTACTATGTTTCTCAGCATAGCTCTATAGGGTGATTCTTTTTCAATACCTTCCAAGTTTAACAAGAAAATGGAACAGAACATGAGACAGTTTAAGGAGGAGCTTGCCCCAAGACACACAACTTATAACTGGCTGTCAAGTATTGCAATCTAGTGCTTTTGACTTTGGCGTTCCTGCTTAGATCAATGAGTTACAACCCACATGGCCATCAATTCACTAAACAGGAATTCTCTGTTTTTAATCATTTTCATACCTATCGATATTATTAAGCAGTTTATAGCTTCTTTTCTAAAATTACCCCTTTTCCCCCTAAGGTCACCTACAGAGGATGACAATGTATTCAAGCAGAAGATAATATCAGACATTAACAGAAGAAACATTCACTAGTGAAAAATATAAAGAACAATTCTAGAAATGGACAAATCATGAGTTGGGTCTCTACTCTCCACTGCTTTCATTCAGCACTTCCTAGAAAATGTTCCTCAAAATTTAGTGGTCTGATACTCAACAAAAGGGATCCATAGTCAAATTAGAGAATGCCAAGTTAAACATGTTTTTATACTGCAAGATTTGTCAGAGCCTTTAGTAGGCTAATATGCACTGGGACTCTGAAAGATAAAGGGATATAATCTGAAATATTTACCAGATTTTTGATTCAAAATCTTTTTTCCTCAAACCACCATTCCACAGAGCCCACTTTGGGAACAAGCCTTTATTATGAGACACTGTTTGGTTTCTAGGCATTCAAAGATGATTACAACCTAGTATCATGCCTCTAGAAGCTCATGGTCCGAGGGGGGATGGATATATTATAATACAGTGTGGTATGTGTTTTAACAAGGTATAAACACACTACTGTGGCATCAACAGAGACTAAAGGAATTCTGCCTAGAAGCATCACAAAAGGGATGACATTGAACTTGAAATTTTCCCGTGGAATTGTACATAGAGAGGGTCATTTCTTTTGAGGATTTTTACATTTCATCTTAGCCAAAAGGCCGAGAAGTGATACAGAGTGTTTCTTTAATCTGTAAATATCTAATTAGACTTTTTAATGCAAGCAGGGCAAAATGAGACGTCAGTATTTCATGGGGGGAAAAAAAGACGGTTATTTCTTTAAATAATACCTGCAGTCCCCTCACAGCTAAGAAATACTCCCTACAGAGTAGGAACAACCCTTTGATTCTACAAAATGCACTGTTTCAAAGGGTCTCCCAAATTTATCATCTTTTCCATTGATCAGTGGAGACAACGCAATCACTAATCTCAGAAACTCTAGTTCTCTGAACTCTAGCTAAATGTCAAAAGTAATTTTTAAATATTATACTACACATTGAAAAATATACGCCTCTGATGGAACCCAGACTGTTTTGCAGAGACAGATTCTTTTTTAAAAAAAGAAAAAACAACAAAAAATAGTACACAACTAATGACTGAATCCAGTCTTCTGCGTCTGCAGTACAAAGCACACATTCAGCCTCTAATTGAATAAATATGCAAGTATTCAGATTTCTGTAGATATTGCCGTTTTGCGAATGCAGTAATAAATTAAAAGCTTTACGTTGCATTCCAACCACATATAAAGGGTTGATTCAGGCCGTTGGCCTCACACTAGAATCCAGCACGGCTTTCCTGTGTTTTACTGATTACAAAGAAAAACTTTTTACTCTAGTAGCTTAATTATAAACCAAGCAATCACACTCAATTTTTTCTCCTTGATGGCTAACGGAATTCAAATGGACCTAAAAACCATGGGGTTGTTACATTTGATTTGTTCAATGTACAAGAGAAAGCAGCTGATAGAATTTCTATTTAAATCAATATAATTCACATACACATACAAATTTAATTCAGCAAGAAAGGTTTTCTCGTGGCTTATTTCAGTGACATGAGTTAAGATTTAGTCATTGGAGGCTGCTGCTCCTTTCTTCTCTTAAAAAGGGAGATTTTGGCCAAGGACTTGTTTCTCTCACAATTCTTCAACTCTGGATAACTAACACAAGAGGCTGTGGCTAGAATTGATATAAACCAGTGCTCTCCTCATACTCTTTAAGGGTAGCAACCACAGCCTTTGGAGAAAAACCAAAGGCACCATGTCAATTACAGCCTGCCTTGATTCAACAAATGGATTAGCAGCAATGTTTTCACCACCAAGCAGGACATCTTGAAAACTTAATATGGCAAAATGGAAATCTGCAAATGGTCAGCGGCTACTCTGGTGTAGCTGAAATGGGCTTATTGATGATCATAAATATCCTTGAGACTTCATGAACATGTAAGGCTTCTGCACCTCATGAATTGCTTTAGAAATGAAGCAGAAAGAGGCTGAAGCTTCAGAGAGGCTGCCACTTTCTCTCTCCAGGCTTTGTTTGACACCCAACCAATCTCTTTAATGAAAAGCACTCTTTTCTATCCACCGATGAATCTCTGGAAATTGTAAAAAAAAAAAAAGAAGACGAAAAGAAGTGCCTCTGTTGGGAAATGAGTTGGTGGCAGCCCACCTGCTTGCCTGCTCCTTCATGATGATAAAGGTAAGTTGAGGGCAGAGGATCTGCAAACTTGTGTGTGAAATGGACAGAACAAATGGCCTGGCATCAAGTAGCTTCTGGATGTGTGCCCAAAATGTCCAGAAAAATAGCTCTCCTGAAACAGGAGCTGCCACGAGGGGAAGTCTTACTGCTTTCACATGCATCAACAGCACAAAAGAAGGTCAAGGAATTGCCATGCCACAATGAAAGGGACATTCTTTCTATAGGAAACAGAAGAGAATCCATCACAAGCATTCTTGAGGACGGTACCCCATTCACATAACAAACTGATCTGTAGTAAACCCTTACACCTTCGATGGACACAGATCCTTCATCTTGCCTTGCAGCTAAGGAATTTGAGATAATTAGGAACACTGTGGTCCAAGAAATGACAAGCAAAATCAAAAGCAGTCTTGAGTTTGATGTATACATATTAACACTAAAATGCATCTCCCTAATAAGTTTCAGGATTAACAAATGTTTGTCAAAAGAAACTGTGCTGAGCAATTGAAATCTGATTTGAAATGGAACCACGACAGTCTAATACATATATGCATGAAATGGAGAAGCTGCCTAACAGGCGTAGCTGACACCAAATATGCAATTTACATACATTACACACTAATAATCTCAATTTTAATATTATTCTTTAAAAGCAACTGGATGGGTGGTGAAGTTAAAGGGTTCCTTTTGTAAAATATGAATAAGAACAAAAGTTGATCCTGGCGTCTTCTGCCATTAACCGCAATCTTGTTAGTATAAAGATCTATCTGCTCTTTCTTGGGTCTGTTTCAGAAACAGCATCTCATCCCCACAAAGCTGTGATGATTCAACCAGACTTAAGAGAGGTATGGTCCATAAATTTGATGAGATCTGCAGACATACTCTTTGTTCCTGAGGTGCTGAGTGGTGAGCAAACATTCAAGCATGTTGAAGCCTGGTACACAAATCTTTATGAGATTTTTTTTTCTTTCCTCAGTAGATTACCCATGAAATAGGACAGGTGTACTGGTTATTCAATTACATCTTACCCAAGACCTGGACAAAATTTGCAGTGAGGTCTGTGAGCATAGATCTTACCATGGGGATTTATTAATAACAGTTAAACGTTGTCTAAAACAAAACTTTTTTTTGTAATTTAAGCCTATTTTCTTATTTTATCATTGGTTTCACTCATAAAACCAGAAACAAAAATCACTCCATCTGTTCTAAACATATAATGTGTTCATAATAATCCAGATTTATACCAAATGTATTTTTAAGTATTGCTGAATTGAGAGAGTACTCAAAATTTATAGCCTCTGAGGTTGCAAAGAGGACTTCCTCTTTTTAAGGAAGAAAATGCTTAAAATGAACACAGCAAAGGCTCAGAAAGCTTCTTGGATATCAAATGGCTCCACAGGAAAAAAAAAAGTCAATGATATAAGAGTAAATGAATCAAAACCATATGGATCAAATTTTCCCTAAAATACACAGTTTGAAAAATTAAGGAGGAAAAGTGCTTGGCAAAATGTGTTTTAGGTTTTACCAAACCCAAAACATTTGAAGAATCATTTGCAATGGTTGATGAACTCTAAATGCAGCCAAGTTGGCCCATTTTTGCATACTACATAACAACAACAAAAAAGCTTCCTAGAAACCTGTAACCCACTGATACTGTATTTCACCCAAGAAATCATTAGAAACTGTCACCAAAAACTGTGGAGTTTTGTAGGATTTGGGTCAGGGGGGTTGAAATGATATGTTTGTTCATTTTATTGTCCTTGTTTTGGAGGTTTAGTTATGTGTGTTTTGGAGGTGGGGGAGCAGTCAGGGTAGTATTTCTTGCAAAGGAAAGTTAATTAGAAGAACATGGGCCAAATGTTAATTAGTCTCACGTCTCAAGCATCTGGTTGTATTTCCTTGGCTCCATGTTCCAGGTCGGCGTTCCTTTTTCTCCACTGCACATGCAGGAAGGTGCTGGGAACATACCAGCTGGGTTTGGAGGGAAAATACATGGTCTCTATTTCCCTGTTTTCTTTCTGTGATGTCCCCACACCAAGAACACACAACTTTTCAAAAGAGGGCGCTACTGCAGGGTATAGTGAGTTGAATGGTTTTCTTCTCAAGGGGTGTTTTGTCATTTGTTATAAAAGCCTCATCTTCTAGAATGGTTATGTAGAAATTCAGAGACAGCAGAAAATTTCAAGGAAATTATCCTATTCTCCTTCCACCCAACACTGACAATCTCAAGATGTCTTAACAAATCCAGCTTTGGAGGGAGCCCAGTCGTGAAGCCCAGTCGTTCATCTGTGAAGCCTTTCCATTCTCCCCACTAGAAAACCAAGTTGAATATCAGTGCTGGAGCCCATGGAAAACTTTCTACGACATCATGCCTCTTTGGCAAATTAAATGTGTAATTTGGTTTATTAAAGAACCTAGTGAAACTGGAAGAGAGACTTCTCTGGCAGTCCAGTGGTAAAGAATCTGCCATCCAATGCAGGGAATGTGGGTTCGATCACTGTTCAGGGAACTAAGATCCTGCACCACAAGGCAACTAACACTGCAAGCCATAACCCAAGAAGCCTGCACGCCACAACTGGAGACTCCCGTGCCCTGAAACTAGTGAGACCCACACACTGCAACTAGGAAAGCCTGTGTGCTGTAATGAAGACCCAGCACAGCCAAAGAAGCCTGGAAGAGAGACAGACATGGCTTTTACCTCTGCCAGTGACTCTAACTGTGTTGCACCGGCCTCAGCTCTTCCATAAATAAAATGGATACAGTTATGGAGTACCGCAAAACAAAATACACTTGCCAACAATTCAGGAATGCACAGACACTTTAAGCAATTTGAGGAAGGATATGATCAATGTCTCTAAAAGTTTTCATCAGCATTCTGAGATTCAGAATGTCACACATGTTTGTCAGTCTGTTGGTACTCTCATCCGACCAACTGGAGAGTGACCTTTTCCTCGGTCACTGCTTCACACCCATCCCTCCGAAAGCTGAGCATTTCTCTGAGGCAAGCACTAAGGGCATCTGAGAAACACCCTTCGACTCATGGCTCTGATGCCAAGCCTTAAAAGAATCTTTGTTTGAGGGGGCAGATAGATATGTTAGAGGCCCCGGAGGAAAATCAACTAAATCACACACGCAAACCGTAAGGAATAATTTGCTTATCATAATGATGTCTATTAATTCCATTAACTAGAAAGCTGATTTTACAATAGTTTACACACATTCTAACGCATGATTTCCAAGTCTGAAGGGCAGATGATACATCAACATCAATGCCAGTAGGAAAAAAATCAAATAAGATGCACAAATAAAATGGCATCTACTAAAGAGATCTACAGTGAACTGATCATAATGACTCAAAAAACTTTAGATCCAATTTCATTTAAATTAGTAGATAAGAAAAGACCAATGATGAAGTACAAAGGCAGGAAAAAGGCAAGGTGGAAGCTTACATATTTTATGATATAGTATATACATATACTATCTCAATTATGTATGTATTTTTAAAGCATAACACCCAAAAAGAGCTAGAAGGTAAAATGCAAAAATATTAGCAGTGGCTGCCTAGGGGAATTTTTTTCCTACTCCAGAGAAAGGAAATCCTAAAAAAAAAAATTTTCCCCATTTTCTACAATAATCAAAAAGTACTTTTTATTACTAAGGGAAGTTAAAAAATTGATAAGAAAAATGCATAAAGCAAAAAAGCATGTAAAGAGTGCATTAGAAAAGAGTGTTAATTAACCCAAATCCAAAAGTTTAGAAAACTACCTTCTATAAAATTATTTTAAAATATGAATAAAGTCCCCACCTTTTTTTTTTTTTTTAATCTGTCTTCTCTCCACCCAGCTGGGTGCTGTAAGTAATGAGGTTCTAGAGGAGGAGCCAGGAATTCTGTCTAGTCCCAGCTCTCTCACTATCAGCGATATGGCCACAAGTTCTCTGAGCCTCAGTTGATTTGTCTGCGTATCAGACTTTCAGCTGGAGATAGGAAGTGCAAGAGTTGGAGAGAAGAGGAGAAATGGCAGTTGTAGGATTAGTTCCTTTAAGATCTTTTTTTTTTTAATGTGGACTATTTTTAGTGAATTTGTTACAATATTGCTTCTGTTTTGATTTTTTGGCCCTGAGGCATGTGAGATCTTAGCAACCACGGATTAACTCTCACCTCCTGCACTGGAAGGCAAAGTCTTAACCATTGCACCACCAGGGAAGTTCCCCATATTTAATATTATATGATCCAATATATCAATAAGCACTTCCCTATAACAAGCAAAAAGACTCGGCCATCACCATTATTTGCCTTTTTCTTTAGATAACAGGTAAACTAGCTGTTAAATGTGGATTCTTTTCTTCAATTTTCTTTACAATATTTTCTTAAACTTTTTTATTGGAGTATAATTGTATTACAATGTGTTAGTTTCTGCTGTAAAACAAGTGAATTGGCTCTATGGATACAATATCCCCTCCCTCTTGGACCTCTGGCCACACCCTGTGTCATAGCAGACCTAGCTTCCCGGCCAGGGATCAAACCCACACCCCCTAGCACTGGAAGGCAGAGTCTTAACCACTGGACTCCCAGGGAAATCCCTGCAATATTTTTAATAAAGACAAACAACCGAAAACAGTGAACACATCCCTCTTTGCTTAAATAGAGGCATTACTGAGAAGCAGTCAGTCTCAAAGACTATAGAAATGTAAGTCCTAATTCCCAATTTGCCTAATGCTCCTATTTCATCTATTTTGTAGATACATCTGGCAAGATGTTGATTCACTCAGCTATTTTTCTCCAATTTTGTCTAAGGAAATAAGGAGGAACTTCACATTATTCATCTCTCTTCTAACTCACTATAGAGATGCTACAGTAACTAACACAACTGGTGGTTTGAGGAGGAAATATATGGTAGAAATGCAAAATATTCTGGATATCCACAATATAATAAGTAAGGAGTTAACATAATGTATAAGAGCATTGTAAAGAAACACAGGAGAAGTTGCCCAAGGAATTTTCCATTGCTTGATAATGGAATCATTCCTGCCCTACTGCCAACTCTAGAATCACAGCCAGTCTTCTTGAAGTCAAGGACTAACAGTCTCAAAGTCAAGTGCCAGTACTTCCACTTAAATAACAAAGTATAATACGTATGTTATAATACTCGACCACTGAAACATGCCAAGAGAATCCTGGGTCTCACCTTACAGAGTTGAAGTTTACTTTTATGCAAACTCTCAACCGAATTGTGTTCATAAAAAACTTTCCTGTGGCCTCAAACTACTTAATGTTTTAAACTGCAGAGACAACAACTACTTCTGATGTTACTTGCAAACTGTGGGAGAAGCTTCTATGCTCTAAATGCAGGCCTTTAAACATGAATCTATTAATATAAGTCCATGATTTTCATGCAAAACCACATTCACAAATGCCAGTACTTGGAAATTAAATCTATTAAAGTCCTGTAGGAAGCACGTCCATTGTTTTCATGTTGCCATTTTGCAGCCAAGGTTTAAAGCCACCTCTTAGTTTTTATCCCAGGATGTGCTATAGGAATCTATGAAACTTAATTACATTTACTGTTACAAAAAAGGATTTATGAACTTTTGCCTTTAGGCAGAAATGTTTATTTCATTGCCTTTGCTATTCATTCTTTTCAACTGCAACAGCTTTGAACTTTTCAGCTGCTCAGAGTTATCACCGTTATGCAGAGCCCAGGAACTCCACTCCCAAGACGCAAACCACAAGTTGAAGAAAACGAAGAAGGCAAAGATATATGAGTCCTTATTTTGGCCACCCTTTGTGCCATTAAAATCTCATTTTCTGCCTATTAGAATGCCCTCTTGGTGCTTAGGCAGTGGTGATAGTCAGTGATTAGTGTGTAATTGAGTATAATTGTCTTTTCACTTTTCATTTGTGTCATTCTGAGCTTCTCTCTGTTTTTCTAACCACCAAGAGGAAAAAGGGGGTTAAGAAAAGATAAAGCTGTTAAAACTCTCACTCTCAGCCCTGAAGAGATTCTTGATTGCAATTATAGATTGCAACCCCTTCGTGACATTTCTCCAAATTTAGCGGGCAGCTCTCCTCGCCACCTGGGCCAAGTGCTCTCTAATAAAATCAAGTGATCTGTATTTAAACAACTGCTAATAATGTCAACCCCAGACAGATGCCACATGTAGGAAATTTAACCAACCCTCTGACATGCAATTATCAAGGCAATTTATTAATATAATCTCTCAAGAAAAGCTCATAGTCCAATGCAAATTAGAAAAACAATTACAACATTCAAATTTCTATATATTCCCAAGGAGCAGTATTCTCCTATATTTTGCATTTATAACTCATTTATCCCAGAGTTCTGCAGCCATCAGATGGGTCATTCTCCACACAACTTGTTAACCTTCTCTCTGAAAATTATAGAAAAGCTGTGGTATTTTCTTATTAAGCGTTCTTGCTCACAACCCTATCAGCTGACCAAATACCATTTAAAAAAATATGTGTGAACTTCTTACCCAAAACCCAGAATTACTACGTGTGGAGCAGATGACACCTTGACAACTAAGTATAAACAGAAAATCTCCCTGATTATGATAAAAGTGGCTTGAATTTTAAGTCTAAGCTCTAACTTTTGATACAGCCCATAAGAAGGGTGGAGAGAAAGGAAACCAGAAAACTGAAATCATGTGGCTTGTATAAAGAATACATTATGGTTTAAATTTGGCAATTCATTATATGACTGCCTCAGGGAATTGACTATTTGGTTCTGGTATACAGCAACTTGCCTGTCTGGAAACAGGGGACTGACCTGAGGTGAAAGGCCATTGCCAATGGCGGGGTTCATGGGGTTGGAGGGCCCGGATGGAGGCACAAAGCTGTCTGTATAGCTGGAAAATCCATGCCTGGTGCTGGGGAGGCAGTAGGCAGAGCTGCTGTCCGGGTTGGAAGGAAGAGTGCTTTGGTGTACAGTGCTCGGAGGAAGCGGCTGAGGTCTGTGGACGGTGCTGCTGGGGTCCGACACGGCTGCAAGGAAGAAGGTTATCAGCCATAAATCTCCTTTGAAGGCTGGCAGAGAAGGTTCAGTGCAAAAGTTCGTAGTCACCGACCCATCAGTATATCCACTGGTCAAATAAATGTAAATTTCATACTGTACTTCTTGATATGTAAGTATAGAACCACTCCTGACAAATAGAGCCACATCTCTTCAGCACATATGTACAAGTACATAGTTTATTTATATACTTTCAAGGAACACTTAACCAGAATAGAAATTCAGAAATCACTTTAACAGTGAGAACAAACCTATATTAGTAGTGAATGTTACTAACCAACATAAAGATTAACCAATGTAAGAATTGCATCTTAAATTTCTTATCAAATAAACTTCCAAAACACCTAAATATTAGTGTGATAATATAATTTAAAATGCCCACAATGCTATCTTTTGTAATCCAAAATAATTTAGTCTTCTTATTTATCCCATTCACCTCTATGCAGTAACACTTTTTTGCTGTTGCTAAGCTGTGTCTGACTCTTTGCAACCCTGTGGACTGTAGCCTGCCAGGCTCCTTTGTCCATGGGATTTCCCAGGCAAGAATACTGGAGTGGGTCGCCACTTCCTTCTCCAGGGGATCTTCCTAACCCAGGGATCGAACCCACGTCTCCTACGTGGCAGGCAGATTCTTTAGCACTGAGCCACCTGGAAAGCCCATGCTCTAATATAGAAGGACTTTATCAAAGTTTGCTGCTGCTGCTGCTGCTAAGTCGCTTCAGTCGTGTCCAACTCTGTGCGACCCCATAGATGGCAGCCCACCAGGCTCCCCCATCCCTGGGATTCTCCAGGCAAGAACACTGGAGTGGGTTGCCATTTCCTTCTCCAATGCATGAAAGTGAAAAGTGAAAGTGAAGTCACTCAGTCATGCCTGACTCTTAGCGACCCCATGGACTGCAGCCTACCAGGCTCCTCCATCCATGGGATTTTTCCAGGCAAGAGTACTGGAGTGGGGCGCCACTGCCTTCTCCGTTTACCTACCCTCAATTCCTACCCCAGTGAGGAGCCATCAGAACTTCAGTTAATTGCAGACTAGAGTACAAAGGTAGAGGTTTAAACAAAGGAAAAGCCAATTGCATGCTTATTTTGGGAGATTGTTTTGGTTCATTGTTTGGTTTTGTTTAAAATCCTGAAACAATATTATATTACAACACAGTTTAACTAGAGAGATTCAGACATGTCATAGAACAAACTATGTTTCTGAAAGGTGACAGGTACTTTCAGGACAGGTCGATATAATGTAACAAACATACAGACAGCCACAGGGACATCACAGAAAGAAGATTTCACCGTATAAAGCAAGCAGCAGGGAACAAGACTGCGAATTACATTCTAACCCCTTGACTGCCTTCCTCCATACCTTGTGGAATAGCTGTGGGCTGGTAAGAGGTCTCTGACAGCTGGTACGTTGGCAGGGTCGGCATGGCTGTGGGAGGGAATCCCCCCGGAATGAGATGGTTGAAAGCCATCAGTTGATTGGCCCCAGCCTGCTTCCTCCATCTTGCACGGCGGTTGCTAAACCAGACCTATGGATTTAATTTAAAATTTGAGAATTTCACTGATGAAATAATAGTACATTCTTAATGAATTTTTCATGCTAAAACAGATTAAAGGCCCTTTACTGAAAGGGCAAACAGACACAAGAGTCCTCTACCTTCTGGCTTGTATCGTCAGGGGAGAAAGGAAAGTTAGATGTCGGGGTCAGTAGAGGGACTTCAAGGGCTTTTCGAGGTCTGGCAAGAGCGCCCACGTGAACTCTGGGGTGACTATGGGGAGGGATGGCTGAGCAGAGGTGCCATTGGCACCCTCCCACCATCATGTGCTACAGCACTTCAGGGGGGATCCAGGAGTCTCTATGGCTCCCTCCATGACATGTGTCCTAATTTGGCCTTGCCTACTGCACTAACCCTTGTATTTCGTAGTCTTATCAATGTGTCTGTATTTCTATGGACAGTACGTGCACAGCTCCTAGAGAGTCTTATAAAATTGACCAGAAGGATAAGTGGAGCTATTTTTTACCATCTCTTCCAAAATGTGAGACATTATACTGATCTTAATAGAAATTAATGTTGAAGAGGTACTTCAAGAAAAGAAAGCATTTTATCTATGAAGATCCCTTACAAAATGAGTTTGTTTCATTATTTCTTTCCATAACAGCTGTAAGCACCTATCTTTTTATCAGAGGAAAAAAGGAGTCGATAAGATAGGATCCCTGAGCTCAAGGAGCTTACTGTCTTTTCTTCAAGGAATTCACAGAGTGGTCAAGGTCACCAAACTAATTGCTCACTAGAGGTAGAAGTTCCATTTTGGAAATGCAGAGAATCAGGAAAACTTTAGATGAGAGACAGAATGTCAACTCATTTTAAGTTTGGATATGATTTCAAAAAGCGGTCAGTCCAGATGGAAGAGATGATCCAAGAGACCAGCAGGCTTAAGAAAAGATGACTTGATTTCCCCACAGAGCAAAGATAACACTTAAACAACTTAATTCTAAATTTTAAATCACAAAATTTTTTAAAGAGTGGAGAGAGGAATGTCTCCCTCCCTCCTTTCTTAAACAAGAAAGTCCAGTTTAATAAACATTTTACCAAGGCATCTGCTTAAACTTTTGCTATTCACTCAAGCATCTGTCTGCAAAGGAGTCTGCTCTTCTCTACCCATGCTGCAAGATACTAGTAAGGAAAGCTGTTTGAACTTCCTCAGAACACTAACATTTAATACTCCTTAAGTATCCCACAGGAAAAGAAGGTAAGTCAATATTTTCTCAAGTTGATACATAATTGAATTAGAGTTTTACTTAACTTAATAAATTGCCACCTGGGATAATAGAACCAGGAACGGCATTCAATTTCGATTCTGGATCAATTGTGTTTTCTCACTGAAAGTCTAAGTGTCTGTTACCATGACTCCCAGAGGCATCAGGGCAAAAAAACTGTTTTCAGGGAAGTGTTTGGAACAAGCTGGTTAGCCTGAGGAGGCTGAGGGTAAGGAATGAGGGTTGTGTTCATGCCTGAGTGTACTGTACTATCCCATGCACCGTGGTCATATTTCATAGTACATAACCTCAAGATCAACGAGGCACACCTGGCTCAAGTGAAGGGTCCTCATACTTATCTTGACCAACCCATGTGAAATGCATCTTCAGCTGCCTAGGCAGGGAGGAAAGTTGAATTTCCAAAAGTTATGATGTGACTTCACTCATTCAGACTTACTGTCACAAAACCTACTGGTGAGATTCATTATGAAGATCTCAGAAGCTTGCCCTTCTGACATTATCAGAGCATGTCTCCAATCTCTCTGTGCCAACTTCCTGCTGTAACCTTTAGATAAGTAAACCAAATTTGATTTATCCAGTAGGTGGGCTCTGCCTGGTTACTCCATCAATCCCAACCTACTTTTGATTTATGTTCATGGTAACTCCTCCATAACCCAATTTTTTAAATAAAAAATGTCTTCATTCAGATAATAAATTAGAAGGAAGATCATGACTTTCTACAAATCCCTTCGAAAGATAAACCCAAAAGGCTAGGTGTACAAGGTAGTTTGGTTTTGTTTCATTTTTCCACAATGGTACAAGTAAACATTGATGACATGGAATAAACCCACCAGGAGGTGGATTTATAAGTTCTTATATTTACCATACAGTATATATTATAACTACCGTAAAAGACAAGGAATAGTTGGAAAGCAAATCTTTACTGAAAAACAAACCTTTAACAGGAGGTTTAAGAGTTTCCCAAAGGAAGGAATTTAAATTGTTGTTTAAATTCAGGCTAAATAAATCCAGAGGGTTATTTCTGAGAGAACCAGGGCTTCTTGAGGACTGAACTGCCTGTCTCTGGTTAACTCAGTTAACTAGAGCTTTCTATCATCTTGCCCCTGGCAGCCTCTGCATCTCCAAGAAGCAGCTGAAACTGCCAGAAGCAGAACTGAAGTAAAAATACACTGAAGTTGCAAACTGGGAAACGGTCCTTGCCTTCTTTAGGCTTTGAAACTCATAAAACACACATCTATTTTTTATAGGAAAAAGGTGCCCTTGAAATCACCTTCATTTTAAGTACCCAAGCCAAGCACAATGATTCTGGGGTGCTGTTATTACCCCATCTGCGACTGAAAGACATTCCCCTGGCACTCAGAAGTTCTACCTAACTCTTCCGATATTCTATCACCTAATTCCTAACAGACAATCAAGGAATAATCTACTGAATGACACGTGTTAAGTGCATAAGACTGAAAAAATCACTTAAAATGGGTGGAAAGTGAAAGTGTGAGTCGCTCAGTCATGTCTGACTCTTTGCAACCCATGGACTATAGAACACCAGGGTGCTCTGTCCATGGAATTCTCCAGGCAAGAATACTGGAGTGGGTTGCCATTCCCTTCTCCAGGGGATCTTCCCAACCCAGGGATCGAACCTAGGTCTCCAGCATTGCAGGGAGATTATTTACCACCTGAGCCACCAGGGAAGTCCCAAAATCGGTAGAAGGTATTTATGATTTGGTTTTTACAATGACTAGAAACTTTTCTTTGTTTTGAAAAGAGTAACAATAGCAACAATCTGGCCTTTGAGGTTCTAGAGGAGAGTATGAGTGTTCCACCAATTTCTTAGCCAGTAGGGCAGAAAGAACAAGTTTGCAAAGTCAGCTTGTGGTTGTTGTTCAGTCAGTAAGTCATGTCTGACTCTTTGCGACCCTATGGACTGTAGCCTGCCAGGCTCCTCTGTCCTTCACTATCTGCCAGGATTTGCTCAAATTTATGTCCATTAAGTTGGTGATGCTATCTAACAATCTCATACTCCGCTGCCCCCTTCTCCTTTTGCCTTCAGTCTTTTCCATCTCAGAGTCTGCTACCTTCCTGTTAAATGTCACTTTACAATCTCTGATTCAGTGTGATTTCACTCTCCCCAGCATTACCTGGCCTTCCACATCACATTTTGCATAGTAAGGAAGTGGGGCAGGAGGCATATACCAGTGGATAACTACTATCAGGCACAGTTGTTTATAATTGTCTGTGCAATATCACACAACATCAGAACCTTCCCTTGCAGCAAGTTTTTATTTCGTTTGATGAACTGCAGCCTGGTTCAATTTCACCTGCTCCCTGACTCTTTCCATGCTTGTATGTCTCTCTTCATGCTTTTGGAAATGATCTTCAGGTCCATTCTGGAGTAACATAACATCCGATGATTTTTTGAAGCAAAATTGAAATTGATTGAAAGATCACTATTATATCACAATAACTAGGGGGAAAAGATAATCACAAAAGAATAGGTTTTTATAAATTTTCCTCTTCCTGAATAAAATAAGCAACCAATTTGTTCTCAGCAATAAAAGCTGGATAAAAACTCAGTATTTTAAAAAATACAGTCATGCTTTACATTCACATGGGAGCAATGCAGGCAAGAGCTGAATCCCAGCTTTTCCTGTCCCTCACTACCTCTGTAACCTTGAAAAATTTGCTTAACGTCTGTGGGCCTCTGTTTTCTCATCTACTAAATGGGAGAAAAAAAAAATCCTTCACAGGATTATACGAGACAACATGAACAATTAAATGAGACAATACAAACAAAGCTTGTAAAAGAATACTGTAAAAAAAAAGTGTGTTCAGTAAATGTTAGTTATTAAGTAAAAATGTCACATTGAGAAATCCAAGAATTAAAGCCTTTGTTTTCTGAGTTCTGTCTATAGCCAAAGCCTTTCATGCCCCTGAGCAAGCAGGAAAGTGCCCAAATAACACCTCAAATAATTGAAAGCCAGTCTGGCTTGAACGGAGGCTTAGGTCCAAATTGTTTCCAAGTTTCATGGATTAGTGCTAACTGTCCTATGGTGTAAGCCTAATTTTGCTCTCAATAAATTACTGGTTCACATTTTTGGTGTGGTCCTCAAAAGCAATCTAACCTACATTATTCCAGATGGGTTATTTCAAATACAGTTTGAAAAATGGGAAGAGAGTGTAATCATTAACCCTTAGAATTTACAACAAGATTACAAAATGTTTCTTTAACTACCAGAGGTGATACTAAAGTGTCAATTACAGTACTTTCCAAGTAGGTAAATTCAGTGTCCTGACAATCTGCTGTTCCCTGGAACTTCTTACTCACACTCCACCCGCCCAGCCCTCCTACCACAGGTGCTACCCAGCCTTGACCACCATGTAGAGAGCAGGCTGGGGAGAGGATGATCCAGGCTGACAAGAAGAAATGCCATGCTACCGTGAATATCACACATGAGGGCATACACAACTTTATACATCACAAGAGCAAACTGTGGCAGAGAATGGTAGGATGACCGCATTTTTGCTTCCGTATGGAGTTCAGGGCCAAATATTTCATACCTATCTTAACTTCTGAACTACAAAGATCTGTTAGATGGTTTTAAACCATCACTGGGCTTCCATGAGAATCCCAAATTATCAGTGTTAGAACGGTCTTGAGAGATCATGCATCTCAGGGGCTTTTAATTAATGAAATGATCAAGGGGTGGTAATTTGTAAGAATATGAGGAAAGCTAGCGGCCCTCTCCCTACCTCACACTTGTGTGCACACACACACAGGCAAAAGCAGAACATCTGTGTACAAATGTCAAGTTTCCCAGGTCTCCTGAAGTCCATTCATGATTATCCTAGTCATTCATGGACCCAGCCTAAGGCCATCTGATCTAAATCCCATATTTTAAAAATAAAATTTAAAAAAATGAAGCCCAGTAGGATTAGAGCAAAATTAAGTGACTTGCTCGACAAAACCCTTTGGATAAAGCTGAGACCAAAACCCACATCTTCTGACTCCTAGTTAAATCCTTTTTTCCACAAGCAGCTTCCTTTCCTGTCTTCCATTACCGGAGTGTCAAGAATACTTGCCTGCTTCGTACAGTTCTTGGATGGAATATTTACTAAAACTTTTACACATCATAAGTGTTTGCAAGTCATTCCTTACAAAATTGTAGTTTTTGCCATTATTTTCATAATAACAGCTACCAGGGAGATGAATTAAGCGAATTAGGCCTTTGCTGTACAGTAATTCTTAGATTGTGTCCTCAGATTCAGCCCTGATAAACATAACATAGTTACTGTTCAAACAAATTTTTTCAAATACTGACAAAGGTCTACATTATTAAAGCTTTAATCTCATCTTTATCCACGAGAGCTTAGAAATTTTCTTCCATGGAGGGAGGGGAATGTAGACACATTTGGGTTTTTGTTTTTTTTTTTATTTGGTGTTGGGTTTTCCCAGGTGCCCCAAATTAAACTAACACACTCTCTGGCTATCACTCAACCTGAACTGACGCTGCTACTGCTTTCCCAGATCCTTCTAAAAACTAAAGGATTTTGTTCTGGCATTTTAATCAGTGATTAACTACTCCCTTCTTTTTCCTGCTGGGTTAAGTAAAAGATCCATATGCCGGGTGTTGTAGGGAATTTGTTAGGCTGTAGATCATAGCTGTGGTCCAAGACATGATGCGTCTCAAGGGAACTAAGGAAACCATAAGGAATGTAAAGAGTCACCGGGTTAAAGCCACATTAGGACAGCTGTTAGGTTAATGAGGGCCCTGCTTTGGAGAGGGGGTCACTGTACAGAAAAATATGAACCACTCTTTACTGGTTTGATCCCCTGTCCTCTGGAAGTTAATGAGCCATTCTTGCTCTCCTCCACATTTCCTGAACCAGATGCGAGTGTCCGGCACTGTACAAGCGGCATGCGGTTGAGATGAACTCTGTCCCCACGTACTTGTCTTTGGCAAATGCAACAAGCAGACAGAGAAACAGGGAACATTCTTCTCAGTTTTCTATCACTCTCTTTGTTTGATTTCTTTAAATCCAAAGTTTATTTTTTGACTCTGAGCTCAGAACTGATCTCCAGTCTGTCTTAAGGGCAGACCCAGTATGTGGGCTTGGCCAGCCTGGGGAGATAGGGACCAGACCCTGGGATATAGAGGGCACTCAATAAAGGTGTGCCGAAAGAAAGGAAGAATGAATGGACCTCAACTTCACATTTAAACTGGCTGATCACAGAACTATAATAAAAGCAAACAGATTTGATATAAATAATACATATAGCATTGTTATATAATATGTACACTGTATATGTTACTATAAATAATATATTATGATCACACATTATATATGCTATATAAATATGATATATGAGTATATGTTACGATAAATAATATGTGATATATACATACATCATGATTTGTGGCTGAAAAAGTGTTAGTCATTCAGTCGTATATGACTCTTTGAGACACCATGTACTGTAATCTGCCAGGCTCCTCTGTCTATGGGATTCTCCAGGCAAGAGTACTGGAGTGGGTTACCATTCCTTTCTCCAGGGGATCTTCCCAACCCAGGAATCGAATTCAGGTCTCCTGTATAGCAGGCAGATTCTTTACCATCTGAACCACCAGGGAAGCCCAGTTTGTGGTTAGAAGTGGTCATTTCTGGGGAGGAGCACTATATCCCAATGTATTAAATACAGGGATTGAATAGGTCCAGCTGTAAAACATTTGTGCTATAAATCCCAGCATATCTGGGACTCCTCGCTGCATGTGCCTCCAGCTCACACAATCAGATGCCTACATTCCACCTTTCACAGCAGTTCTCTCCTTTCCATTCCCACTGCTGCTGATCTATTTCATGTCCACCACCTTCAATGCCCTTTGCATTAAGTTTAGCTGCCTTGCCTGAAACCCATGCTCTCCACAAAATGTATGTAAGCACTCAAAATTTCACTATTTTTTATGGACCACCCCTACAGTCCACAGAGTGCCTGGAACATAACAAGGATCCCTGAAGTGGTGAGTGTATAACAAGAATTGACACACCTCTCTATATGTTATGTCTGATAGAATCATATTCTGCCCAGAATGATAACTGAAGTTAAGAATGCTCATTTCCGAAGTACCAAAAAATAAGCTCTAAGAAAGGACCCTGATGCTGGGAAAAATTGAAGGCGAGAGGAGAAGGGGGCGACAGAGGATGAAATGGTTGGATGGCATCTCTGATTCAATGAACGTGAATTTGAGCAAACACCAGGAGCTAGTGAAGAACTGGCATGCTGTAGTTCATGGGGTTGCAAAGAGTCAGACAAGACTTAGTGACTGAACAAAAACAGCAAGAATACAAAGAAAGCAAACAGATTTCCAATCAGCTTCCTTCCTGCCACCCTACCACTCCCTCTGTTTAACGAAGCTAAACTATCCACTGTTTCTTCAACATGACTAGAGTGAAAATGAAAGTTCATCTGACATGTAACTTGATGCGTCCAGCCCTCTCTGCTTCTGCTCATTATTCTGTGTTACTAAAATGCTCTCCCACCTGCCCTGCCCATTGAATATCTATCTAGACCCAGAAGTCCATCTGAACCCTCCCTTCTTCATGAGCCCTCCTTTTTTACCCCAACAAGATCTCACACCTTTCCTCCTCTCAGCTCTCACTGCACTTCATCTCTAATATGCTTATCATATCAGCTTTGCTTTCAAATTATTTGTGTGTTTTTATTACCCCATTAAACACTAGTTCCTTGAGAAATTTGTCCTCATTCTTCTTGGTGTTCCTTGACTTTCCAGCACTGTGATGATCAGATAGAAAGTCAAGCTGAGAAAAGCAATCTGACTTGGCTCTGCAGACTATAAGAGGCTATTCCAGAACAATCTGTGATGGGAGAGATAGTTAGATGCATAAGGGAAGGTGTCAATCAATCTAGAGATCACATCAACTGCCAAGTTCGCTGCTGAGTCCTCAGTCTCACTCTGACTATGAAAGTCAAGTATCTGGGAATAACATGACATTTCCGGATAAGGTGACTTTAACTCCTGGGCCAGTAAAGAATTCCAGAATACCCTGAAGCACTTGTAATCTTTCCAACAGTGCTTTTCTACCTTGGGGAGACTGTTCATCATTCATAATGAAATATTACTTGATCACTCAATAGAAACAAATTACACCAAAGTAGCCTTTCTCCAGGATTCAGAACACTTCTAAGTTGAAAAGGTAATTTTACATGTTCTTAAAATAATACAGTTACTGGAAAAGCTTCTAGACTTAAAGAAAAGGATTTTACCTTATACAACTTGGCACTTCTTCATGACTGAATGGCTACAGAGAGGAAATATATGGGATCCAATTACTGTGATCACTTACTAGCTACATGACCTTTGGGTAGTTACTTCAATGCTCTGAGTCTGTTTCCTCATCTATAAATTGGGGATATTCATAGTACCAACCTAGGGTCTTAATGATAAGTAAATGAGTTAATCCACACAAAGCATTTAGAACAGTGCCTGGCACACAACAACCACTCAAAACTTTGTTGTCGTCCATGTACCACCCCCCAAATCTATGCATTCCCTGGTACATAACAAGGATATCTGAAATGATGTGTGAGTAACATGAATTGACATTCTTCTCTGTATTACATCTGATAACGATTATTAACACATTCTCCTCGTAATGACGACCAAAGTCTAAAATAAGAACATACATTTTCATAAATACAAAATATACTAAGACTAGAAGGAAAGCTAATTAAATAGATCACAGTTTTAAATCAATGCATATAAAATACTCGTATCAAACAATGTGACAGAAAAGCCAAATATAGCCATCATATCAATAATTGGACTTACCGAACTAGTAAGAGGAAAAAGAACATTTTCTGACTTACTGGTTAGCATAGTAAAATGTTGCTGTATCCCACAGACATACCTTGAGGAAAGGGGCAGGGGCGGGTGGGGGCAGGGGCGGGTGAGGGGAGGAGCAGTGGTGGGAGGTGGCTGGACCACACAAGTGCAAATAAAAAGAAAAAAGAGATCATGATGTTGTTATCATGACAAGGCAAAATGTAAAGGAAAGAAATCAGAAACGGAGAACTTTAGAATGTGAGAGGCTACCATTCACAATGAAGGACCATTCCTAACATAGTTACTCTCTTGGTTTGAAGTACACCTTAGAGAGGAAGATGCTCTTGTTCCCTGTCTGGGTTTACGCAGCACGGGATGTTGGGACGTTGGTACCTGTACTCGGGCCTCCGTAAGCTTTGCCCTCTGGGCCAGTTCCTCCCTGGTGTAAATATCAGGATAGTGGGTTCTCTCAAAAGCCCGCTCCAGTTCTTCAAGCTGTTCTGCTGTGAAGGTGGTGCGGCTCCGGCGCTGTTTCCTCTTGAGGGGCAAATCTGGTTCAGAGTCGATGTCAGAACCTTCATCTGATTGGGGTGCCGAGGCTAAAAAGCACAGGAGAAAAGAAGTGATCTAATGTGTGTCAACAAACAAGTCGATGGAGTTCCCTGCTAGCCTAATGGTTAGGATTCTGGACTGTCACTGCCAGGGCCCAGGTTTGATCCCTGGTCAGGCAACTGAGATCCTGAAAGCCGCCTGCTGGGGCCAAAACATGGTGGGGGGGTGGGGGGCGGAGGGAAGTATGACCAAAATATAATGACTCAAATCCTAAAGTACACTGCCAAAGTCAACCCATGAACACCAAGCCCCTCCTTGCAAAAGTACATTAAATAGTATTTAATCTCTTTCCCAACCCCATCTCCAGGCTCCCCCAGACAGAAATAATTGCTCTCTGCATCTGTCATACTAAGTGCATTACAAGCTCTTAAAAAGCAAGGAGAGGCTGCCTCCATTTTTTCTGCCCCTCAGCCTTAGCATTTAATGGATACTTGGTTCTTGTCCAATATGAATCACATTTAATTTGGTTCCTGATAAATTTTCACCAGCTTTTAGACCAGGAGAAAATTTGTCAAAGAGTGATTTTTAAAAATAAATATTCCAAAACTGACTTTGTATCTAAAAAGGCAATAACAGTAAACTATCACAAGAATCCTATAAATTTGTGGACTGTACCAGTCTTGTTGACATTGTACAGGAGACAGGAATCAAGACCATCCCCAAGAAAAAGAAATACAAAAAAGAAAAATGGCTGTCTGAGGAGGCCTTACAAATAGCTGTGAAAAGAAGGGAAGCAAAAAGCAAAGGGGAAAAGGAAAGATATATCCATTTGAATGCACAGTTCCAAAGAATAGCAAGAAGAGATAAGAAAGCCTTCCTCAGAGATCAATGCAAATAGAGGAAAAGAACAGAATGGGAAAGACTAGAGATGTCTTCAAGAAAATTAGAGATACCAAGGGAATATTTTATGCAAAGATGGGCTCAATAAAGGACAGAAATCATAGGGACCTAACATAAGAAGAAGATATTAAGAAGAGGTGGCAAGATTACACAGAAGAACTGTACAAAAAAGATCTTCATGACCCAGATAATAATGATGGTGTGATCACTCACCTAGAGCCAGACATCCTGGAATGTGAAGTCATGTGGGCCTTAGAAAGCATCACTACAAACAAAGCGAGTGGAGGTGATGGAATTCCACTTGAGCTATTTCAAATCCTGAAAGATGATGCTGTGAAAGTGCTGCACTCAATATGCCAGCACATTTGGAAAACTCAGCAGTGGCCACGGGACTGAAAAAGGTCAGTTTTCATTCTAATCCCAAAGAAAGGCAATGCCAAAGAATGCTTAAACTACCACACAATTACACTCATCTCACACACTAGTAAAGTAATGCTTAAAATTCTCCAAGCCAGGCTTTAGCAATATGTGAACCATGAACTTCCAGATGTTCAAGCTGGTTTTAGAAAAGGCAGAGGAACCAGAGATCAAATCACCAACATCTGCTGGATCATCGAGAAAGCAAGAGAGTTCCAGAAAAACATATACTTCTGCTTTATTGACTATGCCAAAGCCTTTGACTGTGTGGATCACAATAAACTGTGAAAAATTCTGAAAGAGATGGGAATACCAGACCACCTGACCTGCCTCCTGAGAAATCTGTATGCAGGTCAGGAAGCAAGAGTTAGGACTGGACATGGAAAAACAGACTGGTTCCAAATAGGAAAAGGAGTACGTCAAGGCTGTATATTGTCACCCTGTTTATTTAACTTATATGCAGAGTAAGTACATCATGAGAAACACTGGGCTGGAGGAAGCACAAGCTGGAATCAAGATTGCCGGGAGAAATATCAATAACTTCAGATATGCAGATGACACCACCCTTATGACAGAAAATGAAGAACTAAAGAGCCTCTTGATGAAAGTGAAAGAGGAGAGTGAAAAAGTTGGCTTAAAGTTCAACATTCAGAAAACGAATATCATGGCATCTGGTCCCATCACTTCATGGCAAATAAATGGGGAAACAGTGGAAACCGTGTCAGACTTTATTTTGGGGGGCTCCAAAATCACTGCAGATGGTGATTGCAGCCATGAAATTAAAAGACACTTACTCCTTGGAAGGAAAGTTATGACCAACCTAGATAGCATATTCAAAAGCAGAGACATTACTTTGCCAACAAAGGTCTGTCTAGTCAAGGCTATGGTTTTTCCAGCGGTCATGTATGGATGTGAGAGTTGGACTACAAAGAAAGCTGAGCACCAAAGAATTGATGCTTCTGAACTGTGGTGTGGGAGAAGACTCTTGAGAGTCCCTTGGACTGCAAGGAGATTCAACCAGTCCGTCCTAGAAACTCCAATACTTTAGCCACCTCATGCGAAGAGCTGACTCATTTGAAAAGACCCTGATGCTGGGAAAGATTGAAGGCAGGAGGAGAAGGGGACGCCAGAGAATGAGATGGCTGGATGGCATCCCCAACTCGATGGACATGTGTTTGGGTGGACTCCAGGAGTTGGTGATGGACAGGGAGGCCTGGTGTGCTGCAGTTCATGGGGTCGCAAAGAGTCGGACACAACTGAGTGACTGAACTGAACTGAACTGACTACTCCTCATAAGAAAAACCATGTTAAATTTACTATTTCATTACCAGATATTAAGAAATGCTTTAAGGGGAGTTTAGATATTCTTAATGTAAGTCTCAAGAACAGATGCAGGAAGAAACAGGCATAGTCTAGTGAATTGTTTTTAAACAGAGGTTCAGAATCTGGATCTCTGCTAATGGATAGGCAGCTGCTCAGAACAGCTGCCTAATTTGAGGCATAAACTGACAGTAAAGAATCTGCCTGTAGTGCAGAAGATGGGTTCTATCCCTGGGTCAGGAAGATCCCCTGGAGAAGGGAACGGCAACCCAGTCCAGTATTCTTGCCTGGAGAACTCCATGGACAGAGGAGCCTGGCAGCCTATACTGCCCACGGGGTCGCAAAAAGTCGAATATGACTGAGAGACTTAGTGGATAAACCAGTAAACAATCCACCAACCAAGTTAAAAAAAATTTTAAAAAATAGAGTGATACCAGTACTCTAACTTGAGGAATCCAGTGCAAAAATGAAAATGCAGGACCCTAAAGTCGCATCAGTCGTGTCCGACTCTGTGCGACCCCATAGACAGCAGCCCACCAGGCTCCCCCGTCCCTGGGATTCTCCTGGCAAGAACACTGGAGTGGGTTGCCATTTCCTTCTCCAGTGCATGAAAGTGAAAAGTGAAAGTGATGTCGCTCAGTTGTGTCTGACTCTTCACGATCCCATGGACTGCAGCCTACCAGGCACCTCCGCCCATGGGATATTCCAGGCAAGAGTACTGCAGTGGGGTGCCATTGCCTTCTCCGAAGTTCAAAAGTTAATCATGAATTTCAAGATGGCAACAACAGAGCCTAAAACTAAGCACAGGGCCCCTCTCTGCACAGGGGGCCCTGGGTGACTGAATAGGTCACATGGCCCTGAAGCCAGCCTTGCTGCAGCCCCCTCCACCAAAGCTTGAATTTATCTGTGTATGAGCATGTTCAGGGAAGACCTTCCAAACTGAGTATGCAGATGCCTAAGAAAGAGGACCAGGAGCTGGGAAATTAAGTATAAATTCGTATTCATGATGCAATTTGGTGTGTGTGACATGTAACAGGAACTGAGCACCTGTTGGCCAACAGCAGGTTCTGCAGTTTGAGGACACATCACAGAGCGGTTCTCAGTAGGAGAGCAGTCCTCTTTCAGAGTCCTGGGCCTCAGGGCAGTGGCAGAGGCCGTCAGAGGGCTGTCAGGCCATAAACTCTGAGCACAGCGCAGGAGCTGGAGCCACCGTGCTCCTGAACATATCCAAATGCACTCAGAAAATGCCCCAAACAACTGGGGGATCCTCTGGGGAAAGGGCCTATGTTTGCTGCCAGCCAGAAAATTGTAGATTACTAATGGGCTTTCCAGGTGGCACAGTGGTAAAGAATCCACCTGCCAATGCAGGAGATGAAAAAGACGTGGATTTGATCCCTGGGTCAGGAAGACTCCCTGGAGAAGGAAATGGCAACCCACTCCAGTATTCTAGACTGGAAAATCCCATGGACAGAGCAGCCTGGCGGGCTACAGTTCATGGAGTTGCAAACAGCTGGACGTGACTGAGTAGACATACACAATGTCAAGGTAATTCATTTGCCCCCTCAGGCCAGAGGACCTGGGGAAATGCAAGGGGCACTAGAGGCGATCTTAAAATGTACTATCTCCTACAATACCAATTTTCTTTTCTCTTGAGCTCAAAACTTAATTCTGCCCCATGGAAATTTTAAATTTCATTCAACTTTAGAATAAGCTATAATTTGCCCCAGAACAGTACCCATACAAAAGAACTGATAAATATAATTCTAAGCTTTCTTTTATTTTAATACTTCTACATTTTATTCACATTCAAATACTGTGAAATTAAGAAAGTAAATCAATAATATATATGACAAATTAAAGAAAACCAATTCTGGTATATAAAAGCAAAAGGTAATTATATAATGCTGTACTGTATGTTGGCCATTATGCTTGGTTTTTCAATTATGTTATCTAATTTAATATAAAATGGTTTAATTTAATATAAATCTTATTTTAGGATATTTTCGCGTTAACTGAAAGAAAGAAACATAGACTTTCTTTAAGTATGGGAATATTTTACAGGAGTATTAACATGCTGACTGCATGCCGCAGTCCATGGGGTTGCAAAGAGTCGGACTCAACTTAGCAACTGAACAACAAACATCAACTTGCTAAAAAATATATTGTGTGTTGCATGCTAAACTTAAAAAGCAGCCAGTACAACTTACACGTGTCTACCTTTAATAAATGTAAACCAAATTAAAAGAATAATAATTTGTGCATAATTGTAGGGCTGCTGCTGCTAAGTCACTTCAGTCGTGTCCGACTCTGTGCGATCCCATAGACGGCAGCCCACCAGGCTCCGCTGTCCCTGGGATTCTACAGGCAAGAACACTGGAGTGGGTTGCCATTTCCTTCTCCAAATTGTAGGGCAGTGGTTCTCAAACCTCTGGAGCATCAGAACCACTGGATAAACTTATTAAAACTCAGATGGCTGTCCCTTCCTCTGATTTCATTGGTACAGAATGGGCTCTGAGAAGTCATATTTCTAAGACATTCCCTGGTGACTGATGCTGATTTTACTGATCCTGGACTCACACTTTGAGAACCATCTCTATAGAATATTCCAGACTAGTTATTTGCTTCCCCTGCAAAATTCCCGAGTATATAAAATATTTTCCACCACAATTTATCCCAAAACTTGCCCCTACTTGCCCCTTCAATTATAAATAATATACTCAAGAAACAAATTACTCATCCCCCTAAGAAGAAAATAAATTTTTATAAAATGTATTCCTTCCATGCTTTCAGTTTTTGTTGCCTTGACTTTTTTGTCTAACGTGAATTCAAGTAAAAAACTCGACAGCATTTAAGAACTGACCTAAATCTCTCCTCTGCCTGTGAGAACTTTAAATCTTTGCTTGCACTTTCTCTTACTCTGATCCCATTAGGATAATAGTATGTGGAAATTTTCATGTTTCCTTTGGGAGTCTCTGGGGCTATTAAATCCTCCCAAGTAAATATGATGTGCCATGCACTGTCAGGTCAATTAATCAAAATCATCGCTAGTTTCTGGGGAAAAATGGCTGCTTAGATGTACAAGAACCAGCCAGAGTTAATTGTGAGGGTCAAGACCACTGTTTCAACTTAACAATTAATACCCGCCCACCTCTACCCCTCCCAGAATATAAACTCTGTGAGCTCAAGTCCCTTCCTTTGCCTTGTTCATTGCTAGAACTACTGCTGAAACATAATATGTGCTCAATAAATACATGCTGAATGGCTAGAAGTACAGGAGGAAAATTAAGTTTTGAACTAAAATTTACTTCTCTGCCATCATTTTAGATCTTTAAAATGGAAATTCTGCTCTTATGAGTCACCCACCATTTAGATGAGCTTTGAGGGTAGAGGTTTTGAATCCTTAAAAAGTACTGAAAATTGTTGCAAGCATTTGAATGCAATTGAATTTTTTTCTGAGGAATAATTATCAATTCAGAGAGGATTTTTTTTAAAAAAAGAGGTGAGGAACTATCAACCGCCAGTGTTGAAAAAGACTCAGAATATCTAAGAGTTCAATAGGACAGCCTTCACCACCTAAAATAAATTTTTCTTTAACAAGTTAGCAAATTACTACTTTTATTTCTAGACTAGTTATTCAAAAGCAATAGAAAGGTTCCATCTAACTAGGAAAAACTCCAAACAGCATAATTTCAAAGGCACTGAGGAAACAATTTTCCTGATTTTTCTGCTGGAAAATTATCCGAACAAACTGATCATTTTTGACACTGTGAAGCCACAGTCTTACAAGCTAATTCTAACTTTTCCCCATCTGTGAATTCCAGAGGGATGTGGGCTTTAAAAAATGTTCAGTGAACCACCCTAGATTAATCTACAAGCTAGGAAATACTAGCTCTTTCTAAAACAGAAATACTACCATTTTTTGTATCACTCAACAGAATTAAAATGTATTAGTCTCACAGGACATGGTTTGCAACAATGTCCTGAATTTGAATCAGTTTTTACCAAAAACAAGTCTAAAACTTAAATCCCATTTTGATAGCACAAGTTAAATTATTCCATTGAAGTTCTAGTTTACATATTCATCTTTGTTCAAAACTGGAACAAATTAGATACTAGACACCAAGTTTCTAACCTTGCTAAATATTACAGCAAAGTAAAAACAAGACTTTTTTTCAGACAGCTGGACAGAAGGAAATTATATATATTTTTTTCTGTGTAGAATACTTAAGCTATGACTTTGAAACTACAAGCAGCATTAACAAGATGTTTATCTAAATGTTCATAAATTGCCAGGATATAGCAACTAGATTAAATATAATTTCTTCAGTCTACTTCTACTGTCTGGCCTTAATACGGAAAGATGTTCAGACATTTAAGTTGCTCTATCACATTCTACACCTGCCTTCACAAAGTTTGTTTTATCATTCATTAGAGATACTGTCCCCCAGTTTGAAATTCCACAATTGTTCTCATAAGAAAATCCGTATCGATACATAATGTAGTTTTTTAACTGGAAATTTTATTATTTTAAGTTGCATAAAAATTTTCGTATTTTATGCCAATCCATGTTATCAGACTTTGAAAGTTTTGACCCTATTACCAAAACCTCTTCACAATCCATTCTCTGATTTATACATTAGTTTAACTAAATGTCACCAATGAACCTGGAACAAATCTTACCAAGAGGTTGAGAATTTCTCTCCTTTCCTTATGTAACTAGACAAACATCCTGTAAAGTAAATACTCACCCCATTGCACAGGAAATGGAAAGACTCAGAGAGGTTATTCAGGTCACACAGCTGGGAAACTAGGACTTGACCCAGGTTTATAGGACTTCAGAGAACTCGCCCTTGTAGCCTGGAACGTCCTAAATAGGTGCTGAGTTCCTTTCTTTCTCTCTCTCTCTCATACACACACACACACATGCACACACACACACACAGTCCTTTTGAAGAGGAATACCAGAAACACATGAAGTCAGGAATTCCAATATAAATCATTTACTGATTGCCACCACTATCCTCATTTGTCTCAAATTTTCAAAACTGAGACTCAAGCAAAAATCGACAGAAATGCAATAGTTTGAAAGTGAAGGTGTGAAAATCTTAGTCATTCAGTCATGCCTGACTCTTTGCGACCCCATGGACTATATACAGCCTGCCAGGCTCCTCTGTCCATGGAATTCCGCAGGCCAGAATACCGGAGTGGGTTGCTATTCCCTTATCCAGGGGATCTTCCCAACCCAGGGAGTGAAAGCAAATCATCTGCACTGCAGGCAGATTCTTTACCATCTGAGCTACCAGGGAAGCCCCCATACTTTGAATATACAAAGAATTCAATAAATATTTGTTGAATTAAATTCAATTGGGAAATTGATATATCAATTGAATTTAATTCAACAAATATTCATTGAGTTCTTTGTATATTCAAATAAAGCACTAGAAAACTAATCAATTTTCCAAGATATTGAGTCAATTTAAGAAATTAAAATTGTCTGACCACTTGGAGTCTCCATTAATAATCATCATAGACCCTTGGTCCTAAGATCCAGGATCAAGCTGGAAAATATTATTGATTACAAGCAGTTGAACTGATCACTCAGTTTATATCTGTATTAAAGCCTTCTTTTTTTTATATTAAAGGCACCCTGATGAAAGGATATCAAGAGCTATAAGGTAACCTCAAATTCTTTTAAGACAAAAAGGACAGGAATAAAAATTTGAAATCTGTTGGGATATTCACAAGTTATTCAGCAGAAACCTCAGTGTGATTGCTGGGAAAATACCACCTTTCACCAGGTGCCTAAGTATTTCAACCTTCTGTTTTATTCTTAATTTTGAAAGAAGTTCATTTCTTCTTTTTCTATGTCAAGCTAATTCTAAGTGTTAGGAGCAAAAATTTGTTATCCCAACGATCTCACACTAACTCCCAAAAACAACCTTGGGAAAATGTGTATTTTCAGCTTAAAAAAATTAAAAAGGTCAAGCATAGGCAACAATCATACCCCACAGGATTACAAATTCTTCCTTCAGAAACAAACTGGGAGGAGAAGGCAAAAGTCTTACTTACCACCAGCGGACCGACCATGAAGTTTAATTAAAGAAGGAATTACAGAATTAGAGAGTATGTCTTTGTCCGTTAACCCCTTGTGACCTCTTCTGTAGCCTCAGGAAATATTTCATCCTAGTTAACGCTATTATACATGAGATCTTACCTCAATTTTACAGGGATTTAGTCACGTGGGGTTCTATAATTACTGGTTTCCAGACCAGTATAATTCAGAGATGGGAGACAGGCAAAAACTGGAGAAACAAAATAACTCACAAGAATGCGTTTGGCACACTCTTTCTTCTCAGCAAGACTTTTCATTGGAATAATTAAGGAATCAAAACATGACAACCATTTAAACTCTGTGTTTGCCCTGATATAATACAACGTGATTTACAGACATGGGAGGAGGCCCTGCAGGTTTTGAGGCTGAACTTCCTTGGTCATTGGTCATTGGTCATTGGTCATTTCTTCTTAGACGGCCTCAGACTGAATCACACGGTCCCAGTATCTGTACTAACCTTTTGGAGATAAACCTGTCAGCACCGGTCCTCAAATCTGTGTTTCACTGACGAAAGAACAAGAGAAAAATAAAAATGGTTCCTGAAAGCCCCCCGAGGTGGTTTCACCCTGTGTTCGACACTGAACGGGTATTTCAGAGGTATATCCCATGAGGTCTTTAACGGGTCAACTTGAAGTTGGATGCACTTACTTGGCATCCAATCATAGAACCTCTCGTGTGTTTGTGAGTTTCACTATTCAACACAGGAGGAGACAATGGGACAACTAACTGTTTTCTGATCTGAAGTGGTCCTTTTACACTGAGAGATGTGAATGACCTCTCTCGTGTTTACTCGGGTGAAAGCCAGGAAGAGTCTGATATTCCCTCACAGCCCCAGAGTAAATGACAAATGACATTTTCCCTTTGTGATCTTTGGGATTTTTGTTGACTTATTTGGACGCTTTTGTTGGATCCCCAGAAATGGCCTGTGGCCGAGGCCTATTCTACCGATTTCCACGCTCCATCTGTGGAATCCATCAGCGGAGCGTTTACCCTCATTCAGGGCTCTGACACCTGCCTGGCAGGGAGCAGCAGACACAAAGAAAGCCGGAGTGGATGAGAAAGGGGAGGTTGGGTACTTTTTTTTTTTTTTTTCCAGAGGCGGGAGGAGGGGGAGGTTGAAATGGACGCACAGTAGGGGTTAATCCAAGCCAGTTGAGAGACTTCAGCACCTGGAAGCTTCTCTTCCACATTAATTCACAAGCTAAAAAGTAATCGGCGATTTTATTTAATTTTTAAAATTGTATATACGTCGAGAGAAAAACTCCGCTGAAAAGAACCAAAGTTTTACAACAAAATCCTAAGGTATCTAAGATCTAGCCAGTGTATGTGACCTAACAAATTCTCAAACTTTCTAGAATTCCTAATTCAGAACTAGAATTTGAGTAATTCTGACTGTGTTCGTTGATAAACTAGGAGAGACGGTGTGGTTTATAACCTGATCAGCGGCCTCGAGGGGGAGATGGGCGGGTAGGGGTCTTGTTTTGGTTTTATAGCCACTACAACTTCTCCCGCAAAATGTGCCAGCCAGCCCAAAAATCTTTAGCAAATACCAAAAAAAAAAAAAGGCAGGACAGTTTATGGGAAGGATATTCTGGGCTCTCTCGGAAAGGTTCTTTTAGAAACTCTCAATATAATTAAGACCCTCCAGCCCTTCACCTACCCTTGTTCCCGCAGAGCAGCGCCCCCCACCCCCTCTTGGGGGCTGCAGAAACGTAATGCCGGTCCCCTCCCCTCTGACCCAAGCCCTTCCCTCGGAAGCTGCCTTCTCACAGCACGGGGTCATTAGAAGGAAAATAAGCTCCTGCCAGGTTGGTGCTAATCAAAATAGCACAAATAAACCCTGACACTCAACAACTCCCGGAGTCCCCGCTGCCCTGGGAGGAGAGTACAGATTGGTTATGAATATGGCCGGCCGCGGGGGCAGGCCGGAAGGGCCGCGTGTGCCCCGGACCCGGGAGTGACTTGAAAAGGACAACGTGCACCATTGGGTGTTTGTGTAAGATAAGGACTGCGAAGCAGAGGCTGGCTGTACAGCCTAGTTGCCTCCGAAACATTGACCTGCATGGCCCCCAAGACCCCCTCCCCACCCATCCTGAGGTTCCAATAACACTGAATTTCACGTGCGCGTGCGGTCTCCATCCACTTTACACTAAGGAAACGTATTGGGGCTGGAGCTCTCTTCTCACAGCCACTACCTGACCATGAGTCGCTTAAAAGGCCTCTTTTGTAAAAACAGGTTTATTTATCTCTCATCCATCTCAGCCCTGCTAGTGATTATTTCTAGGAGCTTTAGAAATGATTATTTTGTATTCCTTGATATGTTGAAGTAAAAACAGGCTTCTGCCCTTTCTTTTCCCCTGACACAAGCAACATTTTGTTTAAGGGAGCCACAAAACCCCAAAGGAACTGTTCCGGCATCTCCTTCCAAAGGTATAAAAAGGAAGAAGGAATCCTTAACTGGTTTGGGGGGACTCTGACAGTGACTCAAATGAACCCAGTGGCTTCTTAAACACTTTATTTTGAGATTTACCTGGAACAAGAATTCTGGAATCTCTCTCATGGAACAAAGATGAAGTCACACCTATCTGCCCCTGCAAATGATTTCTACTGGCACATTTTTGTTTTATTAATAAATTGCTTCTTTAAATTCTGTGGTAACCAGAGTATTTCAGCCACCAGAGTATTTCAAAGAGGAAAAGAGATAAAAGCCCCAAGAAAATGTGTTGCTATTCAATTAGGAAAACTGATTAGTTAACTAATTAATCAGCTAACAGCTTTCTAAGAATAGTCTCCCTTGATAAGAACTTTCCTCCCTCAAGAGCTTAAAAGTCAGTCATAATTAAAATTAAGAGCCAGAGCTCCCTCTCTGCTGAAGTCTCTGAGTCTCAAAAAACAGTAAACTAGGTTTTGCTTTACTGGGATTGGATTGCAGGGAGCAAAGAAAGGTAATTTGCACACTGAAGGGGAACAGGAAAACAGTAGTTCTGGTGAAAGGAAAAGGGCCAAGTGACTTTTATTTACAATTGCCAAGAGAGAGGCCATTATTGACCATATGTGCCACAATTGCCCTCTTATCACGGGCTGGCCATCATGTCCTTTGGGAGCTGTTAATGAACTGGGTAATTGAGCTGCTGACATGTGTTACCAAAACAAAACAATAGGAAGAAGAGACAAATGAACATTTTATTTGCCAATCAGAGTAGGTTCAGCTTTTCACAGAGCCGCAGCTAAGTAACTGACTGAATACATAAAACAGTGCATTGAAAGCAAGCAGATGCAGACACAATAATAGTTAACTGACAGCTTATGGCCCATCTGTGCTTAACATTTTGTTAAAGAAATTACTTGACTTGCTAAAGAGACAAATCATACAGCTGCCCCAAGTGCTGCATTATAAGAGATAAATCATTGGCTAAACTGTTTCATGCTTAAAATGACAATGCTTATTAACAGTTATGTTGGGATATTTTGTCATCACAGCTTGACACAGTTATTACTTACTAAAAATGTGACAACTCGTAGGTATTCAACAGAATTGAGTCAGGAAAGAAAAGCTGGACACAGCAAACAATTCGAAAGAACAATAGGCATTTTTCATCTCTCAGGGTTAACTATGCATTTCTAAGATGTCATGAATGGAAAAAAAAAATAAACCCAACGAAACAGAAGATTGTGTTCCCTATGGTAATTATATCTCTTTCTTCCACTTACACCTTATTCATTCAGAATTGTAAAATATTAGAAATGCTCTCATTCTGGGTTGCTTACTATTAATATCACCAGTGATATCAGTTTAAGAAATAATTGTGTCAAGCCCCTTTACTCTCCCAAACATACTCACCTTCCTTTCCTCCTATGGAAAAATATTTCTTTAATAGGGAAAGAAAAACCATGTCACAAAACACTCTCTTTATGAGGAGATTTAGCTTATGTTTCTTTTCCTGTATCTGAATTGAAACCACATTTTTTGGTCCAAGTGTGGTTCATCCACTGCAATGTAGAACAATTTAATTCTGAAATCATTTCTGTGTAAACTGGTTAACTAGAGGCAGAACATGGATCTCTCAAAGACGTTCTTGTGATCGTTTCTTCAACGTTCTAGGCAAAACCAACTCAATAATAATAATAATAATAAGGATATTTTTTTAAAGCTGTTATTCACTGATTTGCTGACACCTCTGCTTCTGGCATTCTTTATATGCATATTCTTTCAAAGTTCCCAAAACCCCATATGAGTACTGTCATCCCCATCCTATAGATGAGAAAAAACGACATCTCAAGAGTCCTGTAACCTACCTGATCCATGAGAACTAAGAGAAGCTGCCTAAATGTTAGATCTTATATATCAAATATACAGTTTTATTAGCATTGTCTTTTGAAGAGTACGTTGGTTCAACCAGTGAGGTGGGCTGAGAAAAAGACTGGCCAATATCGACACATTTTTTCCTTCCTGGTCACAGTCAACTCTATAAATTCGTTGTGAAAACATGACCATAAAAGGTGAGTGATATTTTCCATGGTGGTTGGTGTATGTGAAATTATGTTACGTGCAGTCACTAAGAAAGAATTCTGCCTATGAAACCCAAACCTTAGCCATATTTACAGAGCTTTAAATAAAGCACAATTGACAAAGAATCACCCTGCCTTTATTTTCCACGATTGAATATTTTTGCTATAATGTGCATTGCTCATTTAAAAGTCAACAAATAAAGGTTGAATATATAAAAGAGGTGACAAGTTACACAGAGAGCCTTTCAGAGGGCAGAAAACAAAAGAATGCTTTTGCCACTCTTATTAAGACAAGACAACCCAGAGATACACAAAACCTAAACAACCACACTTTGTCAGGATTAGCATGACTGGAGATGTTGGGAAAAGAAAAGAAAGGCAGGTTTAAGAAGAAAGTTAAATGCTGCACTTTTGGTGCCAGAAACCTACCAAAGGAGGTATAAGAAGATAAATGACTAAGAAATTTGAAATACAGAACAAAACACTTACAGAATTACAGAATCATCAGAAGAAACTTTAGGACAATCTTTTCATGCTGCAGCTGAAGCTCAGAGAGAGCAGGGGGGTTGCCTCAAATCACACATCTTTCAGTAAACATTTACTGAAAGCCTAAGATCTGGCTGATATTGTCCTTGGCACTGGGGATGCAAGTATGGTGCTTAAACTCAGAAAGTAAAACTTAAATCACCTAACTCCCGCTCCAATGCTCTTTCCACTGAATCCAAGTCCTGTATCAGTATATACGGAAGGTAATTCAGCCATGCCCCGAGGCAACAGAAAGATTAAATGGTCTCTCAAGGCTGAAAAACCGAGATACATTATTTACTAAATAACAGAGCCATAGATTCTGTGCGCCTGTGATCTTTAATATAGAGATCAAATTAATACATAAATGCTTTAAGTGACACCTCCCATATGGCATTTCAAGATTGTTTCTTTGCTTTTCGTTTTCTGCCAGCTTCCACAATGAAGAAAAGAGACAGCGCAGGAAGCTTGTTTAGAAAATCCATATCTTATCTGGGTCAATTACTGCTTGTTGGAAGATAGGAAGAGGTAATAACTGAATATAAATGAAAGAAGAAACTTTTCCTGGAGGCAAAAGAGGGAGGCTGAGCTTAATTCTCACTGGCAAAAGCATTAGTAGCAACATCAAGGTCACCATCAGAAAGCACTCATGGGAAACCTACTGTGCAAGTAGTACTTTGCCAGAGGCTGGGACGAAAGGGATAATAAAGAAGAGAGTGGGGTTTCTCTCCTTCATCCTGCAAAGGTATGATGCTCAGCCTTGGAAGGTTGGTTTCCAGATTGGTGTCCTATCCCACCAAAACCCCAGGAGAAACTGGCAAACCAGTCAAAATGATTAAGTAGATAATGTGAATGATTTATCACTATCCTTAGTTAGATAGGGATGGCTGGTTTATGAAATTTTCTCTTTATATCTAAGCAACAGTCAGCACTGAGTTCAGAAGAGATGATACCAAAGGTTTGAGCAAACAAAGTGGGCAAAAAAAAAAAAAAAAAAAAGCTATGGTAAAAGACCTCCAGTTCTAGAGAAAAGTCAGTCTGCTTCAAACGCCCACCTGGCCACTTCCTCTCTGATTTGGGGCCAGCTGCTTAAGCCTCTGATTCAGTTCTTTCATTAGTAAATATGGTTTTTAAACGCCTGCTTCAAAGGAAAGAAGAGTTTTAAGGAAAGAAGAATTTGCAAAGCACACAACAGCTCCCAGTGCACAATAGATCCTCTAAACATGTAGCCCTCTGCATACCTTCACCTTCATATTATCCAACCCCCACCGGGCATTAAAAAAAAAAAAAAAAATTAGCATGAGAAAAATGCTATGTTCTAAGACTGAAGGAGAAAAATGATCACCAAAACTTCGAAGATGTTTGTAGAATTTCCTGAGTTTATGATATAAGATCATCATCCAATCTCCCATCTGCTTCTCTTGTGAAGATCCTGCCCACAATCAGCTAGTATATATGTGTCTGCTTTAAAAGGATGTTCAGCTCTGAATGAGAACCTACTATGTAGCACAGGTAACTCTACTTAATGCACTACAGTGACCTGAATGGGATGGAAATCCAGAAGAGAGGGCATATATGTATAGGGATGGCCCATTCATTTTGCGATACAGTAGAAACTAATACAACACTGTAACGCAACTGTACTCTGGTAAAAATTAATTTTTAAAATATCTAAAATGTAACCCAATGCACTCTACTCCTCCTGGCCCAGGACATGCATCTGTGCTGTGGAATCAACGATTAAGGTAGCTAGGACAGTAAATAAATTCTGTGCTCCCCCAAATACCTCAGGGCTTAAGCAAGAGGGCTGATCTTAATAAACATCCAGCAAACAGCCTAAAATAAATGAAGGGCACTTGGCCTCTACTCTGTGCCAACAATTTTGGTTTCCATGGGGAAGAATTTCCACAGGCAAATTCTCTTCTTCATTTTTGTCTATTGATATGAATCAACATAGGTAAAATGAAGTATAGCTTTGAGCAATTCTCTATCTGTTCATTTTAGTGTCCCTCGCCAATGTGAAATAGGTCAGGCTCCCATCTCCAGGAGAAATAAAATGAAGAACTCCTTCAAAAGCAGACTTCCAGGTGAATTTTTGGGCAACTATATTTCCTCTCGACATTCTCTTTCCAGGAATCATCTTGCAGAGCTGAAAGGGAAAGAATGGAAGTACTAGGTAGGACAGAGTAAGGGAGGGGAGGAGAGAAGAGGAAAGAACAGAAGAGGGTCCCCTTTCTTACAAAGAAGAGTAATAACACAATAAGTGATTTTAGAATTAGAGGGCTGACCCCAGGAACTCCTTTCTCCAATGGCTCTGATGACAAGTCTTGTTGAGTTAGGAATGCCTGATCTGAGGGGTTCAGTGTTAAGGGTCTAAATATGTGTCTTTATCTTTGGCAGCTTTGAATAAAGTAAGGATCCTGCATGACCTGGATGGACCAAAGATAGTCCTACTCATCCTTCCTACCCACACCAACCAATAATGTAACCAGAAATCATCCCATTGACATGTCAGTATAATGCCAACATCTAAAAACTATGTAGCCAATTTAGTTCAAACCAAACCTAGATAGCATATTAAAAAGCAGAGACATTACTTTGCCAACAAAGGTCCATCTAGTCAAGGCTATGGTTTTCCCAGTAGTCATATATGGATGTGAGAGTTGGACTGTGAAGAAAGCTGAGTGCCAAAGAATTGATGCTTTTGAACTGTAGTTTTGGAGAAGACTCTTGAAAGTCCCTTAGACTGCAAGGAGATCCAACCAGTCCATCCTAAAGGAGATCAGTCCTGGGTTTTCTTTGGAAGGAATGATGCTAAAGCTGAAACTCCAGTACTGTGTCCACCTCATGTGAAGAGTTGACTCATTGGAAAAGACTCTGTTGGTGGGAGGGATTAGAGGCAGGAGAAAAAGGGGACGACAGAGGATGAGATGGCTGGGTGGCATCACCGACTCAATAGACGTGAGTTTGAGTGAACTCCAGGAGTTGGTGATGGACAGGGAAGCCTGGCGTGCTGCAGTTCATGGGATCACAAAGAGTCAGACATGACCAAGCGATTGAACTGAACTGAACTGAACTGAACTGAAGCCCTACTCCTCATCACCCAATTCTAAGTTTATTCTTAAGAAGTGTTTCCTGGACAAAATACATTTCTTATTTTGTTGTATATTTTTGTCTTTACATTATAAAAACACATTACAAACTAAAATTTGAGCAGTATATAAAAATAAAAAACAACTATAGTTCCAGAATTCAAAATAAGCACTATTGACTTTAAATTAGGGAATAGATTATATAAATGGATGAATGGATGCATGGATGCATGGATGGATAGATGGATCAAGAGAGAGACATGAATTAGTCAAACTCCTTTATGGTGTTTCTTTCCATTCTTTTGTCCCATGTATACTATTAACAAAATATAAGTTGTTAAAACCTTTCTCTTGATTAGCTACACAATTAAAAAGTAAATAAAATTCTTTCCTCCAGCAAGTATTCAAGTGAATTTGTCTCTGTTGTTTTAGTAATAACAACAAAACTGTTTGGTAGTATTGTTGATACATGAAAATTTCAATTCAGCTCTGAGATTACATAGGGTTCTTCCAATTTGCTCATCTATGCTGCTACTGCTGCTAAGTCACTTCAGTCGTGTCTGACTCTGTGTGACCCCACAGACGGCAGCCCACCAGGCTCCCCTGTCCCTGGGATTCTCCAGGCAAGAACACTGGAGTGGCTTGCCATTTCCTTCTCCAATGCATGAAAGTGAAAAGTGAAAGGGAAGTTGCTCAGTCATGTCCGACTCTTTGTAACCCCATGGACCGCCGCCTACCAGGCTCCTCTGTCCATGAGATTTTCCAGGCAAGGAGTGGGGTGCCATCACCTTCTCCATAGCTCATCTATACTTGTATATATATTTGAATGAACAAATACAAGCATCTGCCCATCTCTATTTATGAAGATCGAGATAAATGGCATGTACTCACATCACATTCACATAAAGCAGTGATATAATTAATTCAAACAAGCATGGAAGCCACTCTCATACATCCCTCTACTCTCATAATAAATAAACCACAGTTTTAAGAAAGTCTGAGACATCAGAGATGGTTGTCCTTACTAACCATCCTCCCAAATCCTCATTTCTAATCATGATTCAGTTGAGTAAGAGAAGGTCCTTAAAATGCTTTCTTCTTCCTGGTAGAAGAAGCCAGAGCAGGATCCGTGTGTGAATGTCTGAGTATAAGATGGGCATAAAGAAAGACAGTGGCTACAGAAGAAAACCAGCTGATACAGGAAGGTGATGTTCCAAGTAACTAATCATGTAAACTACAGGAGGAAAGTATCAGGAATATTGTTTATGTTTTCAATTATTTGCTAGAAACGTTCATGTGTGTGTCGTGTGCATGCTCAATCACCCAGTCACAGTCACGTCTGACTCTTTATGACCTCAAGGACTGTAGCCCACCAGGCTCCTCTCTCCATGGGGTTTTCCAGATAAGGATACTAGAGTGGTTTGGCATTTCCTTCTCCAGGGATCTTCCCGACCGAGGGATCAAACCTGCATCTCCTGCTTGGCAGGTGGATTCTTTACCACAGAGCCACATGGGAAGCCCAGAGATGCTCCTGTTTTGTATTAAAATGTGCTGCTGAACACAGAAATTTAAAAGCTGGAAATCACTTTAAAAATCATCAGACCATGCTTTACCTTACATATAAAATAATAACTGAGCTTCAAATGGATGAAATGATCCATCTATCATCTGCCTTTTTAGTGGCAGAGTTAAACCTCAAATCTAGATCTTCAAATTCTAAATTATTCCTGTTTTTCAAATGAAGATGATATTCACAGTGTTTAAAAGGACCCAAAGTCTCAGGAAGCCAATGAAGGGTCAGAACTAAGAAGATAATCACCAGTCTTCACTCTAAAAATGCACTTAAGTGATTTCTAAATCATCTATTTCTTAGTATCATTCTCAAATTTCTTTGCTCAAGTAATGTGATTATTCAAATACCAAGCACTAATAACCAATTTTTATAAGAAATAATGATTCATATATTCCTGAGTAAATCAGCTTTAAAAATTAGAAAACTATTCATTAACATGAAATTGAATGTGTACATGAGTATCTGTGAAGAGTTCAGAGTGGAGTTTAAAGGTTTCATTCGACTGAAACAAACCTACTTCCCCGAATCCCATGTACTTGCCAAAATGGACCAAGGATTGGCCATATCTTGACCTTTCTACCTTAACCCACTATCTGTTCTACCTAGAATGCCCTTTCTGCCCATGTCAAAGGACTCAAAACCCCATTCCACAAACCTTCCCTGAACCTTCCAATCCTATACACCCCTCCTCTCTCTGCACTCAAGAGCACTTCATCTTTTCCATTCTGCCAGCACTTTTCCTTCTTAACTGAATGACTGACTAAACTTCCAGATCAACTCTTTCACAATCACACATTTCTCTGATTGAGCACACCCTTGAATGTGTATAATTATGTGTCCCAGTGGTGCTTTTTCATTTAAAAGGTCAAACAGTCAGAGGTCAGCAGTATGTTTTTACAGACAAAGCTGATGAATGCAAATATTGCCTTACTAAGAGTAGGTTTTGAGGGAACTGAGTTCTTTGCTTGCCAGCTGAGTAGTTTTGTAAGCAAAAATTAGAAGCCACTTGAAGAGAAGCAGCTTTGTGTGTCAAAGTTCAATGGTTATTGTGACTGTCCCAATGCTGAAGAATTCACAAAAGAAGAGAAACTGACAGGTGTCATGGTTTTAATCACAAAATAAGGAAAGAATAGGTGCCTGCCTAGTGGCTCAGTGGTACATAATCTGCCTGTAATGCAGGAGATGTGGATTCAGTCCCTGGGTCAGGAAGATTCCTGGAGAAGGAAATGGCAACCTGCTCCAGGAGTCTCACTAGGGACTCCGGCAGTCTCCACTGAGACAGGAGCCCGGTGGGCTGCAGTCCATGGGGTCGCAGAGAGTTGAACACAACTGAGCGCCTGGGCACACATGCACACAAGCAGAAAATAATTAAAAAGCCCATAGAGAACATTCCATCTCAATCTTTCACAGGATCCCAGTTAATTCTGGAGGCATCCAAAGACCATAAATAAAGAGATGCTTTCTTGGCTTCAGTGGTTACCAATGAGAGAAAGTATGTGAAAGTGTTTTATAAATGGTAACATTCATGTAACATATGTATTTTTATTGTCATCATTACCAGCATTTCATCATCATTATTATAGCAGATAATGCAGCATTAAACATTATCAGCCAGGATCAAATTAGACAATACATGAAGCATTTTAAAATGTTGAGTCTGTGAGGTTCTTTTCTGATCAGCTTAAGATACCTGCCCGTCTTCTTCTCAAACATCCTGATTTTTCTTTTTTTCTGGAGGTGGTGGTGTGAGGAACACAGGAAAACACCAACAATGTCATTCCTCTCTCAGTTTCATGCCCTCTTCCCTAAGAAAATCTTTTACGTTTTCTTCAGTCGGAGGCCTTAAGGAAGATTTACTCACAAATCCCAGAATCCTCCTTATCTACCAACAAAGGTGTTTTTCTTCTCACCTTCCAAAAAAGTGTAAGTCAGTCCCAGCCTACAAACAGGGCCTGAAGCAGATCCATGTTTCGTGGGGTCTAAAGCTTTTACAGCTTAGAAGGGCGGAGTTCTTTAAAAATAACCCACAAAACGAGGTTATTTTGCATTTTTCACAAAATTGCAAGACCACATGACACAGTTTGGGGGCCCTTTGCAAGGATTTGGAAGAGGGGTTCTGAAGTTAGCTTCACTGTAAATCTACTTTTGCTCATGAACCCCTGATGAAACCAGAGTCCTTAAATGCAATGAACAAAGAAAGACCCTCTCTTTCCACACTTCTTACCATGAATATGGTGCAAACATCCCTAAACAACAGCAATGAAGCCCAGTTTACCCCCAAAACAGCAGGGACAGACAAGTCAACCAATACTCATGATCGTGAACTTCCCTGAGTCTTTCATAGGGACATAGGGTTTCTTCCTCAATCCCAGTAAAATCACCCTTCAGGGGCAGCCACTTCCCCCACCTATGAGCAAAACCCATTCTATAAACTATGATAACTGAGTTATAAGGTCACAGAGAATGCAGAGAAACTCATGGCAAATAGAGAATGCCATTTTGCTTTGTTTTTTCAAACCTTAAAGAAATATCTTGGGAACCTGGGACATGTCCCTACCCAAGAAATGCATGTTTGCATTTAAAGGACCACTTAGTCCATCACTTCAATTGTCTCTTAGAAGTGTTCCACATGGTGGCTATAACCAGTCTCCAGTGAATGAGGAAGTACTGTTCACACCCCATCACATGCTTTGCAGCAGAACCAGAAGCGGCCAACAGAACTCTAATAATGGGCCATCTCCACAAGCACAGAGGTGGCCCTGTGCTGTGCTGTGCTCAGTCACTCAGTCATGTCCAACTCTGTGCAACCCCATGGACTACAGCCCGCCAGGCTCCTCTGTCCATGGGGACTCTCCAAGCAAGAATACTGGAGGGAGTTGCCATGCTCTCCTCCAAGGGATCTTCCCAACCCAGGGATCATACTCAGGTATCCTGCATCACAAGCAGATTCTTTACCATCTGAGCCACCAGGGAAGCTTACTAGGCAAATAAGACTTCCAAACTGAAGATGTGAAGGTCTATAGCAGAGGTCAGCCAAACATGACCCACTGCCTGTCCTTGCATGTCTGTGACCTGAGGATGGTGTTTACACTTTTAAATAGTTGAAAAAAATTATACAATGAATAACATCAGTGCATGAAAACTAAATGAAATATTCAGTTCAGTTGTTCAGTCGTGTCTGACACTTTGAGACCCCATGGACTGCAGCACACCAGTCTTCCCTGTCCATCACCAACTCCCAAAGTTTGCTCAAACTTATGTCCATCAAGTCAGTGATGCCATCCAACCACCTCATTCTCTGTCATACCCTTCTCCTCCTGCCTTCAATGTTTCCCAGCATCAGGGTCTTTTCTAAAGAGTCAGTTTTCCCCATCAGGTAACCAAAAGTATTAGAGCTTCAGCTTCAACATCAGTCCTTCCAATGAACACTCAGGACTGATCTCCTTTAGGATGGACTGGTTGGATCTCCTTGCAGTCCAAGGGACTCTCAAGAGTCTTCAACACCACAGTTCAAAAGCATCAATTCTTCAGCACTCAGCCTTCTTTATAGTCCAACACACATCCATATATGACTACTGAAAGAACCATAGCTGTGACTATGTGAACCTTGTCTGCAAAGTAATGTCTCTGCTTTTTAATACGCTGTCTAAGTTTGTCATAGCTTTTCTTCCAAGGACCAAGTGTCTTTTAATTTCATGGCTGCAGTCACCATCTACAGTGATTTTGGAGACCAAGAGAATAAATGAAATATTAGTGTACATAAATAAATTTATTGGCACATAAGTTCAGTTCAGTTCAATCGCTCAGACGTGTCCGACTCTTTGCGACCCCATGAATCGCAGCACGCCAGGCCTCCCTGTCCATCACCAACTCCCAGAGTTCACTCAGACTCACGTCCATCGAGTCGGTGATGCCACCCAGCCATCTCATCCTCTGTCGTTCCCTTCTCCTCCTTCCCCCAATCCCTCCCAGCATCAGAGTCTTTTCCAATGAGTCAACTCTTCACATGAGGTGGCCAAAGTTCTGGAGTTTCAGCTTTAGCATCACTCCTTCCAAAGAAATCCCAGGGCTGATCTCCTTCAGAATGGATTGGTTAGATCTCCTTGCACTCCAAGGGACTCTCAAGAGTCTTCTCCAACACCACATTTCAAAAGCATCAATTCTTCAGTGCTCAGCTTTCTTCACAGTCCAACTCTCACATCCATACCTGACCACAGGAAAAAACCATAGCCTTGACTAGACGTACCTTAGTCGGCAAAGTAATGTCTCTGCTTTTGAATATACTATCTAGGTTGCTCATAACTTTTCTTCCAAGGAGTAAGCATCTTTTAATTTCATGGCTGCAATCACCATCTGCAGTGATTTTGGAGCCCGAAAAAATAAAGTCTGACACTGTTTCTACTGTTTCCCCATCTATTTCCCATGAAGTGATGGGACCAGATGCCATGATATTTGTTTTCTGAATGTTGAACTTAAAGCCAACTTTTTCACTCTCCACTTTCGTCAAGAGGCTTTTTAGTTCCTCTTCACTTTCTGCCATAAGGGTGGTGTCATCTGCATATATGAGGTTATTGATATTTCTCCCAGCAATCTTGATTCTGGCTTGTGTTTCTTCCAGTCTAGCATTTCTCATGATGTACTCTGCATATAAGTTAAATAAGCAGGGTGACAATATACAGCCTTGACGTTCTCCATTTCCTATTTGGAACCAGTCTGTTGTTCCATGTCCAGTTCTAACTGTTGCTTCCTGACCTGCATACAGATTTCTCAAGAGGCAGGTCAGGTGGTCTGGTATTCCTATCTCTTTCAGAATTTTCTACAGTTTATTGTGATCCACACAGTCAAATGCTTTGGCATAGTCAATAAAGCAGAAATAGATGTTTTTCTGGAACTCTCTTGCTTTTTCGATGATCCAGTGGATGTTGGCAATTTGATCTCTGGTTCCTCTGCCTTTTCTAAAACCAGCTTGAACATCTGGAAGTTCACGGTTCACGTATTGCTGAAGCCTGGCTTGGAGAATTTTAAGCATTACTTTACTAGCATGTGAGGTGAGTGCAATTGTGCGGTAGTTTGAGCATTCTTTGGCATTGCCTTTCTGTGGGATTGGAATGAAAATTGACCTTTTTCAGTCCTATGGCCACTGCTGAGTTTTCCAAATGTGCTGGCATATTGAGTGCAGCACTTTCACAGCATCATCTTTCAGGATTTGAAATAGCTCAACTGGAATTCCATCATCTCCACTAGCTTTGTTCGTAGTGATGCTTTCTAAGGCCCACTTGACCTCACATTCCAGGATGTCTGGCTTTATGTGAGTGATCACACCATCGTGATTATCTGGGTCGTGAAGATCTTTGTTGTACAGTTCTTCTGTGTATTCTTGCCACCTCTTCTTAATATCTTCTGCTTCTGTTAGGTCCAGACCATTTCTGTCCTTTATTGAGCCCACCTTTGCATGAAATGTTCCCTTGGTATCTCTAATTTTCTTGAAGAGATCTCTAGTCTTTCCCATTCTGTTGTTTTCCTCTATTTCTTTGCATTGATCTCTGAAGAAGGCTTTCTTATCTCTTCTTGCTATTCTTTGGAACTCTGCATTCAGATGCTTATATCTTTCCTTTTCTCCTTTGTTTTTCACCTCTCTTCTTTGGCACATACCCACATCTATTCATTTATGTATGTTTATGGCTACATGCTTGGAGAAGAAAGTGGTTCCCATGGACAGAGGAGCCTGGAGGGCTACAGTGGGGTCACAAAGGGTCAGACATGACTGAAGTGACTTAGCACAGAGCACATGGCTACACGCTACAAAGTTGTGACAGAGACCAGTAGTCCACAGAACCAAAAATATTCACTATACAATCCTTTATTAGATAAAGGTCTATACAACTGTACCTGATCTAAGCAATAGCCAACATTTTATGAGTACTTACTATGCTCCCAAGTACTGTGTGAAACATTTTTACTTGCTTTTGTTCATCTAATTTGCAAATTAAGACTATTCTTCACTTTATGGGTGAAAAATCTGTTGAAGCACAGAAAGAGTTACTTAAGTAGGAAGGAGTGGAAGTAGGTTTGATATAATAATTTTCTCATACAGATGCTCATATTTATGAATTCTGTGCCAAATTTCTTCTTCACATGCCCTATCACCATCCAAGCCCACCACCACTCTCATTACCCAGGGGTAGGCAAAATACAAAGCCTCTCATTTTTCCGTAGCCTGATTCAAGTCCCACTCCCTCTGCACTGTGGGTGGGGGGCTTCTCATCCTGTCTCCCACTGCCGTCATGCCCCTATCTCCAGGCATGAATGAAGCCAGAGTTGCAGCAGATTTTTTTTCCCATGAGAGCCCAGGTCTCATGTGATGTTAATCAGCTTTACAGTGTTGAGTGCCAAACCTAATTCATGAATTAATTACACCCAAAACCGAAGTTATTACTCCATTAACAAGGAGATAGAAAACGGAGAAATTCTTTTAATTGGACAAGAGTTTCCCAGGTGGTCTCAAATCTTGCTGCTGTGGTTACTTTAGCTTAATGTTCGCCTTGGCTTTGACTTTAGATTTGTGCCATGAACTCAGCGACCTCTGACACGAGCCACTGGCCACACCTGCAGAAATGCTAGAACCATACTTGTCGCCTGACTCCCCAGTCCTATACCCTGATGCCCCACACACCACTCTTATCCTTTTTATCTAAGTGGCCACCACCATGGCAGCAAATTTACCTAGTTGGTGAACAAGGAAGTTCAAAATAACATAAAAGAAAGAACTAGTATTCTACCTCTAGGATTGTATTCTCAACCCAGACCTTCAGTTGGACAAACAGTTGCTTAAATTGTATCCTTCTTAGACATGCCATCTGTTAGGCAGTCATAAAACGTCCACAGGGGCTTCCCTGGTGGTGCGGACGATAAAGCGCCTGCCTGCAATGCGGGGGACCCAGGTTCGATCCCTGGGTCGGGAAGATCCCCTGGAGAAGGAAATGGCAACCCACTCCAGTATTCTTGCCTGGAGAATCCCATGGACGGAGGAGCCTGGTGGGCTACAGTCCACGGGTCGCAAAGAGTCGGACACGACTGAGCGACTTCACTTCACTTCAAAAAGTCCACAGATTTACAGAAGTATGAATAAAAAAAGAACAGATTTACAGAAGTATGAATAAACCTTGAAAAATGTAGAGGACTGTAGAAATGCAAAATAAAAGTTATCATTTTCAAGTATAAACTCTGTATCCTGGCTTATATTAGTGTGCTAACTTTCTCAAACACTAAAGACACTCTAGGCTGTGATTCAGGATCCAAATTTTAATGCTAATCAAGGCCTTACTTATACAAATAACCCTAAATGATGCACCACCAGAAATAGCAAAAAAACAAGTTGGCAAAGATATAACCAGAGTCCAGACAACAGGACATAATCTACCCATACACACGTTTGGACATATGTTTTCCTTTCCAGTAAAAAGAGACTGAAATTTTAAATAACCTCATCACAAAATTTTTCTCTAATTCCTCATTTATTTGTTCACCAAATGTTTATTTAGTGCCTACTCTAGGTCCAGGTCTATGCAAAGCAGTACATGCAGAAAAGTGAACAGAAAAAAGCTCAGAGTTTAGCAAATATCAAATTTTTAAGAATCTGACATCCAACCTCCAGGAAATGTCAATTGCAATTTTTTTTATTGGAGTTTTACTTTAAGTTTTCAGTCAGATATATTAGATGGTTTACCAAATAATAGTTGGACTTCTAATCCCACTTTGTGTTCAGTGGATATATTATTTGCCTGGCTGGGGGTGGTGGTGTGGTAAGTAGCTGTCACGGTCTTTTTTCACTTTATATTTTGTCAGTCTTTTCTCATCTTACATTTCAGTTTTGTTGCACTGAAATATGTTTTCCTCTTCTGACATACGTCGCCCCACTGTAAGTACTGTCAATACTTCAGACATATATGGTTACTCAGAAGGTCTGAAAGTCAGGGTCTCTTAGATATCCCAGAAGACCTTTGGAAATCTAAGTTTCCCATAGTCTCAGTGTATTATTTTATCACAAAGGAATCTCTGAGACGCATCTCAGGGTCTGCCCTCAAACATGTCTCCATCAAGGCCATGTTTATTTAGGATGTAAGAAAGTATTGTGGCTGGCTGAGACCACTTGGAGCTCTCTGAGATCTTTTTTCATATTATTTTCATGTCACTTTACAGTGTATGCATGTCAAACATCTCAGTTTATATCAACATGCATTTATCATATACTTAAGATTTACTATTAAACTTCCTATTCTTAATTTAGCTAGTTGGGCAAATTGCAACATTAACAGAATTAGAGATTTTGTTCAATAGCCAAACTCACAAATTTCACTGAGGAAAGAGGGAATGTGTGGTGTTCAAACATGTAAGTCATGGGATCTGATTTTAATACTGAAAATGAGTTAGCTTGTATGATGGGAACCTACTCTTGAGGTTATGAGTTAGGAAGTACCTGCCCTGCCTAAATATGGTCAAGGAAGATAGAAGGAGGACCTCGTAGCTGGAGAGGCCCCATTAGGTAATTAAGCCTTAATGCTCAGTCGCTCAGTTGTGTCTGACTCTGCAACCCCCACGGACTGTGGCCCACCAGGCTCCTCTGTCCGTGGAATTTTCCAGGCAAGAATACTGGAGTGGGTTGCCTCTTCCTACTCCAGATAAAGTCTTAGCACTGCTATTAAATGGGGACATCATGCAAGTCATCTACCAATATAAGCATCAGAATCACCCAACATGTTTTTTAAAAATGATGATTTCTGAGCTCCACTCCACACATGCAAAATCAAAATCTCTTGAAGATGGTCCCAGAAATATTCTCTTATGCAAGAAGCCCAGAAATCAATTATAATAATATTAACACTTATCTAGCACTTACCGTACCAGTCAAAGTTCTGAGAATTTTTTTTAAGTATTAACTCATGTTCTCTATGTATGAATCTTAGTTTCTGTGAAGTTAGACCACCAGGCTAGGTTTCAGAGTAAAACGCACATGGAGTTAAATCCTGGAACTGTCATTTTCTCAGCAGTGTGGCTGCCAGCAGTTATTTAACCTCCCCAGCCGCCACCCCAGGGAACTCAAGTGTAAAACAGGGGCAATAATTCCTATTTTGCATGGTGTTGTGATGATGGAATTTCTAATTACACATAAAGCACCCAACAGGAGTGCCCTAGAATTCTGCCGAGTGCTGATCGGGAGCGTGGGGTCTCCCAAGAGGCACAAGTACCCTTAAGGAAAGTTCCAGCCTTGAGCAGCAATAACAAGGCCAGTCTGTTGCACTCTTTGCTGGTGGCTGTGAGATCCTACCTTGAGAATGAGCAACTTCTCTATGGTTTGAGCCCGACCCTGCCCTGGGAAGCCTCTGAGCTCCTGGGCTTTCTTTTTTTTTTTTCCCTTCTGGGATTAGGAGTGTGCTGGAATCAATCACATTCCAGGAGGCTGTGCTCTTAAGTGTTTTCGGAGTTTCCACGAAGTACTTTTCCCTGCTCACAGAAAACCATTCTTTCCCTTCAACCAGCCCCGGAGGACTTTGCTCATCGTTGCCTGGAAGATGCCTTGATCCAAGCAGGACCTCCTCGCGCAGCTAATACCATCCTCCTTCTCAGAGCCCCCTGCGGTCCCTCCTTGATCCCTCGGCCTCGTACCGAGGCAGGCACTTCCTGATCTCTCCCTCTCCCCCTCTACTCCCACTGAGACAATCCCCGGGGCACAAAGACCCCCTAACCTCCTCCAGGCCCTCCGCCCGGGAAAATCGGAAACTGCGCTTTGATTTCTCTACTGCAAGGAATTAACTTTTCTTTTCTAGTAGCCTGGAAGTCTCATTTTTCTCATGAATACAAAATTAAATACTATATGCAACGGCGCTGTTTAAACGAATTATCTTTTAAATTTCCTTTTCCTAAAAAATTATAAAGTGAATATGAATATGGAACTCTTTAAGTTAGGCTTCAACGAGGTAACTTGTTTCAGGGAACGTAACTTGACTCCACCTCGGAAAACAGGCGTGGAATTTGATGGATTGGTTCTCTCTCCATTGTAAAATGCTGCACGATCGCTAGACGGACTCCACCTTGAAAGGTACAGATGTGGCCACACAGCTCTAAACTCCAGTTCAGTCTGAAAGGGAGAAGTGGACTCTGCAATTGTGAGGTAGTTTTGTTTAATGAGGCAAACTGGAAAAAGTATAAATAACTACTGATAGTTGAATATTAGGTATGGCCTGCTGGTTAAATCTAGAAAATATTCACAGAGTGAACACACACAGGTACACCATAACACAGCCTCCTTTTTTTGGTGCGCAAAAACTACCAAATGGGGGGGAAAAACTTCCATGTAGATAAATATTTTGCTTCATCTGTCTACATGTGCTTTCTCTTAACAAGTAAACACAAAAAAGTTTGTTGACCAAAGCGCTCAGCATTTTTAGACCTTCAGACAATATCTAATTCCTCACACTCTCTGCCTGACTATTGATGCTATGAGGTCATGGTAATTCAAGGTGTACACTGTTTCCCTTTACTTTTTACTTATACAACTAAACAGCCAATTAATAATAGGCTTTTATGTTTTAAGCATTAGTAATTTGCTAGAACAATTGCTTTCCGCCTCCACAGCTACCAGAAAAATTAAAACCAGCTTAGTCTGTGAATCGTTTTAATTACTATTGGCAGTTTTACCACCCTAATTACGGAGACTTCTGCTCTCAGTAGCTTCCACTGGGAAACTATTTCCCAGATATTGGTTCAGAAACATCCTTCCTTTAGTGAAGAAAAAGAATAATCATTATCAACTAACTGTCTTGGTTGATCTTTTTGAATGCTGATCAGATTGCCTGTAATCGCTGGTCCAAATACCCTCCCGAAATATTTTTCTAAACCAAACAAGAAGGGCTGCTGAGAAGCCAAGGGCCATTAGCATCTGCGAGCAGCACAGACATTGGGAGGCCGGGCCTCCAGAGGGCTTTTGTGTCCGTGGGGCCTCCCTGCATCGTTGCCGTTGCCGGTGCCGGCCGCCGCCACTGCCGGCATTCCTGTGCGGTCCGGCTCAGAGTCATCACCAGAACTGGCCGGGCAATGTCCAGGCAGAGGGCAAAAGGGGCTTTGGACTGATATGGACAGCAAACCCTTCTAGAGAAATGAGAAGAAAAAAAGAACCGCTTCAAGGAAGAGGAATATTTGAGAGACATTTTCCCTCCTAAAACCAAGTGTGTTCAAGAACATTTGTATTTAATGTGAATCAAATTAGGACCAAATCAATATCACACCATTCAGTTTTGGGGGGAGAACTACAGTGGCGGAAAGAACAGTGTATTTACATGCCCCTATGACCTTGGGGCTTTCCTGGTGGCTCAGACAGTAAAGAATCTGCCTGCAATGCAGGAAACCTGGGTTTGATCCCTGAGCTAGGAAGATCCCCTGGAGAAGGGAATGGTTACCCACTCCAGGATTCTTGCCTGGAGAATCCCATAGGCAGAGGAACCTGGCAGGCTACAGTCCATGGGGTCGAAAAGAATCGGACACAACTGAGTGACTCTTAACATAAATGACCTTAGAAGAATTGTTTCAATTATTTCATCTACAAAGTGGGAATAATAATATATACCTCACAGCATTCTTCTGAGGATTAAATTATATAATGTATGTGAGGCTTACTATTATTACTTCATATTTATTATAAGTGAGAACAATTTTTCTGATTTCATTATTAAATGACATTTAATAAACTAAATAGGTTAATTTTGTAAAATACCTTGTCACAAATTTAAATACAAAGCTTATATTCAGAATCTGAATGATGGCCCTCCCTGCACCCTTTTCATTGACCTAGAGATAAACTTTGACCTGTTGTTTGATAATCACACTTCTTCTGAAGATGCCTTGTTCCTTTTAGGTACAATAGCTTGACCCCAGAATCTGGAAACTGACATGCATCAATATACCTCTTTCCTCCCTCTTTCACTTGCCAGCAAGAACTTTTAACCTTTGGACTTGATTCCTAACCCTTGCATATTGTTTGCAATTAGAGAATATTTGGGGCAGATGGAGGATTCTTTTTAATCTGAGTTTTACTCGGTACCAACCCTATCTTTCTGAAGTGTGGATCTGCAATTTAGTTCTTAAAAAAAAAAAAAAGTAGTTCTCTTATTGGTAATGCTGAGATATTTTCCCCCTGGGTCTTATTCTTTTGGGTCAGATCTGGGGTAGAGTGCATGGCACTGATTTTATACACACTATAAAAATCTCAAACCCTGAGGCATTCTGTGAAGTGAGCCACTAGACTGACCTCAACAAGGAAACTAGGATGAGAAAAATTCTTCCTGCAGATTTGCACCTCAATGAGTTCCTTTTTTAAAAAATTAATCTTAAAGTTTTAAATTTTCTAAACCTAATTTATTCTATATTTTTATCTCATCTACAGCTGCTGAGATCTACCTTCCAAGAATGGCTTATTGGGAAAGGAAGAACCTATTCTTACTGTTTCTAAATGAACACTCACACGTGTGCACAAGCACACACACAGGGCAGCAACGAACACAATGTATCCAACACAGCATCATTGTTGAATAAGCCCATTCCCCACTTCCTGATACATTCTAAAATGGACATTCCTGATTCCTGTCATCATATTACATTAAAGGCAGGAATTACATTGCTTCTGCCTGTTTTATATCTAAATCAAAAGGTTAAGACCAAAAGATTGTACAAAACAAATAAGCACTTTGCAGGTATTATGTGATATATCAAATATAAAGACCTGGCATAGCATTATACCAATCAACATCTATTAAGAATATCAAAATACAAGGGTTTATAACTACTAGTCCAAACAGAGAAATTCCCCTGGGAAGTAACACTGATTGTGTTTAGAGAAAGAAAAATACAAATGCCTATGTTTTTTAAAATACTTCAAAGCCAGAGCTGGTGCTACAGAATTCAGCATTTTTGTCCTTTTAGTTTTAATGGAAAAACTCAAAAGATATCAAATAACTTTTGCCATAGCATCTGAACTGCAGTATTCTGGAGTCATTCTCTCCCTTTTCTCACAGATATACGATAAGAATCTGTTTTATCTAAAAGTAAAATGGCCTCAGGAGAATGAGGTTTTCAGGCTGATTCTGCTATGTACTCCTAGCTCAGTGACTTCAGATCAACCACTTCTCTGAGGCTTACTTTCATGTCTGAGGTGGGGAAAGCCATGCCATTCTGCAGCACGTCACAATATGAAGTAGCAAACAAAAACTACACGTAAAAGAACCGCAGAGAAATAAAGCATTATAATTATTTGCTGAACTGTGTTAGTTTCACTGAACTACATGCCTATCTAGTCTTTAACTAAGAAATCGAAGAACTAATGTTCATTTACCTGTAGCTATGTTTCAACACCATAGGGTCTTGGTTGAGGAACAAAAAAAGTATTTCTGGAAACACAAAATTTAAAAATGATGCTCTCAGTGTAAGAGAGCATTAGCAAGAGCCACCTAGACTTGGTATGATTAGAATGACACAAGTAGCCACATCCCTCACTTCTCAATGTAAAATTTCTAAAATTACTTAACTGATAAACTTTAACCTGGGATATTCATCTCAATATACAGTTTTTAAAGAGTAACTTGAAATAAGCAGACTTTAACCCAAAGCTTCCAAAATTTAGAACAACAAACTGAACTATTTTGGCAGACCTGGTATGCACATAATGAGCTGCCAAGAGTTTCAAGATAATTGATTTTAACAGCATCCCTCAAAAAACCAACCTTCGACCTGTATGCCAGGTATTAGTGTGTTGAATCCTTAATTATATTTAAGCTCACTTTCATAATGCTCACATTGACTTTATAAGTGTTAAATGTTCATTTTATTCTAAGTGTTAGAAAATGGATAGGACAAACACACTAATACCTGGCATACATATCATTCTGTATAAAACATAAGGACATGGCAGTCAAAGTTCACTGGAATTTTGCAATGAAGTTCTAGACTCTAAGGAAAAGTTGCAAGAAGATTGTGACATCTTTCTAAGAATCCTCTTATAAAGTGGGGCAGGGGGTGAATTTCTTTCTTCCTTCAAAGCAGAAAAAGAAAACAAAACTTCCTAGCTTCTACTTCCCTTCCTGAGTTCCTGGTGTTCTAGTTTTTAATTCACGGGAAGAACACTTGCCTGGAAACCCTATAATGCTGCACATTTGCAAATGTTTTGAAAGGACCCAAAGGCCTAAAACTGTATAAATTAAATAAATGATACACAAGCCAAGGGCAGGTTGACCTGTTCTTCATGAACATACATTAAATGTTTTACGTATGCCTTCCTTGAGACTGAAACTGATTCTGAGTGTTGCGTGACCAATTCAAAAAGCAGGTTAAACATATGTGGTGTTTCAAAGTTTATCTCTCATGTAGACATGACGCTGCTCAATTTCTCTGACTTACCGCCAACCATTTCACTAAAACTGAGCACTTCACATAGAGGAAGAATTTGTAATAGAATGAAACCTCCAATCTGATAATTTCATTAATTTTGCGTGAAACAAAAATAGACTTATTTTATTTTCACTCTCTCCTTTCCAAAACTATTCAAAACCAAAACAAATGCCTTTCAAAAAATCAATTTGCTCCCAGGAGGAATTTTCATAGCTATAAGATTAGCTATAGTGAAAGTGTATGTGGAAAATCATTAGAACAGCTAAAAGCAATTTTGAAAACTTTGGAGGAATCATATCACTGAATTTAAAGAATTACTACAAAACTATAGTGATGAAGACATTGTGGTACTGGCAAAGGAACTGGCTTATAAATCAATGGAACAGAATAGAGAGTTCAGAAAGAGACCCACACAAACACCACCAGTTGATTTTGACAAAAGTGCAAGCACAATTCAACAGAGAAAGAATAATCTTTTCAATAAATGGTGTTGAAACATTTGGACATCCATATGCAAAAACAAATAACCTTTGCCCTAAACATAAAACCACATGCAAAAATTAACTGAAAATGGACCACAGGCCTAAATGCAAAATCTGGTATATAGGAGAAAATCTTCATAACCAGGGCTATGCACAAGGTTCTTACACATGATACTAAAAAGCACAACCATAAAATTTTAAATCAACAAACTGGACTTCACTGAAATCAAAGTATTCTGCTCTGTAAAAGACACTGTTGGAAGAATAAACAAACAAGCTAAGATCAAGAGCAAATCACATATTTGGCAAAGGAGTTGAAGCCAAAATAACAAGAACTCTCAAAACTTAACAATAAGAAAACAATATAATTTTAAAATGAGCAAAACACTTGAACAGATATTTCACCCAAGAGAATATATGGATGATAAATAAACACATTCAAAGGTGTTCAGTATCATTAGTCATTAGGGAAATGTGAATTAAACCATGATTAGATATCTCTAGACATCTATTCAGAATAGGTAAATTTTTAAATACTGACAATATTAAGGCTAGCACCAACACAGAGCAGCCAGACCTCTTATCCATTGCTGGTGGAATGCAGAATGGTATAGCCATTGCAGAAAATGGTTTGGCGGTTTCTTATAAAGTTAAACATACATTTAATATATAACCTAGCAATCCCACACCCAGGCATTTACTCAAGAGAAATGAAATTCTGTGTTCGAACAAAACTTTTACACCAACACGTATGCCAGCTCCATGTATAATGAACAAAAACTGGACATAATCTAAATGTTCCTCAACAGGTAAATAAATAAACACACTAGCACAACCAGTCAGTAGGATATGATTCATCAATACGGTTTGAAAGGATACACGCACCCTCATGTTCATTACAGTGCTTGGCTACAGCGGTAGCCAAGACATAAAAGCAACCTCAATGTCCCCTGACAGGTGAATGGATAAGGAAGATGTGATACATACATACAATGGGGTACTACTCAGCCATTAAAAAGAATGGAATAATGCCATTTGCAGCACCATGGATGGCCCTGGCAGCTACGCATAATAAGTGAAGCAAGTCAGAGACAGACAGAGAAAGAGAATGACAAACATTATATGATATTGCTTATATGCAGAGTCTTAAAAATGATATAAATGAACTTATTTACAAAACAGAAACAGATTCACAGACTTACAGAACAAACTTCTGAGTATTAGCGGGGAAAAGGGAGGGATAAATTGGGAATTTGGGATGGACATGTACACACTGCTCTATTAAAAATAACCAACTAAGACCTAGTGTATGGCACAAGGAACTCTGCTCAATATTCTGTAATAACCTAAACAGGAAAAAATTTGAAAAAGAATACATACATGTATAACTGAATCACTTTAGCTACATATCTGAAACTAACACAACACTGTTAATCAACTCCAAACTAAATAAAATAAATACTTCAAACTAAATACTAATTCCAAACTAAAATAAAATAAATATGTCCATTTTTAAAACAGAAATGAAATATTGACACATTCAATGGCTTTGATGAATCTCAGAATAATTATACTGAGTAGAGGAAACCAGTCTGAAAGAGTTAAATACTGTACGATTCCATTTATAGGACATTCTTAAAAGGACAAAACTGGAGAACATACCAGTGGTTGCCAGGAGCTGGGAGTGGAAGGAGGGTGTCCATTCAAAGGGAGAGCATGAAGGGATCTTGGAGGATGAAGGAACTATACTGTATACTGATTGTGATGGTCGTTACATGAATATAGACATGTGTTAACATTTTTAAAAAGAATAAACGTATGTATATACAAGTTCACAGAAGTACGATTCCTAATGGTCAAAAGGTGGAAACAGCCCAAAGGCCCACCAATGGATGCTTAGATAAACAAGCAGTGGTTTATGCATACAAATGGAGTATTATTCAGCCGTAAAAAGGAATGAAGCTCTGACACACGCTACAGTGTGAATGAACCCCTGAAACATGATGCTAAGTGACAGAAGACAGACACAAAAGGTCATATGATTCTGTTTGCGTTAAATAATCAGAATATTTAAATCTACAGAGACAGAACACAGACTGGTAGTTGCTGGGGGATGAAGGACATGGGGAGCAACTACTTACTGGGTACAGGGTCTCTTTTCGGGGTGACAAAATGTTTAATAACTAGGCAGAGCCGGTGGTTGCATTACATTGTGACTGTACTAAATGCCACTGAATTGTTCACTTTAAAATGGTTTGTATGAATTTCACCTCAATGCAGAAAAAACTGAAGTCTATTTTACTATGTGACCATTTCAAAATATAAATTTAAGTCACAAAAAGAAGGAATCTAGAAAACCATAGAATTTGTAACTCCAAACTCAGATCACCTCCTTGAACAAAGTATAAAGGAAGAGTTTGAGTTAGGCTGTTACATTCCCAACGACCTCACTTCTGTACATCAGGCTCTGTTCTCCCCAAAAATGCTTGTCAAAGTGGTCACTCAGAGTGGGAGAATTTTTTGGTTCCATTGGAAAAAAAAATGCTCCTCAAAGTGGTCAGTTTTAGTGAGAAAATTTTTGTCCCATTAAAAAAAAAAAAGAAAAACTGAAGTATATGAAATCCATTTTCTTTTCAAACAACACTTAACAATAAATGTTAAAGAGGCATATTTTAATATGGATGGACACATGAAATATTCATGCTAAGTGAAATAAGTCAGACAGAGAAAGACAAGTTTAAACTCTCCTTTATATGTGGAACCTAAAAAAAAAACAAACTTATAGAAAGAGAGACCCAAATGGTAGTTAGCAGGGGCTGTAATGTGGGTGGAAAAGGGAAATATTGGTTAAAGGGTACAAACTTCCATTTATAAGAATAAGCTCTGGAAACCTAATGTACAGCACAGTTCAGTTCAGTTCAGTTGCTCAGTCGTGTCCGACTCTTTGCAACCCCATGAATTGCAACACACCAGCCTCCCTGTCCATCACCAACTCCTGGAGTTCACTCAAACTCATGTCCATCGAGTCAGTGATGCTATCCAGCCATCTCATCCTCTGGTGTCCCCTTCTCCTCCTGCCCCCAATCCCTCCCAGCATCAGGGTCTTTTCCAGTGAATCAACTCTTCGCATCAGGTGGCCAAAGTATTGGAGTTTCCACTTCAGCATGAGTCTTTCCAATGAACACCCAGGTCTGATCTCCTTCAGAATGGACTGGTTGGATCTCCTTGCAGTCCAAGGGACTCTCAAGAGTCTTCTCCAACACCACACTTCAAAAGCATCAATTCGTCAGCACTCAGCTTTCTTTACAGTCCAACTCTCACATCCATACATGACCAGAGGAAAAACCATAGCCTTGACTAGATGGACCTTTGCTGGCAAGGTAATATCTCTGCTTTTCAATATGCTATTTACGTTGGTCATAACTTTCCTTCCAAGGAGTAAGCATCTTTTAATTTCATGGCTGCAATCACCATCTGCAGTGATTTTGAAGCCCAAAAAAATAAAGTCTGACACTGTTTCCACTGTTTCCCCATCTATTTCCCATGAAGTGATGGGACCAGATGCCATGATCTTCGTTTTCTGAATGTTGAGCTTTAAGCCAACTTTTTCACTCTCCTCTTTCACTTTCATCAAGAGGCTTTTTAGTTCCTCTTCACTTTCTGCCATAAGGGTGGTGTCATCTGCATATCTGAGGCGATTGATATTTCTCCCAGCAATGTTGATTCCAGCTTATGCCTCTTCCAGCCAGCGTTTCTCATGATGTACTCTTTGTAGAAGTTAAATAAGCAGGATGACAATATACAGCCTTGACGCACTCCTTTTCCTATTTGGAACCAGTCTGTTGTTCCATGTCCAGTTCTAACTGTTGCTTCCTGATCTACATATAGGTTTCTCAAGATGCAGGTCAGGTGGTCTGGTATTCCCATCTCTTTCAGAATTTTCCACAGTTTATTGTGATCCACACAGTCAAAGGCTTTGGCATAGTCAATAAAGCAGAAGTATATGTTTTTCTGGAACTCTCTTGCTTTTTCAATGATCCAACAGATGTTGGCAATTTGATCTCTGGTTCCTCTGCCTTTTCTAAAACCAGCTTGAACATCTGGAAGTTCACGGTTCATGTATCGCTGAAGCCTGGCTTGGAGAATTTTGAGGATTACTTTCCTAGCGTGTGAGATGAGTGCAATTGCGTGGTAGTTTGAGCATTCTTTGGCATTGCCTTTCTTTGGGATTGGAATGAAAACGGACCTTTTCCAGTCCTGTGGCCACTGCTGAGCTTTCCAAATGTGCTGGCACATTGAGTGCAGCACTTTCACAGCATCATCTTTCAGGATTTGAAATAGCTCAACTGGAATTCCATCACCTCTACTAGCTTTGTTCATAGTGATGCTTCCTAAGGCCCACTTGACTTCACATTCCAGGATGTCTGGCTCTAGGTGAGTGATCACACCATCATGATTATTTGGGTCATGAAGCTCTTTTTCAGAGAAGACAATGGCACCCCACTCCAGCACTCTTGCTTGGACTGAGCGACTTCACTTTCACTTTTCACTTTCACGCGTTGGAGAAGGAAATGGCAACCCACTCCAGTGTTCTTGCCTGGAGAATCCCAGGGACGGGGGAGCCTGGTGGGCTGCCGTCTGTGGGGTCGCACAGAGTCAGACACGACTGAAGTGACTTAGCAGCAGCAGCAGAAGCTCTTTTTTGTACAGTTCTTCTGTGTATTCTTGCCACCTTTTCTTAATATCTTCTGCTTCCGTTAGTTTCATACAATTTCTGTCCTTTATCGAGCCCATCTTTGCTAAGAGAGTAGATCTTCAATGTTCTCACCGCAAAAGAAGAAATACTCATCATGTGATACGATGCAGGTATTAGCTAGCTAACATGCAGTTACAAGTGTATGTTCTGGTAGTCACTTTGCAATATACAAGTGTATCAAATCAACACACGGAACATCTTACACTCACACCATGTTATATGTGAATTATATCTCAGTAAAGCTGTGGGTAGGGAGAAAGCAATCTATCTAGCCTTTTGAGAATGGGGTTGTGCTACAGAGTATCACTTGTTCACTTTCAACAGTGGGAAGATGAAAGGGGGTGCTCATTTTGCCTTTTAAGACTGAGTGAGTCTGGCAACAGGACCCCTTGTCGCCTTCAGGGGCTCCCCAGTCCCCAGGTCCTCCGTGGCTCTGACTGCTCCATGCCTTTGTCGTCCATGCTGTTCCTTCTGCCTGTAACGCCTTTCCTCTAGTTCTTGCGCTGATCAACTCCTGGCCATCCTCTAATGCTCAGCTCTCTCATCTTCTCTTCCAGGAAGCATCTCTGAACCTGGAGATGGCCAGATGAATCTTCCCCGCATTTCCTTGGTGCCCTGGACTTTAAAAGTGTAGTTGATTGGTGCTGATTGTTGTATATTTCTCATAAAACAGTCTGAATTGGTTTCTGAACAAGTGCTGTTATCTCCTTATTCACACAGGATCTGTTACTCTTGCTTTAAAATGACTTCTAATTCCCTAGGTTCTATACTTTCCCAGCTGTTTTGAGTTAGCCTCCTATGGAGTCTTCATACCGACAGCAAGATTTTCCTCCATCTCTCTCAGGATACTGGGAACTAGAACATTAAGCTAACTATACTTCAAACAATTCCAGAGTAGGATGGTGGTTTTGACATCTTAGTGCATGTACATAGAATCTGATGGAACAGATAGAATTCTCAGTTAATGCCTCTGAATAAATCAAACTCTTAACTAACCCATCAGTAAAGTAACCATTTCCCACTCACGCCATAACCTGGCTCACTGGTGCCTGGAGAGGATGTCTCTCCAAGGGCCAGCCCAATAGTACAGCCATACCTAGTAGCTAATCCAGGTTTGGCGGGACCTTCTTAAGAATATAAACTTACAACTACAAAAGGCAGGTACAAAGTGAGTATTTATTTTGAATGGGAGAAAAATTTCAGTAAGTTATTACTGGAGTTACCTGTTGTGTTTACCTCTCAAGGCAGTTTAGTAGGAATTCTTACACAAAAAGTCATCCTGATTTCCTGTCCCGACCCAGGACTCTAGCACCCTCAGGGGCTCATAGACCTAAAAGCCCTATATTTGAAGCTTTATTTGCTTCCTGGGAACTCACCTCTGAGCCACATCCCACAAATAAGATTAACAAAGACAGTACTTGACACGTACTGAGGGGCACTTGTATCCCTGTGTAGTTTCTCATATAATTTTTTTTCTCATATAATTTTTATCACAATTTTGTAAGGCAAATATTATTACTGGCCGCACTTCATAGACTTACCAGCTGCCAGAGTTGCTAGGCATGCTCCCTGAAAACAGACCCCCTTCTCAGTACTTTCTTATCGTCACCTGCCTTCCCAGAAGCCACAAGCCAGTTACACAGTGGCAGTTCTGGAGTCCAGCGAACCTAGACCAGCTGGTCCAAGCCCAGCTCTGCCTTTACAAGCGGTGTTACTCTCCCACCTCTGTATCCTTAGACAGAAAATAGGAATACATTTATATTGCTGCTTTCTCATTACCTGTCTGGCCCCTGGAGAACTGACTGTAGATCCAAGGATAGGGATAAATTCTGATTTGTGGGAAATCATTAAAACCGCGAGATCCAAAAGATCATGCAGATACTAGGAATTCCTCATGCATCTCTAGGAAGCAGCCGAGGGGGTGACAGAATGGAGTTCCTTGCATTACAGACCAATGAAAGGATGTGGAATTGAACCTGAATGTAGCAGAGGCTATAAGCGCAGTAACTGCAACTGATGCTCTGTAAGCTAGACTCATCCATTTCAATTCAAATTCTCCACAGGTATAAGAGCAAATGATAAAATGTATCTTCTCTCAATTCCTTCCACCCTCTCCTTCCATCTCGCTGTGTCAAAAGTCTGTTCTCTATGTCTGTCTCCATGTTTCTATTCCTCTCCTGTAAGCAGGTTCAGCAGTACCATTTTTCTAGATTCCATATATATGCATTAATACATGAAATTTGTTTTTCTGACTTACTTCACTCTGTGTAACAGGTTCTAGGTTCATCTACCTCACTAGAACTGACTCAAATGTGTTCCTTTTTATGGCTAAGTAATATCTCACTGTATATATGTACCATAACTTCTTTATCCATTCATCTGTCAATGGACAGCTAGGTATAATTACCATATGTAAAACAGATAGCTAATAGGAAGTTGTTGTATAACACACGGAGCTCAATCCACGTGCTCTGTGACAACCCAGAGGGGTGGGATGGGGTGGGGGCTTGGGGGGAGGTTTAAGAGGGAGGGGATATATGTATACTTATGGTAGATTCACTGTGTTGTATGGCAGAAGCCAACACAATATTGTAAATCGATCGTCCTCCAATTAAAAATAAAAAAATGTTTAAATGTGTCTTGTCTTCAGAACCAGTCTCCTAGAGACTGCACAGGATTCTAAGTTCAGGAAGGGTGGGCAAGCTTAACACAGGAGACAAAAGGGAACCCAAATTGTTCTTCTTCACCGCTATTCCCCAGCCTTCACTTCTGGCAACAAAACTGGGGATTTGCGTGGGGAAAAGAGGGTAGAAGGGTAAAAGTTTGTGAAAATCTACAAATCACCCAGGATTAGGAAAAAGACAAAGAATAACAAAGATGCCCCCAGTCTTTCTTCCCACTTTGAGGTGATTTTGATCTGAAAGTTATATCAGTTTTTAGCATTCTAAGATGATGGACATTTCCTAATATTTCCAGATACTGTGATTTTTTAAATCATCCTGAAAAACATAAAACTGAGCTCTAAATTGAGTAATTTTAAAACTAAAATAAAACAATTTTTCCAAATCTGTCTGGAAAAAATTTCTCTAGTGGAAAAGTTTCCACAGTTTTTTATTGGTGAAAATGTCCTAGATTATTCTATTTCTATTGCCTGAGTTTCCCCTTCTGGCTTCGCTGGTGGGCCAGAGGGTAAAGAATCTTCGAGCAGGTCACCTAAGGAAATTTGTAAATTCACTGAATTCCAGTTTCTTAAGCAGCTATTGCTCTCCATCTGAACTTTGTTTCCAAGTAGAAATAGCCCTTAGGCTCCCAAACATTGTTCCATCCTATGTAGCATTACACAGGGCAAGAGAGAATTTGTGTTGACACTACTAAATAGCTGAAGTTATTAATATATTAAAAAACTGACCATATAATTTATTCTCCTAGCTCTGTTTACAATTCACCCTGGGTGACCTTCAAATCAGATTTTAAGAAGGCAGTTTTCAAGTGCTAGGATTGGTGTGTTAAAATGCCGAGCAACTGAGTACTTAGTTCAGTAATGGACTTTTTACAAAGGCAGAAACTTTTATATTAATAGCTACATTCTGGAACAATATGTCAAAAAGCTTCATAACAGACCCTTCAGATCTATTACTGTCCCTCCAAACAAAACCCATTATGCACAAAGCCAACATCAAACAGCAATCCGCCACAGCCCCTGTTACAAAGGATCCGAATATAGTCCTCAGCGGCCCCTTTAAAAGGCGGCCGCGTTTTACAGTTCGGAGATCTGTTCGACCTATCTGCAGACATTCCAAGGGGGGCTTGGAGTTTCCCCCTGTCTCACCCAGACACCCCTGACGGAGTTGGAAATCTTTCTAAAATCAAGTTTACTCACACCATTCAAAGAAGTGTGTGGCTGATGCTCTTTTGTTTTTTACAATGACCCCATAAAAGTGGAATCCAAAAATATCCTTCCTAACCCTAGGAACAGAAACCCATTCTGCCTCCGATCAGTCCTCCAGTCCTGCCTCCTCCCCTCGACCGTCTACTAAGGTTAGGGGCTTATTCTGGACTTTTCTTGCAAGAAAGTGTCTCAACAGCCAGGCACGGTGGGAAGAGCTAGGGTCCCAGTGGCGGCTTCATTCAGTTTCCACGGAGGCAACGGGAACGCTCAGCCCAATCCTTCATATAATTTGAGCACAGCTTTTGCAGGTTAAGTTTTTTGGTTGTTTTTTGTTTTTGTTTTTCCCCACGCGAAAGTTTTCTTGGATGGCTCAACGTGTTTGTCTTTAAGGGTTGTGAAAGGAGAAATCATGCATATTTCAGCCAGCTCCAGATGAAATGAGTTAAGTGATTCTCCAGCATGCTAATGTTTGAAAATGCCATATTTGTGCCATATTTGGTCCTTTGACTAGGAACACAACTTCAATGCGACCTCCTCCCCCATGCAGCCCCCTTCCACCTCCTCCCACCCCCTCCTACTCCTTTATGTATATATGTTGCATAATTATGGAGCAGGGAGTATTTATCACCTTTTCTGGGCAGTAAGCAGAAAGAAATACAATACCATTACTTCCAGTTACTGCCTTTCCCAAGATAATTAGGTAACACAGTGGAGGGAGCTCCGATCGCCTAACGCTGTTCAAGTTAAGTGATTGACATGGCTCTGTCTGGCTGCTCTATTAACTGTTTCATTTTGTTGCTATTTGCAGTTTGCTTGGCTAATACTCCGAACAAATACAGACTGTTTCTTTAGCCCTTTTTTTCTCTTTGACCTTCTCCTGCCCATTTTCTTTGACTCACTTCAAACTGTCTTGAAAAGGCCTGTTGAATACACACAGTCCATCAGAGGCCCAGGTTCATCCCTACCCCTGCCCTGAATGCCTTACTTCAAAGATGGGCCGCATTCTTTAATTGCCCTTTGAATTAATATCAAAGGGTCACAATGCGAGTGCCAAAAGAGAAAGGGGCTTTAATGAAGCAAAGAGCTACCCATTCATTTGCAGATAAGCACGTTTTTATGCCTGAACGGTCACCGAAGCTACAGGCTTCAGGAAGAGGAGGCTGTCCGTCCTGAGAGGACTGTTTCTTAAGTAGTGATTAGTTCAAACAAACAAGAGTAAACAAATAAAAGAAAAAGTCTACAGACAGCGACAACATACAATAAATAATAAGAAGAAAATCAGGAGCTGCACATCCCCCTCCCGTACTTCCCTTAAAAAAAAAAAAGCTGCACCAAATTAGCAAATCCATTCACCATTTTTAATCCCATATTTCAACACTGAAATTCCAAGGACGAGGTTCAGTCACATGCCTGAGATGAAATATTTTCAGTCTGAAATTTTGCACCATGGGTAACACAGAGGGACAAGTGTATGACTTTAAAATATATGTATTTTTTTCTTTCAAAAATACGTCCCAGTGCTCAAGACATAATTACTTTCAAAGTGAATATTTGTGCTTAAATAATTGATTCTTCATGAACACTTTCAGTACAGAGACTGTCGTTTGCATTTAAAATAGGAAAATACCTCTGTGTATCTTTTTATGCATGAAGGTCATATTTTCCAACTCTCCCGGATAAATCACCATTTAGTGGCCATTGTCTTCATGGTGGCCCCTGTAATACTGTAGCAGCAAGTCTAGAATGATCCACTAACAGAACCAGAGGTCATTGTAAGGTAAAATACAGCTCAAATCATAAATGATTACAGAGTGAAACAGTAAGCTATGCTTCCCCTCGTCATCACTCGCCTTTTGGAGAGCTTGGTGATTAAGGAAGGATTTCAGTCCTGGTGAATTATCATCCTAGCTGAAACTCAGACAACATTCTTGGTGCCCAGCTACAAAGTACATGGCTGGCTTCTGGTAGACATAACATTTGGACCATTGCCTGGACATTTCTCTTCCATGGATGCCTTGGTAAACAGAGTTTATGTTACTCTCAATGACGTAACAAGGAAAGTCCTTGTTCAAATGTTCCAATCAGTCTCCAAAAGTGATTTGCCAGTTTTGATCTGTGCACAAAAAAAAAAAAAAAAATTGCCATGGCTATGTTAAAAGAAAGAGAGGAAGAAAGTGTTCTCCCTTATCTTTGAAGAAATCAAAAGCATCTTCTCTTCACTGGCCTTCATTTCCATGGGCTTGTCCATCTGGTTCAGAGTTGCCAAAACAGAGTGAGAAAAGGGCAGCAAATAAATGTCAGAGAGGCAGCCAATCTGCATAAATCTCCAACTCCTTCCAGAAAGACTCCTTCCTGGCCTGCTGGGCCTTCCAATTTTGTGACATGAGCCAACGGGCATCGGAACAATATGGAAATCAAAAAGACTTATTTTGCACAAATCCAAGCCTTTAAAGCAGCTTCTCCCATACCATTTTTCCACTAGATGTACACCAGTGTGCCGCTCTGCAATAAAGCGGTATCATCCCAGCAACCAGGTCCCACATGTCCTGGATATAGAATTATTTCAGGGTATTCTGGATTGACCACAGGAAGACCCACTTAATTCTTATTAAACTGTACTCTAAGAAAGGACATTAAGGCAAATGGGACACCAAATCTTGTTTCGCTGAACACAAAAGCGATGGGTAGATTATAAACAAGTAATTCTTTATACTTGCCCAGAACTTGAAATGTACTCAGGGCCGCTAACACATCACAACAATGCTTGGAGGCAGCAGAGCATCTTACTGTCTGCCTCACTTCAGAGGAATCCACCTCGGAATGGCTACTGAGTTTCCCTTCATCACTCAGCTAGCTAGAGATTGAACTGGGACCTAAAGCAAAATCTTTTAACAACAACAACAAAAGAAAATCCTTCATAAAAACCACAGTTACGTCTGGTGCAGAACTAGATCAGCAGTCCAACTGTGTGGGTTTTTGGGTTTTTTTGTGTTTTTTTTTTTTTTTTTTTTTACCAAAATCCACAAGTGGAATAAACTTCAAGACACTGCAGATCCAGCTTCATGAGCCACAAGAAAATTGTTTGGACCATGTATTTCAATACTTCCTCAGGATGCTACAGTCATACAAATACAACCATTGAGAGGCTCCATTCAAACATGGTACTGATACTGATGATAAAGGTACTGATGATCACCATGAAATCTTGCATTCCTCCAGGGCTTTAACTCTTTCACATCCACTATCAGATGGAATTAAATAATTCTTTGGCATGAGAAAAAAAATTTTTTTCACTCTCATTTCAAGTGCCAAGGAATACAGTAATGTAAGTCTCTAATATGTCAGGTGAAGTAAAGCAATGTGAAGTTTTTAAATTGAAACAGCTTAGTCACTGAAGCTACCCCAGTCATAGATTTCTTATCGTCTCTGTTACTCTCAGTAAAACTAAGGGGCACTTGGTACTCAAGTAAAATTTGTATCCCCAAGAGACAAATCGTTCACGATAGAGTTCTCTTTTCCAGCCACCTACTCTTTTGCAGCTTCTGAAATTCAGGTTCACGGAAAAGACCCCTATCTGAAGCTTAATTTGCAAGCTGAAAAAATGCAACAGGAAAGGTACTGCAACTTCACAAACAGCTGTTTTATTAAAGGGGCTTTCTAGACTTAAAGCCTTGTCCAGATGCAAGCTACATCTCTCTCCCAAAGTTTTCCACTTTCCCTGCGTCACCAAGTCTCAACCAACAGCACTGATGGTTTTGCATGCAACCTTCTAGGCAGACAATGTGGACCTGAGAGCGGATAAATGACTGTTAGTAGTTTAGGAAAAACCGCATAGCAGTCTCCACTGTTTATCCCCATTAGGCATTGAAAGCACACTTGCAAGACTCTCTCACCTTGAAGAAAAAGCAGAGTAGGCTGTCCTGAAATCTGGAGACTTACGAAAGTGGTATTAGCTTGACTTCTTTTAAAATGTCAGACTACCTCTTCTGTTCTTGCTGCCACTTCTTCCAAGAAGCAGCACGGTGCCCAAGCAAGAAATAAGTGTTATGTCAACTAAAGAGGCTTAAAGGGGAAGAAAATGTGATCTAAACAAACCTCCCTGAGCAGACATCCTGCTGTAGTCTTCAATGGGAAACATTTGTTATGAAGTAATAAGAATTTGCATAATTTTGGGGAAGACTTTGTTTTCAAAGTAATTCTCTTTTTCACCTGCTTAGCCCTTTGCCGTGTATGGCTTTGGTTAAGTTTTGTTGATGGAGGCTCATGTTTAACCAACTGTTTTTAATTTACAAATTAAACTTGTCAGAAGTAGAAATCCTTCCCTTGGAACTCTTCCAATATGTCAAGAATTAATTCTAATGAAAACGGCATTGCCTAAATGCAGGATAGCCAGTCACTTATTTTATTTACACAAAGTCCTTCTCAGTTTCTTTGATAAAAGCAGCTAAATCTTTTTCCTCTTTCATGTTTTGTCAGCACTTGATTCCTTTTGTCCCTTGGCTATTTGCCTAGCTGTGGACAATAAGGCAGGAAGAATAGAAGCAGATTGTTGGAATGGCCCTCAATAAACCTAATTATGACATGTTGACTGCCCTCACCATGACACAGTCAAGGGACCCAGGCTTATTCAATTACCCTTGCCAGGTTTCTCTTTCAGACCTAAAGTTATCCTTTGACTGTTTGTATTTCTGAACAGTATTCATGTTCATTGTGAAAGAAAATCCCCTGGACTTTGAGGGGTTTTTAAGTTGATGCTGTTATTGTAGCTAATTTTTATTAACTGAATGATAACATGATAAAGAAATAGACTTTTGTTATGTAATAAGAACAAATCAGTGTGTGCTTAAAAGTTACACCTCTCTTTCCCTTCTCTTCCAGCCAGCCTGGCAGGACATGTAACCTGAATTAATAAACAAAATAATTTCTCCAACCTGCATGTCCCTTTCAACGTGATACTGAGTTGAGCTCCACAGATCGGCACTGTTGCTTCAGAGAGTCCTCTTAAGTTAAAAAATAATAATCACATGATTGGGGGTAGCTTGGAGTTCTGTTTTGTTTTTTTTTTAAACCACCAAGAAGGTTCCTTGCTGTATTAACCCCAGAGAACATAAGTTCATGGGTACCTTTATGCCAACAGGAATTTCTTCAGCTGCTGAGATAGACGGGATGCACAGTATTTAATTAAAACTCTGGCTGCTGGTTGGAGGAGCCCTTTCCTCCTCCGACAGATTGTTTAGAAATCATGCCAGTGGTTCCTGCAAAGCCAGTGTATAAAAGCTGCGTGTCAAGTGAACAAAAGAGTGGGAAAATGAAGGAATGCCAAAAATCAGCTCCTGATTCATCCTAGCTTTTAAGTCAACTAGGTCTGATAGAATCAATAGTCAATTGCGTTTAAAGCTATAGGAAGCCTAGCAGGAGTGACTGTTTTGTAAGTTGCAGCATCTCTGGGTAATTTCTTTTTCTTTTCCCTTTTTGTTTTCTCTTGAGAAACTCATTGTTCTCTTTAGGTAATTTGACAGCTCTTGGGACTATAATAGAGTAAAAAAAAAATCAACCACAATATAACAAAGTTGGTGCTATAATTTCTTGAATTTGTTCCTCAGTTCACTTCCCTTCATTAAAAAACTCCCATCATTTGGGTAAAAGCAAATCTAAACTGTTATCCATCCTGCAAGTGAATTTGGAGTTTGGTGGGGTTTTGTTTTTCACTTTCTAGGGAAATCATCTTTTTAATCTTAATGTGAGAAATCAACTTCAGGAAGGACTCTTCTTGCCGTACATAAAGATACAAAATCCTTGGCCTCTGAAGAAGAAGTTTAAATATTCCTTTTACTTCCCTAGAATGTTTTTTCCTCTGTAGGTCCCTTTCCTCGCAAATAGCAACAGTTTCAATTTCTCCAAATCCTAAAGGAATATTTTTCCTCTCGAACATTCCAACGGAATTGTACAACAGTCTTTATAAGTATTATTAATATAAATACGTAATGTAAATATTATTGTTTGGCAGTTATATTTACTTTATAGAATGTCATCTTACTGTTTAGTTTTAGTATTTGTTGATTTTGTTTTCTTTCATTCGTATACATTTGCATTCACATTGACTTTTAAGAACTGTCCCTCTGAACAATTACAAAAATGATCATAATGGTACTCTATCTATAAATAAATAGTAGCATGGAAAACAGTAAAAAGTCTTACCACTAGAAAGTTGAGTGTCCTTCCAAAGTGTTCAAATTACTTTAATCAGCAAATGTAACCTCATGTATAAAGTTTTAAAAAGTCTGCTTTTGCTAGAGTGGAAATGTTATTAAAATATCCAAGATGTCTCAATATTTTAACCTGAAGCATATGTATTTTTGCATTCCCTAAAATGTTTTAATGTTTTTATATAGTTAAATAGAATAACAAGTCTTCTTCGATTCTCAACTAGCACTTCCCTAAGAAAACATGAAAAAAAAATAAGTACAAGAAATCAAATACTCAGATCGAATACTGCTCACCACCCGAAACTTGGCATTATAAATGCCTGCCGTTTTAAAAGTTATAGTTATCTGGCTATTCAAGCTATGTTAAACAAAAGAATGCCATAACTCTCACAAATTCGACTTCTTCAAAGCTGATGGAACTCAATTCACGTGGCAGTATAAGTCAGAAGTTTGCTTATGGATACAGAAAAGGGAGTCAATAATTTGAATTGTTTTGATTTGTATGGAGTTACTCAACAAAAATTCTAATGTTGACTAAAAGTAGCTGAGATCAGATTTCTTCTTTAATCTATAGGTCAAGTAGTGACTTTCTCTCCTATCAAATAAAAATTTTAATTTGTGATTCAAAGTTCAAATTGCAAAACATTTGATCTGAGTACAGGATAATCACTAAGAAAAACAGAAACAAGCTCTTTCATATGGTAAACAGTAGTACTTATTATTCTGAATGTATAAAGGGGTACAGTTTCTCTTCCTGATATTCTAATTTTATAATGTTCTGCTTCTATTTTTAAAGATTGGTAGATACGTTGTAGCGGTATTCGCTTACAAAATCTATTTGCTTAAGATAAAACTACAACAAAATTAGAGCCACATATTTCAGATACATAAGAAAAGTTATAAATGCAAATATTAGATTGGCTATTTTATATACTCTAAAAATTCCTCAAATAAAAAAATGACTTTTCACAACACATTTTACATTGTTAATTTTATCATTTGGTCTTTGTAATTAAGGACTGTAGCATTTGAATGAACCATTGTCTATTTTCAGAATATATATTAAAAAGTTGATGAGTAGTATGTGTTGACTTCTGAAATAATTATCCTCCACAAACATAAAAGTTAAAAAGTGAGGGGGAAAATTTTTATTGAAATCTTCCCTTGTTAGGCTAGGACATCTTGCTTTGAACTGTTTTCAATGTAACAAAAAAATACTTCTTACACCCTCTCCAAGTTTCTAAAACGCTTCATAGCAAAGTTCTCAAAAAAAAACAATAAAAGTTTTTAGATGTGAACTGCTGCTGCTGCTGCTAAGTCACTTCAGTCGTGTCTGCCTCTGTGGGACCCCATAGACAACAGCCCACTAGGCTGCTCTGTCCATGGGATTTTCCAGGCAAGAATACTGGAGTGGGGTGCCATTGCCTTCTCCAGTATTATAACTCAGAAACAAAAAAACAAATCTTGTTTATCCGACTGAGTTTCTGAGAACTACAAGTGAGGAAGCTAATTTAAGTTTAAGAAATGACAGCAGAATTCGATGAAGTGAACGCACCACTGTCTTGATTCTCTCCTCGAGCCCAGGCAGTTTCTAGCTTTGACCTTGTTGGCTGCCAGAAATCTGTGCCCCTCTCTGGGTGTCAGGGAAAATGTCCAGGCACAGATGATGTGAAAGAAGGAAAGTTACCGTCCTGCTTAAGCAACTCTAACTTAAAGCAAAGTTCTCTAACCAATACCCCCAGTCCTTTCCAGCCTCATCTGGAAGCTGCAGCTATGAAAGGATGTCCAAGAAAGCAAGCGTTTCCCCAAATGGATGGGGAACAGCCAGTTGTGTCCACCTGCTCAAAAGTACAGCAAGGCCCCACTGCCACTATCCTTCCCCTGAGGCAAAAAACAGGCAGGAGCTGCTCACCGTCTAAGACACTGAGGGGCCACAGGCCTCTCCATTCTTACGCTGATTCCCTGACTGCCTGAGGCCCCACTGTTTCCTCAAACAGCTGCCCGGGCCTTCCCAAAGTCTATCAAGAGCTTCATGTGACCACAGCTGCCACAACCTGCCAGGCTGGGAAGGACCATCACCTTTACCTAGTTGTAAAGACCTACAAGAAATGTCTAAAAATTGCCAAATACACCTTAACAGCTGAGGGCACCAAGCCCCCACCTCCACCCCCAGAATTACAGTCATACCCACCGACCTGTACACAGTGAGTGGATGGAGGTTCCTCCAGATTGATGGAGCTGGTGGTCTATGATCCCTGTAAGGGTCTCCATGCAAGGACTGAGAATACTGTGCAGTAGAAGAGCCATGTGGGTGAATTCTCAGCACCTTTGGATTGCTAGACACAGACTTTGGCTCCATAGGTAAACAAGGTAGGGCATAAGAAACAAGGAAGCATCCTGGACACTTTTAAAGTCAAAGGTACAAGTGGAGGGTAACTGAGTATCAGAATTATTATTATTATCATTGCTTTGCTCTCAAACACAGCTGTGCCAGGCCCATACTGTATGTACAGGCCGCCTCTACCTTTCCCACACTAAACTGAACAAGGACAAGGATAGATGCAGTTTCATGGGACCCGAAGCTTTTATAAATCAGAGAGCCCCTGGAAGGGACACCCACAGGTGAGGGGCTCTGGAACTGAAGGTTCATCAGCTCTGTGGTAAACCCACCTCTGCCCAGGACTCCTCTCTCATTCTTCACTTGAGAGGGCCAAGGAGAGATGGGAGCTGTTTCTAGGTGCTCGTATGCACTGTTGTTAATACTTGCAAAACATTAATCAAGTCTAAGTGTCAACTTTGGGGGCTCAGCAGTAAGCCAAGATCATCAGAGTCAACAAACCCAGCAGGCTGTTTCTGAACCCCACATATCACAGGTGGACCAAATGCCAGGGGTCCTCCAAAGCCACATGTTTCTGAGCTCTCCAGAATGCCAGCACTGAGACTTTAGGAAACTCTTACATTCCGGAAGACTCCTGGAAGTGCTTCAGAACACTTTCCAGAAGCTCTCCTAGCCAGTGGATCCATCATAAATGCCCCTTGGGCCCTATCTGTTTTGAGGAGGAGAACCTCACTTCTTCTGACCACTGACAACTATCCAGGCACCACTGGAAGCACGGATACCCAAATCAGATATCTGCCTCCTTGGAGGATTGTGAGCACAGAGGCAGGATGGGCTCCAAAGTGCCCTCCCTGGCTCCAAGCCAGAACAGACGCTGCATGTCCTTCCTCTGGCCCTGCTTTTTGCCGGAAAGCCCAAAGGACACAAGCCAAGGCCCTTCCCTGCCATCCTGGATGTATCGGAAATCCACCTGCAGGGGAGAATGCTCTTGAGCCCCACCTGGCCCTGCCCCCCCATGAGTACTCAGTGGGGTACCATGCCCTGGAAAGCCACACTCACCAGCAAAGAGCTTCCTTGGAGCAGAACTAATCCTGCCCATCCACAGTGAAGCTGGTATCTGCTGGGGTGTGACCTGAGGGGCATCAGAAACCTGCCCCTTGCCTCCATCAAAAAGCTGTCCTACATGGGTACCTGGAATTCTGCCACTGGGAGTTCATTCCTCTATGCCAGGAAACCAGCTCCCAGGGGCCTTTTAGAAACTGCAAACATCCTTAGGAAGGGTAACAGTTGAGTCTTCATGTGAATGAGGTAAAAGAAAGCTCAGTGGAAGCAATGGTAGGTGTGTGCGTGGAATCAGGGTACACAAGGGGAGAGTAAACCAGGCAGAAAGAAGCAGGATGGTAGGGAGACAGGAAAGGAGAGGGAACAGCAGCTAAGACTGACCTCCCCCTTGTTACCCAAGGTCAGCCCATAAAGCCCTTTGTGAAGGGCAAGTGACAAAAACTTTTCAAGGAGTTTGGGAACAGAGGATTGAGGGCAGGGAGATTATCAAACATCCCTGTAAAAAACCCAAACTTGGGACTACCCTGGTGGTCCAGTGGCTAAGACTGAATTCCCAATGCAGGAGATCCAGGTTTGATCCCTGGTCAAGGAACTAGATTCCATATGCCACAACTAAGAAATGGTGCAGCCAAATAAATGGTCTTTAAAAAAAAAACCAAACTTGTTCCAGTAACATCACTTCTTATTAAACTATGGTCTGGGTGACCATCTTCTAAAGTTTTTCCAAAAGGATTTTCCAAGAACCAGAAATGTCAATGTGAAAGATAGTCATTGTCTTCCCAAATGAATTTAATTTGAGCTTTCAATTTTAAAAATAAATAAATAAAAAGGATTCATTTCAGGGGAAAAATCGTTATTTTTAAACGAGTAACATTAAATTATAGTAATTCAATAAAATGATGAAAGTTCGCCAACCAGCAAAATGAAGACCAAATTCGGCTCTCTCTGTCATTTGTATTTTGTAATAAGGAAATTGTTCCTCTCCTTATCTGCCCAAGGTATCTGCTAGGACTCCACTGGGAATAAAAGCTTGTGCAGTGGCTGTTGGTTTCAATTTTTCTAAAAAGACAAACCACATGACACAAAGGTGTGCCAGGGAATGAGTACTTGACCTGAACACGATTTGTTTGTTTCCACATCCACTTATTGAACCTCTGATGAAAACAAAATGAGGCAGCCTTCCCAGCCCCCAAAGAGCTTTATGCTCATGACGACCCAAGAAAACCCACTTTCCACAGGCAGGACGAAGGCAGAGGTTAAGGCTCAAAAAGTTCAGACAAAAGCCCAGGAGCTAAATCCAGAATAAGCCAGGGCTTGAGTTACCATCCGGGCCCTCTACCTGGAACTGATTCCCTGTAGAATGGGAGAAATTCCCCGAATCAGGCATCCCGCCTCACCCCTGCACTCTTAGCCAGCCGGGTTCTTCACAGTTTCTGATCCGATGCTAAGTCCGCAGTCCTTCATTTCTTTGCTTCTTTCAGACAAAACTTCAGCGAGATTTCCGAGCTTGGCAGGGCTAGCCAGTCACCACAAGCAGACATTGGCTTCTGGTAAGAGGCTACACAATTTGCTTTTCTACAGGCCCCTGATAAATACGTGTTGCGTGCACACGAGCCCCAGATGTGTCCTGTAGGAATAAAGTTAGGGCAAATCTACTACCTGGACAGTTTCCATCCTGGTTAGCTTCCCACATCCTATTCGGCCCTGGCGTCTTGCAGGTTCCCCGGATGCCTCGAGGAGACCCGGATGCACTGTGTAGGCAGGACTGCAAGTTCCCAGGATGCACTGGGAGAGATCCCATTTATCTGCTCAACCTCCTGACATGGGCTATCATTACCCTTTAGAAATAGTCTGAGAGGATGTAATAAGTTCTAAAGTTTCCAAAATATATCCAATAATTCCAGGCACTGAGATCCCAGTCACTTGAGAATCGTGCAATGGAAAGTTGAAGCGTTTCTCCAGATGAATTCATGGGTCTGTTTTTAAAAAGTTATAAATCTAAAATTCAGAGGGGGCAGCTCTCCCAACGAACCCCCTGCTCCCTAATACTAAGCCAATTTCCCGGAGAACGCCTCAGCCTGCTACTTTCTTTACCTCTGTGATCAGAACAACGTGAGGATATGTGGAGAATCTGAAGTATGGTTACTCTGCTGACATGGACCCAAAAGCCACTGATTTTATATGGTCTAAATTTCTGTTGAGAGCGTCACAGCAAGCTGACAAACAGGTCAACAATTTTCCTCGTTGGGATTAACCTTCGCAATATCCTCCTTCCTACATGGAGGCCTGCATACTTTTGCAGGTAGTAATCAGATGTCACAAATTATGGGCCTGATTCAATCCAAATTATGCACAGAGCTGGGAGAGGGGAAAAAAGCTGCTTTTGATTCTTCTCAGCTCTTTGCAGATGCTCTAAATGCCAGGCCTGTTTACATCCCCAACTGACTCCTTTGGAGTTCCATAAGCCAGTTGGAGGGGAAGCAGGAAGACAACCAAGGCACCCAGATAGCCGTTTCTATCGAAGCACAAACAAAAGCTCTAGCGTTAGGAAAACCCACTTTCTTGCCTCCTGTCTAGTAGAACACTGCTACATGCTGCAGGGCTGGCTGCAGGAACAGTCAAGAAAGAAGACCTGTGTTTGTTTTTCTGTTATTTTTAAAAACCGAATCAAGATTTTGATTTTCGAAAATAAATCCTTAACATTTAACTTGTTCTCCTGTTTCTGAAAGGCTCAGTCCTGAGAAGGAATGACTTGAAATATTGACCTTAAAATATTTATTGGCATTCACATCTCCAGCTTTCTCTGGGGGCTTTGGAGAGGGTTGTTTTTCTCATGCAGTTGGAACACAGTACTTTCTGGCTCATTCTGCAGATTCGAACTTCCAGCTTAGGTAAGCCAGGTACTCAGCAGCATCAACAACTGAATTCCTGAGCATCAGATTTAAGGGAAAATGGGCTGAAATGATTTGAGGGAGGCAAGGTATGTGCAAAAATATAAAAAGTCTTTTGTGCCCAGAAGGGAATAGATACATACCCCCTTAAAAGTTCATAAAATTAAAAACCAGCCCTTACCAAACTCAAGAAAACCCTAGAGAATCAGGCCAGCACTTTTTCAAAAATGAGAAATAGAAGACTGCTTTATTATTCATAACCTGCTGTCTTACCAGTTCAAATCTAATTTGGTAACCCTGAGAGACAATTTCTCTTATAACTAAACAATCAGAATAAGTTGTCTCTGAATTGTTCTAAAAACTACCAATAGTTTTTCCAGTATAGAAAGAAAAATAAGTGCTTAACGTATGTGTACTAGTTTCGACGGAGGCAGAGTGAAATAAACAGTAGATAAAAATAGAATAAAAAGAGGCACTAATAAGTCAAGGAAAAAAACCTTTCCTTGGATTTAGAGAATGTTCCATTTGGAGAAATACCAAAATACTGGAGGAATTTCCAAGCAGAAACTTCAAAACCTATGTTCCTAGCTACATACAGTGGTAGAAGGAAGCGTCTCTTTTTTCTCGTACAAGTGGCCACAGCCAAACCTGCACACACTCCATGTTGAACATTCCTTCACCATTTGTTCTCAACGCAGGACCCAAATTCCACTAAAGCGATCAAAATCACTAATGTCGTACCCTTTGTCCCTACCATGGAGGAATTATTTTACAAACAAACTCACACATGTGCCAAATGGTGCTGTGGAATTGGAAACACTCTAAATGCTGGCAAATAAATCATTTGCCAACAGGATGGAATACTATGCAGCTATACAAACAGGCTGAGGAGACCCTCAGCCTCTGATGTGGAGTGATGGCAGAGATATATTCGAAGGTGGGGCGGAGGGGGAAGCAAAGTGCAGAAAAGTTTCTACAGTGGGCTACCATTTGTGCAAACAAAGGAGGAGAGAATATTTTTAAGAGAGAAAGAAATACAATTGCTTGTTTATACAGCCTCTCTAGAAAGACAATCAAGTTACTGAGTGACTTGGGTGAGAGGAAACTTGTCCCTGTGCACCCATTTCTATCTTTTGAATTATGTACAGAGTGAAAGGTTTACTCAATCAAAAATAAATATGATTTAAAAATCTGGGGAATTCCCTGGTAATCCAGTGGTTAAGATTTCATGCTTCTGATACAGGGGACGGGGGTTCGATCCTTGGTCGGGGAACAAAGATCTCACATGCCACGTGGTGCAGCCAAAAAATAAACAATTAAAAATTAAAATGCCATCTGACAAAGCATGTATTTCACTTGAGTGTTCAGATGGACAAGAGGGCAATCCTTGGAATAAAAGATCGCTTCCCTTTTGAGGCTGAGCGTTGGCCCCCATAATCCTGGAGTCCTCTTGCCTCTAAAAGCCTTAGGGGGCCAGCACGGTCCAGAAGGAAGGCCCAGGGCTCACCAGCGAATTTTTTATCAGTTCACTGGGGGCCGATTGGCCAAGGAGCCGGGCTGCCTGCTGAGACGCCTAAGCCGTGACAGCTGCATAAACTGGCGGTGCCCCAGCCTGACCTATTTCAGAGACAGGTCAGCTCAGTGCATGCGGGGATAAGAAAACAACCTTCCTTCTCTCCAGTGGCTGCACTGGCAAGCTGCTCCAGCGGGGGAACCGCGGGGCAGGAGCTCTCCAGCCGCGCCCCTAACCCCAGTCTTACAAACCAGGCTACTTTCTTTTCACCCTCACATAGCACCCCAGTCACATAGAAGTCCCCAGCTTTGCGGACTAGACAGAGTAAAACTGAATAGCGAGGTCACTGAAATGTATCCCACCACTCCACCTCCACCCCCACCCCCGCCCCAGCTTAACAAATGCTATTTTGGAAAATTTCCTTAATATTTCTGAACTCAAATTTTAAAGGAGGGAGATTAAGAAGAATCATGCAGAAAGCTTTAAGAATGCACACCATCTCACATGCGGAGCCATAAAGACATTTTAGAACAAGGAAGCAGGCTGAAGAAGGGACACGATGAGGAATTCTACAAACACAAACAAAGGATTCCGCCAAGATTTCAGGAGTAAGAACGTATAGACATAGACGAGATCCATTTTCAAAAAGCAACTTATTTGTCAGTTAGTAAGGGGAGTGAGGGAAGACTTGTGCAAATACACAAAGAAAACAAAGTTTGATTTGGAAGAGTTTTCAACAACCAAGTTAGTCTAACAGAGAAAAATAAACTTTCAGATCAGGAGAAAAAAGTAATTAAGAAATATCTTTGACATCCCAGCAGATGGTTTTTGAATTTTGCTATTTTTCATACCTATTAAATCAATACAGACTATTCTATTAAAGAGTTTCTTATAAACTCAATTTTTTCTGACTCAGTGAAAGTGGAGTTTGTGGTGTGCTTGAGTGTGTGCATGTATGTGTGTTGGTCTTCATTGTTGCTCCTAAGCCTGAATTAAGCTTTTATCTGCCCTTGGGCAGAGCCCATCTGCCAGCAGACTAGTCACTTTCTGTAAGTTCGGAGGTTTTCCCTCTACAAGGTTTTGAGTTTTCCTATGAGATAGGTATAACTTGCACCTTCTCGTTTCATTCTCATACCACTCAGGGAAATTGGTACAGTATAATATGCCCCCCGTCTTACCAGCTGTCAAAACTGAAGTTCAAGGGATCACACCCAAAATGTGCTTGGTCTCAATTTTAGAGCAAAAATTAGTGATGTAAGATAGACTACTTTTACCTTGGGTGCTATGCTCTTAAAGGCAAGCAAAGACATGATAAAGGACTTTGGGGTGTGTTTAAGTCAGACAAGACTCAATTGTATTAGTGAACCTCAGTTAGGAAACCAGCCAAGTGGGGATTCAGAAAGAAGGAACCTGTTGCTTTTTTTTTTTAATAATAAAATGAATTGGACCAATTAATTTTCTTTAGTTCAGGTTAAGCTTAACCATGGTAATTGGAAGACACACACACCCTGTGGCCAAGATTTTCTTAATCATAATAATATATTTGAATACTGGAAGAATTTTTTAATATGTGTTTGAAAATAGATTCTATGGGTCAATATAAAATAAGATTTTTTTTTCCAAAAAAAAAAAAAAAAAGATAAACCCTATAAAAGAAAAACTATGCTAATACCCCCAGACAATGCCTAAGTGCCTGTTGACTGGGTAAGTTGATGCTTATACTAGGGCTTGCCAAAAAAAAAGATATAGTGGCTGTACTTCTCCTTTATCTGTGTACTTGTAAAAATCATAAGCCAGGCTCTCTATTAAAAATGTAAATTTGTACATGACCATGTAAGCCTTGACTGTGACAGTATACAAAAACCAATTCCATAAGGTAAACTGCACAAAGCCATTAACTTTCCTTTCTTAGCTACTCTATCCTAACATACTTATTGTTTCCATCTAATGACATAAGGCCAAGCACACCGAATTCTGCAGTTGTTTCCAGAAATATGCCTACCATCTGATTATAAAATCTTTTTAAATTTCCACTTAAGCCTCCTTAGCTGTACTATTTGAATTCCAATATGATCCTGAAAATTTTTAATGCTGAAAGTCAGTGGTATTTCCTCTCCCCCAAACCTATGTTAGCCGGCCAAGAAGAATCTCCCACTCTTGTCACAAAGCATTTTGATCAGCTATTTTAAAACAGATCTAATGGAATCAGATCCAGAATGAGTGGGATATTGGTTCCTAGAATCAAAAGTTTATATTAATATAATATTGTAGACACAGTAAAGCTGGCCAAATAAAAGTACATAAGAATCAAGAAATCACTAAGTGGGTTGAAGGAGATAAACACGGCTGGTTTGCTATTGCCTGTCATGAGTTCCAATTTGTTTTATGAAGGAAGATTCGTTTCCCAGCCACTGCAGTAAAAACTCATTCTACCTATTTTGATCGAGCTGCTTCATCACAGAGAGAAGGGGTTCTTTGTTGTTTGGGGTTTTTTTTTTTTTAAACTTAAAATCCTGCAGCTAAAATTTAAGTGTTACAAACTTTGTTATACACAACATCTAAGGTAAAACTCTTCCTCAGGAATTTTTTTCTAGGACAAATGTACACCAAATCAAATTCTAAATTTTACACCATTATCCTTTATTAAGATGCAATTACTTCTTTAAAGCGAAGTGGCCATTGCCGTGGCAGAAATTATGTCAGTCTCCTTGGTCTTCATCAGGAAGGAAGAAAAACTGACTTTGACGATAAAAATTCATAAAGCCTTTTATTGCTCAACTGTCTTCAACAACTATTTTCCATGGTTTTCATAATTCCCTTTGACAATGGTGAAACTTCTAACTCATCTGTTTTAAATAAAGATTTTATAATCCTAATGGGCATTTTGATAACTGCATGTTCCAGATACAAACTGGAAAGTATATTCTGTTCATTTGAGGGCATAATTCCATCATAGACAATGTGAGAGGATGCTTTCTTAGAAAAGAGACGACCCCATTCCAGCAAAAGTTCAGCACTATTGGAGTTCAGCATTTGGCCCAATACCACAACATAAAGCTGAAAGCTGAACTGTGCCACTCTCCACCCAAGACTGGGACGAATGGGGTGAGGAAACCTTTCCCAGCAGAGTAGAGAATGGTCCTCTGTCCCCACTTTGGTGTGTATCTTCCAAGAGAATAGCACCTTCTGAAATTCTCTTTCACTTTCTTCAACCACAATTCTCCACCTAAGGTAGCCAGCACTTTTCTATTTCAACAATAACATCAAATATTTTTTCTAACCTTATTGAGATATAATTAACATAAGCCCACTGTCAAAGTCAGTAATTCTGCCTTGGTACTGAGGTCAGGCTCCACTCAGAGTAAGACTCTGTGTCCCCCTGGCAGTATATGAACACATAGCCTGATATCCAAGAGGGGATTTCACTCCACATGTATGTGAAACATGAAATACACATATACGTGAAAAATGCAGCGAAGAATGCTCTAGCACTGCATCTGGGCCCAGGACAAGGCAGTCATAATCAATCTGCACTGACTCACACTTCCAGCTTAATCTATTTCAGGCAGGTGTCCCAATGCGCAATGATTGGGACTATTTCAAAGGACATTTGAGCACAGATTATTAATTAATTGGGAATTATAATAGAAAATGTTAGAAAATACTCACTAATGATTCTGACTCTGTATGTCAAGATTCATCTTGCTCAAGGGTGAATGACATAGTAAAATAAAATCAAATGAAATAAAAATAAGTCTCTAAGCACAATTATTTAGTAGAGAAGTGAACAGAGAAAGGGCTTCAGAAAATCCACCCCCACAGGCAGATCCAGGATGCTCAGTTGAATATTCAAAGCCGAATCTGGCATAAATTTCACAACCTCAGTTAGAGTGATTTGTTGGAATTTGCAAATTAAGCACAGAGATGGTATTTCCAAAAGAGCCTTTGCAGGAATTTTAGCTCTCATAATAAAAGAAAAATCTTTCCAAATATATTGAATTCTTAAACCAAAAAAAAAAAAAAAAAGTCTAGCAGTTCATCGAAAAATCAACAGTCCAAAAAAGTCATAAAATTATTCAGGGAAATATTTTCCCTAGCATTCAACAGCAGTGCTGAGTATGAATTGGGAAGCTGTGCTGTTACTTCAAATTCTGATGACTCTAGAAAGTGTAATCCACAGGACAAATAAACCTTTCTGTGTGTGTGTGCAACTGGGTATAGTTTACTGCCAGCATAATTCATAGTGACCGACTTATAAATAAACTCTAACGATGCACAAACTACACACACAAACAAACACATATCTGCTCCTACACTGTAGGAGGTTTAAAAATATACATGGGACTCATCTAACCATTCATAAACAGAAAAATTGTGGAAACATATGTAGGGAAATGCAGTTAATCTAACTCCCAGTTTCCTGTGTATTTAATTATTCCCCACCTAGTTTTACATAAAACTCTGACATCTTGCCTTTACATCATTCCAGCTTGGAAAGCAACTTCAGTAAAACTTCCATATTTAGAAATTTAGTGGACACTGGGATCTTAGCTTCCATGCCTCCCGCCACCTCCCGGCCAAGGAGAATCTATTTGATGATAAATTCACCATCTTAGCTTAAGTTTTAAACAAGAAATCACCATAAGATAATTAAAAACACCCCATGAATCTCTTCTCTACAAACCTAGGACATGTAACTGGTTTCGGTTCCTATTTCTTAAAGAGAATTCGGTCAATCCTCCTTAGAGGTTTCAGAGGAAAAGGGGGATTTTCCAAGACAGATAAGTTGAAATGATCCCACTTTGATCTCAGTGGTTAAGAATCCTTCACAATGGAAGATGGCCACTGAGAGGCCGCGATCCTGGCCTTTTAATGCGTAACAATGGTATCAACAAACAGCTACTTAATCAATATTTGGCCAGAGCTGCTGAAAACTTCCTTTTCAGATTTTAATTCCTTGTTGTAAAACAACCCCAGAGCAGCCAGTGAGATAAGGCATTAAACTGACTGCTTAATTGCCTTTTACTGTCTGGTTAGTTATATATGTACATTCTTAATGGTTCTTTAATCTTTATTTACCCGCATAAATAAATTACCTGGGGTAGGACCCCACCAAACAGAACCTTCTCTGCCCCCAAGCCTGGAGAAACTCTCACCATTTGTTTGTTGCTGTTGTTGAGGCTTTTAACATTCATTGACTATCTATGTACGTTAACATTTAACCTCGTGGTTACGAAGGATTTTTGTTGTTGTTCTCAAAAATACATATACTCGTGAACGCTGAACCTGAGTTCGGTGGCAACACTGCTATTCACCTGATGAATTTCCATATATTCCACCCCTTGAACCCAGGCGCACTTGCTGGTTCCACCTCGCTGCGCGGATGGGTTTTATTGCATGGCCCTGGGGACTCTTAAATGACCCTTCAGTAATTATTACGCACTTGAAGCACCAACGTCCCCGTTCCGGTGCTATCACCCAGCAAATCAAACTTCAAAATAAACATACAATTTCAAGCATTAATTAGAAAATCTGCATGTTTTCAATAAAGCTATAAAGTAAGCCGACAGCAGTCAACCAGACAAAACCAACCAGCGAAAAAGAAAGCTACAATCTGATCTCGGTTGCTTCCTTTCAAATCGGTCCAACGGCAAAATCTTTACCGTTACCTCCTTGAAAAGAACACAGCGTGCTATTTCAATTTTAATTCAAGTTCTGATATTTCCCATAGATTTTTAAATGGGTGATATTTCCTTGTTGAGTATTTTAAGCGCTATAGAAAACATTAAATTTACCCCCCCCCCCCAGACAAGAGACGACATTGGGGTCAAATTCGTGATTCTGACAAATGGAGACCTGGCTGTCCACTTTAATAAAGGTTCCGATGCCACAAACTTAAGATCTTATAGCTCATGATTTTAATCTGTGGGAAAGATTTCCCCCCTCCCCCCCCACCCCCGCCTGACCCCCGCCCTTTGCCTCGCGCCCAGAAGTCCTTCCCTGCTAACTGGTGGGGTGGGGTAGAGAGGGGGCAGACACGAAACTGCCTTCAGTTCCCCCTCGATTTCAATAGTGCTCCTGTTAACGATAAAATGTTCATGATCCCACAGGAAACGAAATCGTTCCAGAACCTTTAAAACGTCAGTACGTGTTTGTTTTATCGTATGCCGAGCTGAAAAGATGACGTCGTCTTCGTTAATTTTAGAAAAGCTCACAAGTTTGCAAACTCGAGCAAAGCTTTTGTCACTTTTACTTTCTCAAATCAAAAACAACAACAACAACAACTGCTTTTCATAAATGTCAAATTGAAAGGGATCGATATAAAAGGAGGGTAAGCTCCAACCGACCTATGCTTGGGTCTCTTGGCTCAAACTTTGAAACTGTTGCAAACCTCCCACGCTAGCTGGTGATTCTTAAAAAGGGTTAGGGTCCTATGAAAGTGTATCTCCAGCCCCAATCAAAACATCAATTTGGCAATCTGGCCTCTTTCCCCCTGCACCCCCGAGCTGCCACTTCAAAGCTGCTGCAACAAGTCAGTAATTGTAACTTTGCATCTAAATATTTAAGCGAGAGTCTTGCAGTCGCGTGTCCATTTACAGTCCTCATCTGTCCTCTAATTCCATTACGGCACAAAGCAAAAATGTTTCCCAAAACTCACAAACAGGAAAAGCGTCACCCTGCCGCTGGTGGAGGAGGAGGAGGAGGCTGGGGGAGGAGCTGATGAAGGAGCAGTTTCTATTGATTAGTCACCGCTTTTGTGTTAAGGGCTTTCTTTAAAATAAGAGGGGGGGAAATGGGGGGAGGTTGCAGAAATTTCACTAATGTGAGCCTCAGGCAAGGAAGGGGAAAAAAGAGGAGAAGAAGGAGGGGGAGGCGGGTTGTGTCTAGATGAAAGTGAGAAGGACATAAAGGAGGCGATTGAGTAGGCTGCAGCCCGGCGAGCTAAGCTTCGAGCCGGCCGGAGCGCAGAGGAGGGGGCGGCGCGGCGCGGCGCTTTGGCTCAGGGCGCAAGAGTGGGGGCCGTGCCCATTGTGGCGGCGCCCGCGGGCCCGCTCCGCCGCGCCGGGGGAGGAACAGAGGCGCCCATTGAGTGGCCGCGGCTCGGGCCGTGCCCACAGCCCCCCGTTGCCGCGACCGGGGCTGGGTTTCTGCGGCTGCGCCCGGTCGGCTCTCGGTGCCGACTGGGGAGGGAAAGGAAGGGGAGTGAAGAAGGTCCTGGGAAGGGTGGGGGATTCCTGGCCGCCCAACCCTCTCCTTCCACCCTGGCAAAACAGCTAGAAGTGTAGATCCAAGGAGGGGCGCGCAGTCTGTTCCGCGCCAGGGCGCACGGGCCTGCGCGCACCGGGTCGGGCAGCCACGGTCTTCTTGGATGGGGCGACGCACAAGGCAAAGTTGGGAAAGTGAATGGGGCCATCTAGAACGCGACCCTGGGGAGAAAAACGAGAGCTGTTCTGACCTCTTTTAGGGTGCCTCTCACCCTATGTCCTACTCTCTGACAAGTAGAAAGATGCACCCGAGAAGAGCCAGTCAGCAACAGCCGGCAGGCCGAAAAGGAATCCGGAACCTTCAGAAAGCGCACGCCGCCCTGCTCAGGACGCCCAAACGGCCTTCCTTAGGCCCGCCTGGGAGCTCAGACCCCTCTACCAACATTCATTCTATTTTCCAAGCCGGACAGCCTGAGACTTTTGCTGCCCAAACGACCGGGAATCTTTTTTTTTCTTTTTTCCTTTTTGAGATTTTTAAACTTCCCTTCCAACTCCATTCCCCTCTGTCCTTTCTCTGGGCCCCTCTTGCCCTCCAGGGCTCATCTGGAAAACGAGCTAGAGGTGCTGAAGAGACTGACACTGCCTCTTGCTTGACAACTCCAAATTAAATTAGACTTCAGCCTCCGAGTTGTGTGTGTGTGTGTGTTTTCAACGGGTCCAGCCCCGCTGGGGAGAATACTCTGCTTTCAAAAATGGTAGCAATTGCCCTTGAATGGCAGCAGCCCCAGCTAGACAGCCCGAAAGACTAGAAACATTTTGTAGGTGAAATGGCCACTTTTTCCACGGCTGGAGAGTCCATAAAACTTCCTGGCGCAGCAGCTCTTGGGGCTCATTGAATAATTCATCCCTCATTGCAAGCCCATAATGTCTATTCTCGGCCCTTTGTGGGGCTGTTTTCTCTTCTTTTCTCCTTGAATTATAAAAAGGTTGCCTTCCTTTGTTCACATCAAGCTGCTGCGAGCGGGAGCTTTGTCTGGGCCGAGCTAAAGTGTGAGTTTCAATGGACTCTCCCGGCTTTGTCTCCCAAGTTCATCTCCAAGTGTAGATTGTGTAGAGAAGGCCTTCTTTGTAAAAGCTGGAAAAGTTGTACAAATGTTTGACCAGCTCATTTGGGGTGTTTTGTCTCCTAGGCCCTCGGTTGCCGGTGCGGCGATGGAGCTGCGGCGCAGGCGCCTCTAGCAACAAGTAGCAAAGCCTGGCCACCTCCACCCTCCTTCCCAAGCCTCCTTCTGGGTTCAGTGCCTGCAGGGGCCTGTTGGGTTTGGGGTTGGCTGGCTTCTTGCCTTCTTTCCTCCCCAGCATCTCCAATACAGCATCTAGACCAGAACTAAAAGCCAGGCATCCTCTCAGAGACCAGGGCAGAAAGGCACCCCTTCAAAAAGAAGGGCTGACACTGAGTCCTCTGCTTCAAAGGAGGGAAGCCACAGGGTATGTGTCTTCTTCACTCAACCTGCCCTGGGTTTTTATGTCTTGATTGCCCGTGTGTGCCAGAGCACCTAGGCATCGGTTTAGCCCTACAAACTGTGGTTTGGATTTGTAACATCTAAGTCTGTGTCTCTTCGAAGTTGTGTACAGATTTGGTATTGATTTGTAAAGCTGCCGGCTCCGGAGGGCCAGTGGCCTGCGCTGGAGTTGAGCAATGAAAGTAAAAAAAGCGACCAGTTTCCCGAACCACAGTCCTACCCAGGACACCACTGGCGGAGGGCTCAGATCCAGTAGGTCGAAGTAGTTGACCGCTCCAAGCCCACTTGGAGAGCCGTCTGCCCTTCTAGGTCAACTCAAAAGTCCACGCAGCCTCAGGAGTCTCAGCCCCCAGCAAGGGAAGGCCATGCATGGGTGGGAACACTGGGCAACTCCTGACCCTTTGGGCCTCGAAAGAGGTGCAACCATCCCCCAAGCAAAAAGTGCTGAGAGGCAGAACTGCGGAGACTCTCCTTGTGCCAGGATCCCTTCCCAGTTCAGCTCCCACGGGGTTGACTTTTTCCGTGGGGCTCTGAAGATAACCCCAAGCCTACATGTAAGGCTCCACAGGGGAGGTTCTTCTCTTGAGGCTGACAGATCACAGCCAAGGAGAAGACACCCCTGGGAAGAGAAAGTGCACCCACATTGTGAACCCAAGAACCCAGAAACCCCTTGCTTGTAACTAGATCTTAGGCTTGTTTTTCTTCCCAGGCACACACAGTTCAAACCCTACCGCACTTGAAGATCAATTTAAAACAAAGGAAAAACCACCGACGTACATATATACATTTATAAGGCAATCAGTGTGATGTAACTTTGAGAACCTACTGCTTTCAAGAGTTTTGAGTCTCTTTTCCTCTCCCCTGTCTACCCACCTCCTCAACCAAGGAACTCTTGGGAGACTCTGGGCCTTTCCTAAGGGCACAAAAATTTCCTTTAACCTCAGGAGGCTCAAAGACTGGCCCCCAGGCCCCAAACTGCTCAGATTCAGTCTTACTGGCCTGCGGGCAAGAGGGTAGCCCCTCAGCCAGACCGTAATTTGTAGTTCTAGATTCCGAGAGACTGTGAGTGGTGCTGAACAAAGATTTATGAAACAGAAAAGAGAGAGAGAAAAAAGATTTTTGTTTTCAATGAAAGTGCATCTCGGGTCTTTCTCTTCAGTGCTCTTACCCGGGTGCAGTGGATACGAGTGAGGAGGGACCGTGACATGAGCCGAGGAGGCGCAGCCCTCGAGCCTCCAGGGTCAGAGCGCGGAGTCCGAGAGGCGCTGGCCCGCAGGCCGCCGCTCAGAGCGCCGCCGCTTACCTCGCTCGCTTAGGATGCCGTCGATGCTGTGTTTCGCTTTCTTCTCACTCTCCTCTGCCTCCTTCCTCTCCAGGTCGGCCTCCTCCTCTTCGCCTTTCCCGAATTTACTCCTCAGGATGCGGCTGATGGAACTCACTGGGGGCGGGAGGAAGAAGGGGGCGCAAACGACTGAGATTTTCAGGATCATGCTGGAAGGGGCTCCCAGCTCCTAATCGGAGTGGGAGTGAAGAAGGCCTGCCCTGCAGAGTTTGCTTCTGTCCCCTCCTGCATCTTTGGGCATCCTTGTCCTTCTACACCCCGCCTCACCCTCCCACTCAACCTGCCCCCACCCCACCCCCATTGTATGATCTTCTAGGATCGCGGAGACCGCAGCCTGGAAAGCTCACACCTCCGGGTTAGGGGCTGGGAACAGCCGTACGGGTCCTCTCTCCCCAGTAGGCAGCCTCCCTCCTGACCCCACAGACGGGTCTCTAGATCTCCAGTCTCAGAGAATTCTCCCGCCAGCCCACCCGGCACACCCCCACCCCAAGCTGAAGGCATTGCGCCCCGCGGTTCGCGGTATGGCAGGAAGAAGGAGAGCGGCCCCATCCCCTGCAATTCGACTTTTTTCTTTTGCGACCATAAAGGGTTTAAATTTCAACTGCAGAATCGTTTCCTATTGTAAAAATCAAAAGAAAATGCACTCTTCCCCGTTTATTTTTTCCAGATTCCAGTCTGGTAAACAAATCCATCCTCTGAAATATCTCGTTCTCGCAGGGGGGGGAAAGGGAGTTTCCTTCTAATTAAAAACAAACCCGTGCGCCCTCGCGCTCGCTCTGCTCTCGCCCCTATTCTCCCTTCGCCTCTCCCTTCGCCTCTCCCTGGCCGCCGGGGGCGCCGGATGGTCCCTGGGACTTTCCCGGAAAAAAAATCTCCCGGCCATTGCCGAAGCCTCCCCTCCCGTGAGCGCACGGAGAAGCCTCGGCTGGCGCGGCCCCATCTCCCTTCGGTTAGGGTTACCAAAACATTTGTTTCTCTTTAAAAGGGAACATCAATATTAATAAACGCTTGGCCTCCGCCTCGCGTTTCCTGCCCTGCCCCTTCGACAGAAACCCTCTTTGGGGAGCCCTGAGCGGCGGTCTCTCAACCCCAGGATAAGCAGCTGATCACTCCCTCCATAAAACGGCTAGCTCGTAAATATTTCAGAGCCCCGGGAGGGACCGCCTCCCGATCATCCAGATCGATCACTGGGGATGATTATGGTTCAGATGGCCCGCCCGCGTAATAGCGACTGACGCCTAGCCTTGGGAAGACGCAGATGAGCCTGGTACCTGAGGGTACGGTGTTTCGATCACAGACCGCGTCCTTGAGTAATTTGTCTCGAATTTCCCAGCTGAACATGCCGGGGTTCTCTCTTTTGTATTCCTCTATTTTCTTCTCCACGTCAGGCGTTGTCACCTGCTTTAAGAGAACCGGCAGACCGGCGTTGGTACCCAGGTCTCTGGGCCAGATGTGGCAGCCTCACCGCCTCCAGGCCTGGTGGCATTCTCCTTCTTGTGCCCCATGGCAAGTTTCCCCTGGTTAGCAAAAGGACCCCAACTCTCTGAGCAGTGTACCTTAGAAAAGGGCAGAGAGAAAACCATCCCAACCCTCTCCTCCCTAGATCAGCTCTCACAGTTGGGATAAAATAAAAAGAGGTATGACCTCTTGGAAGGGGTGTACTTTCTGATCCGTGGGAATAAAGAAAGGCAACCCTTTACGCTGAATCAACAGGAAAACGAAACTAAAAAAGGAAGGCTTGAAAGAGGAGCAGAAAAAAATCAGGTTTGATCTGTAACTTGGGCCTTTTCAAAGGAATTCAAGGTTTTAGCTCAAGTGAAGAGCAAAATGAAACGCAAAAGTTGAGTGTCCATTAAAAATCAGAGTGGTAGCAAATATGATTAATTGGAAAGACAGGCTCTTTATTCCACTACCACCACCACCACCCCCACCCCCCTCCAAGAAAAAGAGTTTCCAGAGATTCTTAGAGAGGTTGCAAAGCGGGCTGGCATGCGAGGAAAGGCAGTTGTCTGGAAATTTTCAGTTTACCAGAATCCTCCTTTCGGTTTTGCCCTGTGGCAACCAGAAAATTATACTGGATTTTCCCCACATCCAGAAAAAAGGGCAACTGTAGGCAATCCCCTCCCACTCAGCCATAGCCAGTGTGATTCTCTTTCCTTTTGTAAGGAGAACCAAAATAATTTGAGGATAGCACCAAACTGCCTTTTAAAAGCCAAGTCATCGGCTCATTACAAAGAAAGCAAATCACCCTAGCTTTGGACTCCTTGAAGACAATTTGGACTGGAGGCAACTGGGGAGAAGAGTTGGGAGTGAAACCATTCAAAAACCCAAAGTGGCTCCTTGGATTAAATTTGGAATGGGCAGTATAGTTGCTGGGAGCTTGGGAGATACTTGGAGAAGAAACCAGCAACAGGTGAGTATAGCTTGGACACTTTGGGTGTCTGCCTATTAAAACAATTTGATGAGAATTCTAGGATTCTGAGGCATACAAAACAAATGCTTTATCTCCTTTGCAAAAATGCTAGAGTTTTTCCTTAGCATTTATCAAGAAGTACCAGCTCAAACAGCACTGTAGACCCTTCTCTTCACCACCACCACCCCCGCAACACACACACACATACACACACTTTCCCAGACTTGCAAAAAAACACCTCAGAAAGTCCCAGCTGGCAGTCCTTTCCCACTGCCCACTCTGCCCTAACTCCAGACAGGAGGCCCCCAGGGCCAGGTCTGCGAGAGCTCACCTTGGGCTTGCTGCCACCAATGGCACCAGGGCGGATGGAGCCGGTCTCCTGATACCTGCATAGGATCTTAGAGACGCAGCCGTGGGACACACGCAGCTGGCGGGAGATGACACAGGGCCGGATGCCGTGGTGGGCCATCTCCACGATCTTGTGGCGGATGTGGTTGGGTAGTGGCCTGCCGTTGATAAAAACACCTCCAAGCTGGTTGACCCGGCCCTGGCCGAGGGGAGTGGACACTGGGAACAGAAGTCAAGAAGAGAGACAAGTGGAAGATCAATTGGGGAGAGAGGAGAGCAGCCCAAAAGATGAACCCCAATTTCACACTCTTCTGGCCGATCAGTAAGTTACAGCCTTAGCACTGAAATCGCTCCATTTGGGCTCCCAACCTGAGACCCTACTTCAACCACACTTGTTCAAACTATTAAGCAATTCAAGGGCACATAATCTTGTGTGAAAGGAGCAACCAGGGCAAAATAAACTCGCTATAGTGAACCTGTCTTCCCTTTGGACCCAAGAAAGGGGACAATTTGCAGGGACAGGGGGTGGGGTGGGGAGACCTAGAGGCTGGTGAAAGAATGGCCTCCCTGCAGAGAGACGTTCACCCAGGCCTTCTGCGGCTGGCATTAAACCCTGTCTAACTGAGGGGGCCTTTCTTTCTAAGAAACTTGGAGGAGTTGACAACCCTTTGGGTTTGGGGCTAGGAGTGCTGCAGCCAAAGGTCAAAGAGGGTACTGAAAGCAAGCCGCAGGTGTCATCGCGAGTCACCTGTTACACCTCGGGCCAGAGACGACAGTCCAGTCTGCTCACAGGCCCCTCGGCTCCACTGGTGCTCTGGTTATTATTAATAATACATCCTATTTCAGACTGAGGGCCAAGCCCAGGCACCGGCAAGGTCAGCATCCCGGCTCAGGCGCCCCAACCTCGAAAACTGTCTAGAAAGTCCGAAAAAGGACTTGCAAGGTCTCCTGCCTCCCTGCAGTCCAGAACCTTCAGACTAACTGAAAGGCGGTCTGCCAAATGGGTTGTGGAAACTTCCAGATGAAGCTGGAGATAAATGAGGCCCTAATTGAGGAATCAATTAATACTAAAAATTCCCCAGCACGATTCTGCACGGGCATGCGCCACCACAACTTCTCACCCCCTAAGAAAATCCTTCCAGAATTAACAAGAGTTTAGCGAATACAGGAACAGCCGAGGTAGTTTTGAGATGCCTTCGGGGGCACAAAGTGCTGAGAAGTTGCTTGCTGGTGCTCAAAAGCCGGTTGACCCCTACCCCACCAAGGCATTTTCAAAACAACAGGGGAAAGCATACCCGCCCAGGAGCAGGCCTGGCCGCCAAGCTCCAGCAGGAGTTACAGTGAAAAGGACGCTTCGTTTACCGAGAGAAAATCGAGAGGGGATCTCGCCCGACTGTTCCCTCCGGATATGCGGGTACCCCGGGAATAGGCTCCTGGACGCGTCGAAGGAGCCCGTGGAGACCCCGGCTGGGTGGAGCAGCCTGGCCGCGGACCCACGATCTGGGCGGCGCTGAGGCCCTTTCTTACCTTCCAGCGGGAACCCGCTGCGCGGGTAGCTCTGCCCTGGGCCCGGCCGCATCATCCTGGGCACAGCTCCGGCCAGTGTGGTCATCCTGGGGGCAGCTTCGCTTGGAAATTATATCCAGGTGAAGGCGAAATAGACGAGACAGGCGCTGGTGACCCCAGGCAACTCCCCCGAGCGTGGAGAGTCCCTCCCCGAAAAGGCTGGAGAGAAAGGAGGGACCCGGAAAAGGGGGTTTGCTCGCTCTTGGTCCAAAAAGAGGCTCGAGGTGGAACCGGGGAAAGGGGGTGGGCAGGGAGGCCCCGGAGTCCAGGATCCCGAGCCCAGGGCGGAAAAGTTTAGTGCGAGTCTGGGCCGGCGGCCCCGCGGCTGGGAGCGCTGGGGAGGGGGCTCGGAGCTCGGCAACGAGCCGGGGAGGGGGGTGGGGGCGGGAGCGTGGCCGGCCTGAGAGTCTCCTCCCGTCGTGACACCGAGTGCGGGGATCTGGGCTCGGGAGCATTTATTAGTTCTTTCACCCAAAGCTTGGTCAGGAGCCCTGAGCTGCGATTGGCCGACGGGGAGACCGTCCCGGGTGGCGGAGATACGCGCTGATTGGGCGACAGCGGCCACTTTCTCTTCCCATCCCCGGCGGTGCCCAAGCCTCGACCGGCCCCGAGAGGGACCCGCGCTGCGCCTCTAACCTGGGGAAAGAAGGGTAGACCCACGGAAGCCCGGAGAGACAGTACGGAGGAGATGCCGAGACTGAAGAGGGGTCCGTGCCTCTCTGTCTGTCACTCCATGTATGCCGCTCTCCTTGACTTTCTCTGTCTGTCTCCTCGTCCCTCTCTATGTCTCTGTATGTCCTTCTCTGTCTCCGACTCGTCCTCTCGTTCTGTCTCTCTGTGTCTCTATGTCTCTGTTTTTCTACCTGTCTCCCTCTCGCCCATTTTTCTTGGCTTACTGCCAATGAAGGGGGCGCAGTTCCAATAAGAAAGCTTTGGAGCCCCCAGACCCGTTTAGTCTTCCTTCCTCTGGCCCATGCCCCTTGGCCTAGGCTTATTATGAGGGTCTTCCCTATGGGGTTCCTCCCAGAAAGAGTCCAGGATGTCCCGATAAGTTCTTTTGTCTTCACCGTCTGGCAGCCAGGACACTGAAGCTTCCTTAGGGAGTGGCCGGAGGCCCCAGTCCTGGTTACCCGAAGCCTGGGAAGGGGAAGAGAAAGAAAATTATTTCCTCTTCTTGATTAAAAAAAAACCCTCTCTCAGAAGCCCCAGCTCTAAATCTAGAGGTACAGATCCCCCAATGCTTCGGCAGAGATTCCTCTATATGTTAAAGTTTTGCCCGGCTGCAGCGTTTGTTCTCAGGAATTTATTATGGTATTCAGACTAAACTGCTGGAAAGATAAAAGGAGCAAAGTCTTGGCCAGGAGCTGAAGTGTCCCCAGCAGGATATGACGCCAGGAGTGCTGTAAAGACTGTCTGTCCTTCGAGAAGGTGCTATTGTGCACAGGCTTTTATTTATAACTTGGTAAGTGCCAGTGAGCTCGCCTCCTTCACACCCCCGAGTGCCAGCCCCGCGCTCTGCACTGCGCTTTATTCGCTCGAGTCTATTCAGAGACTGTCACTCTGGGCCTGCGAGGTATTCAGGGCCTTAATCAATCAAAAGGATGAGAATCGGGCAGGTTTTTCCCTTTGAAATAAAGGAAACAATGACTTCTGGGCTTCAAGTTCCCCCTTTTCCTTTTACGATTTTTGAATTTTTTCTGTGTTGGAGTTCTCCACCCTCTCTCGTCCTTTTCCCCCTCAACTCATTTGACAGTTTTTACGTGAACTCGGCCCCCCCCCAACCCCAACTCTCCACCCCCTAATTAAGTCAAACTAAGAAGGCAAGATGGGGGGTTGGGGGGAGTATAGCTGCTCAACTGTGTGCGAGCCGGCTTTTTAAATCTCCACTCGCAAGTGGGAAAAGCAGGGAGCTTTCATCTCAGCCCAAAGTCAAAAGGTTTGGTTGACTGAGGGATGGGCAATGGAGACACCAGAAAAAGTCTGGACACCCCCTCACCCACCCGAGGGGGGAGGCCCCGTGCATTCACATTACACTGGAGGGATGGCTGCTTAGCACGCAGCCCTGTTTAACTTGGTTTTGCACAAAATGATTCAGTTTGTCAGGGGGAAAACGTTCTCATTTCCTTCTTGCACACTTGAGGGCCACCAAAGCCTGTGTCCTGTTTCCTATGCTACTTCTCAAGAGCTGGGCTTTTTCCAAGTTTTCTGCCACTAAAGCTTGAGCGGAGGAGCCAGAGCACCTTCTAGGGTCCCTGGCTCTTGTTGGAGGAGGGAGGTACCCAAAGTGCGTTTCACGGGAGCAAATGCAAACTCAACTCGTAGTTAAAAGGAACCTGGGAGCCACTCCCCACCGCCAGCAATGATGGTGTAAAAAACTTAACAGCCAGGGCTGTGTCTCATTTGTTGCAGAGCCGAGGGGCTCGGGCTTCAAGCTCTCCCCGCGGACCCAATGCTCTCTCCCTGGGCGTTCTCTCTCCCCAGGGCCTGTGGATCCGTGAAGGGACCCAAAGCCAAAGACTCACTCTCCCAGCTTTTGCATCCTCCTTGCAACCATAGAGCCGGCAGGACCCTTGAATGGAGGTACTGCCGATTGAAATTGATTTCGAGTGCCCATAGGTGCCTGGCCAGCACGCGCATCCATTAACCAACCACCCCTTTCTATGAAAATGTACAAATGGAAACCAGAGAGGGTGGAGTGGAGACCTGTGGCCCAGGAGCCTCTCTTTCCCGGACTCCCCCACCCCCGCCCGCCAGATTGCTCTGGCGTTTATATGCCACCAGTTAACTCGACTGTTCCCCACCCTGGCAAGAGCTAGAGGAACCTGAAGACCCAGAGATGGATGGGAGGACATCCTAAGGTGCTTGAGCCCATAAGGTTGTGGGATCACTTCCAAATTCCCCAGAGTCCAAATTCTCTGAGGTTGGTAGACCCGCAGTCTGACTCAGGAGGGCCAGGACAGCAATGTTGCTTGAGACTCCCTGGCTGGTGGTGCCCACTGCAACCAAGTCAGGCAGGGGGGATGGGGAGTGTCTCGCATCACGTGAGCAACTGGTCACCAGAGGATGGAGTGGTTACTGCTTTCCCACCTGGTTTCTCAAGAAGGCACCTGATTCTGCATTCCAGCCACTCCTTCGCTGTCTTCGAAAGCTTCGGCCTCCCCTTATTTCTTTCCAAAGTCTCTCTGGAAGCCAAAGCTAGCCCACTGCCTGACTCCTGCAGCAGGAAGCGAGTCTCTACCAGGCCCCACTCCTGCCTGGAACCTGTAAGCCACTGAGTCCCCATTCTACTCATTGGCAAAGGAGTGACCCTGAAGTGGGCTCGGAAGATGAGTGCCTGCACCCTGCAGCCCCGAATCCAGGTTTGGGAGGCAGCATCATTTCTGCTGACAAATTACCCAGAAAGCAGCCGGAGAGTCTGTAGCTCAATTTTGTGAAGGAGGGTGGCGTCCTCCAGCCCTGTCTGTGCATGTGTAAGATGAAACTGGAGCCTTGAGGACAACAGTAGGATAATTCAACCAAAACAGGATCGTAACTTACCACTGCTTCCTCCAGCCCCCTCCCCACAACCCCGTTTCAGAAGCCCTTCAGGTGAAATAGACAGCAGCTTCCCCTCCCAGTTCTGGGGGAGGGGAGGACAATACCCAGCTCCTAGAAAGTTCTCCCTCCTGGCAGGATTGGATGCAGGGGTCTACAGTCAAGTCAGGTTAAGTGAAGTCTGCCTGGGCCAGGTGACACCCAGAACACAGCTCCCGCACTTGTGGGCCCCAGGCCACAGTCTTTCATGATCTATGGACTTCTTGGGCCTCTGAGAGACAACGACCTTATTCTATCCAGACACAGGCCTTAAGAGGAAATTATGATCTATGTGAAATAATGTGCCTGAACCGGAGGGTGCCTGCCACCCAGATCTTTTTTTGCCTTATCTGGAGGGAGTAGCCTCTGAGGGAGGCATCTGGCCTCCCGCCGGGTCTCAGGCATCGCAGGAGGCAGTCCTAAGGCTTGAGAGAAATGCAACGGGAAACTGTCAGTTCTTGAGAAATGTTCCCCAGGAAGAAATCAAAATGCCAGATCCTGACCACGCATTTCTTCCGGGCACCAGATTGGTGATTGCTCGGAAATAAACCCAGGCCTATCTCAGAGCCGGACTTAGCAACTGTCATCAGGCTCCCTGCAGTTTTTCGTCAAAAGCTGTGGCGCCTCTATTCTCCCGCGTTGGAAAATTGGTTGGGATGGGGTCGGATTTAGGGACTAGACAGAAATGTGGGCATCTCACTGAAATGTGGAGTGGATCAGCTGCAGTGGTTTTGCCCCTGTAGCTGGGGGAGCTGCCCCAGAAGGGGTTCTCAATAAAGAACATATGGTTTGTGAGAAAAGAAGAAAAGGAGGAAAGGAAAAAGAAGGGAGAGAAAGGAGACATAAAAAGTATTTTTTGAAAGGTGGTGAGGGAGGGAGAGAATGAATGTCACAGCAACTCGTCTCCTATTCATGTTCATTTGGTTCTGCAAAAATTATTTTTTATGCAAATAAGGAAGGCAGGATGCCAGAGCCTGTTTGGGGCTGGGGGAGGGGGGGGAGTGGCGTGGGGCGGGGAGTTCGGGAGAAGAGTCTTATAGAATACTACCTTAAAAAAAGGTCCTGCCCAAATAGGAAAGAGTGAATGTGTTGGGGGCTGGGTGGGAGGTGTTGTTGAAATTTAGAAGAGAAATTCCCGGTAACTGCTCTGCTGGTGTGTGTACGAGATGCAAACACGAAGGACCCCGTATGAAGCGATCCTGGTGTTGAAGGTAAAGATTGAGGGGTCTTGGAAAGGGGGTATTATTGGGACCAGCCTGGGTCTTGAGGAAGAGAGGAGGTGTGCAGGCCAAATTGGGGGTCTGAAGTGGGGTTCGAGAGCAGAGCTGGGAACGTGCCCATGACCGCTGGGGGAAGCAGGAGGTCTTGGGGTTTCCTTGACATTGGGAGCAGAAAGAAAGGCAAATGACCACATCTGGAACTCCTGCCCCAGGGTGCCTGGAGGGAGTGTCTGGACTGTGAATTCAGATGGAGTGGTGTGGGGTGCAGTGTCCAGTGGGAGGTCCGGGGCAGGATAGGAGCAGAAGGGGTGGGCAGGGAAGGAAGGGAGCAGGGTGGACTAATAGGCCTTTCTCTTTGATCAGGCCAGGTCTCTCTCAGACTCCGAGCCAGCATGGTGAGCCACCACTGCCTCTCGACCTGAATCCCTTCCAAGTCCACAAACAATTTCTCTCCCAGGGGGATTTCACAGGGAAAAGAGTGAGGCGGGTGACACAAGGAACAAGAGAGATCCGGCAGGCTGTTCAAACTCAGCCACAGTGAGGCCCCGGGAGCCTAGGGCAGCAGTGCTGTGAGTCTGGGACCTGCGGTCCCTGGGTTTCCAAAGCCAATCGAGGGGTGGGGACTGTGCTGCCAACTCGGCAGAGGAAACGCAACAGGTTGGGGAGCTGGAAGAGGCCAGTCTCGGGGATTTGGCTAAAGCCCTGAGGAGCACGGGTGGGGACTAAATGGAGATTCTTAGGAAGAGGGTTGCTTGCAGTCTGCCTCCCGACCTCCCCCACCCCTTGGAAGCTCACCTGGCATGAGGGGAGGGGGGTTCCTCACCCTGGGGTACAGCCGGATCACTCTTCTTTTCAAAGGTGGAGGAGAGGAGGAAGAGGAGAAAGAAAGGAGGGAGGAAGAAAGAAGAAAAAAACAGAAAAGGAATTCACCATAACCAAAACCGGTTACCTTAGCCCTTCAGATCTCTAGATACTACGACGGACACCATGTTCCTTTCTGGGTCTTAATCTTGCTCTCCATTTCTCTTCCCTGCTGGAAAACACCTATTTCCCTCTTATAAACAAAGTTTCTCTTTCTGGTGCTGCTGCTGCTAAGTCGCTTCAGTCGTGTCCAACTCTGTGCGATCCCAGAGACGGCAGCCCACTAGGCTCCCCCGTCTCTGGGACTCTCCAGGCAAGAACACCGGAGTGGGTTGCCATTTCCTTCTCCAATGCATGAAAGTGAAAAGTGAAAGTGAAGTCGCTCAGTCATGTCCGACTCTTAGTGACCCCATGGACGGCAGCCCACCAGGCTCCTCCGTCCATGGGATTTGCCAGGCAAGAGTACTGGAGTGGGTTGCCATTGCCTGCTCCGGAGACAACCGTTAATCTAGCCTTGGGTTTGGGGTCGAGGAATGGAAGAAAACCTTTGATTTAGAAGTTTGGAGTCGGAAGAACCCTAAGGGGAAACTCTGCAAAGATGAAAACTAATCATCTCATACTGTGAAAGCAATGGAAAGAAGGCAGCCAGGAGAAGTCTGAGCTGGAGCAAGCGTTCGATAGAAGTGCAGACCCGGGACTAACAGACTGCCCAGAGTCCTGTCACAGAAAACTGCCCCAGGTCCCCTGGGGGCCCCGTGCTCAGGTCACACTGGTGGCTTTTCTTTCCCACCCCACCCCTGGAAAGTCCTGCAAGAGGCATGCTAGCCCCCAGACCCCCAACACCCCGCCCGGGGCCAAGAGTTAAGACAAGTAGCCCCAAGAGAAATGAGCTTCGGAAAGCCTTTCTTCTTCTTTTCATTTCTAAACGAAATCTAATACTATCTGGCTGCAAAAATATATATCACTGGCCCAGAGTCTGAAAGATTAACATTTGGATATGTAGGAAATGTAATCTGCATGGCGAACTGATTCCCAGCGTATCAGTTTAAAGGATAAAGATCAATATCTACATGATGGATATTATATTAATAGGGACATAAATAAAGGCCGAAGAGTCATTCCCCAAACCTTTGAAGCCGCTTCCCCACTCCTGGGCCCTCCGCGCTGCCACTCGGCTGCGTCCCCCACCTGCCGGCCCCCAGCCCCTGCTGGGAGGGAACACTCCCCGCCCCCCACCTCCACTAGGAGGAAATAAGTTTCCGGCTCAAGAGGGAGGGTTTTAATGCAGCTAAGTTCGAGAAAGAGGCAGCACTGTTTTCCGGGGCTGTAGCAGGTGGACAGTAGGCCGGGGGGGGGGGGGGTATTTTAGCAAAACGCGCCGCTAAGATACTTAGAAACAGACATAGAAGACCCCCACGGGGACACACACAGTCACGGGGACACACACAGTCACAGGTTCACACACAGGTTCGCACACGCACAGACACATAGAACTCCACACATGGGCATACTAGCCATACAGGCACACAAACATCCATTTCTAGATTTGTTTACACGGTGATACACACTCACACACGTACATTCCCACGCAGGGGTGAATTCCCAGCATTTTCTGCGCGCACTTGGCCTTAGGGATTCGGAACTGGCTTCTTTCCTTCCCACAGCCCTCTCCCTGCGGAGCATCGACAGAGCCCAGGGATCAGCGATCCCGGCTCCTGGAGGTCCTCACCAGACGGAATGAGGCGGCACCGCAGGGAGCGAACTCGGAGGAGCGAGAGGCTTGCCCGCGAGGTCCCAACGCATCCTTTGAGGGAGGGGAGGGCCACCTCGACCTAGAGTGGCTGCAGCCTGAGGAAGGGGGTTGTTGAGTCCCGGGGAGCACGTCCCCGAGACGGCGCGGTGAAGGGGTACTGGCTGAGGGACACTCCGATCCGGACTGAGAACGCCTCGGTCCGGGAGTGGCCTGGATACCAGCGGCCCCCTCCACACCGCAAAGCCCGCGCCGCCGAGGGACTTTTCCAAATGCCAATGAATCACCCTTCGCTTCCTCCTCTTCATTAATTAAGAGGCATGTTTGGACAAAACGGTCGTAATCTTTATTAATTACTCAACCCTCGGTGTGCGGTCGCATCCATCAGGCCCGAAGCGAAAGTACTGGGGACGCCTCATCTCTTCCCACAGCGCCTCTGGGGAGCCAGCCGAGGAGCCGGCGTTGCCCGCCGCGGGCGCACCTTCCTCGGCTGGCGCTGCAGGGGCGGCCGGAGGAGACGCGGTCCTCGGGGCTACGCCAGGCCTCTCTCAGAGGCTGCGCGCCGGGTTCCTAGAGCCCCGACAGACCCCCGACGCCCCCCGCTCCCGTCCCTCCCGCATCGGGACACTCGTTCGTTTACAAACACACAAACTCACAAGCAGACTCGTTCGAACACATCGCCCGGCCCCCGGTTCTTCTGGCCGCCGCCTCCCCACATAGCTCCCCGCCCTTCTCTTTCATGCTTGCAGGAGCAGCCGGACTAAAATCCATTCTGCGGAGCCCCGAATACTGGCTGAGCCGTGTTCCAGGGGTGGGGTGGGGGTTCATTTACTCCTGGGGTGAAGCGACAGGGATGGAGAGCAGAAAACCCAGTCCGGTGGCCCCAAGGACATCCCCCCTCCCCGAGAGGGCGCGGCTGGAAGGCCCTAGAAGCCTTCCAGGAGAGGGTGGGCAGGATGCAAGAGGACGCTCGCTTTGCATAGGAGGGGGTGGTATTGGGGAGGGGCTCTACATCTTGGCTGAGAAATCGGGAAAACTCCAAGACTCCAGGTCCCTTGCGGGGAAGCTGGCTGGAGATGGGGGTCACCAAATTCAGGTTCCTTCCAGGCAGCCCAACAGTACTCTCTCCTCTGAGGGCAGAGACCCTTGGGCTCACTCAGGAAAGAGTCCTGGGATAGGATGTCTGTAGACCACCCCCCTCAACCTGGTCAGGACTGGTCTCTTGGTCTGAGCTCCTCTCACCCCCACCCTCACCCCTCCAACACTATGCTAAGCAGGTCCCATCCTCTCTGGGCTTTGAACCTGCACCATCAGAGATGAGATTCTTCTACTGGAGAAGAATCCCTTAAAGAGATTCTGGCCGATTAAAGGGGAGGGGGGCAATTCAGGGCACAAATCTAATAGGGTAATTATTTCCAGGGCCATAGCAGCTGAGGTGGGTGCTCCACAAGCTCTCTTCGTGGCCTCTCTGGGCTGGAACAGTGAGGATCCGACCTCAGGGAATGTAGGGTGCACTCTTAGCTGCCTCTCTTGGTTTTTGCAACCTCAAGTCTGGCATGGGGGTTGGGCACCCAACCTCCCATGCCCTAAAGGACTGGTCCATCCACCCTTGCATCCTTCAGCGTCCAAGGCCAGCGGGCTTTTCAGAGCTTCCCCAGGAGACTGAATGTCTCTCCACGTAATCCCAGCTTTTCTCATGATTATGGTGCCCAAAGCTACCAAGCCCTGGCCTGCGCCCTGGGGACGTGAAGGCCTGAGGAGAACGGGAATGTGCTATCCTGCTTTGGGCCGAGCTGGCCAGGCCAAGAGGTGCAGAATGCGATGGCTGGCAAGCACCACCCTCCTGGCTTAAGCTTCATCCTCTGAATGCATCATCTCCTTCTTTCCTGCTGCTTCCTCTGTGTGGAGGCTGGGTACACTCCATGTCCCACAGTCTCTCAATCATTCCTTCCCTCTTCTGAAAAAATTTTCATTAAATGTACGGGTTCCTTTACCCACTGGTCACCCCTAGGCCCCGAGACACTTGTAAGCCTGGCCTTTGAAGTCTTTCCCTGGGGCAGTTCTGATTATCTTACTCTACACACTGAATGGTTGACTTGTCCTCTGGCTGAGTCCCAGAGCCACCCCAGAGCTTTTTGTTTATTACACACATACTTACTGAGCTTCTATTATGCGCAGTTCCAAAAGCTAGGGCTAACCTTGTGATGAAAACAAACCAGAGTCCTCATCCTGACAGAGCCGAAGTCCCAGAAAATAACCAAAAAATAAATAAATAGATGCAACTTGTCAGGAGATTGACTGTAAGTTTGCAGCTCAGCTCTGAAGAAGCTCAGAGGACTTCTGGGGAGAAGGGGTATGCAACCCTGGGGTGAGATGGGGTTGGCACATTGCTATTTCAAAAGAGTAATTTGGGGGCAGGCTCGGTAGGGGTAGGTTTCTGCAGAGAGCTAGGGTTGGAAGGAGTGATTGCTAAAGGAAGGAAAAGGGTGAAGGTGAAAATACCCAGTAGATGGACAACAGCTTAAGGAGCTACTACCGCCAGTGGGCGGGGCGTTCTGACGTCCTCCTGGCGAACTAGGGGCGGGATCTGACCTAGAAAGAGGAAACTTTGGGGGCTGCAAGTCCCTCCAGATGTTTCCCACTGTTCTCTTTCCAAAGACACTTCATTCCAACTACTGAAGGAGTGACAGGGGGACTGAATCTTGCCACCAACAAAGGGAGCTTTCCTTGGAGCCATCCCTCACCCCACCTCTGAGAGTAAGGTAGATGTCACTGTTGGGGGTCAGGAGATTGAGATTTCCCTGTCGCTCTCTTCCAGGTGTCCCTGGCTCAAAAATTCAGCATGAGCTTGAGCGTATTCTTCTCCACGATGCCCATGGTCCAAAAGTTGAATTTTTATTTGAAAGAAAATGGGGGACCCAGATGTCCAGGTGTCTTGGCGTCCAGGTCCCCCCAGTCATCTGGACCTGTCATTCCTGCTCCCTAACTAAGAGAAAACTCCTTGCAGGCTGGAGAGAGTTGGGCAGACTATACATGCCCTGCTTCGCATAGCAAGTATGCATGTCCCTCCTAAATGATTCCCACGTCCGCTACCATTTGGAGGGGAAGGGGAGAGAAAGGACTCCAGAGGAGGAGCCCAAGACCCTAGCAAACCAGTCATCTTTCCCCAACCTTGTGAGGTAAATGGGAAAAAACCAGCAGGACCATACAGGAGAGAATGTCTTCACAGGGCTTCATACATTATTAATAGAAAGGCTTAGTAGCTCAGTCGGTAAAGAATCCTCCTGCAATGTAAGAGAATGGGGTTTGATCCCTGGGTCGGGAAGATCCCCTGAAGAAGGACATGGTAATCCATTCCAGTATTCTTGCCCGGAGAATTCCATGGACAGAGGAGCCCAGCAACCTACAGTCTATGTTGTCAGAAGAGTTGGACACAACTTAGCGACTGAACCACCACCACTGCCACTGTGAAGGTCTGGGATCAAAGGAACCAGCAGATGCAGTAGAGACAACAGCAGGTAGCCCCCTGTGGGCGTCTGAAAGAGGGCCACGGTTTTCTCAGAACAGCAGGGGACACACTGCTCAACAAAAAGGAGCAGTTCTTACTTGTCAGAAAACAACTGAGAAAGCAAAGTCCTACTCGATTTTGGAGCTACTTGATAGGGGAGAACTCTCCCTCCTAAAGGAAATCAGTCCTGAATATTCATTGGAAGGACTGATGCTGAAGCTGAAACTCCAGTCAATACTTTGGCCACCTGAGGCGAACAACTGACTCATTTGAAAAGACCCTGATGCTGGGAAAGATTGAAGGCAGGAGGAGAAGGGGACGACAGAGGATGAGATGGTTGGATGGCATCACAGACTCAATGGACATGAGTTTGAGTAAATTCTGGGAGTTGGCAATGGACAGGGAGGCCTGGCGTGCTGCAGTCAATGGGGTCATAAGAGTCGAAAACGACTGAGCGACTGAAATGAACTGATAAGGGAGAAAAACAGAAACAGTGTGAACCTGCAGCAGAGGTAAGAAGGCCCACGCAGAAAGGGAATTCCTGGGGCATCTCAGATCTGTTTTCTATCTCCACAGCAGGCTGAGGAGGTTCTCAGACAGCCTGGGTTGCTGCCCTGTGTAACAAGATCATAAGAGTCATCTTTGTAATAGAAAGGATCATCACATGTCCCCCAGAACAAGGTCAGGTTTCCAAGTAGGGCAGGTGTGCGGCGCACTCTTCTTCTCTGATTGGTGAGGAAGCTACAGTATCAGAAGAGCAAACAGTGTGGTTTCATTGGGCAGGATGACCAGGGTGGTGGGAGCTAGATTCTGGGGGCACTGTGAACTCTGGAGGGATTGGCAAGTCACTCTGGGAGAGGAAATCAAAGATTTCTGAGCTCAAAAAACAGGAAAGGACCCTGAAAATCGAAGTTCTCAGAGACAGACAAAAGAGAAGAAATTGAAAAGTCCTGGAAAAGAAGAGAATTGCTTTAAGATTGAAAAGAGAGGGAGAGAAAATGACAAAATACTGAAGAAATATGATAAGATATTTCTGATTTTGAAAGTTCTACTTGACATTAGTCAAGGTGGGCTCATAGTAGACAGTAGACTGTTTCTGATTTGAAGGATACGTTTGTGCTGGGAAAAGTCACCTGAATCCCCATTTCACTGTTCCAGAATATGTGGGGCTGGGGGATAGTTGTATACTAGGGGACAACAGGATACAGAGGGTTGTGAGGAAGAAAAAGATATTAGGAAGAAAAGTATGAAAGTGATGATCCTTCTATGTGCCAGACAGAGCACACATATCCTTATTTAGTATTGACTTAAGAATATGTCATTTAGTTTGCTCCCATGGTTTTATAATTAATTTGTGTTAAAAAAAAAAAAAGACGAGGAGAAATAGAGATTGGACTTTGCCAGCTCACACACTATACAAGTGCAGGTTGATAGGAGAAAGGATGCCTAAAATCAACACTTGGACCAAATCCTTTTAAGGGTGATTTAGTTGCTAAGTCATGTCTGACTCTTATGACCTCATGAATCATAGCCCGCCAGGCTCCTCTGTCCAAAAGTACCAAAGTAGGGAGATGAGGCTTATCTTTTACACTGCACAGCATGCAGGATCTTACTCACCTGACCCAGCCTGAATCCCCCGCAGTGGAAGCACAGATCCTCAGCCTCTAGACCCCCGGAGAAGTCCTACATCAAGCTTTTCTGATGCCATCATCCTCTCGACACCACCACAGGTGGGGGCTAAGCCATTTCTCCATCACCTGTCACAGTCTACCTGCCAGGAATCGGACCACACTTTCCAGAAGACTTCTCAGAACATGCCTGGTGTCCTGGGTTTGGGAGAACAAGTGCTCAGAAAGCCGAACAACTCCTTGGTCCAGAGGCTTGGGTTCCCCATCTCGAATAAACTATCTTGGGAAAACAGGGGAAATTGTGCAGTGACAATAGAACTTAATGATACTGGCACATTTTCATTTTATAATAAATTAATAGTAATATAATACTATCTAAGAGTAATAGCATATATGCATTGAGCATTTCATAAGTACTGGCATTTTCAGCCCTTTACAAAGATGAATTTACTTACTGTTTAAAACCACGAGATTGTATCCAGTTAAAATGAGAAAAAAGAGGACCAGAGAGTTTACTTAACTTGCTCTAGGTCACACAGCTAGCAAGCAACAAAACTAGGATTTAAACCCCAGACAATGTGGTGTTGTCACTCCTGTTCAATCAGAAGCCCAACAAGTTTCTAACTCTCCAATCAGACCCCCAAAGGGATGGGATCTGGGAGCTGGCCAAATACTTTACCTCTCACTGTTTGCTCTGTTCTGTAAATAAATTTCAACAAAAGTGAAGTGAAGTCGCTCAGTCGTGTCCGACTCTTTGCGACCCCGGGGGACTGTAGCCCACCAGGCTCCTCCATCCATGGGATTCTCCAGGCAAGAATACTGGTTCAGTTCAGCTCAGTCGCTCAGTCGTGTCCGACTCTTTGCGACCCCATGAATCGCAGCACGCCAGGCCTCCTTGTCCATCACCATCTCCTGGAGTTCACTCAGACTCATGTCCATTGAGTCTGCGATGCCATCCAGCCATCTCATCCTGGGTCGTCCCCTTCTCCTCCTGCCCCCAATCTCTCCCAGCATCAGAGTCTTTTCCAATGAGTCAACTCTTCGCATGAGGTGTCCAAAGTACCGGAGCTTCAGCATTAGCATCATTCCTTCCAAAGAAATCCCAGGGTTGATCTCCTTTAGAATGGACTGGTTGGATCTCCTTGCAGTCCAAGGGACCCTCAAGAGTCTTCTCCAACACCACAGCTCGAAAGCATCAATCCTTCGGCACTCAGCTTTCTTCACAGTCCAACTCTCACATCCATACATGACCACAGGAAAAACCATAGCCTTTGCTTAGTCGGCAAAGTAATGTCTCTGCTTTTGAATATGCTATCTAGGTTGGTCATAACTTTTCTTCCAAGGAGTAAGCGTCTTTTAATTTCATGGTTGCAGTCACCATCTGCAGTGATTTTGGAGCCCAAAAAATCAAAGTCTGACACTGTTTCCACTGTTTCCCCATCTATTTCCCATGAAGTGATGGGACCAGATGCCATGATCTTCGTTTTCTAAATGTTGAGCTTTAAGCCAACTTTTTCACTCTCCTCTTTCACTTTCATCAAGAGGCTTTTTAGCTCCTCTTCACTTTCTGCCATAAGGGTCGTGTCATCTGCATATCTGAGGTTATTGATATTTCTCCTGGCAATCTTGATTCCAGCTTGTGTTTCTTCCAGTCCAGCGTTTCTCATGATGTACTCTGTGTATAAGTTAAATAAGCAGGGTGACAATATACAGCCTTGACATACTCCTTTTCCTTTTTGGAACCAGTCTGTTCCTTCTCCAGGGGATCTTCCTGACCCAGGGATTGAACCCAGGCCTTCCGCATTGCAGGCAGATGCTTTGCCCTGTTCTGTAAATTAATTTCAACAAAAGTTACCTTTAATGCCTCTGGGAGGCACCGATCTATCTTATCTCGACTGAAAATAATTTGGAAATCTACTCCATGTCAGTTCCCTTCAAAACGCTTCCAGTAATATAATCCCACTTTAAATTTTTTGCTTATTTTAAACAATCTTTTTTTCTTACTCCCAGTTAGAGTTTATGACTCTGTCTTCCCAGGTGGAGAAGAACCAGAGACGCTTAACATCATTAAGCCGCCTCTAATTCGGGCTGGAGGACACGTGGCAGGCAGCTGATGAATGTTTGCAGAAGAAATCCAAATCTTCGTGCCTCCCGCGGATCAGCGCTCTATTTGGAACGTGTCGTGGGCCTGGCTTCTTGAAGTTCTCGTAGGCGCAAAGCCGGGTGGTGAACCTCGCTTAGGATGCCGGCGACGGGGGTGCGGAGAACCGCGAGGAATTTCCAAAAGGAAACCGAACACACCAGAGGTACTTCCAAGTCTGCATCCCTTGGTGTCCATGTTCCGCTGACCCACGCTGGAAAAACGCGGTGGTGGTGGGGACTGCGAAAGCCGCCGGGGAAATGGGAAAGACGGCGGGAGGCTGGAGCGGGTTTTTGGCTTCTCTGTTATTTTTAGGAATAGATGCGAATGCAGAACTTTGGGACGGGCGCTAGGATGGGCCCGTGGACATCCAAGAATGGTAACGACGCCACCCGATCAGAGACCTTCAGACTCTGAAATCCGGGCGTCACAAAATCCGGAGAGTAAGGGCTGAAGGAAGACCAGTTTTCGTACAAAGGCAAAACAAACAAGCCTTTAAGTCTCTACTGAGTGGCTAGGTTGACAGGATACCGCACCAGCGGGTTCTCATGCGCTCTACACAGTGGGTTGGTGACAGCGTTGTTGTGCCTTCTGCTTCACCCGGGCCCGCGCCTGTCCTTCGGGATCGCCAGTGTAGGGGTTGCTGGGCTGGGGATTGGGGTCGGGGGCTGCAAAGAGGTCACGTTTGTGTCGCCCCAGTTGTGCGGGAACCAGCCCGTTGCCCCGGGCGGTCTCGAGTTCTCTTCTGCACCGGAGGCTGCGCCGGTGCGGGCACAGGCCGGCCCCAGGAGGCAGACGCCATCCCACCCGCCCAGGAGCCTCCCCGGGAACTTGTCGCGGTGGCTGCCCCGGCCCCGGGTTCCCGCGGAAGGGTGAGCCTCCGCTTTCCGCCCAAGAGTCCTTGCATTCAGCCACGAACCGTCTCCGGCGTCCGCGTTCAAAGGGGGAGAAATCAAGGTAATGCCCCCGCCTTCCACCGCCCGCCAGCCGCCGAGTTTCAGCACAAATCCCTTTACACCTGGGTCCCAGAGCGTGGAATTAATTTGCACGCTGATCGGCTACTCGGAAGGGTCTTTAAAAAAAATGTAACTCTTCTAGCAAATATTTTTAAACAGGACTTTCTGAGCTGGATCTGCTCTCAGGCCCACACCTGTCGGCGACCAGCGGCTTCGCCCTCAGCTGCCATGGTCGATGACACCCAGAGCTGTCAGCTGGCCAGGTTTTGTTAATTTAACCTCTAGACTTTTCCTGGTTATCCACATAATCCGCCCTCAAATCCCCACGTTGTCACCGAATTTTGATAACTCGCGGGATTTGGAAAAGCACACACTTATTTTGAGGGGCCGAGGGGAGCCCACGGAAAAGCCTTGGGGAGGCGCAGCTTTCATCCCCACTACATTAGGAAAGACCACAAAGCGCGCCAAATTGGGCTGCAAATATTTACCTAACTTTCCTGGGAAGACAAAGTCAACAGGAGTGTGTGAGTGCAGAGAGAAAGTGATAGAGACGCAGAGAGAATGTCAGAAAGTAGAGCAGGAATCAAATAGTTATTCAAATTATGGCCATTTCCAAAATCCAAGCATTTGTCCACAATCTCCCAGTTTCTTAGAAACCTGGCGGCCTTTCGTTCATTAAAGTGAGATTAGGGAGAGCGTCGCATTTCAATAAAAAACGTTGTGAAGTATAATGGCTTTCAAATCTCGCTGCCCAGTAGAATCACCTGCGGCGCCTTTTAAAAATACTGATGCGCCTCCCCTCCTTACCCCTATCCCTACGCCCAGACCAATTAAAGAAACGTCTCTGCGGGCGGGAGTGGTGCTTTCGCTTTTTTTTTTTTTCTTAAGCGCTCTAGGTAATTTTAACCTGCGGCCACAGCCGAGATCCTCTGCTAAGGCTCCAATCAGGAAACAAGTTTGTTGTGTGTGAATTTAATAAGAAATTGGCTCTAGGGACAAATCTTGCAGAGTTCAGTTCCAAAGTTTCTTCCGCGCAAAAACTATCTACTTCACAACTTGAAGTTAATCCTTCCCCCAAGCTGCAGGTCAGGTGCAATTGTTCTCTACCTCTCAAGTTTGACTGCAAACTACTTTTAAATACACGCACACTAGACATATAACTCCTATCAAAGTATCATTTCCATATGATAAGGAGTTTCATCATTGTGGTCAGAGATAGCTGAGTCATTCAAATACAACCAGACCATGGTTCTTGAGATAATAATTGCTGAAATAAAAGTGTTCTGTTCTTGCAAAGATTAAATGCTTTCACTCCCGTTTATTTTGGAATGTGTGTTTGTAATATTAGGGGTTAGGAGAACTTTTTTGCACATCTTCTCTACCCTCTTTCTTCCCACATCAGCATTTCCCCTCTTCCACCCCGTGGAGATGTGGTATTTCTAAACCAAAGATAATCCAATTTTACATGCAAAGACAATTTCTTCTAAGGGAAGTGTGCACATTCTTCCTGAGCTCCTAGGAATATTTTTGGAAATTGAACATTAAATACTCTCATTTCCCTGAATGTATTTCAAGAATGATGGTGAATTTATGACAGAAAAAAAATTTGCCTCTCGCCTCAGGTATGACTGATGGAAACAATGCTAAGGGTGTGTATTACAAAGCTTTCCTTAAATGAACAATGGGAAGAAATCTAGCAAAAGATAGACAAAATCTCTCATGATTTCTTTATTCACATAACTCAGAACTAAGATCTGACTGCAGTCATTTCTAATATTCATTTCAGAAATATTTACTGTAGCAAATACTATTCTGCAGACAAACTCACACTATAACATATACAATAAAAACATAATATTTCAAAGAAAGAAGTATGCAATTTACCTTAACAAGGATGCAGTCCAATGCTGAAGGCATGAACATAATTGTCTTTGTATCATAACAGAACTTTAAAATACAAATATTAGTTAACAGGAATTAAGCTATTAAAGAGGATGAGTTGGATCACAGACTAATGGCGGATTACTCAGCTACTGAGATTATAAATTTAGCCAATCTATGAAGGATAATTTATGTAACGTGTCAAAGACTGAAGAACATGGGGTAACAAATAATGAGAAATTTGATAGATCTTAACATAAATGTTGTGAGGAAATGTCACTGCAATGTAAACGTATCCCAAATATGTAGGTGCTGCTGGCTTTGGAGGGGATGGTTCAGACATGCTTATAAAGAAGGAAGCCAAAAGGCATCACATCTTGAAATCTTGCAGTGCAGAAAATGATTAGAAATGGAAGCCAAATGTCTTTTAGTTTCTTCAGTGTCTACTTTCACTGACTATATTGCAATCAGAGTTTCATTGTGCTTGAACTGATTTTTATCAAAACTCAAGATGCTTTGGGGGTATATTTTTTCACCTTTGAAAGCTCCACATGAAGTTGGGAAAACCAATTGTTTACCTAAGTCCCCCAGGGTTTCAGGAGTTACTGAGCAGCAGTGTGTGTAAATGGAGCCAAGGCATCTAACATTTAGAACAGGGTTTCCCATTAAGACAAGTCAACAGACTAGTTAACTGTCACTTACCATATACCTAAAGCTGGTTAAGGTTTTTGTGGATAGAATGGGTGACCAGACAAGTTTTCTTCTCTTGTTTCCATTCTGGTTACAGGAGATTGAGATAAAGCATATAACAAATTAGACCACTGCAAATAGTAGTATTAAGAAAAAAGAGAAAACTTCAGTAGATATTCCCTTAGGAATAGAGTGGTCAGGGTAGATCTCTCTGTGCTGCTGTGCTTAGTCGATCAGTCATGTCCAATTCTTTGTGACCCCATAGACTGTAGCCCACCAGGCACCTCTCTCCATGGGGATTCTCCAGGCAAGAATACTGGAGTGGGTTGCCATGCCCTTCCTCAGTGGACTTCCCAACCCACGGGTCGAACCCAGGTCTCCCGCATCGCGGGCAGATTCTTTACCAGCTGAGCCACCAGGGAAGCCCTTCTCTGGGGAGGTGATATTGGACCCTTGCAAGCCTGAATGAAAGCAAAACTATAGATCCACATAGGGATTGTTTCCAAAGTATTTTCACCTGTATTCCCTCTTTTGTATACAAGTCCTTATATCAACCCCAAAAGGAAAGGAGGGCTGATTCTTTTTGTTCCCATTTTGTAGATGAGGAGCCTGAGACTCAAAGAGGTTAAATGACTTACCAAGGTCCTTCCAAGAAAAGATAAAGTTAGTTTTCAGACTCATAACTGCTGATGATGTTACTGATTTTCAGAATCCAAACCGATATTCTTTATGGACGTGGACCCTGTTCACCAAATCATATTACATTCAGAGGCCAAGTATTTAATCTATCACTCCAAGATGAGTTTCTTTCACTTGAAATTTAGATGCTATTGAAGTCTCACGATAATTCTACCTAATCACAATAATTCTACCTAACAGTCTCAGAACGTAAGCAGAACCTGGACCATGGAAACCACAAGTTCTTGAGCATGTGTGCAGCCCAGACCAGTCTGGCGTTTTGCAGTGACTTTACTGGTGGTTTATATTCATTAGCTAGAGATGTGCTCAGGATTGAGTTACTGCATTTTTATAAGAAAGGAGTCTTCCACTTTGGCAAGAGTCCTCCAGACATCTCCTTGGTCACTTCAACAATTACTGCTAAATTCATGCTCTAAGGTGATGGTATTCCAGGACTTTCCAAAGGAGGTGGAAATGATGAAGTTATATCTGCAAAATGGGGGGCACCTGAATGCCAGAAAACCACTCGAAGTTTGAAAAATGTTTTCCATCACCTCATCCTGCCACTCAATTCCTGATAAAGAATTCAGAAATTAGCACTAAAACAAAGCAAAAAAGTGAAGAAAAAAACAATCTCTCCGTGTTCAGGTACTGAGCTCCTAATTGTATCTACTTGGTTTTAAAGTATTCACATTTCTCATTATAAGAGCTCTACATGTATACAACCTATGAAAGAACTGCAATGTGGCTTGTATAGTGACTCAGGCAATTCAAAGATCTCTTTCTCATTTATGAGCAATAATTCAGTTTATGTCATTGTTGTACCTTCCTCTCTGGAACACAAATTCAAGCAAGCTGGTCCCCAAGTAACTTTAGACACACTTCTAGGTTGTCAATTTGAGGGAATGAAATAGCAAACACATGGGTGTGCACACATGTGGATGTACACATGGTTACATTCACAAAGCCAAGTTCTGTTACTAGCACGTACTATACATATACGTGTAGTTGCACGTGTACAACTGAACATCTGTGAATGCTAGAATCTCAGTACTGCAGGCAAACAAAGTATACAAGATAAAAATGAATATAGAAATTAAAATAGCCCAAATAACTTGTTGGAGGTAAAAGCAAATTGAAACCAATCTCTGGAATGTGATTGTTCATATTAAGAACCTGAAAACATTTTACAGAAACTGAGAACAAAATCTGACAACAGAGTTTCATTTTGGGGGAATTCTATAGTAGTGGGTGGGTAAAACTTTAAAATACAACAGACCTCACTTGTCCTTCAGGAGTTCCAGTTATTCCATGAAATGTCCTTGTAGTGCATTCCCACATGTGAATTATCTCTCAGCCCTATTCAAAATGTGAAATTAGAATCTGGATGAGGATATGTGTATTTCAGAAAAATAAGTGCTGCCCAAATAACATGGGCATGAGCATGAGCGATTTTCCCATGAAATAAGTTTCATGAAAACAGGTGTTTCTAGAAATACTTCTTGTTTTTATTGACAGTGCAGACATAAAACACATCATATTGCAATTCCTAAATTACAGCCATACCACTTATCAATGGCCAGTAAATTACTTCACTCTATGATAGATACAAATGCTGCATTCAAGTTCAGTTAATAGAATAGTGTCAGGATATCATGCAGACAGCTTGCATAAATGCATGAGGAATAACAGCATACCCTCAATAGCTTCTGTGGTGTTTAGGCATGAAAACTTTGTCTTATTCCAAACTTCAAAAGATGGAATAAAGAATGTTTTCATATAAAACACATTTGGATCAACTTTTTTTTTCTTTAAAAAAGCATTGAATCCACCTGCAACATACACTCCAATTCATCTTTTCAGTTACAAAACCGGATAGATATATATTCTTTTTCATCTAATGTGACGAGAAGTGAACATTTCAGTGATTTCTAACAATATCAAATAGCTACATTCAAAATAATATATATTTGTAATCAAAGGAAAAAAGACTTGGTATTTGATTTATCGGTTTCGTCTTTGGGCAGTATTTTCTTTTTTATCAGATAATTGAAAGTCAGTTATTTCACAGTATAAAAATCTTGAATCAACTACCAACACGCGTTTATTGTATGCCCCTCATTTCGAAATGTATTCGGACTAGAGGTATGGGAGAAATATTACTGCTTATCAAACAACTTTTCCAGAAATTTTAATGCATAAGTTTTTCAGATTTATATACTCTAAAATAAATTATTTTAAAAATGAAATTAAGAAAAAAGGCAGGGGAAGCCTACAGTTTCTATTCTGCACGAATAGCTTTCAGTATCTTCCAGGTGGGGGCAACAGTAAGTCAGTTTTGAGAGGAGAAGGGAGAACGGGCTCTTGAAGCTCCCTGAGTCCAGTTACAGAAGATGAAATGACTTCCTGGTAGCAACATCGAGAATAAAGCGATCACAAGTTTCCAGGAGGTGGGACTTCTTGGACTCTGTCGGGCTACTAATAGAAGGATCCACCGCCCAGTGCGCTCCACCACCATTCTGCTCGAAATAATCTGGACGCAGATGAGGGCGCGCACGCGCGCTGAGCACCTGCTAAATTGCGCACAGATGCTGGGCGGTTGTTCTATGCAGCCTTCCCACGCGTGACGCCCCCGAAGGTTGTACATCACTCTCAGCGAGCCGGCTCACTCACTCTCCAGGACCTCCGGGGGGCAGGGAGACCTTTCTCTCACGTTCACATCTCATTCGTTCTTCCTGAGAACCTCTTAGGTCCATTCACAACTGCTGCGGGCGTGCGCGCGCGCTCACCCATACCCTTAAAGAAACGCCCAAGTCACGGCAGTCAGAAAAACAGCTTCCAGGAGAGGCCATGGGTGTCCCACTCCTCTTTCCTCCTCTTTATGCAAATCTTCGCACTCCGGAGAGGGATGGTTGCGCATTCTGGCGAGGATGAGGACGGTGCATGGAGGGGGCTGACCTTGAACAGTCCACGGAGACGTAACTCCCCACCAGCATCCCTGCCTCTTCGGTTTCCCTCTCTGGCCCAGCACGAAGTGGTCGGTAAAGGGCAGAGAGGCGGAAAACCGAGGCTCCTCAGTGGCCGGGTGGAGAAGGGGTGAGCGTCTGGGGCCCAAGGGGAGAGGGCGGAGAAGCTCGATCGCACGGGACCAGAGGCCCCCTCCACTAGGGCCACGCGGGGCTGGAGGTGCGCGAGGGAGGCCAGGCTTGCGGCCCCGCTACGTGCCGCTCCTCCGCGCGCCGCTCGCCGCTGCCACCGCCCGCGCCCTCGGCCCGCCACCGCCCCCGGCCGAGCCCGGGGCCGCGCCCTCGGGTCGGTACTTGAGCCAGCAGATGATCCAAGTGATGACGACCGAGAAGAGCGCCAGGATGCTGGCCACCGACAGGCAGATGGGCCCCACGGGCGAGGGCGAGGGCGAGCCGGCTGCGGGGGCTGCACCAGAGGGCGCCCCGCCCCCCGAGGGGGCCCCGCCGCCGCCGCCGCCGCCGTAGTGGTTGACGAAGATGAGGCCGGTGAAGAGCAGCACCACCATGGAGAGGAAGGAGAAGACAACGCACACGCAGCCGGCGGTGAGCGCGGCGCGCTTGCAGTTCTGGCAGCTCTCGTAGTTGCCCGGCGCGCGCAGGCCGGCGCGGGCGCGTGGTCCTCCGGCGGAGTCCTCGGAGGACGCCTGCGGCGGCGGCGGGGCCGGGGCCGCGGCGGCCGACGGGACCGAAGTGGGCGCTGGGCGGCGCGCGGGCAGCGGCGGGAGGCGGTCCTGGGGCAGCGGGTCGTGCGCGGCGCGGAGGGCCAGCGGGAAGGCCTCGGCGAGCTTAGTGTTGTTGGGCAGGCCGTGCACGCGGCTGTCGGGCAGCGGCGTGCGGTGGCGGCACACAGGGCAGGCGATGGCGCCGGGCGGGCCGTGCCAGGGCGGCGGGCGCGGCGTGCGCTCAGGCGCGGCGGCGGCGGCGGCGGCGCGGAGCTGCAGCTGGCTCAGACACTCCTGGCAGAAGGTGTGCAGGCACGCCAGCAGCTTGGGCGCGCGCCGGTCTGCGTCGAAGTAGTTGTAGCAGATTTTGCACTCGTAGTCCTCGAGCGGAGGGAGGCCGGGGACCGTCACCGCTGCGCTCCGGGCCCCCGCCTCCCCGCCGTCCCGGGCTTGCCCCGCGGTGCCCCCGGTTCCAGTAGAGCTCCCGGGACTGCTGGTTGGGCTCCGATCGCCGCAGCCGCCGCCGCCGCTGTCGCTCGCCGGCTCTGCCATGGCATGATCCGCCCCTCATCGGGGGCAAGGTGAGGCGCCTTGCTCCCCCTGCGCCGCCGTCTCGGCTCCGGGCGGGGAGGAGGCGCTTCTGCCGCCCCCGACCGGCTGCTGTCGCCTGGCGGGGGAGGCACCTCTGGCTGTGCCGGGCGGGGGCGCAGCGGCGGCCGCCTCCCCCGCACCCCCCCACCCCCACTACCCCGAGGAGACGCGGGCGTCGCGGTCCCTCCCAGTCCCCGGGAGCCTCTCTGCCCAGTCCCCCTTGGACCTCTCAAGGCGACTTCCCTGGCCAATTTGGATGTCGGAATTGAGAGTTGAGGGCGGGTGGGAAGTTGGAGGGGGAGCGATGCGGGAATGAAATTTGGGGTGCGGCTGCTTAAGAACCAGAAGCCAGTGCAACACCCTCCTCATATTCGGAGGGGTAGTGGGAAACCTGGTTCTCCTTTTTCCTTCTCCTCTCCCACTCGCCCCCTCCCGCTACATCCTTGCTGTTCCGTATTTATCCTCCGGAGTCAGGGGCTACGACCCTGGTGGAGCCTCCGCTCCCCAGCCCCCTCCAGGAGCTCACCGGTGATGTAATACGGGACCCGCGCTGGGAGAGGAAGCGGCAGACTCCGCGGTGGCGGCAGCGGCAGCTGAGGTTCTTATCCTTCGTGAAAACCGTGATCTCGTTTCTCTGTCCAAGGGCGAAAGCTAGTCATCACCAAACCATTTACACTTTCCGCTTTTATTAGCAAAGCCCAGGCGGTCCTGCAGCGTTCTTCTCAGGGTGGAAGCCGAGAGATGGCATTTTCCTTTTAACCATCTAGAGGAAAATTTGGGAGCTGAAAAGTACGTTTTCCTCCCCTGAAATATCGCTTCCTGAAGGAGGCATGAAGACACCGACTCGCTGATTTCCTAACGTTGACGCTTAGGGATGGAGGTCGCTACTTGGTGGCTGTGCATATGTTTACAGACCAGAAAGGGGAAATGTTATTGGCACAGAGGTTCACAGAATTTCAAGGTCCAGCTTAAATCTACCCCTGGCACCACTCCCCACCGTGGTCGACTTAAACTTTTAACACACACATGCAGAGAGCTGAAAACTACGAGTAACAGGAGAGGGATCTTCTTGATGTTATTAATTAAAACCAAGAGAAGCCCATGTGAGCAGGTTAGCAAGAAGCAGCATTTCTTGAAGGAATGCTCAGCAGGGTGGGAATGGAGGATGGGCATCTGAGCGATGATGTTTAGATATTCCTAATAAGAAAGTTCTGTTCCTCTGTTTCTCCAGGTTGGTCCTCACTCTATGAAGAGAAAACCTCCCCAGCCCCAGCAGGGAAGGGAAAGGAGAGAGCTCTCTGGGTTCCCATGAGATGAGAATGTTCCCACTTTCTGGATTCTCTGCAGCAGAAAGCAAGATACCCCAGGGGATATTTGTGGAAAGGATGAATGAATGAGAATCAAGCTGAAGGAAGAGAGAAGCTGAAGGAAAGGAAGATACCAACAAACCACCAATGTACAGACCAAAGATGGAATTGTCATAAATAACTGTCTGGTTTCTATGACACTTGAAAACAAATAGATCTTTTACTCTATGTGAATAGTGATTGTGATTGATATGGTAAATCACATGATAGATTTAGGTGATTTTGAGGGACCTTAGGTGAGGCTCATTAAAAACCATGAGCTTTCCATTTCCTTGTTTCAAATTTTACTTTAAATTTAAAAAATTACATTTAAAAAAAGTGTATCATTTTGTGATGGAGGCTGTGACAAACAGAGGGCAGGGTAATGAACATCAGAAGAAGACCCTCGTCTGGCCTTGGAACAGTACAGTTTCACAAACCAACCTGTTGTGGACAGAGTTAAGTTCCTGTCCTCTTCCTGTCCTCTCCTCTCTTTCCCTCCTTTAGCTGTTTGATTGTGAAAAGCCTTTGAAATTGCATGTAAAGCCCAATTTTAAACTGGTTCTTCTAAATATTTTAAGCCCTGAGCAGCCCTAAGCCGAGAAGATAGATAATGCTGATATAGGGGGAAATTTTTTATTTTATTTTATGTATTTATAGTTTTGAATGTGCTGGGTCTTGGTTGCTGCGAGGGCTTTTCTCTAGTTTCAGAGAGTGAGGAACTAGTCTCTAGTTGCAGTGGGCAGGCTTTACTTGTGGAGCAGGGGCTGTAGGCCATGCAGGCTTCAGTAGCTGCAATATGTTGCTCAGTAGTTGCTGCACATGGAGTTCTAGTGCACATGCTCAAGAGTTGTGGTACACAGGCTTAGTAGTTCCGTGGCCTGTGAGATTTTTCCGGATCAGGGATTGAACCCGTGTCTCCTACACTGGCAGGCAGATTCTTTACCACTGAGACACCAGGGAAGCCCAAGAAATAAATTTTTAAACAGGGCATGGGCAGAAGAGAAATTCAGAAACATGAGGGGCTTGTGTGCATTTATGTCCTTGTCCATCCCACCCACCCAGTCCCTAAGACACTGGCAACCTCCGTGCCAAAGGGGACTGAAAGTGTTCTGAATCTACACATTTACATGTGGTGTGCATTTGGACAAAACATTTAAGATTTCAAAATGTCACTCTATTATGCATTCTCACCACTGAGTGAAAGAACTGAGGAATGGAGCATGTGGCTCCACCAGGGTTTCTCAGCCTCAGCTGTTGACATTTTGAGCTGGAGAATTCTTTGCTGGGGGTGCTGGTGTGTGCATTGTCAGATGTTTTGCAGCATCTCTGGCCTCCATGCACTTGATGTTAGTAGCAACCCTTTCCAGCAGTGACAACCAAAAATGTCCCATCGGGGCATAATCACCCCTGGTTGAGGATTTACACAATAGCCACTGGTTTGGTTAAAATGAAACCAAAAGCAGAAACATTTCCCAAGTATTAACTGTGCAAGGAAAGTCGTCAGCATTACTAGTCAAAGTAATTAGCTAAGAGTTATGGTCTCCTATAGCTCATGGTTACTTAGATACCACAGCACTCTTTGAGAAGACCAGGCTTGGATTTTTTCAGTAATATATTCTGTTGATGGGGTCATAATCAACTGCCAGAATTTGGGTTAAAACTGGAATTTACTCTGTGTTTGACTAGTTTTTTTTTTTTTTTCTTAAACCAGCATTTCCAATTATTTTATATCCTGCTGCTGCTAAGACACTTCAGTTGTGTCCGACTCTGTGCGACCCCATAGACGGCACCCATCAGGCTCCCCGTCCCTGGGATTCTCCAAGCCAAGAACACTGGAGTGGGTAACCATTTCCTTCTCCAGTGCATGAAAATGAAAAGTGAAAGTGAAGTCGCTCAGTCATGCCCGACTCTTAGCGACCCCATGGATTGCAGCCTACCAGGCTCCTCTGTCTATGGGATTTTCCAGGCAAGAGTACTGGAGTGGAGTGCCATTGCCTTCTCCGATTTTATATCCTAGTACCAGTCATTCACTTTTAGGACTCCCTAGGTGTGACATGGGGTTTCAATCCGTGGAATGAGAGACTATTGATGAAGAGTATGAGTTTGCATGACACAGACCACAGGCATCTTCTCTTACAGACGATAAAGCCCGGTGCTCACAGTGTTACCTGCAGCAGCATGTAGTGAAGTCTGGTCCCTTTAAGCAGGAGTTTCCACTGCAGTGAAAGATCTATTGAAAGAGGTCTTATGTCAGAAACAAGGAACTCATTTATATTAGGATTTGAATTGACTTTGCAAGAATCCTGGTCATGCCTTGAATATATTAGACACTTAGTATTTGCTGAGTCATTTTCTTTTTGAGAACCTGAGAAAATGCGAGGCAACAGTGGTTTCAGGTAATCTCCTGTATATATTCCCTCCTTATAAATAGAGCCTATATTTAAGTTTTGGGGGCAGCTATCTCACAAAGGACTTAGTGGGGAACAGAGAGTGGGGTTTGACTGCTCTGGGTCTGAATTTGAGATCTGTTCTTCACCTTCTGTATAGTGTTGGATTACTAGTTAGCTTCTCTGTGCCTGTTTTCTGAACTGTAAAATGGGCATAAGAATAGTTACCGCCTAAGTCTGTTGTGAAGAGTGAACATGATGTACACATAACATACACAGAGTTCCCAGCCCCTGTCAATACTTACTATTTATGGTCAAGAGTTTCTATTCCTAACCTCAATAATTTTCTCAAATGCCCTGTGACAGAGGCCCAGAGGGTTTGTGTCACCACTCCAAGGTGACCCAGCCAAAAGAGGTAGAGTGGTCCAACTCTTCCATTGTTTCAAAGGTAGAGATACAGGTAGGATCCCCGTCAGAAGGACCAGGAGGAGGCCTGACCTGCGAATCTCACCATGCATTATTGATGTCAGCTGAAATAAATAAAGCTCTGCATAAAATCGGAGGACAAAGTGAAATTTCATTGGTAATATTGGAAGAATAAATGTATAGATGGATAACGCCACTCAGGAGCAACTAGGAAATGAGTCAATCAAACAGTTGACATTTTCAAATACAAACTGGGTTGATTCAATCTGACATTTATTGAAGTACTATTCTGGAAGGCATTATGGCTGTGTGATAAGATAACCTGACTTCCAGAAACCGGGAGTTTAATAGAGGATATTACACCGATGTGCAAAACCAGGAGACAGAATGAAGCAGGTCTGTGGTCCAGGGACAGGTCTGGTGAGAACGACGAGTGAGAAGTTATTTCTGCTGTGGGATGAGGGAAATTTCTGCAGACTCATGGTCAGTGAATTGGGGATTTAAGGAAGAGGCAGAGAAAAAGACTTTCAAGGCAGCAGCAGGGAAAGCGTACATGCTGAAGGCATTGTAAGTAGCCTGCTTCAGCAGTTACTTGCTGTCCAGGAAAGCTCAGAACCATAGTAGCAAGGCTGGACTTAATTTTGTAGACAACTGGACATACCACGTCAGGGCCTGGCAGGAGTACCCACGGGAGTGTGGGGTGGACAAGAATTGGAATTCTCTTCATCAAGAGAAAGCATAACAATTAACATAACTTTAGGAGCTAGAACTCTTTGCTGTATATTGCAAAGATAAAACTTCTAAGAGTATTCATGCAATAAAACTATTATATGACCGAACAATTCCACTCCTGAGTATATATCCAAAAAAAACCCCAAACCATTCATTTTAAAAGATACAAGCATTTTGATGTTCATGGCACCATTTTTCACAATTGTCAAGATATGGGAGCAGCCTAAATGTTCATTAGCAGATGAATGGATAAAGAAGTGGCATATAGAGAGGAGCCTGTGGTCTATAGTCCATGGAGTCGCAGTCAGACACGACTGAAGCAACTTAGATAGCACGCATGCACCCTTGATATGATGTGTTGACAATGGCACTTTCCATGATATTCCTCTCAAAAATCCATAATCCATTTAATCATGGAATAAAACACAAAGCAAATCCCAATAGGAGGACATTCTACAAAATAGCTAACCAATACCACTCAGAACTGCCAAGATCATCAAAAAGAGGGAAAGTCTAAGAAACAGTCATAGCCAAAAGGAGCCTAGGCAGACAGGATGACTAATGTGGTATGATATCCTGGAGGAGAGACTGGAACCAAAAAAGAGACATTAGGTAAAGAGTGAGAACATATGAATAAGGCATGGACTTGAGTGAATAATCATGTATCAATGTTGGCTAATAAGAGAAATGTGGCATATTAATGAAAGATATTAATAATAGATGGAACAGTGTGGAGTAGATGGGAATTCTCTGTGTTATCTTTGCAATTTTTCTGTAAATCTAAAGCTGTTCTGGAATTAAATGTTTATCTTTTAATGTGATCAATTTATGGGGATTTGCAATCACAAGCCACCAAAATTCCCTGGGATAAGGCATATCAGCTCACTGTGCATTTGTTTCAAGTAAAATCCATTAAACAAACTTGAAAAAAATGTTCTAGGAAAATATCTGAAAATAAATCAGAAAATATCTGATTTATTGCATTAGGGTATCTTAATACTTATTATAATAGGCAAATGATGCTGATTTTAAAAATATGTATAGAAATAGTGCAATTACTTTAAAGAAACTTCAGAAAAGAGAGTTATGTCCCAAAACTTTGGCATAACTATTACTATCACTAAATTTATTCTTATAAGCAAATGTTTTTACATATTTGGGGTAATAATGCACATAACTTGCTTCACTTCAATTTGATTTATTCATTCAAATTACTATTTATGGTGTCTACTATGTGTCAGACAGTGTTTTTGAGGCTGGTGATGTAAAACAGACAGTGAACAAAACAAAATGCTTGTCTTCATGGAGCTTGTAGTCATGTGTATGTGTGATATAAAAAAATAAACGAAAGTATTTAATAGTAAAATGACTACTGGAAATTTCCAAGTTTTTCCTACATGACTGTAAATTCCAGAAAAGTCATGTACAGAAATTCCAGGTTTTTCCAGTGGTCATGTATAGATGTGAGAGCTGGACCATAAGGAAGGCTGAGTGCTGAGGACCTGCTGCTTTTGAACTATGTGAGACTGAGAGTCCCTTGGACAGCAAGGAGATCAAACCAGTCAATCCTAAAGGAAATCAAGCCTAAATATTCATTGGAAGGACTGATGCTCCAATCCTTTGGCCATCTGATGGAAAAGACCCTGATTCTGGGAAAGATTGAGAGCAAGAGGAGAAGGGGGAGACAGAGGATGAGATGGCTGGATAGCATCACCAACTCAATGGACATGAGTCTGAGGAAACTCCAGGAGATAGTGAAGGACAAGGAATCCTGGTGTGCTGCAGTACGTGGGGTAGCAGAGTCGGACATGACTAAGTGACTGAACAACAACAATAATATGAAAGTAAGTCTAAAGCCCTACAAAGAAAAATAGAGCAAGGTAGGAAGACAGGGTGTATTGGACTGTGGAATGGATGGTTTGTTTTTTTAAATAAGGTGGCCAGGAAGGCACATCTAATAAAGTAACATGTGAGCAAAGAACTTAAGGAAGTGAAGCACAGAATCATGTGGCTCTTCAAAGGAAGAATACCCTAAGCAGTGAATAGCATGTGCAAATGTCCTGCGGTGGGAACATAGTCCATGTGTTCCAGGAACAGCCAGGAAGCCAATGGCAGAACAGAGTGAGCTAGGGGAAAGGACAAGATAGGAGGCCACAGAGGAGGTCAGGGTAGGGATGATCTGGACTTGTTAGAGTAAAAATGAGAATCCATTGAAGGGTTTTGAGCAGAGAAGTACATAATCGATTTAGGTCTGAAAAGAATCACAGTTATTGCTGTGTGAAGAATAGCTTAGAGGGAGCAAATTTAGAAGCAGGAAACCTGGGAAGGGGGCTCTGGTTAAAGAGGCTAGAGAGAAAACAGTGCTTGGACTGGGTGAGACTTGTTGGATTCTGTATGTGAAGGTAAGGACAGCAGGATTGGTGTGGGGAGAGAAGGAAAAAGCACTTTTCAAGGCTTTTGTCCTGAACCCCCAAACCCCAAATTTATATATATATATATATTACTCAATAGCAATCAGTAACCTAACAAATATATAAAAAGCATTTCCCAGAATATTGATAATTTTTATAACCATGACATCTTTCATCTTTTTGCTTAAATATCACATCAGAGATGCTTACTCTGACCCCTTCTGATCTAAAAAATTGCAATCCCCTCCCCTCCTGATATCCCTCTTACCCTTAATTGGCGGGGTGCAAGCTTCTCAGGTGGCACTAGTGGTAAAGAACCCACCTGCCAATGCAGAAGACATAAGAGATATGGGTTCTATCCCTGGGTTGGGAAGATCCCCTGGAGGAGGGCATGGGAATCTACTCCAGTATTCTTGCCTGGAGAATCCCCATAGACAGAGAAGCCTGGCAGGCTACAGTCGATAGGGTTACAAAGAATCAGACATAACACATTAGCATGCACACAGTGCAGATTGAAAATGTGCAGCCCTTGCTTAAAAATTAACAGGAATTTTAAGAAGGCTGCCAGCAGAGCATTAAAATAAGAGGGAGGCCCTGATAAGAGCAGGGTCCTGTCACAAGCCCACGAAAGCCAGCCCTACATATTCATGTCATATATTTAATTAACAGACTTTTTAATGTGTATCTTTCTTTTTCTTTATGTAAGCCTATGGAGAATGGTGAATTTTTGTGTTTTCTTCCCTTCCATATCCCTAACACCAAGAGTAGTACCTAGCGTAGACACTCAAAAAATATTTTTGAATAAATCAATGATTTTTAATGGCTGATTAACTGTTTGTCTAATTACCCTATCATAATTTCCTTAAGGAGATCAGTCCTGGGTATTCATTGGAAGGAGTGATGCTGAAGCTGAAACTCCAATACTTTGGCCACCTCATATGAAGAGTTGACTCATTGGAAAAGACCCTGATGCTGGGAAGGACTGGGGGGGGGAGGAGAAGGGGATGACAGAGGATGAGATGGCTGGATGGCATCACTGACTCAATGGACATGAGTTTGGGTAAACTCTGGGAGTTGGTTATGGACAGGGAGGCCTGGCATGCTGCAATTCATGGGATCGCAAACAACTGGACACGACTGAGCGACTGAACTGACCTGAACTGAATTTCCTTAAGCATTCTTCCATCAGTGGATATTTGGGTAAAATATTTGGCTACTACAAATCATATGGCAATTAAAATTTTCATCATATAGCCTTTTCCATATTTTGGATTAATTCTCCAAGGCTGATTCTCAGAAATTTTGTAAGCCATCCTCCTCAAAAAATATTTTACAAAATACTATTAGCTGGTGACTTCACATCCTATTAAGCATAAAGCCTTTAAACAATTGGTGTTCTTTATTAAAGAACACATTTTTATCACCCAGGAAAATACTTTTATTCTGTTAACATTCATGTTTATGAAGGAATAAAAAAAATTTTTAAGAAGAATTTTTTCTCTTCAAGAAGATCATTATAGGTGTTAAAATCATTCCTCTACCTATTGCTTGATTTAATTTTGTTTCACTGAGATATCAGTTTAAAAAAAAGAATAAGTAGGTCAATTTTATACTTCATGTAATTAATTTATCCCATTTCCTCACAGGTGTTCTTGTTTCACTGGACTTTTGATGTTTCAGCACTTGTCACTACTTTACGTTCTGATGGTCTGTCATGCCTCCCAGGGACTATTAGAAATTGCTCTTGAAATTTTTCAGTTTTTTATAAGTGTAATTATTAGAGGTGCCACCAAAAGAGGAAAGCCAGAGGTTCCAGTTGTTGGTAATCCTGTGTATTTGTTATCACTTATACAAAGCTGTGAAGTGTTTAATGCCCCAGAGCTTATACCAGGTGGCCGGTCGATCGGTGCTACCGTTGGGTTTTGTGTCAGTGGACAGTCACTAAGGCCAATCAAGTGTCTGCATACCAGAGCTAAACAGAATCAAGTCTAAACAAGTTTGGAGACATGTAAGAAGCTCACAAACTCTGGTGTCTTGACATTTTTTATATAAGAAACTTGAAAAATGGCTTTTATGCTCTTAAATTTGCCAATTTTTGAAGCATTATTTTGCAATGCCTTCATTTTTCTATTTCCATTTTATGATCAGTGTGCTAATACAGAACACAAAGGTCCAAATTGCTTACCCAGGGCCATCTGGTAAGTTTAGCTAAAATCAAAAGCTGTATTCCTTCTGAAGCTTTTAGAGGGAAGCTCATTCCCTTGCCTTTTCTAGCTTCTAGAGGCTGCTGGCATTCTGTGGTTGGGGCCACATCACTCTGAGTTGACATCCCTTTTTACCCTGACTCTGATCCTCTTGTCTCCCTCTTAAGGACCCTAACCTCGGGATTAGGATGTGTACATCTTTAGGGGCCATTATTCTCTTGGCCACAGCCGCTCTGTAGCCCCCTCAAAGCTGCTCACAGTTGGTGACTGGCCCTTAGGTTGCAGCTGTCCCAGGCCCTCCATAGCTGCAAAAAGGCTGAGGGCTCAGTATCCTTTCTGGCCCGCCAGTGGGTTGCTGTACACCAGTTGGAAACTTTATCAGAAAATATAAAATAATGTAAAAGCAGATTTCTTGTCAGAGGAACTGCCAATACCTGTATATTTTCCTGACAACTTTCTCCTGTGGCCGAGTCTCCTTTGCTGCCTGAAGCACTGAGGAATTAATACACACACTCAGCCCCCTCCCCCGACCCCTTCCCTGACCCGGAGATCAGCCCTCCATCCCTGACTAATGGGAATTCATGTATCCCAGCTCCCTCTCCCCTTGAGTGAGTTGATTCTGAGCCATGTGTCTTCGCTCTGCTCTCAGTGTCTCCCCATCAGAATTTAGCCCCAGTCAGAGTGATGGCTGGATTGACAGTGCACCCTTCAGTGGCTGTCTTTCCTTCCCTGCTTCCTATTCCTTCTCCCCTACTGCTGTGTCCTTGGGATCACCTCTTTTCTCAAGGTCTGTTTCTGGGGAAACCCAAGTTAAGATGTGGGGACAATCTTGGAAATGGAGAGAGCAAATACATTCAGATACATTCAGATACATTTGCAAAACTTTTTTTTCATATTTATTTAGTTATTTGGCTTCACTTGGTCTTAGTTACAGCAGGATCATTTACTTATAGCATGTGGGATCTAGTTCCCTGACCAGAGACCAAACCCAGGTCCCCTGCCCTGGGAAGCCAGATTCTTAGCCACAGGACAACCAGGAAAATCCTGCAAAAGCTTTGCTTGTTGAACCACTCTTGAAGTAAAATCTGGAGTCGGGAGGTAATAGTAGCTTATTTTAGCATGAAGGTTTGTGTGCCATTTTCAGAGTGTATCCTGGGAAGATTCCAAACCCAGAGAAGGGAGTAAAATGGTGCTGGGACAGATCAGTGCAGAGAGGCTCAGACATACCTCATCCCACCACCAGTTGCTTGATGCTCCAAAGAGCTCCAGGATTGCATGTGGAACATCCTGAGCCCTGGGTGGGGTACAGAAGTCAGTTCAGAGGGAGATCCTGGTTCAGAGGGGGAGGAGGCAGGTGGACTTCAAGAGCAGAAATCACAGCAGCACAGCATTAGGTGCACCAAGAACCAAGGTCAGATGACAGTCACCTGAGCAGGGGCCAGGAAGGACCCTCTCGCTCTTTCCCACTTCTTGCCTCTGCTTTCCTTGAATCCATGTGCCATTCAGAGTGAAAGGAAGAGGAGAAGGAAGAGAACCAGAATCCTAAAGTGACTGAACCGTTACCCCCATAAAAGATGATGTTTAAAAGTGGAAGAGAGGTGACTGAGATACCAAAATAAGTTTGTTCTTTTGCTTTTAATTAAAAAAGAAAGGAAAACATCTTAAAGAACAAGAATAGTGGAAGTTTTCTTATGCAATTTGACTTTGTCCAAGCAATGGTCAGTTAATCAAAAAAAAAAGAAAAAAAAAATGGGGAAGGGGATGCTTATAAATTCGGGGCATAAAATATTGCACCTAGCATTAGAGAAGGTATTTCATTTCCCATTATTTGTTTTAACTGTGGTCCACCATTCATTCATATGGCACCATAAGACTAGCCATAGGAAACAATAGGTTAATTGGATAATGTGGAGTAACATACACCTGTTAACAACAACAAATGTATTTTCCAACCCTCACAGGTGTGTGCAAGTGTTTCCCAGAGCTGCTGTGCTTTTATGGCTCTAAGGAAGCAGGAGGGTGAGTACCATCTTGGAAAAGAGAGGGACTCGTGAGGAGAGTGGGCTTCCCAGGTGGCGCTAGTGGTAAAGAACCCTCCTGCCAGTGCAGGAGATGCGGGTTTGATCCTTGTATAGGGAAGAGCCCCTGGAGGAAGGCATGGCAACCCACTTCAGTATTCTTGCTTGGAGAAACCCACAGACAGAGGAGCCTGGCAGGCTATAGTCCATAGGGTCGCAAAGAGTCAGACACAACTGAAGCACTTAGCGCACACACACGGATGTATGAGAAGCACTAGCCCTACCTGGGAGGGGTTTGAAGGGAGAAGGGTTCCGAAAGAGTAAGGTGTCACACAGGTGGGTTGTGTCATGGCTCCCTCCTTTCTCCTTCCCCTGCCAGTGAACCCGTGCAGGCGAGGTGGAGCCCCAGAACTTAATAGGCAATATGAAGGGCTTATTGTTGATTTGTTTGTTATAATAATAGCAGTGGGGTTAGGGGAAATGTTCTTATCTGCTATAAATATATCCTAAAGGATTACTGGCATCTATAATCTTGAATGGCTCCCAGAGATTAAAGTGGGGGCAATTTTAGCCTCATACATTTTCCCTGGTGAGGAGAGGCTCTGTCTCCAAAACCTGTATCTCTTTGAAAAGATCTGAGCAACAAAAAGATTGAGCCTTCCAAGCCAACTCACTGCAGGCTCACTTCTAAAAAGCAGTTACTTACCCTGTTATCACTTGGTAACCTTTGTACGGCAAAGGCAAGGTAAACTGGACGTGCAGGAAACGTACTTTTCTTCAAAAGGTTGGGACCGTTTCCATCAACTCTGTATGGTGGATAGAGAAAAAAGTTTTTCCACTTACAAGTCTGCCCTTTGATTAGATGCTATTAAAAAAAAATACTTAGGTAGCAAATGCGTTAAAGCTTTCTCTTTGAGCTACGGATCTTCTTTGAAGAACAAAAGTAAGGTACAGTATTTTTATTTTATTTATTTATTTATTTTCACAGAACACAGCCAGTTTTATTCACCATACTGCTCTGGAGACAGGCAGGCTCACTTTAACACACTGTCCTCTTGGGCTTCTTCTGCCTGTTCTCTCTCAATGAGCCTCTGCTCATCCGGCTTCTTTTTCTTCTCAGCTGCTATACTCCTCTCCTCTTCTGCCTGGGTTTTCAGGTAATGGTAGCGCTCGGTGCTGTAGGCCGCCCGCCGAGAAACACACTTCAGAGCAATGGCTGAGCTTGATGACCCGAGATGGACCTGCACGGGCAGAGCCATCTTGTCCGTGACCTTCGCACCGGAAGGACAATCCGGACCGAGGAGGATGCCGCAAGGGCCCAGCAAAGTGTATGGTTTTGTTTGTTTTTTGACTTGGAAAATAACTTTATTTTGTTTGGGACAGCGGACAGGGGTGTAGTATCAGAACTTCTGGAACTTCTTGGTGCCGGCAGCCTTGGTAACCTTGAACACGTTGGAGCGCACTGTCTTGCTTGGGGTCGTAGTTCTGGACACCATTTCTGCTGCTGCTGCTGCTGCTGCTGCTAAGTCACTTCAGTCATGTCCGACTATGTGCGACCCCATAGACGGCAGCCCACCAGGCTCCCCCTTCCCTGGGATTCTCCAGGCAAGAACACTGGAGTGGGTTGCCATTTCCTTCTCCAATGCATGAAAGTGAAAAGTGAAAGTGAAGTCGCTCAATCGTGTCCAACCCTTAGCGACCCTATGGACTGCAGCCTGCCAGGCTCCTCCGTCCATGGGATTTTCCAGGCAAGAGTACTGGAGTGGGGTGCCATTGCCTTCTCCACTGAAGTGAGGGGAAAGGTGCACTTGTACTTTTGGATGTTCGGAGGTAGTCTCGGCTGATGACGGGGTCCTCTGCATCTTCATCTTGGTCACCATACCAGATAGGATCTGCCCTCGGAGATATTACCAGTAAAGGTAATTAAGATATTATTTTTAATATTTTTAAAATATTACTTTAATTTAATTTAATATTATATTTAATATTTTAATATTATTTTAATATTAATATATTATTATTAAGATATTAAGAGGTATAAAGATATTACCAGCACTTCTTGTCAATCTAGGTGCCCTCCATGGCCTTCTTCAGTGTCTTGAAGCCCAAACCAATATTTTTGTAGTATTGCAGGAGCTTTTCCTTGCCAGTTTCCCCCAAGCAGGACCATCTTCTTATTTTGAAAGAATGATCGGTTGCTTTTCGTACCCATGCTCAGTCTGAATTTCCACCATCTTCACTGCAAAAATGGTTAAAAAAGGTGGGGTGGGTAAAAGGGGTACAATATTTTTAATAAGAAAATCAGCTTCTTGGATGCCACAAATAGGAGTAAATGATGCTGTAATCATATTCCATTTTTCAGTAAGGTTTGTTCTGGCCTTCTATTATAGCAGAGCACAGTGAGCCCAAGCCCTTAACCCATTGCTCTGGGTCGTTACTCATCCCTGTTACCATGCAATGGGTCCTGCTCAGCCACTGGACACTGCAGCAGTGGGCCCCGCCCACAAGCGACCAACTGTTAAGGAATTCTAGTTAGTGAGGGGAATCAGACCACAGTGGGGTAGTGGTTGTGAGAGGAAGAGTCAGGTAAGAGGCGAATCCTGGCTTCTCCTGGAAGCCCTCCAGCTCACCCTGCCTTAGACCAGCAGGTGAGCTTGGTGGGGGCCCAGAGAACAGGCTGGGAACCATGTCCTGCAGAGCTCCAGAGCCCTCACTAAGGCCTTCCACTAGCCTCCGCCCAGGCCTTGAGGCAGTGGTGAACCTCTCCCCTGTCCCTGTCGCAGTGACCTAACAGTAGTGGCAGTCTGCCTGGGTCACAGTCTGTGGAACCTGGTCTCTCCCCTTTGGGTGACCTGAGGAGCCTGAGGGCCAGTTGGGTTGGGTAACTGGCTCCCTCAGAGGTGACAGCTGGGCAGAGTCTGGGGACCTAACCCTGAGTGAACTGGCAGCTGAGCTCTGCCTCCTTTTAGCTAGGACTGGGACCTTGGAGGGTGAAAGTTGTACTTTGGAACCTTGCCCTTTCTTGTCAGGACAGAGAATAACATTCATTTGGTAGAGATTTACAGGAACATCATTACCTGACCATGAGCTGACTTCAAGAGCAAAGGATCTGACCACCAGGAAGTTTACAACAGTTAGCCGTGTTCCTCCCTCACCTTTTGCTTTTAAAAGATCTTTGCTAAAAGTTTTCAGTAACTTTGTGCTTCTTAGGGCATGAGCCACCCATCTCCTTGCATGGCCCTGTAATAAACCTTTCTCTGTTCCAAACTCCAATGTTTTAGTTTTGTTTGACCTCACCATGCATCAGACACATGAACTTGTGGTTTTGGTAACACTATCACAGCAGTGAATCCCAAAACTCTAAAGACTACCTGAAAGTTGTGAAATACTAAAGGCATTTGAGTTTCCAACCTAATACCAGAACTGTCTTAAGCTCTGGAGAGTGTAAAGGCCAAAGATGGTATGTGCTAAGTTGCGCCAGTCGTGTCCATTTCTTTGTGACTCTATGGACTGTAGCCCACCAGGCTCCTCTGTCTATGGGATTCTCCAGGCAAGAACACTGGAGTGGGTTGCCATGCCCTCCTCCAGGGGATCTTCCCAACTCAAGGACTGAACCCCTGTCTCTTATGTCTCCTGAATTGTCAGGTGGCTTCTTTATCCCTAGCACCACCTGGGAAGCCCCAAAAGATGGTATAAGTCTATACATAAAATAACCATCCCTTCAACTGAAAAAGAAGATGCTGTAGGTACTCATGGACTCAAGGGGGGTGAGGAGAAGGCCTAACCTCTGAGCGTCTCTTGAATACTTTGCAAAGATCTTTGTAGTGAAAGGTTTCCCAGACGTGTGTGAATCAGGCAAGTCCTTGATGTGTTTAATCACCAATAGCAAAATTTGAAATCAAAGGGAATTTCAAATAAAAACATTCCAGACCCATTGTGAAATTCTCACTCTTTAGCTCTCTTGTTTTCTATTCATAATCTCTTAAGTATTCTGGCTTCAAGGGGAATTTATTAAAAGAACTGCATTTGATCAGAACAAAGGTGAACAGGAGAAGTATTAGAAGGTATGGATGTAAATATCCTCAGCTCATCTTTGAATATCTCCAGGACAGTCTGATTTATTTATAGTAAAAAAAAAAACCACATAAAAATTATCATCTTAAGCATTTTCAAGTGTATAGTTCAGTAGCTTTCAATATATTCATATTGCTTTGAATCAGAACTCCAGAAGTTTTTCATCTTGCAAAACTGAAACCTTATACCCATTAAACAACCCCCTTCCCCCCTCCTCCTTGCCCCTGGTAACAACCATTTTACTTTTTTTTTTTTATGTATAGTTGATGTGCAATATTATATAAGTTACAGGTGTACAATATAGCGATTCACAATTTTTAAAGGTATACTCCATTTATAGTTATTATAAGACATTGGCTGTATTCCTCACATTGTACAATATGTCCTTATAGCTTATTATATATATATATGATTTGTGCATTTTAATCCTCTACCCCTGTATTGCTCTCCCCACTTTTATATCTATAGTGATAACCACTAGTTTATTTTCTATATCTGTAAGACTGTTCCTTTTTTAGTATTCATTTGTTTGTTGTATTTTTTAGATTCCACATAAAAGTGGTATCATATAGTATTTTTCTTTCTGTGTCTGACTAATTTCACTTAGAATAATATCCTCCAAGTCCATCCATGTTGCTGCAAATGGCAAAATTTCATTGTTTTGTGGCTGAGTCGTAGTGCATTGTGTCTATATACACCATATCTTCTTTATCCATTCATTTGTTGATGGACACTTAGATTGCTTCCATATCTTGGCAGTTGTATATAATGCTGCTGTGGACATTGGGGTACATGTATCTTTTTGAATTAGTGTTTTTGTTCTCAGATACCTACTCAGGAGTATCGTAGTTCTGATTTTAGCTTTTGGAGAAATTCTTATACTGTTTTTCCACATGACTGCACTAATTTACATTTCTACCAACATTTATATTTACATTCCCAGTGTATAAGGGTCTCTTTTCTCCACATCTTCATTTGTGTTCTTTTTGATGATAGCCATTCTGACAGATATGAGGTGATTTCCCTTTGTGGTTTTGATTTGTATTTCCCTGATGGTTAATAATGTTGAGCATCTTTTCATGTGCCTGTTGGCATCTGTATGTCCTCTTTGGAGAAATGTCTGTTCGGGTATTTTGCCTATCTTTTAATCAGGTGGTTTGCTTTTTTTGATGTTGAGTTGTATGAGCTGTTTATATATTTTGGATATTAAGTACTTGTTGATCATATCATTGGTAAATATTTTCTCCCGTTCACTAGATTACCTTTTTGTTTCATCAGTGGTTTCCTTTGCTATGCACAAGATTTTAATTAAGTCCCATTTGTTTATTTTTGTTTTTATTTTCTTTGCTTTGGAAGACAGATCTAAAAGAATATTGCTATGATTTATGTCAAAGAGTGTTCTGCCTGTTTTCTTCTAGGAATTTTATGGCTTCCAATCTTTCATTTAGGTCTTTAATCCATTTTGAGTTTATTTTCATATATGGTGTTAAAGAATGCTCTAAGTTTATTCTTTTACATACAGTGTCCAGTTTTTTTTTCCAGCACACTTATGGAAAAGACTGTTTTTTCTCCATTACATGTCCTTGCTTCCTTTCATAGATTAATTCATGGTGAGTGCATGGGTTCATTTCTGGGCTATTTTGTTCCACTTATCTGGGTGTCTGTTTTTGTGCTAGTACCATACTGTTTTGATGACTGTAGCTTTGTAGTATAGTCTGAAGTCAGGGAGTATGATTCCTCCAGCTCTGTTTTTATTTCTCAAGATTGTTGTTGTAGAAGTTCTTTATATACACAGGATATTAATTCCTTTTCAAATATATGATTTGCAAATATTTATTCTCATTACAGGTTGCCTTTTCACTTTATGGTTATGTCATTTTAATGCACAAAAATTTTTAGGTTTGATGTAGTCTCATTTGCCTACTGGGACTTCCCAGGTGGCTCTAGTGGTAAAGAACCCACCTGCCAATGCAGAAGACCTGAGAGAAACAGGTTTGATCCCTGAGTCAGGAAGATTCCCTGAAAGGGCATGGCAACCCACTCCAATATTCTTGGTTGGAGAATCCCTTGGGCAGAGGAGCCTGGTAGGCTATATAGTCCATAGGGTCACACAGAGTCAGACAGGACTGAAGCAACCTTGCACACACACACATTTGCCTATTATGCTTTCATTGCCTGTACTTTGGATATCACATCCAAAAAATTATTACCACATTCAATCTCATGAAACTTTCCCCCTTCTTCTCCTAGGAGTTGTACAGGTCTCATATTTAGAGCTTTAATCCATTTTGATTTAATTTTGTATATGGTGTAAGATGAGAGCCCAACTTCATTCTTTTGTATGTGCATATCCAATTTTCCTAACACCATTTGTTGAAAAGACTGTTCTTTCCCCACTGGGTGACCTTGGTATCTTTGTCAAAGATAATTTGGCTATATATGAGTTGACTTATTTCTGGGTCCTTTATTCTATTCCATTGGTCTGCTTGTCTGTCTACTACCACCAAGCTTTTATTACTGTAGCTTTGTAATATTTTCTGAAATTAAGACCCATGGGACTTCCAACTTTGTTCTTATTTTTCAAAATCATTTGGTTATCCAGGGTGCTTTTAGATTCCATATGAAATTTAGAATGAATTATCTAATTTCCTCAAAAATGCCAATGGGATTTTGATAGAAATTGCATTGACAGTCACTGTTCTTTAATATTAATAAATGTAGCGGAAAAATCTCAAAAAAGTAGTGAAAGTACTGAGGCAGCAGATAGAAGCTTCATAACTAGAAGCTTGTATAGTTGTTTCTTAACCTCTTTTTTTAAATAAAACTACCACAGAGGAAAATTATGCGAGCAAATACATCTGTCTTAATTCATCTTTTTCTCATAAACAAATAGTTTGAATGGTCCCAGTAGAAAGAAATGAGATAATCAATTGATTCCTTTGAACATAGTGGTCATAATAATAATAATAGTTTTTATCATAGTATCATATAATTCATTTAGTTTTTATATTCTATAAAGCATTTACATCCCATTAACTCCGTTTATTTTAGTCCAAAGCAGCATTTTTCAATGTTATAGCCCATTTTCCTCATTACAAAAAAGGTTTGTGTGATCAAATAATTTGGGCAGTATTGCAAACTACATTCTTCTATACCTTGCACTGAGAGATTCGAACTCCAAGAAGACTTACTGTTGTGTAAACCAGTGTTTACCAAACTTTTATGGCTCCACTTTTCTTCTTAGTAAACCAATTAATATCCTGTGAATCTAAGATATGACCAAAGACACTTGGAGCAGAGAATTTAAATGAGCAGTTTTTAAATGCTGTTTTGTAAATACTGAGATTGTTTGAAGTGGTGCAGGAAATACGATGCATAGGACAAAAGAGCATACCTGTCATTGTAAGTATTGATTTCTCCCTAAGCTATAGGGGTAAATCCCTTACCTATAAGCTGCGAAGCTGTGAGTGAGATTCAGCATGCACAGAAACCCGAGTGTGTTTGTAATAGCTTCCATAAGCTTTTTGCATCATCTACATGAAACCACGTACCATTCTATTTGCAGCAATGCCCTTGCTGAGAAAGAAGAAATGGATTCTGAGGTTATATTGAGCCAAGCCAGACTGGCTCTGTTAGACAAGATCTGCTTAATCACCGCTTCCCATGACAATGATTTTGTAGTATTTCCTATAGAGGGAAATAAAAGATAAATCACCCTTCGTCTAGCATGGTTAATCATAATTGATTGTTTATATATTTCTCTCCCTGTCCATGATGTACCCTTCTTCCTAATTTCTTTTAAAGAACAGCTTCTTCCAAAGCACTGTTAGAGATCAAAAACCTTTAAATGATGTATTATTTATCCGTCTGGCCACACAGATTCCTACACAGTCACTAAATCCATCAACAGTACATTTGCTGACTTAATAATAAGCAGATTTGGTTTTCAGGAGACCAAGGCAGCTTAAAGGACAAGTTTATTAGGTTTTATCACATCCATCACCAGTATGCAGGGGCAAGGTGCTCACTTCAACTGAGGGGCAGATCTACGGGCCTGAAGCTCATACAGATTTGGAGGCCCTTTTTTATTAAAAAAATTCAAATTATTAGATAGGAAATTAAATATTCATTTAGAATTATAAATAAACACAATAACAGCAACACATTTAAAGCTGGCAAATTCTGAAGAGATCTCAAACTGTAGAAAATAACATTTTTTGATAATTCAGTTCAGTTGCTCAGTCATGTTTGACTCTTTGTGACCCCATGAATTGCAGCACACCAGGCCTCCCTGTCCGTCACCACCTATCGGAGCCTACCCAAACTCATGTCCATTGAGTCGGTGATGCTATCCAACCATCTCATCCTCTGTCGTCCCCTTCTCCTCCTGCCCTCAATCTTTCCCAGCATCAGGGTCTTTTCAGATGAGTCAGCTCTTCACAACAGGTGGCCAAAGTATTGGAGTTTCAGCTTCAGCATCAGTCCTTCCAATGAACACTCAGGACTGATCTCCTTTAGGATGGACTGGTTGGATCTCCTTGCAGTCTAAGGGACTCTCAAGAGTCTTCTCCAATACCACAGTTCAAAAGCATCAATTCTTCAGTGCTCAGCTTTCTTTATAGTCCAACTCTCACATCAGTATATGACTACTGGAAAAACCACAGCCTTGACTAGATGGATCTTTGTTAGCAAAGTAATGTCTCTGCTTTTTAATATGCTGTCTAGGTTGGTCATAACTTTCCTTCCAAGGAGTAAGCATCTTTTAATTTCATGGCTGCAGTCACCATCTGCAGTGATTTTGGAGCCCAAAAAATAAAGTCAGCCACTGTTTCCACTGTTTCTCCATCTATTTCCCATGGAGTGATGGGATGAGATGCCATTATCTTAGTTTTCTGAATGTTGAGCTTTAAGCCAACTTTTTCACTTTCCTCTTTCACTTTCATCAAGAGGCTCTTTAGTTCCTCTTCACTTTCTGCCATAAGGGTGGTGTCATCTGCATATCTGAGGTGACTGATATTTCTCCCAGCAATCTTGATTCCAGCTTGTGTTTCTTCCAGTCCAGCGTTTCTCATGATGTGTATAAGTTAAGTAAGCAGGGTGACAATATACAGCCTTGACATACTCTTTTTCCTATTTGGAACCAGTCTGTTGTTCCATGTCCAGTTCTAACTGTTGCTTCCTGACCTGCATATAGGTTTCTCAAGAGGCAGGTCAGGTGGTCTGGTATTCCCATCTCTTTCAGAATTTTCCACAGTTTATTGTGATCCACACAGTCAAAGGCTTTGGCATAATCAATAATTGGCTATCTGATATAACAAATAAAAGTACTGCCTGCGTGTTTGGTGACCTCTTCTTAGAACAATGGTTTTGCTACACTTTCTACCTGGAGAACAGGAGGAACCAGTTTCCCTCTAGCATGGTGGATCAAATGAATTTTTACTTTTTAGCCACCCCATGAGGCATGTAGGATCTTAGTTCCATGACCAGGGGGTGAACCTGTGGCCCCTGTATTGGAAGCTTGGAATCTTAACCATTGGACTACTAGGGAAGTCCTCAAATAATGTGTGGGTTTTTTTTTAATGATATATGGAATGGGAAGCTTTCTCTTAGCTTCACCACGTATTATTGGTATTGTTATTGGTATGTATGTTTTTAGGATTGTTGTCAATTTTAGGAAAACTTCACTCAGGTGTCTTTCATATATGAGCTGTAAGATGTCAAGATATTTCAGAGGTTTGTTGCAGGAACAAATCTCAAGTACTATTTGAATTGACAACATTCACTAACCAGCTTCTTTTTTATTCCTGATATTGTGTCATATTATGAAGGTCATGTCAGGCCCTGAACTTTGATTTTTCAAGGTGGAGTATGTTGGTATAGAAGGTGGTGGGACCATTCCTAAAATTTGTTCTTGTACTGGGACAGCTAACAGTAACTAAACCATACATGTAAGAGGCTGTGGACCACATAAATATTACGCTTAACCAAAACTATATGTAATGTCATCAGCTTCCTTAGTCAGGGTCCAAAAATACCATGGGCTTCTCCCATGCCACCCAGCACAAGGGGAAATATGACTGATTAGAAGTCAAAGTGGAAAGAGACAGTGGCCTCAACCATTTGCGATTAAAATATTGTACTCCTTAAATTTCAAAAGCCCAGATGGTCACAGAAGCACTTACAAGTTCAAGTATGGAGCCCTGAAACTTAAGCTTTATTAGTTTCATGGTAAATCCACTTCTCAATTTTCTTCCACTCAATTTTTTATCCACCAGAGCTACTGCTGTTTCTTTAGGAAGGTTGTGTGTTTGCTTCTTGAACTTAAGGACCAGATCTTAAAAAATATAATGCAAACAAACAAGACACATGTATCCAACTGTTTTCCAGCTGACCAATTTATTGCTTTTAATAGAACAATTACTTGGCATTATGCAGATCAGTGGCTTTTAAATATGGCACTAGATTAAAACTATCCACATAGCTTTGAAAAAAGATACTTTCCTTGGCCACAAACTCAGAAATTCTGATTCTGTAGACCTACATTGAGGCCCAGTAATCTCAAATTTTTAAGTCTCCCAGTTTATTCTGATGTACTGCCAAATTTGAGAACCACTGATGTAGACAAACTATTTGGATGAATGCCTATGCCACTGAAGTTCCACGGGACTAAACAAAGGGTAAACTTATAAAGAGGTTTTTTATTTGGTGTAAGCAAGAGTGTTGAGTTCCCCATCAAATCAACTGTATCAGCCATTCGTAAGGAGGTTATGAGAGGATTTGTGTTAGCCCAGGCTTTTTTGGGTGGGAACTGGAAAAACTAATTTCAAATGAGTTTAGACAAAAAAAGAAACTATTGGCTCTTGAGGCTGAAAAGCCTATTTCAGGCATGGCTGGACTGAGGTTTAAAATAGCCTACACAGAGCAATTCCCATGGAGAGAAAGCACCCTTTCAATAATATCTGTTTTGGAGTAGAGTTTTATTGCCATGGTTGAGTTGAGTGTCCATTTCTCACATCATCACTACATCCAGGTTGGCTGAGTGTCCAGACTTGGCCCACAAGACCACCTCAGGCACACAAGGGTTGGTTAGCCTCCACCCATGTGACCTGAACAAGAGGGTGGTTATTCCTTTAGGGCAGGGGTCCCCAACCTCCAGGATCTAATGCCTGATGATCTGAGGAGCTGATGTAATAATAATAAAGTGCCGTGCTCTTAAATTATCCTGAAACTATCCCCCCACCCCCAACTCTGGTCCATGGCAAAACTGTCTTCCATGGAACCAGTCCCTGGTGCCAAAAAGGATGGGGACCACTGCCCTAAGGCAAATCAGGGTTGCAGGCAGAAACAACTGATGAATGGGTGGCGGGCTCAAAGACCTCTCAAACCACTTCCAACTGGGGGCAGACTCACTTTGTCTTTGCTGAATTCTCTGATCTGCCCAGCCCCTGGTGTCATGCATTTCTGATGCTCTGCTCCTGACAACTAGGGTGGGGGCTATGGAACCTGTGTGGTGATCTGCTGGTTTCTACCTACTTTTTGGGTGAGGTTCCTGCAGGCAATGTTGAAACAAAGTAGGTCGTGAATCAAATAAGGCTCAGTAGAGAGAGTGTGTCAAAATGCAAAGCCAAGGAAGGCAGAAGTTGAAAAGGGGATGTTTCTAAATGCTTGGCTCAGTGGATCCTAAAATCATTTTTGAGAAGAAGCAAGATGGCTGAAGCCATCTACAAAGCCATTTCCCATAGCCATTGTAGGGCCCAGCATAGCTAATCAGAAGCTCAGCTTACCAGATCTGTTTAACCACAATAAGGTAGGTGTTTGCATTTACCTATCACAGATCTGACCTGCCTCTTGAGAAACCTATCTGCAGGTCAGGAAGCAACAGTTAGAACTGGACATGGAACAACAGACTGGTTCCAAATAGGAAAAAGAGTATGTCAAGGCTGTATATTGTCACCCTGCTTACTTAACTTATACACATCATGAGAAACGCTGGACTGGAAGAAACACAAGCTGGAATCAAGATTGCCGGGAGAAATGTCAATCATCTCAGATATGCAGATGACACCACCCTCATGGCAGAAAGTGAAGAGGAACTAAAGAGCCTCTTGATGAAAGTGAAAGAGGAGAGTGAAAAAGTTGGCTTAAATCTCAACATTCAGAAAACGAAGATCATGGCATCTGGTCCCATCACTTCATGGGAAATAGATGGGGAAACAGTGGAAACAGTGGCAGACTTTATTTTTCTGGGCTCCAAAATCACTGCAGATGGTGACTGCAGCCATGAAATTAAAAGACGCTTACTCCTTGGAAGGAAAGTTATGACCAACCTAGATAGCATATTCAAAAGCAGAGACATTACTTTGCAACAAAGATCCATCTAGTCAAGGCTATGGTTTTTCCAGTGGTCATGTATGGATGTGAGAGTTGGACTGTGAAGAAAGCCGGGTGCCGAAGAATTGATGCTTTTGAAATGTGATGTTGGAGAAGACCCTTGAGTCTCTTGGACTGGAAGGAGATCCAACTAGTCCATTTTAATGGAGATCAGTCCTGGGTGTTCTTTGGAAGAAATGATGCTAAAGCTGAAACTCCAGTACTTTGGCCACCTCATGTGAAGAGTTGACTCATTGGAAAAGACTCTGATGCTGGAAGGGATTAGGGGCAGGAGGAAAAGGGGACAACAGAGGATGAGATGGCTGGATGGCATCACCAACTCGATGGACTTGAGTCTGAGTGAACTCCAGGAGTTGGTGATGGACAGGAGGCCTGGCGTGCTTCAATTCATGGGGTTGCAAAGAGTTGGACACGACTGAGTGACTGAACTGAACAGATCAGCAGTGAGGTAGACACAGAGATGAGCAACCCAGATTCCCCTCAAGAAAAGTTCTTTGCTCAGCTGTGGGGAATGTGACCAGAATACAGCTTTCCCACTGACTGCTGCTTCAGGGTCTGCCTGGGTTGCAAACAGCAGCTGGGTCTGAGACCACTCCCATCATGGGATAGCCTGCCTCCAGAGGTGGGTACAAAGGACCAGCCATTTTAGTCCAATGGGAAGACAACTTTATGAGGCAAGATTTGCCCTAGAGCTCCCCAGTGGTCCAGGGGCTTTATCGGGCATTATAATTCCTCTTCTCTCTATGCCAGTTCTCGCATGCTTTCACAGATGTTGATATCTATAAACATCTCACACTCTAAGCTTTGTTTTAGCATCTGCTTCTGGACAACCCAACCTGTGCTAAGTGTCATTAGGTTCCATTATAATTGGACAATTAAAGTAGGCGGAAACATTAAATATGCAAATTATTTCTTAAATATTAAAAAAGACACAAGTCTTTTATGATTCCTTATCTTTTCCTTAAAATAAAAAAAGGATATCACATTTAAAATCTTAACCTGTTTATTGTGGTTGTTGTTGTTTAGTTGCTAAATCATGTCCACCAGGCTCCCCTCTCCATGGGATTTCCCAGGCCAGGAATGGATTGCCATTTCCTTCTCCAGGCCTGGGAATCAAACCCTCATCTCCTGTGTTAGCAGGCAGATTGTTTACCGTGAGCTACAGTCATAAAGGAGAGAGGCGAGAGAAGAGTGGAGAAGCCTGCTTATACGCACAGTCATAAAATATAACATAGAGCAGTTGATTCTAAGTCGATGGATCTTATATGCAGATATTCCCCTCAGTTCTTTTTATTAGTTTCTCTTAAGAATCAAAGTAGAACATCTTATTTGATTTTTGCCAAAATTTGAAGACCAGTGAAAAGTTGTACAGAGAAAAAGACCTAGGTTAGTCAAACATTTGAGTAGTTAAGGATTCATTGTCTTCATCATGTGTTTTCAACTAAAATTTTTTAAGTTAAAATAAGATTTAACTCAAAACTGAAGCTTTTTGAAGCACAGTATAATTTTCATTAATAAAGTCATATTAGAATCTCAAAACACATCTGCACGATGATTTTGAACTTCAGTTTTACTTCATTACAGCTGTGGAGAGTAGCCAGTTAGCAGAAGCCTGTAGTTTTTAGAGTCTGTTAAATTAGTTTCTGTAAATGGGGTTAAAATATCATAACTGAGGGGCTTCCTCAGTGGCTCAGCAGTAAAGAATCTGTCTATAAAGCAGGGACCACAGGAGGCAAGGGTTTGATTCCTGGGTCGGGAAGATCCCCTAGAGGAGGGCATGGCAACCCACTCCAGTATTCTTGCCTGGAGAATCTCCATAGACAGAGGAGCCTGGTGGGCTACAGTCCACAGGATCTCAAAGAGTCGGACACGACTGAAGCGACTTAGTGCAACCGCATCAACTTAGATTTTAAAATTTTTTTTTATTTTTTTAATACAAGTAACAAAGCACACAGTTAAAAAAAATTCACACAGTTCAGAAAAACTTATAATGAGAAAGAGCAGTCCCCACATCATGGCTCCTTATTGTCAGCCTGTCTCTCCAGAAGCAGCCACAGTTAATCATTTATGTTGTTAAGTTCTGTTCGTGGCTTCCTAATGCATCCGTAAATCATACACTTCCATTACCACTTCTTGATCTGTCAACTTGGGATATTAAATATTGACTTTCTGCTATCACGGGTGAGGCTTTAGCTCCCCCATTGTCCCATTTGTATTTCATATTACTATTTTTAGTCTTTTGTAACTGTAAATAGTATACTTCAAAACTGTTTCTTATTCCATTGGTTTTCAAAAGCCCCTCTTGACTGCTCATCTTTTATGCTGAGGATGTTAACACCCCCCCCCCTTCTTCTTATTTATCTCCCCTTGCTTATTTCCTGCCCTCTGTTACCTGTTCTTCAACCTTTATATTGTCAATGTTGATAATTCATTATCTGTTTTGTAATCATAATTAAACCTCCTGTGTTTTGTCTATAGGTTGAGTCTATGTGTTGAGGCAAAAAAACAAACCAAAACAGCATTTACTCTTACATGAGCCAGGACTCTGGCTTATCACAGAGTCATATAACATGCGATAATCACACCACTCTCTCTGGTTCCACTGTCAAGAACCCTGAATCTCGCAAAAGGAAATGTTTGAGGTATCAGCATCAAATATCTCCTCCTTTCTTACAGTCTCCCAGCTATTCCAAGCCACACTCCAATTTAGCTGCCATATATTTGAATTATGATTTTAATAGACTTCCCCTAGTTGCTGGCTGATTTTTCCATTATATTTCTAGTGAATGAAAAATAATATGCTTTAGTCACTGTATTCTGAATATCTTATGGATTCTGCCGATTTTTTTTCTCCTCCTCCTCCTTCTACTTATTGGAAGGTGTTTCCTTGAAGTCCCATGATTTTACATTCTAATTTGGACTGATCTTTTATCAGAATAGCTGCTCAATTGTCACCTTGAAATTTACTTTCATTAGATTCCTTTTTAGTGACATGGCTTCTATCTTGTATCATCCTCTTTCTTGGTGTTCATCTTCAAGTAAATTCTTTTGAAATAAATAGTACAAAGCAAATTCTGCAAGTTCTTGCATGTTTAAAAAAAAAGGAAAATCACCATTTTCATTCAAACTTGATAGTTTTTACATGGTACCCCTCGTTCAAAGTTATTTTTCCTTAGAAATTTGATGCTGAGAGGGCTAATGCTGTTGACTTTTATTTCCTATAATTTTTATTACCAAATTTTCTTATTTCAAGGCACCCATTCTTATTGTTTTTTCTGAAATACAGTTGACATATAACATGGCATTAGTTTAAGGCATACAATATAATGATTTGATAATTATGATATTATAATGATAATAATTTGACTGTAATATTATCTAAATAGTAAGTTTAGTTAGTGTCTCACTGCAGTTACAATTTTTTTCTTGTGATGAGAACTTTTATGTCTCAGCAACTTTCAAATATGTAACAAAGTATTAACTATAGTCACCATGTGGGTATATTACATCTTTGTGACTGACTTATTTATTATTGAAAATTTAGTTCTTGTTTTCTGAGGACCCCTTTATATAAATACTTTTCATGAGTGCTATGTGTTATAGACTCTCTGAAGATACTGACAGAGATTTCTTAAAAGGGTTCTTAACTACCTGAATTATTTTTCTTTTCTCCAAAATCAACCTTCCAGTCTAACAGAAAGGCTGAATGGGAGATGTGTGTATGTATGTGAAACTTGTAGGCTGAAGGATCCAGGAGGTGGATTTTCCCTGGAGACCAACAAAATGACAAAGTATGGCAATCCTCTGTTTCTCCGCTGGTAGTTCACTATATTTCTTTAGAGGAGAACACTGAGGGTATTCCTCTGAGCGTCAGTGCTAGATGGCATGTCTATTTTAAAGTAGAAATGGGAGAGATATTCAACTTGCAGTCTATCCCTTTATTTTCCACTCCTCCCAGGCCTCTATCCTATCTATCATAGCTGCACCCAGAACCACACTTGTTGCAAAGATGGAGCTTTATTGCAAAGATGGGTTCCCTTCTCCACTGCAGCCACCTCCTAGAATGCTCTAGACTGCAGTTTCCTCAACCATTAAAAAAATATGTATATATCAACTTCTGCCTGCTGCTGTCTTCCAGAAATTTATCTCTCTTATCTGTTAAGGTCACTCTCTCAAAATAAAAGTTTTGCTTTTATTCCTTTTTAAATTTCTGTACTATTATTTAATGAAATTTACAGAGAGAAGGGAGTAAATATGTGTGCTTAAAAGGAAACCATTAAAAAAGCAAACTATAAACAAGATGAAAAGATAACGTACAGACAGGGAGAAAATATTTGCAAACAATGTGATCAACAAAAGGTTAATTTCCAAAATATACAAATAACTTATATAACTCTATATCAAAAAAATCCAATCAGAAATGGGCAGAATAGCTAAATAGACATGTCCCCAAGGAAGACATACACATGGCCAACAGGCACATGAAAAGATGTTCAACATTGCTAATAATTAGAGAAATGCAAATCAAAACTACCTCAAACTGGTCACAATGGGTATCATTAAAAAGTCTACAAATAATAAATTCCAGGGAGACTGTGGAGAAAAGGGAACCCTCCTACACTGTTGGTGAGAATGGAAATTGGTACAGCCTCTGGAAAACAGTATGGAGGTTCCTTAAAGAAACTAAAAACGAAAAATAGAGTTGCCATATGACTCAGTGATCACACTCCTGGGCATATATCCAGAGAAAACTCTTATTTGAAAAGACACATGCACCCCAATAACCATAGCAGCACTCCTTACAATAGCCAAGACAGGGAAGCAACAAAAATGTTCATTGACACAAGAATGGGTAAAGAATATATATACACAATGGAATACCAGTCAGCCATAAAGAAGAATGAAATACTGCCATTTACAACAACATAGATGGATCTAGAGGTTAGCATCCTAAGTGAAGTAAGTTGGAGAAAAACAAATATCATATGATATCACTTAAATGTGAAATTGAAAAATAATACAAACTTATTTACAAAACAGAAATAGACTTACAGACATAGAAAACGAACTTATGGTTACCGGAAAGGGATGAGAGGGGTAACTTAGGAGTTTGGGATTAACGGATACACACCACTATGTATAAAATAGGTAAACAACAAAGATTTAATGTATAACACAGAGAACTATACTCAATATCTTGTAATAGCCTATAATGGAGAAGAATATGAATATATATATATCTGAGTCACTTCGCTGTACATCTGAAACTAACACAGTATTGTAAATCAACTATGAAAGTGAAAGTGAAATCAGTGAAATCAACTATACTTCAGTTAAAAAATCTGTGCTTAGCATGTGGATGCCACTTTGAATCCAAAAAAATAAGGATTTTACATCTTAACCTTGATTTAAAAATGTACACACGTTCATTGTAAAAAATCTAGAAAGTTTATGACACGTTTCTCCCAAAGGACCATACAGGGATAAACTTCTATATTGTTAAAATATAAAACAGTGAAAATACCAAACCCAGTTGGATCTGGATGCCCACAGAGGAGAGAATAATTGACATTTACTGAAGGCCTTTTTGTGCCTGATACTTGATAGAACTTACCTCATTGAATACTGTTTTACAGATGAAGAAACAGAGACTCAGTCAGGAAATTTACATAAGGTCACGCGTAGTAAATGGCAATTCTGTTTCAAAACCTTTTTCCCTTGGCTTCCCACACCATGCATCTTTACCACCAGAGGCCAAAAGCTGGTACAAAGCATGGATGATGCTAACAAAGGCAATTTCTGAGTATAAAACAGAGACCTAAGTATCTAGTTCAGTGAGTTGTAGCCATCACCCATGTGTACAGCAGAGGTGATCAGAAAGTTATTTGTGAGAAGGGACTTGAGAGTTTGCTCCCCTAAGATGGAACATTTCAAGGGAACTGGTTTAGTTGGCTTAAGTCTCCTGTAGCTAGATGGCTGTTACCTTCTATTTTAGTTCTACTCTTGAGAGGCTCTACTGAACTCTGCCCTCAGCAGATGCATTGTAATCAAATTGACATTTAAGTTGCAGATAAAAGAAATCATTAATTAAAGTGTACATTATTGAACACCCATGCCACATGTAGGATTCTATTATGGGAACATCAGTAAACAGACAATTTATTAATCAATTAGTGTTACAGATCTAAAGCGTACCGAAAATACTAGTCATGTGATTTTTTTTTTGTAAGGATGGGACTGATTTACTTACATTCATCTCCTGTTTCCTTTCCTCAGTTTGAAGTTCTAAAAGACTGATGATTTCTGTGGGTTAGTTATATCAAATATTTATTGCTATTTTTGAAACCTATTTCATGACAATGCATCTTATATATGCAGATAGGAAAAGAAAAAAAAAAAAAAAACCCAACAAGAACTGTGGCTTTCCAAATGGAAGCTTCTCAGAACAGATGTCAAATGTGTGCTGTGGAGGAAGAGAATTAATCAAAATAAGGGATAACAAGGTAGTTCTTAATGGTTATGGCTGGTTTCTAATTTACAAGATAACTGATGTGTGGGGGGGAGTCAGAGCATACTTAGGCAGAAGCCGAGTCTCTGCTTCTTATAGTCCAATTTGCAAGGGAGTGAGGAACAAGAATACATCTTGTCTTATTTTAATTATTGTTTTAATTGCTTGCTGCAAGTGCAACTGCTGTCTTGAAGCCTCAATACAGGCACAACAATAAGACAGAGACCTTACCACGAGCTCAGGATCACAGTCTTAGGGATCTAGTTTTGTCTCTTCTGCAGCTTGATAGAAACACATAGCCTAGGGAAATTTTGATCCGCTACTATTTCTTTCCGCAACGTGTCCTTTTCCGTTAAGCCAATAAATCTTTGAGAAGTGTTCTCTTTTTGCAATTCATAGATTGAGAATTGGTATTTTGTCTGTGCTATTCCGAGAAAGAAAGGAAGATTCCTGGCAAAATAATTTTTTAAAAATGTTGCTGTTAATTAGAATGGAAAGACTTGATGAATTCCGATAAATTCTACCTACCTTCTGCCAAATATTTTTTAAAGAACAACTAGTAACAATTTGCCAAAAATTTCTGCACTACATTCAAATACTAAAGCCACATTTACCTTTGACTTCTCTCTGAAAAGTTTTCCAAACTTGGTGTACTTAAATTTAAGTAAGGTCAGTAAAAGAACCTGTAAGCCTGGGAAAAGTTTTAGAGCCAGAGCTGGGTAACACTTGCCAGTAAAATCATCTTTATGAGAGAGAAGAAAACCTCAGTGATGTAAGATATCAGGATGATATGAGATACCGTACCTGAACTATGATCCTTGGAGTTAAGATCCTTGGAGTTTAGATCCCTAAAAGGGAACTAAACTCTGGTTTAATAGAACCTCAGGTGCCTCAGGTTGATGTTAGAAATGAACTTGGAACCACAGATGACGTAATGTAGTTTTAGACCAATGTTCATACCCAAAAGGAAATGGAGAATTGAGGCCATAATCTAGATAATGAAGACATATCTTTCTTTCCTTTTGGACATATCTTTCTTTATTGGTGATTTAAAAGACTAGAAAAACAACTCTTTAGCCTGGGATGGATGAAAGTTCTCTATGGAGACAAGAGGATGCGCTGAAAGACAACTGCTATGATCTCATGTAAAAGGCCAGGGGAGGCATATTTTATAGTAAAATAGAAGTGGATGTGCAGTGACCTAGTAGTTCTTTCATGATAACAGCAGAGAAATATACCACGTAACATCAAACTATGTAATAATCACAAACAGTCCAAGGGAAGGTACACATTAACAATTCTGTATTGAACTTTGCTTTTAAATTATGTGAACTCATGTGTATTTCAAAGTAGTGGCTGGTAACTTTTAAATGATATGGTAGAGTTGGAATTTAGAAATGCTATTTTAATCTTTGGAAGTCAGGATCAATTTGATTGGTTATTCTCACAATAAATAAAGATCGTAACTTCAACTCTGTCCCACTAACACTGTAACTGATAAGAGAATTGGGGCAGATAGGAATATCCTGCAAATTTCTTGCAGAGTTCTAAGTTAATTGCAAGTGTTTAAAAAAACCTGGTGGCTCAGACTGTAAAGAATTCGCCTGCAATGCAGGAGACCCAAATTCGATCCCTAGGTCAGAAAGATCCCCTGGGTAAGGGAATGACTACCCACTTCTGTATTCTTGCCTGGAGAATTCCATAGACAGAGGAGCCTGGTGGGCTGCAGTCCATGGGGCCACTAACAGCTGGACACAACTGAGCAACCAACACTTTAAACACTTTCAAAAAACCTAAAGTGCTTAAGAGAAACTTAAAGTTACAAATATCCTCTCTTCATTTTGCCAACTCTCCTGTACTTTCAAGTTAACTACTAACTAGTCATGATGTTTAACTGCTAAACTTAGCAAAACATTTGTATTAACTAGACTTACATAACACAGAGCTTAAAAGTTTCATTTTACTGCGAGTACAAAGTAGGCTATGTAGGGCAATGGCTAAGCCCTGAAGCTATAGTCAGAAAAACCCTGTGGGAATCCTGTGTCCCCTGTGAAAGTGACTTCTAAACCCTGTGTTCCTAAATTTCATTTGATGGTCTAATAATAGTACCTATTCTTTAGCTGTTGTAAGGCTTAAATACTAAAGTACTTAACGAATGCCTGACTTACAAGATTTTTTTGTTGTTGTTACATATTAGTGAACTTTTAACATACTACTATTTTAGTAGATATCGTTCAGGAGCATAAATATAAGGAACTTCAAATAGAAAGCTCAAAATATTACATCATGTTAAGAGAGATGATGGCTCACTATTCTTACCAAAGTCATCTTTGCAAAATTCTACCTGTGGATAATTGGGGTTCAGTGGTTTATCTTCAATTAATTTTCTAACTCAAAGGAAAGTAATGCTGAGTTTATCCGTTTATTGACCCATTCATTCACACATATGCTCATTCATGGGTTCAACAATCACACTCCCTTTGCCTAGAGTCTCTCCTAAGAGACCCTCCAGGAAATTGAGCCAAGGAGGAGAAGAGGAAGCAGAAGCTGGGAGAGAAGGCAAGAATGGAAACCTGTATGAGTGAAAACAGACTGAAACACTGGCAGAGACAATGAGCAAGGCCTGAAAGATGGAGGCAAGGCTGTGGTTCAGGATTTCTTTCTATTCCTAGACTCATGCACCATGATGACCCTTAGGTTCTGGGAGTCTTCCTTGATGCCCTAAGTTATTGCCATTTCTCTCCGCATTTCTACCTATGCTAGTTTGGATGGGTTTCTTTGCCTTAAAACTCAAAGAACCTCATGTATACTGGATGCTGAAAAAAGAAGTTTCCTTTGGATCTGATGATTTTTTGGGGTTTCCTATTGAGTCAGCTAAAAACTCCTGGAAGCTGGAGGAGTCAAGATATACTAATATCAAGATCTTTATTCTAGTGAGTTAAGAGGATTTAAAAAACAAATGGAAGGGAGCACTTTTGGGGAACTCAATGGTCTTGACCCTTGCTTGGCGTCATTAGCTTACACATCTATTGCCACTGAGTTTGCTGCTTGGCAAATGGATATGGTTAGGACAGCATGAACACTCAATTAGGTACAGAAGGAAGAAATTAGAAGGTATGTCTTTTACTGATAAGCCATTATTTCTCTAAATAATGTGATTATTTACAGATTATATCTCTAAAGATATGATTATGTGATCTGGTTACATGATTATTTAGAGATATGATATATGCTGTCTGGTTAGTATGGGAGGGACAAAGGCTCTAGGATGCCAAAAGATGGTCCAGTAAGACTGTATGAGGTAATATTCCTCATTTTCCCCTAAATTGTCTTTCTGTATTGTATATGGTAGTTCTCTAGCCTCTCTGTTATGATATGCATGAGCAGAGTTTGTTATGCTGAATTTACATAATATTTATTACTATTAATATGACATTTTCAAAAGCCCTAGACACTGTAAACACAATTGTTTTAAGCTAATGAACAGGAATGTCAGCACAGAACTACACGGGTTAGCTAATGGAGGCTGAAATTCCACACTGCTAATGAAACATGATATTTAAGAGTTGAAGCAAATTTTAAGATTTCAACATTGAGCTCTAGGAAATAAATATTTTATAAAATTCAAGGTAAGAGTAACTGCCCAAATATTACTCCAGTTTAGTTCAGTTCAGTCGCTCAGTCATGTCCGACTCTTTGCAACCCCATGGATTGTAGCACACCAGGCCTCCCTGTCCATCACCAACTCCTGGAGTTCACTCAAACTCACCTCCATCGAGTCAGTGATGCCATCCAGCCAACTCCTCCTCTGTCATCCCCTTCTCCTCCTGCCCCAAATCCCTCCCAGCATCAGGGTCTTTTCCAATGAGTCAGCTCTTCACAGCAGGTGTCCAAAGTATTGGAGTTTCAGCTTTAGCGTCAGTCCTTCCAATAAACACCCAGAACTGATCTCCTGTAGAATGGACTGGTTGGATCTCCTTGCAGTCCAAGAGACTCTCAAGAGTCTTCTCCAACACCACAGTTCAAAAGCATCAATTCTTTGGCACTCAGCTTTCTTCACAGTCCAACTCGCACATCCATACATGACTACTGGAAAAACCATAGCCTTGACTAGACAGACCTTTGTTGGCAAAGTAATGTCTCTGCTTTTGAATATGCTATCTAGGTTGGTCATAACTTTCCTTCCAAGGAGTAAGTATCTTTTAATTTCATGGTTGCAATCACCATCTGCAGTGATTTTGGAGCCCAGAAAAATAAAGTCTGTCACTGTTTCCACTGTTTCCCCATCTATTTCCCATGAAGTGATGGGACCAGATGCCATGATCTTCGTTTTCTAAATGTTGAGCTTTAAGCCAACTTTTTCATTCTCCTTTTTCACTTTCGTCAAGAGGCTTTTTAGTTCCTCTTCACTTTCTGCCATAAGGGTGGTGTCATCTGCATATCTGAGATGATTGATATTTCTCCTGGCAATCTTGATTCCAGCTTGTGCTTCTTCCAGCCCAGTGTTTCTCATGATGTATTCTGCATATAAGTTAAATAAGCAAGGTGACAATATACAGCCTTGACATACTCCTTTTCCTATTTGGAACCAGTCTGTTGTTCCATGTCCAATTCTAGCTGTTGCTTCCTGACCTGCATATAGGTTTCTCAAGAGGCAGGTCAGGTGGTCTGATATTCCCATCTCTTTCAGAATTTTCCACTCATCTCACGCGCTAGTAAAGTAATGCTCAAAATTCTCCAAGCCAGGGTTCAGCAATACATGAACAGTGAACTTCCCGATGTTCAAGCTGGTTTTAGAAAAGGCAGAGGAACCAGAGATCAAATTGCCAACATCCGCTGGATCATGGAAAAAGCAAGAGAGTTCCAGAAAAACATCTATTTCTGCTTTGTTGACTATGCCAAAGCCTTTGACTGTGTGGATCACAAATATTACTTATTGCCTTATAATATTCAGTTCTTTATCCCTCAGTAATTATGATTATTTACTAAATAAATATTACTATTACTAAGGGGTAAATACTATATGTAAAAGCAACTATTATAAATAAAGTAATTATTTATATGTATCATATAGAACTTTGCTATTACCAGTTCAGTTCAATTCAGTCGCTCAGTCATGTCCAACTCTTTGTGACCCATGGACTGCAGCATGCCAGGCCTCCCTGTCCACCAGCAACTCCTGGAGTTTACTCAAACTCATGTCCGTTGAGTCAGTGATGCCATCCAACCATCTCATCTTCTGTCATCCCCTTCTCCTCCTGTCTTCAGTCTCTCCCAGCATCAGGGTCTTTTCCAATGAGTCAACTCTTCACATCAGATGGTCAAAGTATTGGAGTTTCAGCTTCAGCGTTAGCCCTTCCAGTGAACATTCAGGACTGATTTCCTTTAGGATAGACTAGTTGGATCTCCTTGAAGTCCAAGGGACTCTCAAGAGTCTTCTCCAACACCACATTTCAAAAGCATCAGTTCTTCGGCACCCAGCTTTCTTCACAGTCCAACTCTTACATCCATACATGACTACTGGAAAAACCATAGCTTTGACTAGACGGACCTTTGTTGGCAAAATAATGTCTCTGCTTTTGAATATGCTGTCTAGGTTGGTCATAACTTTTCTTTCAAGGAGCAAGTGTGTTTTAATTTCATGGCTGCAGTCACCATCTGCAGTGATTTTGGAGCCCCCCAAAATAAAGTCTGTCACTATTTCCACTGTTTCCCCATTTATTTGCCATGAGTGATGGAACTGGATGCCATGATCTTCGTTTTCTGAATGTTGAGCTTTAAGCCAACTTTTTCACTCTCCTGTTTCACTTTCATCAAGAGGCTCTTTAGTTCTTCCTCACTTTCTGTCATAAGGGTAGTGTCATCTGCGTATCTGAGGTTATTGATATTTCTCCTGGCAATCTTGATTCCAGCTTGTGCCTCATCCAGCCCAGCATTTTTCATGATGTACTCTGCATATAAGTTAAATAAGGAGGGTGACACTATACAGCCTCGACGAACTCCTTTCCCTATTTGGAAAGAGTCTGTTGTTCCATGTCCAGTTCTAACTGTTGTTTCTTTATCTGAATACAGATTTCTCAGGAGGCAGGTTAGGTGGTCTGTTATTCACATCTCTTTCAGAATTTTCCACAGTTTGTTTTGATCCACAGTCAAAGGCTTTGTCATAGTCAGTAAAGCAGAAGTAGATGTTTTTCTGGAACTCTTGCTTTTTTGATGATTGGATGTTGGCAATTTGATCTCTGGTTCCTCTGGTTCCTCTGCCTTTACTAAAACCAGCTTGAACATCTGAAAGTTCTCGGTTCACGTACTGTTGAAGCCTGGCTTGGAGAATTTTGAGCATCGCTTTGTTAGTGTGTGAGATGAAAGCAATTGTGCGGTAGTTTGAGCATTCTTTGGCATTGCCTTTCTTTGGGGTTGGAATGAAAACTGACCTTTTCCAGTCCTGTGGCCACTGCTGAGTTTTACAAATTTGCTGGCATATTGAGTGCAGCACTTTCACAGCATCATCTTTCAGGATTTGAAATAGCTCAACTGGAATTCCATCATCTCCACTAGCTTTGTTTGTAGTGATGATTCCTAAGGCCCTCTTGACCATATTCCAGCATGTCTGGCTCTAGGTGAGTGATCACACCAGTGTGATTATCTGGGTCGTGAAGATCTTTTTTGTACAGTTCTTCTGTGTATTCTTGCCACCTCTTCTTAATATCTTCTGCTTCTGTTAGGTCCATACAATTTCTGTTCTTTATTGTGCCCATCTTTGCATGAAATGGTCCCTTGGTATCTCTCATTTTCTTGAAGAGATCTCTAGTCTTTACCATTCTATTGCTTTCCTCTACTTCTTTGCACTGATCACTGAGGATGGCTTTCTTATCTCTCTTTGCTATTCTTTGGAATTCTGCATTCAAATGGATATATCTTTCCTTTTCTCCTTTGCCTTTCACTTCTCTTCTTTTCTCAGCTATTTGTAAGGCCTCCTCAGACAACCATTACTGTTACATGACAATTCAAATATTAACCATCCACATCTCATGTGTCTGCTATTCACTGTATTACAATATATAATAAACATTTTATTCTTATATAAGCACCAATATTTAATAATACTAGTGTTTTGTACTGGTAATACTAGCAATTGGTAATCATTGACTAAGTAATCATTGCTATTATTTAGGTATAAAATATGCTACATGTAGTAATGTATAAAGTCAAATAATGTAGCACTGCATTCATCCTTTAGTAATAATATCTCTATACTTAAAGTTCTAAAACACTTGTAAGAACACAGTGCTATATAGTATCAATTATTTCAGAATATTTCTTTATTTTCAGAAAATACAGAAAAATTGTTTCAAGAAAACATTTTTTAATTTAGATTTTTTGAATTTTTTAAATTAAGTCAACTATATAGTTGATTTACAATGTTTGTTAGTTTCTGCTGTACAGCAAAGTGAATCAGTTATACATATATATATGTTCATTCTTTTTTAGATTCTTTCCCCATAAAGGTCATTATAGACGACAGAATAGTGAGTTCCCTGTGGTATACAGTAGGTCCTTATTAGCTATCTATTTTGTATATAGCAGTGTGTATATGTCAATCCCAGTCTCCCAGTTTATCTCTCTCCCCATCATTTCTGGCTTGGTTTAAGTTTGTTTCTCCATCTGTGACACTGTATTCTGTAAATAAGTTCAATTGTATATAAGGAGCATTTGTTTCGTTTCACACCACACATTTTGTTCTACAAAGTCTTCTTTCACGTAGCAATATACTATGGCTATCTCCAGAGCAAAAAGTTACATGAAACATCCTTTATAAAAGATGTATAACAGTATATAGTGTGAATATATCATAATTTATTCAACTGTTTCTTACCAGGGACATTCAGGTTATTTGGAGATTTTTTTTTTTTACTTTATATATAATGCCAAGATGAAAATTCTTAAACATATACTCTTAGGTATTTGTTTTTTAATAATTTAATTGTTTATTCATTTTTAATTGGAGGATAATTGCCTTACAATGTTGTGTTGGTTTCTGGCATACATCATTATGAATTAGCCATAGGTATGCCTATCTCCTCTCCCTGTTGAACCTCCCTTCCATCTCACACCCCATCCCACCCTTCTAGGTTGTCAGAGTACTGGGTTTGAGCTCCCCATGTCACGGTAATATATATGTTTCCATGCTTGTCTCTCAATTTGTTCCACCGTCTCCTTCTCACACTGTGTCCACAAATCTGTTTGCCTGTGTTTCCACTGCTGCCCAGCTTGTAAGTTCATCAGTATCATCTTTCTAGACTCCATATATGTGTTAATTACAATATACATTAATATACAATATTTGTTTTTCTCTTTCTGACTTATTTCACTCTGCAAAATAAGCTCCAGGTTCATCCACCTCATTAGAACTGACTCAATTGAGTTCTTTTTTATGGCTGAGTAATATTCCATTGTAGGTATGTACCACAGCTTCTTTTTCCATTCATCTGTCAATGGACATCTGGGTTGCTTCTATGTCCTAGCTATTGTAAATAGTGCTGCAATGAGCATTAGGGTGAGTGTGTCTTTTTCAATTATGGTGCCCTCAGGGTAAACATGCTCAATAGTGGGATTGTTGCATTGTATGATAGTTTTATTCCTGGGTTTTTAAGGAATTACCATGCTGTTCTCCATCTGCTTTCCAGGTGGTGCTAATGGTAAAGAACACACCTGCCAATGCAGGAAACATAAGAAATGTGGGTTTGATCCCTGGGTTGGGAGGATCCCCTGGAGGCAGGCATGGCAGCCCCTTCTGGTGTTCTTGTCTGAAGAATCCCATGGACAGAAGAGTCCAGTGGGCTATAGTCCAAGGGGTTGCAAAGAGTTGGACACAGCTGAAGTGACTTAGGTCGCACATACTGTTCTCCGCAGTAGCTGTATCAATCTTCATTCCCACCAACAGTGCAAGAGGGTTCCCTTTTCTCCACACCCTCTCCTGCATTTACTGTTTGTAGATTTTTTTTGATGGTGGGTATTTTGACCAGTGGGAGGTGATACTTCATTGTAGTGTTGGTTTGCATTTCATCAATAATGAGTGATGGAGAAGGCAATGGCAACCCATTCCAGTACTCTTGCCTGGAAAATCCTATGGTCGGAGGAGCCTGGTAGGCTGCAGTCGATGGGGTCGTGAAGAGTCAGACATGATTGAGCAACTTCACTTTCACTTTTCACTTTCATACATTGGAGAAGGAAATGGCAGCCCACTCCTGTGTTCTTGCCTGGAGAATCCCAGGGACGGGGGAGCCTGGTGGGCTGCCGTCTATGGGGTCGCACAGAATCGGACACGACTGAAGTGACTTAGCAAAATAATGAGTGATGTTGAGCATCTTTTCTTGTGTTTGTTAGCCATCTGTATGTTTTCTTTGGAGTAATGTCTGTTTAGGTTTTCTACATAATTTTTAATTGGGCTGTTTATTCTCCTGATGTTGAGCTATATGAGCTGCTTATATATTCTGGCGATTAATTCTTGGTCACTTGTTTTGTTTGCAATTATTTTTCCCCAGTCTGAAGTTTGTCTTTTAATCTTGTTTGCTGTTTGCTTTGCTATGCAGAAGCTTTTAAGTTTAATTAAGTCCCATTTGTCTGTTTTTGCTTTTATTTCCATTATTTTAGGAGGTGGGTCAAAGAAGATCTTGCTGTGATATATGTCAGAGTATACCTCCTATATTTTCCTCTAAGAGCTTTATAGCTTCTGGCCTTACATTTGTCTTTAATCCATTCTGAGTTTATTTTTGTGTATGGTATCAGGAATTGTTCTAGTTTCATTCTTTTACATGCAGCTGTCCAGTTTTCCCAGCACCACTTATTGAAGTGTTAGTTGCTCAGTTCAGTTCAGTTCAGTCACTCAGTCGTGTCCGACTCTTTGTGACCCTATGAATCACAGCACGCCAGGCCTCCCTGTCCATCACCAACTCCCGGAGTTTACGAAAACTCATGTCCATCAAGTTGGTGATGCCATCCAACCATCTCATCCTCTGTCGTTTCCTTCTCCTCCTGCCCCAAATCCCTCTCAGCATCAGGATCTTTTCCAATGACTCAGCTCTTCACAGCAGGTATCCAAAGTATTGGAGTTTCAGCTTTAGCATCAGTCCTTCCAATGAACACCCAGAACTGATCTCCTTTAGAATGGACTGGTTGGATCTCCTTGCAGTCCAAGAGACTCTCAAGAGTCTTCTCCAACACCACAGTTCAAAAGCATCAATTCTTCAGCTCTCAGCTTTCTTCACAGTCCAACTCTCACATCCATACATGACCTCTGGAAAAACTATAGCCTTGACTAGACGGACCTTAGTCGGCAAAGTAATGTCTCTGCTTCTGAATATACTATCTAGGTTGGTCATAACTTACCTTCCAAGGAGTAAGAGTCTTTTAATTTCATGGCTGCAGTCACCATCTGCAGTGATTTTGGAGCCCCACAAAATAAAGTGAGCCACTGTTTCCACTGTTTCCCCATCTATTTCCCATGAAGTGATGGGACTGGATGCCATGATCTTAGTTTTCTGAATGTTGAGCTTTAAGCCAACTTTTTCACTCTCCTCTTTCACTTTCATCAAGTGGCTTTTAGTTCCTCTTCACTTTCTGCCATAAGGGTGGTGTCATCTGCATATCTGAGGATATTGATACTTCTCCCAGCAATGATTCCAGCTTGTGCTTCTTCCAGCCCAGCGTTTCTCGTGATGTACTCTGCATATAAGTTAAATAAGCAGGGTGACAATATACAGCCTTGAAGTACTCCTTTTCCTATTTGGAACCAGTCTGTTGTTCCATGTCCAGTTCTAACTGTTGTTTCCTGACCTGCATACAGGTTTCTCAAGAGGCAGGTCAGGTGGTCTGTTATTCCCGTCTCTTTCAGAATTTTCCACAGTTTATTGTGATTCACATAGTCAAAGGTTTGGCATAGTCAATAAAGGAGAAATAGATGTTTTTCTGAAACTCTCTTGCTTTTTTGATGATCCAGTAGTTCGGTTCAGTTCAGTTCAGTTCAGTTCAGTCGCTCAGTCGTGTCTGACTCTTCTCAACCCCACGAATAGCAGCACACCAGGCCTCCCTGTCCATCACCAACTCCTGGAGTTCACACAGACTCACGTCCATCGAGTCAGTGATGCCATCCAGCCATCTCATCCTCTGTCGTCCCCTTCTCCTCCTGCCCCCAATCCCTCCCAGCATCAGAGTCTTTTCCAATGAGTCAACTCTTCGCATGAGGTGGCCAAAGTACTGGAGTTTCAGCTTCAGCATCATTCCCTCCAAAGAAATCCCAGGGCTGACTTCCTTTAGAATGGACTGATTGGATCTCCTTGCAGGCCAAGGGACTCTCAAGAGTCTTCTCCAACACCACAGTTCAAAAGCATCAATTCTTCAGCGCTCAGCCTTCTTCACAGTCCAACTCTCACATCCATATGTGACCACTGGAAAAACCATAGCCTTGACTAGACGGACCTTTGTTGGCAAAGTAATGTCTCTGCTTTTGAATATGCTGTCTAGGTTGGTCATAACTTTCCTTCCAAAGAGTAAAGAGTAAGAGTCTTTTAATTTCATGGCTGCAATCACCATCTGCGGTGATTTTGGAGCCCCCCAAAATAAAGTCTGAAACTGTTTCCACTGTTTCCCCATCTATTTGCCATGAAGTGATGGGACCGGATGCCATGATCTCTGAATGTTGAACTTTAAGCCAGTAGTTCAGTTGTGCTCAGTTCTTGCAACCCTATAGACTGTAGCCCACTAGGCTTCTCTGTCCATGAAATTTTCCAGGCAAGCATACTGGAGTGGATTGCCGTTCCCTTCTCCAGGGGATCTTCCCAACCCAGGGATTGAACCCATGTTTCTTATGTCTGCTGCACTGCAGGCAGATTCTTTACCTTCTGAGCCACTGAGCCACCTATGGTGTTAGGAAGTGTTCTGATTTCATTCTTTTACATGTAGCTGTCCAGTTGTCCCAGCCCCACTCATTGAAGAGTTTGTCTTTTCTCCATTGTATATTCTTGGCAACTGTGGGGGTTTATCCCCGGGCTTTCTATCTTGTTCTCTTGGTCTGTATTTTTGTTTTCGTGCCAGTACCATACTGTCTTGATGATTGTAGCTTGTAGTATAGTCTGAAGTCAGGAAGGTTGATTCCTGCAGCTCCATTTTTCTTTCTCAAGATTGCTTTGGCTATTCGGGGTCTTTTGTGTTTCCATACAAATTGTGAAAATTTTTGTTCTAGTTCTGTGAAAAATACTGTTAGTAGTTTGATAGGGATTGCATTGAATCTATAGATTGCTTTGGGTAGTATAGTCATTCTCATTGGAAGAATATTGATTCTTCCAATCTGAGAATATGGTATATCTCTCCACTTGCTTGTGTCATCTTTGATTTCTTTCACCAATGTCCTATAGTTTTCTGCATATAGGTCTTTTATCTCTTTAGATAGGTTTATTCCTAGGTATTTTATTCTTTTTGTTGCAGTAGTGAATGGGATTGTTTCCTTAATTTCTCTTTCTGATTTTCATTGTCAGTGTATAGGAATGCAAGGGATTTCTGTGTATTAATTTTATATCCTATGATATACTCATTGATTAGCTCTACTAATTTTCTGGTGGAATCTTTAGGGTTTTCTATATATAGTATCATGTCATCTGCAAACAATGAGAGTTTTACTTCTTTTCTGATCTGGATTCCTATTATTTCTTTTTCTTCTCTGATTGCTGTGGCTTGGACTTCCAAAACTATGTTGAATAATAATGGCGAGAGTGAGTACCCTTGTCTTGTTCCTGATCTTAGAGAAAATGCTTTCAGTTTTTCACCATTGAGAATAATGTTTGCTGTGGGTTGTCATATATGGCCTTTATTATGTTGAGATAGGTTCCTTCTATGTCTACTTTCTGGAGAGTTTTTATCATAAGTAGGTATTGACTTTTGTTGAAAGATTTCTTTACATCTATTGAGATGATCATATGGCTTTTATCTTTCAGTTTGTTGAAATGGTATATCACATTGATCAATTTGCTTATATTGAAGAATCCTTGCATCCCTTGCATCAGTGATACTTACCTGTAATTTTTCTGTGTGTGTGGTATCTTTGTCTGATTCTTGTATCAGGGTGATGGTGGCCTCATAGAATGAGTTTGGTAGTTTTCCTTCCTTTGCAATTTTTTGGAAGAGTTTGAGCAGGATTCAGCTCTTCTCTAAACTTTTGGTAGACTTCATCTGTGAGGCCATCTGGCCTTGGGTTTTTGTTTGTTGGAAGATTTTTTTTTTTAATCACAGTTTCAATTTTAGTGCTATGATTGGTCTGTTCACACTTTCTCTTTCTTTCTGGTTCAGTTTTGGAAGGTTGTATTTTTCTAAGAGCTTGTCCATTCCTTCCAGGTTGTCATTTTTTTTGGCAAATAGTTCCTCATAATAGTCTTTTATGATCCTTTGTATTTCTGCATTTTTTATTTCTAATTTTATTGATTCTCCCTCTTTATGCTGCATTCTTCTAAGTGGAATCCTTAAGGTGTTTGAACTCTTTAGTTTCCAGTATATCTTTCCAAGTTAATTTCATGAAAGTTTGTAGTAACTGACATTCTTATCAGTTATATATGAAATTGCTAGTTTCAGCACCACCCTCAACAATACTAGAATCTGTTGCTCTTAATAATTGGCAATATGAAGTTGAGAAATTGTCTTGCTTAACTTGTATTTCCATACTACTAATGGGGTTAGACATAGTTCCTTTTTATTGAAGTATAGTTGATGGACAATATTATATAAGTTTCAGGTGTAAAATATTGGCTACATTCCCTGTGTTATACAATATATCCTTGTAGATTACGTATTTTATATGTAGTAATGTGTACCTCTGAGTCCCTTAACCATATCTTGTCCCTCCATTCTTCCTTTGCCCTACTGGTAACCACTAGTTTATTTTCTATATTTTGAATCTGTTTCTTTGTTCTTATATTCACTAGTTTGTTGTATTTTTTCGATTCCACATATAAGTGACATCATACAGTATTTGTCTTTCTCTGTCCAACTTATTTCACCAGGGATCAAACCTGCATCCCCTGCACTGGAAAGCAAATTCTCCACCACTGGACCATGAGGAAAATCTCTGTATTCTTTCTTTTATTTCATAATTTCAGAGATTTTAGATTAAATCACATCTCCTGCTGTATTTTCATTAGTCTTTATTATTTTTCATGTTTTTTTAATTTCAAATGCTTTTTTTCAGTCTTTTAACAATCATAGGAACTTTAAACTTTTTTTTAAATCATAGTTTTCATTGCAATAAACATTTTAAATATAATTTTTTAAATATTTAGCTTTATTCTCTTTGTATTGATTCCCAGAAGTCATATAAGTTGTTGGAGAAAAAAATTTTAAGGATCTTTGTAACATTTTAGAAATTCTACCTAGCTCCTAAAAGCCCATCTTATAGAAAGCCATGTATAGGAGAGAGCTCAAAAAGTAGCACAATTAAAAAATAAATTGTTTGGACAGATTTTAATCATCTCTACTATTTGAATTCTATATCTGGCGAATTGTTTCCTCCTTGAGAAGTGCTTCAATTGTACTTAGTCTAGTGCTATGGAATTTATTAATTTGTCCTAAAATCTATATTCAAAAGAGATTGTATGTTCATGAAAGAGCCTTTTAATTAAAAACATGGTCGAGAGGAGTACATTGTAGTTACCACGATAGTATGACCTTTATAAATGAGGTTGAATGAGAATACTATGATTTGAAGCACACAAACAAAAGGATATTTGCTGTCAGTTTTAGATTTTCTTATTTCATCATAGCTTTTGAGCTACTTTGTTAGCTAGTAAATATTTAATATAATTTGAAAATTTTGCACCTCTTCGCCACATTAATCTTTGTTCATATATCATTGGTTCATATATCAAAGAAAGATAGATGCATTGACAGGGGGAGGGATTGGGAGAAGGGATAGTTAGGAAGTTTGGAATGGACATGTACAAACTGCTATATTTAAAATGTTAACCAAGAAGGAATTACTGTATATCAAGGTAACTCCACTCAGTGTTATGTTGCAGCCTGGATGGGAGGGAAGTTTGGGGGAGAATGGATACATGTATATGTATGGTTGAGTCCCTTCCCTGTTCATCTGAAACTATCACATTGTTAATTGGCTCTACTGCTGCTGCTGCTAAGTCGCTTCAGTGTGACCGACTCTGTGCAATCCCATAGACGGCAGCCCACCAGGCTCCCCTGTCCCTGGGATTCTCCAGGCAAGAACACTGGAGTGGGTTGCCATTTCCTTCTCCAATGCATAAAAGTGAAAAGTGAAAGTGAAGTCGCTCAGCCGTGTTCGACTCCCAGCGACCGCATGAACTGCAGCCTACCAGGCTCCCCTGTCCATGGGACTTTCCAGGCAAGAGCACTGGAGTGGGGTGCCATTGCCTTCTCTACCCCAATACAAAATAAAAAGTTTCTAAAAAAAAGCAAGACAGACATGACATTGTGTGTGATAATACAACACCATTGACACAATTACTGATTATGTCATTAATACCTTCTGTTTGTACTTAACTATCTCTATTTCTAGTAATGGATCAACCTTGTAATGGCAGAAATATTTTCAGTAGCAGACTTATTTTCCAATACTGACAGAGAAAAGTAGGTAGGAATTATGTTCAAAATACAACATACAATCTAAGTTATTATTGGCCTCAAATATTAAAATAAGATAAAGACTGACTTCCCCATCACTGCTTCTTGTGCATAGGACCAGAGCTCTGTTAATAAACTCAGAGAAGCCTGACAGCTGAATAAGCCTAAGAAGAAAGAAAAGAAAGTGAAGACACTCAGTTGTGTCTGACTCTTTGTGACCCCATGAACTGTAGCCTACCAGGGTCCTCTATCCATGGGATTTTCCAGGCAAGAATACTGGAGTGGCTTGCCATTTCCTTCTCCAGGGTATCTTCCCAACCCAGGGATCGAACTCCAGGTCTCCCGCATTGCAGGCAGACAGTTTACCATCTGAGCCAACAAATAAGCCCAGGGCACATTAAAAAAGTGATGAAATGGACTTCCCTGTGGTCCAGTGGTAAAGAATCTGCCTGCTAGTACAGGGCACACGGGTTCTAGCCCTGGTCTAGGAGGATCCCACATGCCGAAGGGCAACTAAGCCTGTTGCCAATTACTAAAGCCTGCATGCTCTAGAACCCATGCTTTGCAGCAAGAAAAGTCCTCCCACCACAATGAAGAGTAGCCCCACTTGTCACAACTAGAGAAAGCCTGTACGCAGTAACAAAGACCCAGCACACCAAAAAAAAAGAGAGTGAAAATGTGGTGAAACAATTGGTTGAAAAAGACAAATTTGTAAAATAAATAAATAAGGCAACATTTGACTTTTCACCTCTTGAAGTAGACTCTACAAGAATGAACTTGGACATAGATGGTGGAAGAGATCACCTCAGTTGTGAGGTTTTAGGGCAATGGAAAAGCTGAATGCTTTGTGAATCCTACTCTAACTACTGAAAAGTGCCTGAAATTCCCAGAGTTTCATTCTTTTAGCAGCGTTTCTTACCTTTTTAGGTTACCGTACTACTTTTTGAGAAACCAAGAGAAGCAATGATGTACATGACAGAAAAAAGCACATAAACATGGACCCACAATGTTTTACATCATTTCCAACAAAGGAAATTCCTTTTTCACACTTACAGATGTATAAACAATCTTTATGTTTAAGCTTCATGTTTGTGCTTAAGGACCTTTCAGAAGCAGAAGAGATTAAGAAGAGGTGGCAAGAATACACAGAAGAACTGTACCAAAATAGTCTTAATGACCCGGATAACCACGATATGTTTACTCACCTATAGCCAGACAACCTGGATTGTGAAATCAAGTGGACCTTAGGAAGCATTACTATGAACAAAACAAGTGGAGGTGATGGAATTCCAGCTGAGCTATTTCAAATCCTAAAAGATGAGGCTGTGAAAGTGCTGCACTCAATATGACAGCAAATTTGGAAAACTTAACAGTGGGCACAGGACTGGAAAAGGTCAGTTTTCATTCCAATCCCAAAAAAGCGCAATGCCAAAGAATGTTCAGATTACTGCACAATTGCATTCATTTCACATGCTAACGAGTTAATGCTCAAAATCCTTCAAGCTAGGCTTCAACAGTATGTGACCCAAGAAGAGCTCTATAATTACATATGGGCAATTTTCTTTTCACTTAGGCGTGTGGTGAATAACCTTGAAGAGAGAAGATTTTGTGAGAGCAAATATGCATTTTGACAGTTGTTTTTTTTTTTTTTTTGAGGTTGGATTTGCAATTGCACTTGTCTCATACACTAGTAAAGTAAAGCTCAAAATTCTTCAAACCAGGCTTCAGCAATACGTGAAAAGTGAACTTCCAGATGTTCAAGCTGGTTTTAGAAAAGGCAGAGGAACCAGAGATCAAATTGGCAACATCCGCTGGATCATGGAAAAAGGAAGAGAGTTCCAGAAAAACATCTATTTCTGCTTTATTGACTATGCCAAAGCCTTTGCCTGTGTGGATCACAATAAACTGGGGAAATTCTGAAAGAGACGGGAATACCAGACCACCTGACCTGCCTCTTGAGAAATCTGTATGCAGGTCAGGAAGCAACAGTTAGAACTGGACATAGAACAACAGACTGGTTCCAAATAGGAAAAGGAGTACGTAAGGGCTGTATATTGTCACTCTGCTTATTTAACTTATATGTAGAGTACATCATGAGAAATGCTGGGGTGGAGGGAGCGCAAGCTGGAATCAAGATTGCCGGGAGAAATATCAATAACGTCAGATATGCAGATGACACCACCCTATGGCAGAAAGTGAAGAGGAACTAAAAAGCCACTTGATGAAAGTGAAAGAGGAGAGTGAAAAAGTTGGCTTAAAGCTCAACATTCAGAAAACTAAGATCATGGCATCTGGTCCCATCACTTCATGGGAAATAGATGGGGAAACAGTGGAAACAGTAGCTGACTTAATTTTTCTGGGCTCCAAAATCACTGCAGATGGTGATTGCAGCCATGAAATTAAAGGACTCTTACTCCTTGGAAGAAAAGTTATGACCAGCCTAGATGGCATATTTAAAAACAGATACATTACTTTGCCAACAAAGGTCTGTCTAGTCAAGGCTAAGGTTTTTCCGGTAGTCATGTATTGATGTGAGAGTTGAACTATGAAGAAAGCTGAGTACCGAAGAATTGATGCTTTTGAACTGTGGTGTTGGAGAAGACTCTTGAGAGTCCCTTGGCTTGCAAGGGGATCCAACCGTCCATCCTAAAGGAGATCAGTTCTGGGTGTTCATTGGAAAGACTGATGCTAAAGCTGAAACTCCAATACTTTGGCCACCTAATGCAAAGAGCTGACTCAGTTGAAAAGACCTTGATGCTGGGAAAGATTGAGGGCAGGAGGAGAAGGGGATGCCAGAGGATGAGATGTTTGGATTGCATCACTGATTCAGTGGATGTGGGTTTGGGTAGACTCCGGCAGTTGGTGATGAACAGGGAGGCCTGGTGTGCTGCAGTTCATGGGGTCGCAAAGAGTCAGACACGACTGAGTGACTGAACTGAACTGAAACTGCTTTTATTAGGGCAAGTGTGATAGGCCCACCATGGTCGGATTAGTCTTCTGCCCTCAGAGGCAGCTAAAGATAGAGTGTTAATCCTTGTTGAATTATTGTCAGTTGTCTTCAAAATGTTTTTTGCTTTTTTAAGCAAAATTCAACAAAGGCTCATATGTGGCATTGGTCATTCCTCATCAATTTTTTCCCATGTATCGACTTTTTGAAGAGACTAGGAAAATTGTCTTATAGAATATCTCACATTCTTGATTGGCCTGTTTCATATCTTAATCCCCCCATCTATCCCTGGTATTTTCTCTAAACTTGAAGATTTGATACGATTTAGGTTAAGCCTTTTGTGTAAAGATAGGTTGCTGTGGGGACTTCCCTGCAGGTCCAGTGGTTAAGAATCCATGGGCAAACGCGAGGGACATGGGTTCAATCCCTGGTCCAGGAAGATCCCATATACCATGGAGCAATTGAGTTCATGCCATTACTACTGACCCCACATGCCCTGGAGCCTGTGCTCTGTGCAAAGGGAAGCCACTACCGTGAGAAACTCCCACATGGCAACTGGAGAGGAGCCCCATCTCAAGGCATCTAGAGAAAACCTGATCACAGCAATGAAGACCCAGCACAGTCAAAAATTAAATAAATAAAATTTCAAAATAGATTGCTGTAAACTTAAGTACTAAGTTATAACAGGAGGCACTTATTGCCCTTTGTCCCATTAGTAATATTAAAATTTATTAACTGGTTACCATGATAACTGCCAGGTATCTGTTTCATAGGTTGGTTTCCTGCTTTTTAATTAGCAGTGAAGCTATGGGATAATACTTTGTTGTTGTTTAGTTGCTAGCTCATGTCCAACTCTTTTGCAACCCCATGGAGTGTAACCCATCAGTCTTCTCTGTCAATGGGATTTCCCAGGCAAGAATACCGGAGTGGGTTGCCATTTCCTTCTCCAAGAGATCTTCCCCATATAGAGCTGAACCCGTATCTCCTGCATTGCAGGCACATTCTTTATCACTGAGCCACCTGAGAAACCCAAGCTAATACTTTGGTAGCAGGCAAATAGTGTATCAACTTTTAAAAACATCCTTATTGGCATATAATTGCCATATATTAAACTGCCCATTTTAAAGTGTACAATTTGGTAAGTTTTCCAATGTGTATACAGTTATGAAATGATAACACAGTAAAGGCAATGAACATATCCATTATCTCCTCCGCAAGTTTCCCCTTGTCCTCTCCCCCATCATTATGGCAACCCAAGGTCTGCTTCCGTCACTATAGATTAATTTGTATTTTCTAGAATTTTATATATAAGTAGAATCCCATAGCAAGTACTCTATTTGTCTGGATTCTTTGAGTATAATTATTCTGAGATGCATCCCTATTGTTTGCGTATTAATAGTTCATTCCTTTTTATTGACTAGGCTCCATGGTATGAATACTGCACCATTTGTTTATCCATTCATATGTTAAGGAATATTTTGGGATGTTTTCCAGTTCAGGCCATTACAAATAAGGCTGTTTTGAATATTCACAAATAGGTTTTTGCACAGACATGTGCCTTTGTATCTCAGCGACTGTGTTGTTGTTCAGTCACTCAGTCGTGTCTGACTCTTTGCAACCCCATCAACTGCAGCACGCCAGACTTCCCTGTCCTTCACTACTTCCCGGTGTTTGCTCAGACTCATGTCCATTGAGTTGATGATGCCATCTCTATTGTAAATAACCTGAAGATTAACTTCTTAAGACACTACCAAACTGTCGTTCAAAGTGGTTGTACCGTTTTACATTCTCACTAGCAGTGATGACGGTTCCAGTTCTACATACTTAATAGCACTTGGTATGGTCAACCTTTATAGATCTTTGCTATTTTAATTGGCATGTAGTTGTATCCCTTTATGGTTTTAAATTTTAATTTCAAATTGTTTCTAGTATATAAGAAAGTAAAAAAATAAGAAATGAAGTTGACTTTCTATATTGAATTAGGATCTTACAAGCTTGCTAAACTCACTTATTTTTAATTGCTTTTATATAGATTCTCTAGGATTTTCTATGCAAATGATCATGTTATCTGAGAATAGTTTTATATCCTTCTGTATGACTTTTTCTTCTTCCTTTCTTCCTTTTCTCTCTTTCTCTTTATGGTTTGCCTTATTGTGCCAGCTATAACCTCCTAAACAATATTGGATAGAAGTGAAAATTTGTTCTGATGGGAAGGATTCAGTGTTTTACCATTCTATATAATGTCTGCAGATTTCTTTTTTTAATCAGATTGAGAAGGTTCTCTTCTGCTGTTAATTTACTGGGTTTTCTTTTTAGAAACATTAAATTTCAAATGCTAAACCAACTTTGAATTCCTGGAAATGCAAATGATGTATTATCCTTTTCATTTACTGTTAGATTGAACTTATGAGCTTTTAGAATTTGTACATCTATGTTCATAAAAGATACTGGTCTGTAAAAGTTTTTTTTTTTTCTTTTTTAAGAAGTCTGTGTCTGATTTTGGTATCAGAGTAATCCTGGCCTCATAGAATATATTAGAAAGTATTCCCTCCTTAAATTTTCAGGAAGACTTAGTGTGAACTTGATATTATTTCACCAAAGAAACCATCTGAATCCAGAGTTTTCTTTATTAAAAAGTTTTAATACAAATTCAATTTCTTAACGTTTAATCTTTGATCCAGTTTCTTAAACATATGCAGTACAGTTATAATAAAGGTTTTAATGTTCTTTTTCTGCCACCTGTGTCATATGTGAGTCACGTTCAGTTGATAATTTTTCTTCTCATTATGGGTTGTATTTTTCTGCTTCATTGAAGTTATCTTTGATTGGATGTCAAATATTTTGAATTATGCCATATGGTTCCCCTTTCCTCCCATAAATGAACGCTTTCAGCTTTGTTCTAGAACATGACTAAGTTGCTCATGAAAGTGAAAGTGTTAGTCGCTCAGTCGTGTCTGACTATTTGCAACCCCATGGACTAGAGCCCACCAGGCTCCTCTGTCATGGAGTTCTCTAGGCAAGAATACTGGAGTGGGTTGCCATTTCTTACTCAAGGCATCTTCCTGACTCAGGGATGGAACCTGGGTCTCCTGCCTTGCAGGCAGATTCTTAACCATCTGAGCAACCAGGAAAGCCTGAGATTTACTTATAGTTTAATCCTTTTGGAGCTTACATTTAAGTATTGCTAGGTGGGACCAAAACTGCATTAATTCTAGGGTAAATTTTTCCCACTATTGAAACAAGATCCTTCAAAGTACTATATCTGGTTCTCTGTGAACTGTGAGATTTTCCACTCTGTCTGGTGGACACAGGCACTATTTCTAACCCTGGGTAATCTCCAGACGCTGTTCTCGCCGACCTTTTCTTTCCATGATGTCAGATAGCTTCCTCACATGCATGTGCTAAACAACACTCAGTTGAATATATGAGGGACATTCCCTTTAGATCTCATGTTTCTTTGTTCAGCTCACTTTTATCCTCCCCTGCAAACTCTAGGCATCTTAGCTTCCCTGAATTGCCATCTCCACCAGCTCAAAGCAGTTCAGGAATATCACTGGGCTCTGCCTAAATTTACCTTCTTCACACTACAGCCTAGAAACTGAAGGAATAAGCCTTGATATTCAGAGGACTCATTTCTCTTTGCTTCCAGTTTCTTGGGGATCACTGTCCTTAACAAGCTGATGTCCAACATCTTTTGGGTGATTGTTTCATATATTTTTGTCTGGTGTTTCGGTTGTTTTACGATATATCTTATCTTTGTTACTTCATCCATAACAAAAGCAGAAATCCTGTTAACATTTTATTCAGTATTATCACATTTATTAATGACTGCTGTGTTAATCAGTTATTTCATTGGAGCTTGGTGATTTTTTTAAGTCTTCCTTTTTTTTTTCTTTTTTTAATTAAGTAGCGTCCATTAAGGGAAGAGATTTCCATCATCACCTGGAGATTAGTCTCTGTTCTTTCTATAAGGATAAAATTACTATCTAACTCATTTCTTTCAGAATAAAGAGTTATTAATAGTCACCTCCATAGTAGCAAATAAATTTCTCCATTTTTTTCTGGTTCTTTTTCTTCCATTTTGAGTATTGTTGTTGTTGTTCAGTGACTAAATGGTGTCTGACTCTTTGCTTCCCCGTGAACTGCAGCATGCCAGGCTTCCCTGTCCTTTACTATCTCCCAGAGTTTGCTCAAATTCATGTCCATTGAGTCAGTGATGCCCTCCAGCCATCTCATCCTCTGTCACTACCTTTCCCTCTTGCATTATGGACTGGGAATTTTTATTTATTGTTCTGTAGTCACTTTATAGTTATTATTTCTTCTGATGCTCAAATTGTCCCAAATTTAGCCAAAAGGAGCTCCTTCATTCTGGATTCAGAGCCCTTTTGAAACATCTCCATTAGCCTTTGAGCACTTTTAAAAATTTTATTTATTTATTTAATTTGGCTGTGTTAGGTCTTAGCTGTGGCATATGGGATCTTCACTGTGTCATTCAAGATCTTTCACTGTGGTGCACGGGTTCAGTAGTTGTGGCACGCAGGCAAATGGCTTAGTTGCCTCTCAGCATGTGGAATATTAGTTCCTTGACCAAGAATCAAACCTGCATCCCTTGCATTGAAAGGTGGATTTTTAACCACTGGACCACAAGGGAAGTCCTAGATTTTGAGCACTTTCTTGTTTTAATGCAAACAGATGCCTTGGCCTTACCATGTACTTCCCATGCTTCAGAACTGAAAGTGCTTATTGAAGTTTTGGTTTCCTTTAATAGAAAATATTATTTGGAAATTAAGATTTGTGTTCTAGTGGAAATTCATGTTATGCAGTTGTCAATAGGGAAAAATGTTTTAGATGTTGTAATCTGGCAGCTGCATACCCTCTTTGCCCAATAGCATCCCTGGCTCATTGTTATTCAGTCGCTAAGTTGTGTCCAACTTTTTGGGACCCCATGGGCTGCAGCATGTCACGCTTCCCTGTCCTTCACTATCTCCTGGAGTTTGCTGAAACTTACGTCATGTTTACCCTGGCTAGTATGGCTTTTATCATTGTTTTAAGGGTGAAATGATTCTTTAATAGTATGTTTGGAAATAATTTTTTTTTTCAAAATGAATTTTGTCATCAAAGAAAAGGATTATGTTGGAGATGGTTTAAAGAATCCTTTAAAGGCTCTTCAAAGACTCCCCAGAGATACCTGGACTTGTGGTTAGGAACTGACTTTAGGTGATGGCAGTTGTTCTTACAGGCTGCAAATTGATATCACCTGAGAAGCTTTTTAAAAATACCTTGGTATGGTGGGCTTCCCTGGTGGCTCAGATGGTAAAGCTTCTGCCTGCAGTGTGGGAGACCTGGGTTCAATCCCTCCGTTGGGAAGATCCCCTGGAGAAGGAAATGGCAACCCACTCTAGTACTCTTGCCTGGAAAATTCCATGGACTGAGGAGCCTGGTGGGCTACAGTCCATGGGGTCGCAAAGAGTCGGACACGACTGAGCGACTTCACTTTCACTTTCATGGACCCTTTGGAGAAGCAATGGCAACCCTCTCCAGTACTCTTGTCTGGCAAATCCCATGGATGGAGGAGCCTGGTAGGCTGCAGTCCATGGGGTCGCTAGGAGTCGGACACGACTGAGCGACTTCACTTTCACTTTTCACTTTCATGCATTGGAGAAGGAAATGGCAATCCACTCCAGTGTTCTTGCCTGGAGAATCCCAGGGACAGGGGAGCCTGGTGGGCTGCCGTCTATGGGGTCGCACAGAGTCGGACACGACTGAAGTGACTTAGCAGCAGCAGCAGCAGCAGCAGCATGGACCCATACTGGGCTTCCCTGGTGGTTCAGTGGTAAAGAATGCACCTGCCAATTCAGGAGATGTAGGTTCAATCCCTGGGTTGGGAAGATTCCCAGAGAAGGAAATGGCAACCCATTCAGTATTCTTGCCTGAGAAATCCCATGGACAGAGGATTTTGGTGGGCTATAGTCCATGGGGTTGCAAAAGAGTCAGACATGACTTAGCGACTAAACAACAACAACAATGGACCCATATTGAGGTCCTACTGCAGATCATATTAATTCAAAATATTTAGGGATATGTCCCAGCATTGTTGTCCTTGTCATTTTGTTTTAACTCTTCCAAATGTGCTACCAGGATTGAGAACTACTCTTTTAGGATCTTGATGCTATTAGAAATGCAACGACCTGCTGAGAATAGTGACACCTAAATGTATGATTGCTTCTTTTTATATCTCATGGATGCCAGGGAGAAGAGAAATAGATAGGACACTTGAGTGTCTGAGCAACTGTTGAAAACGGCAGAAAAAAGAAAAGACAGCAAAATATACAAAATGAACTTGCTTTTTTGCTTGGATCAAATCCAGTGACCAAGGTCTCTAAATTGTTTACTACAGAAGCAATAAAATCTTATCAGAAGTACTTGTTTGAGCTACTGGCAGAGGGACAGAGTTAATGCACCATTTGGATAATTCAAGCATTGATGTCCCTTATCCATGCCACCATGTCCCAAAGTTTGCCAACTGCCATCACTGCTGTTTTGTGATAACTTGGAACTGAAACTCAGGACATTTCCTGTTCTGTCCTTTCATTCTGTTGCACAAAATCATTTTCCAAATCAGTCATGTCACTGAGTGTCTCTTTAGATGTAATGGCCTGAAATCTGAAACAATGAAACTGCTGGTGTAGTGAGAAATGGCTTCCTCATTTAATTTGTCAGACTTCCAACTACTCCTCTATTCTCTAAGCAAAGTTTCAGCCAAGTCTCTATATTGCAGAATTCAATTATAATTGATTGAAAATATTTTCTTAAGAGCCAGTTGAATAGAGAGGATGTCCTGAAAGGTTTTGTCCTTCCAACTTTGTATTACATGAATTTTCCAACCTGCAGAAAAGTTGAAAAAAAATAGCACAACGAACACCTGTATATCCCTCACTTAAAGTTAACAATGAAAGAATTTTGCCATATGTGTTAGTTTGCTAGAGCTGTCATAAAAAGCAGCATACACTGGATGGCTTAAACAACAGAAATTTCTGTTCTCACAGTTCTGGAGTCTGGAAGAACAAGATCAAGAAGTCGGCAGGGATGGTTTGTCCTGAGGCCTCCTTTCTAGGTTTGTAGATAATTATCTTCCCTGTGTGCTTACCCCTGGAGAGGGAAATGGCAACTCACTCCAGTACTCTTGCCTAGAGAATATCATGGACAGAGGAGCCTGGCAGGCTACAGGGTGTCGCAACAGTCTGATACAACTCAGTGCTTACACTGTCATTCCTCTCATAGTCTGTGTCCTAATCTCTTCTTATAAGGATACCAGTCAGATTGGATTAGAGCCCATCCTAAGAGCCTCCTTTTAACTTAATCACATTTTGAAAGTGAAAGTATTAGTCGCTCAGTAAGCTACCTGGCTTCTCTGTCCATGGAATTCTCCAGGCAAGAATACTGGAGTAGGTAGCCATTCCCTTCTCCAAGGGATCTTCCTGACCCAGGGATTGAACCCAGGTCTCCCACATTGCAGGCCGATTCTTTACCATCTGAGCCACCAGGGAATCACCTTTTAAGACACTGTTTCTAAGTACAGTCACATTCTAAGGTACTGTGGTAAAAACTTCAACATACGAATAGGGGAGGCACAGTTCAGCCTGTAACACTGTTTTCTTTCTTTATCATATATAAACACACAGATGTGCTGATTTGATGATCCACTTTAAACTATATTACAGGCATTATGACATCTTACTCCTAAATAAGTTACCTTACATCTCTTGAGAATAAGCATATTTTCTTACACAACTTTAATGCCATTATCACAATTAAGAAGTTTAAAATATTCTGTGTATTCAATCCATATTTGATTTTCCCCAGTTATCCACAGACTTTTTAATGACCATTTTTATTTTCCTGACTAATGATACAATAAAGTTCATCTCTGAATTTGGTTGTTACATTGTTTTAGTCTTTTACAGTCTCCCCTCCTCCACCTATCATGTTTTTCATCTTTATTTTCTCAATAGCATTGACTTTTTAAAAAATACATAAACAAGTTATATTTTGAATGCTTAACATTTTAAATGAGCAGTTATTTCCCTATGACACCATTTAACTTGCTCCTCTCCATACTGTATCTACAGAAATTAGAAATTAGATGTTGTGGGGACTTTTCTGGTGGTCTGGTGGTTAAAACTCTGCCCTTCTAATGCAGGGGGCATGGTTTCCATCCTTGGGGAGCTAAGATCCCACATGCTGCATGGTAAACCACTAAATTTTGGGGTGATTTATCCTGCAGCAAAAGCAAATGCTACAGATTTAGAGGCTTAATTAAATTTCAGGTTAAATTTTTTGTCAGGACTATTTCATAGATGATGCTGTGTACTTCTATTATACCACATCAGAAGGCTCCTAAAATCAGTAGCAGGCCAACATTTGAACCTAGTTAGAAATGGATTAGAAAAGAAAGATACCTGCTTATATCATTCCTCAAGTGAGCATTTCCCCTGGATTTAAAAAAAAAAATTATTGAAGGCTAGATCATGGAAAAAGGAAGAGAGTTCCAGAAAAACATCTATTTCTGCTTTATTGACTATGCCAAAGCCTTTGACTGTGTGGATCACAATAAACTGTGGAAAATTCTGAAAGAGATGGGAATAACAGACCACCTGACCTGCCTCTTGAGAAACCTATATGCAGGTCAGGAAACAATAGCTAGAACTGGACATGGAACAACAGACTGGTTTCAAATAGGAAAAGGAGTGTGTCAAGGCTGTATATTGTCACCCTGCTTATTTAACTTATATGCAGAGTACATCATGAGAAACACTGGGCCAGAAGAAGCACAAGCTGGAATCAAGATTGCGGGAGAAACATTAATAACCTCAGATATGCAGATGACACCACCCTTATGGCAGAAAGTGAAGAGGAACTAAAAAGCCTCTTGATGAAAGTGAAAGAGGAGAGTGAAAATGTTGGCTTAAAGCTCAACATTCAGAAAACTAAGATCATGGCATCTGGTCCCCCCACTACATGGCAAATAGATGGGAAAACAGTAGAAACAGTGTCAGACTTTATTTTTTGGGCTCCAGAATCACTTCAGATAGTGATTGCTGCCATGAAATTAAAAGACGCTTACTCCTTGGAAGAAAAGTTATGACCAACCTAGAGAGCATATTGAAAAGCAGAGACGTTACTTTGCAAACAAAGGTCCATCTAGTCAAGGCTATGGTTTTTCCAGTGGTCATGTATGGATGTGAGAGTTGGACTGTAAAGAAAGCTGAGCACCAAAGAATTGATGCTTTTGAACTGTGGTGTTGGAGAAGACTCTTGAGAGTCTCTTGGACTGCAAGGAGATCCACCCATCCATTCTGAAGGAGATCAGCCCTGGGATTTCTTTGGAGGGAATGATGCTGAAGCTGAAGCTCCAGTACTTTGACCACCTCATGCACAGAGTTGACTCACTGGAAAAGACTCTGATGCTGGGAGGGATTGGAGGCAGGAGGAGAAGGGGACAACAGAGGATGAGATGGCTGGATGGCATCACCGACTTGATGGACATGAGTCTGAGTGAACTCCGGGAGTTGGTGATGGACAGGGAGGCCTGGTGTGCTGCAATTCATGGGGTCACAAAGAGTTGGGCATGACTGAGGGACTGAACTGAACTGAACTGAACTGATACTTGATTTACAATGCTATGTTAGCTTCTGTTGTATATATATAATATATATATATATATATATAAACACATATCTTGCTCAGAGTATCCTAGGTTGCTGATTTTTCCATTTCAGGATTTTTAATATCTTTGGATATACCTTTTCATGCCCTTCTGGCCTGCAATATTTCTGTAGAGAAATCAGCTGATAGCTGTATAAGGGTTCCCTTATAACTAACTCTTTGCTTTTCTCTTGCTGCCTTTGACTTTTGTCATTTTGATTATATGTTTGGGTGTAGGTCTGTTTCGGTTCATCTTGTTTGAGATACTCTGTGGTTCCTTTACCTGGATATCTGTTTCCTTCTTTAGGTTTGGGAAGTTTTCAGCCATAATTTCTTTAAATACATTCTTGACCCCCTTTTACTGTCCTAGGATCCCAGGTATTCATAGATTGGCATGCTTTATATTATCACATAGGCTTTATGTATTGCTTTCATTTTTTTAAATTTGTCTTTCTGTCTGCTGTTTTCACTGATGACTTCCATTATTCTGTCTTTAAGATCACCTGTTCATTCTTCTGCATTATTTAGTTTGCTGTTTATTTGCCTTTAGCTCAGCAAATCAGTTTTCTAGTTTTTAACTGGCTCTTCTTTATAGATTCTAGTTCCCTTTTTACAGTGATCTACATTTCTGTCAATAGCTTTTCTTAATTCCTTCAGTATTTTAATCACCTCCTTTTCGAACTCTGGATTTGATAGATGGGAGGGCTCTGTTTCATTGTTCTTTCAGGGGAATTCTCTTGATCTTCTGTTCGGGAGTTATTCCTCTGCTTTTTCACTGTACTTATATTTCTCTAATTCTATGGTGGCTCAGTGGTAAAGAATCCACCTGCCAATGCAGGAGATGCAGGTTCAACCCTGGGTTGGAAAGATCCCCAGAGAAGGAAATGGCTACCCACTCCAGTATTCTTGCCTGGAGAATTCCACGCACAAAGCCTGGTGGGCTACAGGCTATGGGGTCGCAGAGTCAGACATGACTGAGTGAGCACACACATGTGGGTTTAGAAGTCATGAAGGGCTATTTTTATGTGGGATCATCCCTTTGTAGCCTACAGAAGTCTAATATTTTTTGTGCAAGTGCTGTTTTTGATATGGATATCTGCCACGTCTTTCCTCGATGTGTGCTGACCATTATCCCCTTGATAGGGGTTGTGAGTGGTGTTGTGATGACCACTGGATGTTCAGCAGGGCCTCCTCTTTGCTGCGTGGTTATCACAGCACTGTTTCCAGCAGGGTTTTCTCCCCAGTTTGGGGGGTAGAAGCACGCAGATCCATTTCTCAGTTATGGTGTGAGATAGGTGGGAATGGAGCACTTCCTCTAGGAGAGAAGCCACTGAGTATTCCTCTGCCAGACCAGGCCACCAGGAGGTGCACACTGGGTGTCATCTGTCGCATGGACTCACAAAGCACATTGTTGTTGGCATTGCCCCCAGCCCCACCTTACCCATGGGAACACAGGCAGTCAGTCCCAGTGTCCCTCGGGTACTATGCTCAAAAAGCACAGATTCGTTGGTGCCTGCTAAGTCACTTCAGTTGTGCCTGACTCTTTGTGACCCTCAAATCGAGAATGAGGCTGCGATGGGAAGCCCCACCCTGCCCTTTGCGTGCTTGTGAACAGTGAGGCCCCTCTGGCAGACCCAGGCTAGGTCCTGTGTGCACCCCAGGTTGCTTGGACCTCACTGCAGCCCCTTCAGGCTGTCTCCATTCAATCTACCCCAGTTCTCTTCCCAAGTCTATCTGCTGAAGCCCATGTTTCGGGACCCACTCCTGTGTGCACCAGCAGACGTGCATCTCACGATGGGAAGTACAGAGAGTGGCCAGGACCCTCTGTGCTGCTCTCTGTCTGTTGTACCTGCTGCACTCTCCCCTGAAGCTCCCTTTCTGTCCCAGCTGATCTCTCAGCTGGTGAAGGACATTTCCGGAGAGACAGGACCTTTGATCTTTCACCACTCCCTCCCAGGGGCACAGGTCCCATCCCCATTCCATTTTTTTCCCTTCATCCTACCTAGTTATGTGATGATCTTTCTTGCAATTTTGGCTGTATGAGATCTGTGAGCTTTCAGTAGGTATTCTGCGAGAATTTTTCTACATGTAGATATATTTTAGATGTATTTGTGGGAGGAGGTGAGCTCCACGCCCTTCTGTTCCACCACCTTCATCTCCTCTCCCTCCCCTGGATTTCAGTGTCAGGTCACCATTTCGTCACCAGGATTGTAGGACACTAATGGTGACAAGTAGTGATGCCGCTCCCCTTTGTTCAGACTGACCAATGACCAAGGGTAGCCACCAGCATTTGGCTCAGGGAAGACATTATCCCCTAGTTTATAGCCACATGTGGCCATATGTTTTAACATATTGCGGATGGGTATATATCTAAAGATTTGGCCCCATCTAATTTTGGAATTATACAGATACCCTTCTGTTAGAAGGGTAATACTTTCCTTAAGATAACCAAGTGGGTAACTATTCCATTTTTTGCATATTTAAAATAAGCAAGTAGTTATCTAATACAAGAATAAAAGGAGAGTTTCCACTCAGTACTACTGGAAAGGCAAAAAATAGCTAAATCATGATACTGTTTTTCTCAGAAGCTAAAACTGAGTAGAAAAGTTAAAGAATAGAGGAAAAAGTAGAAAGATGGCATTTTTATTGATTATTTCCAATGCTCTGGGCTCCTTGGAAATTTCCAGTTGCCACAGTGGTGAGGCTTCCCTGGTGGCACAGATGGTAAAGAATCTGCCTGCAGTGTGGGAGACCAGGTTGGATCCCTGGATTGGGATGATCCCCTGAGAAAGAGAATGGCAACCCACTTCAGTATTCTTGCCTGAAGAATTCCATAGACAGAGGAGCCTGGCGGGCTACAGTCCATGGTGTTGCAGAGTCAGACGCAACTGAGTGACTAACACTTTTACTTTCACAGTGGGGAGGCAACACTGCTTAAATGATCCAACATCTGGGATTTCTATCAAATTCCAACCATTTGTTTGTTATTGAATAGAACCCATCCTGGAGTAAAAGAAAGTTTATTGGACAAATAGCCAGCTCCGAACTATTTCTTTAAGCAAGTATGTGTAATAATAATTTTAAAGACCAGGAAAAAAAAAACCTTATAATTATTTCTTCAAGGGATCTCTTTTGTTCCTTCTCAGATCATCAATATATGATTTCATGTACTTTCGTCTTCTCTTTGCTCTTTGCTGTGCCATTTATTTATTTATAATATTTAGTATATATTACCTTTATAATTAGAAGCAAAATAGTAAATGCAGTTAGTGAGAACATTCAGAAGTTGAAAAAGTATTGTATCCTTTAAAACTTTTTTCTATGTCTTCTTTGTAATCTTTCCAAATTAGACTGAATTTTATGTTGTATAAACTTTTAAAACATGCACAAGGATAGAAACTATAACAAAACTTCATGAATTTACTACAAGAGTTCACCAATCATCATTAATCTTCTATACTAATTTCTTCTGTTCTCTCTCTCTCCCTCTCTCTCTATTTAAACATTTTAAAGCAACTTCCAGGCTTCACGTTATTTTAGCCCTTAATACTGTAGTATGAATATCAAAAAAGGAAGGGCACATTTTCTTACCTAACGATATCGTGGCCATACACGCTAAAACTAAAATTCCTAATGCCATCTCAAGCCAAATTTCCCCCATTTGCTAAAATACATCTTCTTAAAACTTGGTTTGTACATATCAAAATCCAAACAAGTTCCATTCATTGTGTTAGGCTATTCATAATCGTATACCTGTCTTAACTCTTAATCTAGAAGTCTCTTCCCAGTTCTATTTGTTTGTTCTGGGCCATTAACTTCTTGAAGAAACCTGGCCAAATGTCCAATGGAATGGCCCACATTGTGCATTTGGCTGAATACATGTTTTAAAAATAAAAGGCATTCCAGTTGTGATTCTATAACATTAGCCTTTTTAAACATCTCCAAAACATAAAACCCGTTTCAATGATAGTGATGAACAACAACCCATAGTGGGATTCTTTGGGGAAAAGATTGATTTAATCAAACAGCATACTAAATGGATGGGCTCCCCAGGTGGCTCAGTGGTAGAGAATCTGCCTGCAATGCAGGAGACATGGGTTCAATCCCTGGGTTGGGAAGATCCCCTGGAGAAGGAAATGGGAACCCACTCCAGTATTCTTGCCTGGGAAATCCCATGGACAGAGGAGCCTGGTGGGCTACAGTCCATGGGGTCAAAACAGCTGGACATGACCTATCAACTAAAACAACAACAGTAAATGGGTTTAATACATTTCAATCCCCTTTTGAATGTATTGTTTATGATAAAAAATAAATTAAATTTATAGAGTTTTTAGGTTTTTAAAGAACATTTGAAATAGTGCCTTAAGAAAAATATTCTCTACTGTGTGCCTTGTAAAGGAATACCATTGTATAAATTGAAAACTGATGCTAGAGAAGCTAGCAAGGAACAAAACGGTCTTTGAATGTGAGATGCTGTGACTCTGTTTCCATTTATTTGATATGTTTGGATTGCCAGAAAAGAAATACAGGGTGCCCAGCTAAACTTAAATCTCAGGTAAACAAAGAATAAGGATTTTTAGCATAAGTATATCCCATGCAATATTTTGGGATTTACTTATACTAAATATTATTTATTATTTATCTAAAATTCATATTTAACTAGGCATCCTGTATTTTTATTTGCTAAATCTAACAACATATGGACAAACTTTCTATCACAGTAGGGTGGGGAAGACCCAGGAAGGAGCTTTAATACTAGAGAAGAGTATTATTTGAGGACACTGTCAGCCTCTTGACCCCGCTTCTGAAATGTGGGAAGAGCCACGAGTCTCTGGTACTGCCAAGATGTTTGCTCAGGAAGCCTGGCTTCTTATTTCTGCACATAAATTCCCTCAGCTGAGATTCTGTAGAGGGCCTGCCAAAGCAGAGGACAGTATGATATTCTTGTTTCTCTGAGAAACAGCACTCACAGAAGCCAGAATCACAAGAGATTCTGGAATCAAAATGGGGGCTGGGATCCACCAGCAAGCTCCTCAAAGCCCTTTCTGTACATGTCAGAGATACAGTAAGGCTGAAGTCAAGCTGGGGTCTCCTGCATTGTAGGCAGATTCTTTACCAACTGAGCTATGAGGGAAGCCCCACAATAAGGCTGCACATATTATGAAATATAAGACAGGAGACAAGGGAAAACATAAGACGAGTAGAAAAATTATGCCTAAAGATTCTGGCTTAAAAATTCCCATCAGTGGACGATAAAACTTAACTCTGAACATTCTAGCAATCAAGACAAAGAAGAAAGCACTGGGTTACAGAAATGTTGTGGCTAGGTTAGCAATGATTAGTTTCTGAATTCATTTAGAAGCAGATGGTTTTCCCAGCCTTAGTTCTGAAGAAAATTTGTGCTGGAGATCAAGCATATTAAGAAGACGTAAGATGTGTCCCTGGTGGCTCAGTGGTAAAGAACCCTCCTGTTAGTGCGGGAGACATAGGTTCGATCCCTGATGCAGGATGATCCCACATGCCTTGGACCGACTAAGCCTGTGCGCCACAACTACTGATCCTGTGCTCTAGAGCCTGGGAGCTAGAGCCCATGCTCTGCAACAAGAGAAGCCACGGCAATGAGAAGCCTGTGTACCACGACTAGAGAGTAGCCCCTACTTGCTGCAACTGGAGAAAAAGCCCAAGCAGAAATGAAGACCCAGCATAGTCAACAATAAATACACTTAAAAAATTTTAAGAATATATAAGAATTGTGTAGAAGCAACTATTTCTTCGAAGCAAGACGAGAAACAAAACTTCCTTGTGGAGAAATTTTAGAACCTCTACTCTCTATAGGTGCTGGAATATTTTAGTGACAGTTAATATAGTTTATGTCCTGTATGCCCTTTAATATGCAAAGGTTTCTTTCAAACACATTCTTCCAAATACATTCTCATTGGGAAAGGGTGAAATGACTCAGGCTTGTCTAAACTCCAAGTCCCCATTCTAGACCTTTCTTCTTCTTTAACCCCTCTTTATAGAGGCATACCTCAGTTTTGTCTCTGATTTCTTATTTGGTCACTCGATTTGGACTTGGACTTCAGATTTTTAATTGGGCTACTGTTACCAAACTGAAGTTGATGACTCAACCATTCTTGCGTGCTCAGTTGCTCAGTCATGTCTGACTCTTTGCAATCCCTTGGATTGTAGCCCACGAGGCTCCTCTCTGTCCACGGGATTTTTCCAGGCAAGAATACTGGACTGCGTTCCCATTTCCTTCTCCAGGGGATCTTCCCAAACCAGGGATTGAACCCACATCTCCTATAGCTCCTGCATTGGCAGGTGGGTTCTTTACCTCTGCACCACCTGGAAAGGCCCATCCACTTACCCACTAAAAAGCAAAGCCAATTTACTGACCCCAGGATGTGGTGAAGGTAAGTAGAGTGTTTACTGAAAATGCCCAGCAAGGAGTACAAGCCTCTCATGCTGAAAAGACTTGAACTCCCTGAAGGTTTTCAGGGAAGCATTTTTGAAGGCAACATTTGGAGCAATAGCTGCAGGGTGCAAGACTTTCTTCTAACTGGTTGGTGAAGGTCAGTTTTCGTTCAAGTCCTAAAGAAAGGCAATGCCAAAGAATGCTCAAACTACCACGCAATTGCACTCATCTCACACGCTAGTAAAATAATGCTCGAAATTCTCCAAGCCAGGCTTCAGTAATACGTGAACTGTGAACTTCCAGATGTTCAAGCTGGTTTTAGAAAAGGCAGAGGAACCAGAGATAAAATTGCCAACATCCGCTGGATCATTGAAAAAGCAAGAGAGTTCCAGAAAAACATCTATTTCTGCTTTATTGACTATGCCAAAGCCTTTGACTGTGTGGATCACAATAAACTGTGGAAAATTCTGAAAGAAATGGGAATACCAGGCCACCTGACCTGCCTCTTGAGAAACCTGTATGCAGGTCAGGAAGCAACAGTTAGAACTGGACATGGAATACCAGACTGGTTCCAAAGAGAAAAACGAGTACGTCAAGGCTATATATTGTCACCCTGCTTATTTAACTTATACACAGAGTACATCATGAGAAACGCTGGGCTGGAAGAAGCACACTGGAATCAAGGTTGCCGGGAGAAATATCAATCACCTCATATATGCAGATGACACCACCCTTATGGCAGAAAGTGAAGAGGAACTAAAAAGCCTCTTGATGAAAGTGAAAGAGGAGAGTGAAAATGTTGGCTTAAAGCTCAACATTCAGAAAATGAAGATCATGGCATCTGGTCCCATCACTTCATGGGAAATAGATGGGGAAACAGTGGAAACAGTGTCAGACTTTATTTTTGGGGCTCCAAAATCACTGCAGATGGTGATTGCAGCCATGAAATTAAAAGACGTTTACTCCTTGGAAGAAAAGTTACGACCAACCTAGATAGCATATTCAAAAACAGAGACATTGCTTTGAAAACAAAGGTCTATCTAGTCAAGGCTATGGTTTTTGCAGTAGTCATGTATGGATGTGAGAGTTGGACTGTGAAGAAAGCTGAGTGCCGAAGAATTGATGCTTTTGAACTGTGGTGTTGGAGAAGACTCGTGAAAGTCCCTTGGACTGCAAGAAGATCCAACCAGTGCATTCTAAAGGAGATCAGCCCTGGGTGTTTTCTGGAAGGAATGGTGCTAAAGCTGAAATCCCAGTACTTTGGCCACCTCATGTGAAGAGTTGACTCATTGGAAAAGACTCTGATGCTGGGAGGGATTGGCGGCAGGAGGAGAAGGGGACGACAGAGGATGACATGGCTGGGTGGCATCACCGACCCGATGGACGTGAGTCTGAGTGAACTTCAGGAGTTGGTGATGGACAGGGAGGCCTGGCGTGCTGCAACTCATGGGGTCGCAAAGAGTCGGACATGACTGAGCGACTGAACTGAGCTGAAGGTAACAGGATATCAGCAATTTCCCTCATCAGCCTTCTTGTTTCAACCAGAAAGTTTAACCAGAGACTGAACCTGCGCCTTTGGCATTGGCAGGCAAATTCCCATCCTCTATCTTCAGGGAAGTCCTCAACAATTGTTTCTTGACTGTCTTTCCTTTTTTTCTGCATTTCCTCACTTCCGCAATTAGTATCTACTTGAATTTGCTGTTTGGAACTCAGGCAGTGCCCGGGAGACTAACGGCCTTTTCCTACAAACAAGGAACAGGGGATACGGAAGGGTCCCAGAGAGTCCTGCTCAGTTTCAGTCCCCCCGCCCCCCGTTTTCTTTGATATTTCTCAATCCTGAGGGAACACAAAGGGAGTAAAATTTTGGACAGAGAGGTCAGTCCCAAGAGGAACACAGGTTTCTGTTTTCTGTTCGTTTCTGGCCGCACTGGGTCTTCACTGTGATGCACGGGCTTTCTCTGGCTGCAGTGAGCAGGGGCTGCTAGCTCTAGGTGTGGTGCGTTGGCTCTGCACTGCAGCGGCTTCTCTTGCTGCAGAGCACAGGCCCCAGGGCACATGGTCTCAGCAGTTGTAGCTTGTGGGCTCTAGAGGGCGAGCTCAGTAATTGTGGCACATGGACTTTTAGTTACCCTGCAGCATGTGGAATCTTTCCAGACCAGGGATACACCTGTGTCTCCTGCATTGGCGGGTGGACTCTTAACCACTGGACCATCAGGAAAGTCCCAAGAGGAACTCGGTTTTAAGAGGACTCAGTTTCCCTATCTTCAGTTCTATTTCCACTGCCCCTGTCCCTGTGTCCCCACACATTCAGCAACATAAGAAAGTGACCCTTTTTCTGGCTTTGGACTATTGTGCTCTGATCATATCTGGGTACAGGTTGGCATCCCTCTAGGCATGCCCTGTGGTAATGCCCTCCTAATCTACTTCTGCTGCTGCTGCTGCTAAGTCGCTTCAGTCGTGTCCGACTCTGTGCAACCCCATAGACGGCAGCCCTGGGATTCTCCAGGCAAGAACACTGAAGTGGGTTGTTAGACTTAGTTAAATAACTTTCTTTGTTCTATGGGATAAGAGCTAACTTGACAAAGCAGAGACTTGAAAAGTTTGCATATTTTTGCTTCTGCTTGTTCCCTTGCACAATCAGACCCTCCTTCTCACACATGGGCCACCACCCTGAGAACATGCCTGAGCTAGCCTGCTCTGGGAAGGTGAATAAGACACGTGCAAGAGAACTGTCATCAGCTGAGGCCATTCTGGACCAACTAGCACTTTAGCAAACTGAAACCAAGGTGCAAAAGCCTGTCCCCTGATTCTCATTTATAGGACAAAGGCTTCAAGCTCCTGGATCTTCCCTGAGTTCCAAACAGCAGATTCAAATGGTTACTCACTAGGGAAGTAAGTGGATGCAAAAACAAAGGAAAAGCAGTGGAGATATTAAAACAATACAATCAGTGCAGTTCAGTCACTCAGTCGTGTCCAACTCTTTGCAACCCCATGAACCACAGCCCTCCAGGCCTCCTGTCCATCACCAACTCCTGGAGCCCACCCAAACCCATATCCATTGAGTTGGTGATGCCATCCAACCATCTCATCCTCTGTCATCCCCTTCTCCTCCTGTCCTCAATCTTCCCAGCATCAGGGTCTTTTCAAATGAGTCAGCTCTTCTCATCAGGTGGCCAAAGTATTGGAGTTTCAGCTTCAACATCATTCCTTCCAATAAACACCCAGGACTGATCTCCTTTAGGATGGACTAGTTGGATCTCTTTGCAGTCCAAGGGACTCTCAAGAGTCTTCTCCAACACTACAGTTCAAAAGCATCAATTCTTCAGTGCTCAGCTTTCTTTATACTCTAAATCTCACATCCATACATGACCACTGGAAAAACCATAGCCTTGACTAGATGGACCTTTGTTGGCAAAGTAATGTCTCTGCTTTTTAATATGCTGTCTGCTGCTGCTAAGTCACTTCAGTTGTGTCTGACTCTGTGCAACCCCATAGACAGAAGCCCCCCAGGCCCCCCCTTCCCTGGGATTCTCCAGGCAAGAACACTGGAGTGGGTTGCCATTTCCTTCTCCAATACATGAAAATGAAAAGTGAAAGTGAAGTCGCTCAGTCGTGTCCAACTCTTAGCAATCCCATGGACTGCAGCCTACCAGGCTCCTCCATCCATGGGATTCTCCAGGCAAGAGTACTGGAGTGGGGTGCCATTGCCTTCTCTGTAATATGCTCTCTAGGTTGGTCATAACTTACCTCCCAAGGAGTAAGCATCTTTTAATTTCATGGCTGCAGTCACCATCTGCAGTGATTTTGGAGCCCAGAAAAATAAAATCAGCCACTGTTTCCCCATCTATTTGCCATGAAGTGATGGGACCAGATGCCATGATCTTCGTTTTCTGAATGTTGAGATTTAAGCCAACATTTTCACTCTCCTCTTTCACTTTCATCAAAGGGCTCTTTAGTTCTTCTTCACTTTCTACCATAAGGGTGGTGTCATCTGCATATCTGAGGTTATTGATATTTCTCCCAGCAATCTTGATTCCGGCTTGTGCTTCCTCCAGCCCAGTGTTTCTCTTGATGTACTCTGCATATAAGTTAAATAAGCAGGGTGACAATATACAGCCTTGATGTACTCCTTTTCCTATTTGGAACCAGTCTGTTATTCCATGTCCAGTTCTAACTGTTGCTTCCTGACCTGCATACAGATTTCTCAAGAGGCAAGCCAGGTGGTCTGGTATTCCCATCTCTTTCAGAATTTTCCACAGTTTATTGTGATCCACACAGTCAAAGGCTTTGGCATAGTCAATAAAGCAGAAATAGATGTTTTTCTGGAACTCTCTTGCTTTTTTTGATGATCCAGCAGATGTTGGCAATTTTATCTCTGGTTCCTCTGCCTTTTCTAAAACCAGCTGGAACATCTGGAAGTTCACGGTTCACATATTGCTGAAGCATGGCTTGGAGGATTTTAAGCATCACTTTATTAACGTGTGAGATGAGGGCCATTGTGTGGTAGTTTGAGCATTCTTTGGCATAGTGCAGCAGTAAAACAGAGTCCTAGTTCCTCCTCAAGAGCCATACAGAACAATATATCTTTGAATTGTTCTACAGTAACTAAGGCTCCCACCCAGGTGGAGGATGCCTACTTCCACCTGAGCCAAAGATTCCTAGAATACCATCCTGTTATGTCATCCACCAACAGTCAAAAGGAAGTCACATACCCTGTAGCCCTCACCTCAAATTTTGCCTTTAAAACTCTCCCCTGAAAACCTTTGGGGAGTTTGGGTCTTTTGAGCATGAGCCATATGTTTCCCTTGCTTGGCCCTTGCAATAAACCTTTCTCTGCTCTAAACTCCGACATTCTGGTTTGTTTGGCCTCACCATATGTTGGGTTCATGAACGTGAACATAGATTTAACAATACAACCAGCCAGTTGACCACAGATGCACAAGCAGGCCTAGCCAAGATCAGAAGAACCACCCAGCTGATTGACAGATTCAAAAGCAGTAAATAGTTGTTGTTTTAAGCCATTAAGTTTTGTGATTGTCTATTTACACAAGCAATAGTTGACTTATGCAGTTAGGAAGATAAACCTCACATCTAATTTAATAGATAGCCATCCTATTTCTACACAAAAGTGAGCTTCATGAACTTATAAATTGGATAAGGGCATTTTCTTTTTCCAGAAAATACAATTCTGAATCTTCTGACATTCAGTGAGTTTTTAAAACCCCAAGTTCTACCCTTTTAAGGATGAAAGTCAGAGATGACAGTCATTGACCTGAAAAATTTTAAGCAAAACCTTAATATGACTCCTCAGTCATCAGATATGAGTAAAATTATTTCAAGGCCAATGGAGTTTGCATTTGGGTCAGAAGATTCTGGTATCTCTTAAACGGTACAGATTGATACCATTAGCTTGTGAACCGTGAAATTGGTAGCTCCTCTCTGATAGTTTTGATCTAGCATTTGAAGCTGACTTCACCATTTCAATTCAAGCGTGAATACTTCTGTGATTAAAAAAAGAGAAAGACACTATAGGTGGAGAAGAAAAAAAAGCACAGAAGAATAAATGCCATCCAGAAAAGGAGATGAAGCCAGTGCAAATGATGGAGAAGAAAGCAGAGGAAGTCTTGGAGGTTCTTGGAAACCACACCTGGTAGTGACGACAGATGAACTGTCAGGGCCAAGATCAGAGAGAAGCACTCTGGCAAACATATGGCAGTGAATTAAATTATCTTTTAAATGAAAAAAAAAAAAATTCCTGGAGTCAATTAGAGCTGGACCAAGTCCTGACTCTCGTAATTGAATATGGAAAATGATTTGGGGCTGCAGTTTATGCTGATGAAGAAACAATATGTGATACAGTTTCTTCCTTTAAAATGCAAATTCTTTGGCATTTGATTCAAATACACAACAAAATGTTTCAGTCTTAGTATAGCAACTCTTAAGGCCATGCAATGATTAAAAAAAAAAGGTCTTTTAACAATACATTTTTCCAGTTAAAACTTACAGGAAGGTCTGTTTTTGTATAATTGTCTAAAAGACTATCTCCTATGCTTTTCTGGTTTAGACATTCCAAGCGAATTATTTTCTGGACCCACTAGAAGTGAGGTGGGACATTCTGTCAAATCACCTGATATCAAGGACAGACAAATCATTGACGCTGAATAGTCTTTGCCTAATTTGTAACAAGTATTCATGAAAAGGTCCGGGGACCTGGGTACAGACGTCTTCATACCATACTCTATGCTATACTTTATGTCTAGCGAAGGACGTTTACCTAGGAGGGTATCAGTGATTTGTCTGGTACCTCTTTATGTCTAGGCCAGATAGAAACACCTGGTAGAGGATTTTAGAAGTCATTTTAGTTCCTCCTGGCTAAAGTCACACCTTGCTGGAGATTTGGTTGTGGGTTGTCCTTCCGCTGAGGCTTACATTACCCGATCAGAGGTAATACAGTTAGGAATTGCCATGTGACTCTCGACATCCTGGCATGTAGCTAAGCAGAGCTCTATTACACACAAACAAGCTAGAATTCCTTTGTTGAAAATGACCTTCTGTTAAAGCCAGAACTGTGCCAGTTGCAACCTTGATACCAGAGACTTTACAATAGAAGCCACTATGGGGGCTGGGAGAGGGAGGGAGACAACAAACCCCACCAAATACTGGAGGGGTGCAAAATGTCTGGACAGTTTGGAAAGAAACAGAATAAAAGCAGAAGCAATCGAACATGAAGCACTGACCAACAAAAAATAATCCAAGTAAAACATCATTCATGTAAACATAGTGGAAAGCATGCTTTTAAAGACCGGGAATCTGCCTTCCAACTCTAAGGAACTTCTTGTGTACTGTAATAACTTGTCTCTTACATTGCCATTCCTTTCTACTGATTTTATTATCATTGGCTCAACTTTATAAATGCACTAAGAAAGGGGGAAAATAGAAAAGCAAATTACTGAAGTGAGCTTGGAAATGGGAAAGGTTGTATCAAGATGACATTTGAAACACTGGCCCAACTTTTCCTTTGACTTGCACAGTTAAGATCACAGAACAATATGGGAAATGAGCCAGATTACACGGTACATTAAAATAAACTAGAGTTATTTCCTCAGCCCCACAAAGTAGGCAATGCCACGGACCACTGCCTTTCCATGAGATGGAGAAATCCTTTCCATCTTTTGGAGAGGTTCTATTTTAGTCCTTGGAAAGTATACTTGGATTTCTTTATTTTCATTGTACTTCTCTCCTTGTTAACATATTTTGTATACTGTAAGGCCGAAACATCTTCCCTTCAGCTGGTAATATTGTGAGTTGTAATAACATACTGTTTTAGATTTTTCAAAGGTTATCAATGATTGGGAGTTTTTCCTATTATAGAAGAGTTAAGTAGCTATTCTAAAAGTTTATTTGTGAGAATGTTGGTCTTATTTTTCCTAGGCTGAGAAGCAGCCTCATAGTTTATACCAGTCTTGGACAATCAGGTTCCTTTATATCTACTTGTATTAAAAACATGAATCACTTCAAAATAATCTAGCATCTTTTATTTAGGTTGGCTTTTGAGGTCTGCAATAATAAGTAAAAGAAAAGCAACTAATATAAGATCCAGCTGCCAAATATTATATTTAAAATTAGAGATTCCTTACCTGTTTCTCTCTGGCAGACCTTGGAATGTCTTCTTCTGCAGAACTTTTCTCAGGAGTTGCTTTAAAGCTACTTTAAAATCATTCAGCCTACGATTATAACCAAAAGTGGACAAGACTTCTTAGTTCTCTTGGTCCTAGGGTCAGCTTCATAGTTTCAGGAAGTATTCATTCCTACAAGACAAGGTTTATAGTCTACCCAGTTAAACTAAAGATAACAAGAGACCAGTACTGCACTGAAACCTGAAAAGTATGTGTTCTTTTCATTAAATGCGTGACTAAATATTTTATTAAATAAAAATAAAATAGGGACTTTGCTGGTGGGACAGTGAATGAGAATCCACCTGCCAATGCAGGGGACATGGGTTCGATCCCCGGTCTGGGAAAATTCCACATGCCGTGGAACAACTAAGCCCAGGTACCACAATTACTGAGCCCGAGCTCTAGAGCCTACAAGCCACAACTACTGAGCCTGCGTGCTGCAGTCTGTGAGCCTAGAGACTGTGCTCTGCAACAAGAGAACCCACTGCAATAAGTCCACGCACTAAAACACAGTCTGTCTTTCCATCTCTTAGTGTCATCTTCAAATTATTTCATCAGTATCTTAATTGTTTTCTGAGTATGGGCCTTTAACCTCCTTATGTATGTTTATTTCAAGGTATTTTATCCTTTTTGATGTAATGGTAAGTGGGATTATTTCCTTTTTTGATAAATTTTGTTTTAGTGTATAGAAAAGCACCTGACTTCTATATATCAATTTTGTGTCCTACAACTTTACCAAATTTATTGATGAGCTCTAGTAGTTTTTTTAGTGGCCACTTTGCTGCTAAGTCACTTCAGTTATGTCCGACTCTGTGCTACCCCATAGACGGCAGCCCACCAGGCTCCCCCGTCCCTGGGATTCTCCAGGCAAGAACACTGGAGTGGGTTGCCATTTCCTTCTCCAATGCATGAAAGTGAAAAGTGAGAGTGAAGTTGTTCAGTCGTGTCCAACTCTTAGCAACCCCATGGACTGCAGCCTACCAGGCTCCTCTGTCCATGGGATTTTCCCAGCAAGAGTACTGGAGTGGGGTGCCATTGCCTTCTCCGGGTGGCCACTTTAGGGTTTCCTATGTAAAGTATAATGTTATCTGAAAACAGTGACAATTCTATTTTTTCCTTTCCTGTTTGGATTTCTTTTATTTCTTTTTTCTGTCTGATTGCTGGGGCTAGAACTTCCAATGCTATGTTGAATAAATATGTGAAGAGTGGGCATCCTGGTTTTGTTCCTGATCTTGGAGGAAGTGCTTTCAGATTTTTGCCATTGAGTCTGCTGCTAGACTCATATATGGCCTTTATTGTGTTGAGATATGTTCTCTTTGTGCCCACTTTCTGAAGACTTTTAATCATAAATGGGTGTTGAATTTTGTCCAAAGTTTTCCTGGAGAGAAGACAGAATGATGCAGTGAGCAAGAGTTGGGGTGGAAAATCAGTAAGATATTCACAGCACCACCCAGTGCTTATGCTCAGCTATTTTAATAAAGAGTTATTTATTTTAATAAACTTCTCTGGTGGTCTGGTGGTTAAGACCCAGGGGGCACAGGTTTGATCCCTGGTGGCAGAACTAAGATCCTGCATACCATGCAGTGAGGCCAAAAAGAAAAGAGTCCTATTCTTCTGAAACTCTTTTAAAAAACACCATAGAGTAGGGAAGTCCTGTAGCAGTGTTGCAGAAACCAGTACTCAAGAAACCAAGCACCACACTCAGAGAGTTGGAGAACTCAGGTTTATTACGCCGGTGGGCCCAAAGGAGTTAACACTCTAAGCTCTGAGCCCCGAACAAACGGGTTACAGAGTTTTTATACATGGACAGTCATGATTAAGCAGGTTTGTGGGTTTGCAGGGGCTAGGGCGATTGCAAAGAGCAGGACAAGGGTGAGTGAGATAAGCTCCAGTTCCTAGTACTGTGAGTCTCCACTTTCTGAGACCTACATGATCTAGACTTTGCAAAGAGCAAGCTGAGTTACAGGGGCAGAAGGAGCAGGATGTTATGTGAAAATTTTAATTTTTCCTCTTCAGCAGTACTCTTATATTACATCTTTAGAAAGTACAAGGACTTGGAAAGTCAGAGCAAAGTCCTTCTGGTTAATTATGAGGTGCCAAACTGGTTACCATGCTTAAAGTCAAGTGTGCATCAGAATAATTACTAAATTAATTTCTCTAATATGAATAAACTTGTATCATATTCTATATCATAAAATTATAGTTTGGAAAATAAAATTATTTCTGTAAAGCTATTTCACAAGAATGAAGCTGGTGAACCAAAAGCTAAATAATCTGAAAAAGATACATGTGTAACTCAAATCTTTTAAAATAAGAGGGGTTTATTTAAATGGGTGAAAACATAACTGTCATGTGAACTCTATTCAGCCTCAGCATTATGTTTCCCATCTCACTTTTGCATTTTAAACAAGAGCTATGGCTCTCAACCAGATTTAGTTCAAAGTATTGATCTATACTTAAGTTGAACATTCTTAGAAGTTTAAACATATTTTCTACTAATTCAAACATTTTCTTCTTTTTTGAAAGCACAAATCAATATATGCTTTCTTGGGGCCTATTATTGCTGTTTTAGTGATTCAGCTAATTCTATGATAAAGAGTACATTATGTAAAAAAAAAAAAGAGATTTTCATCGTGTAAATAAAGCACTTCTCACTGTCATTACTGTTTGCATGCCTGTGTCCTCCTCCCCACCAAACACACACACACACACACACACACACACACACACACACACACACTGTCTTTGTAAACCCTGGGCCATGCCCTAATAGATGCTCAATAAATGTTTCTTGGGTTAATGATGAAATGCCCTCTCCAATTGTGGGAGACACCATCTGTCACCTCCTAATATCCACTCTTGCCTCTGCCCCTCCCATGAAGAAAACCTTGATGTGTTCAGGTGATGACGGTGATCTCCACCCCCGTGAGACAAGATGGGTTGTGATTGGTCTATACCAGTGATACTAGGGCTTCCTTGTGGTCCGGTGGTTAAGAACCCACCTTGCAATGCAGGAAACACTGGTTAGATCCCTGGTTTGGGAAGATCTCACATGCTCTGGAGCAACTATCCCCGAGCACCACAACTACTGAGCCTGCTGCAATCTGCAACTACTGAAGCCTGTGCACCTTAGAGCCTGTGCTCCACAACAAGAGAAGCCACCACAATGAGAAGCGCTTGCACCGCAACTACAGCGTAGTCCCCACTCTCTACAACTAGAGAAAGCCCCCATGCAGCAACGAAGACTCAGCACAGACAATAAATAAAGAAATACATTAAAGACAAATGAAAAAATAAATCAGTGATACTAATATCATTCCCCTTGGCTGGTGTTGCTCTAAGCTGGTCATTGAAATGTAAGTGAAACTTCTGAGTAGAGCTTTCAGAAAATATTTTGCTTTCTCATGGCAAAATATCAGACTCAGGTGGCAAAACCCTTTGCCTATCCCTTTCTTCCTAACTAGAAATTATGCAATGGTTGAAGGTGCAGTAGCATCTTACGATCGTGACACATGAGGTCTAAAAGCCAAAAAATAAAAATGTCAGGGATTCAGAAAGATAGAAAGGGCTTATGCCAGCATCACTGAGGAATCACAATAGCTCTGTAAGATGAATTGCTTGTGCTACTGAATATGCAATACTAGTAGTTTAGTATTCCACTATTTGCAGCCAAATGCATACCTTACTGTTCAGTTCAGTTGCTCAGTCATGTCTGACTCTTTGTGACACCATGGATTGCACCTCGCCAGGCTTCCCTCTCCATCACCAACTCCTGGACTTTACCCAAGTTCATGTCCATTGAGTCGGTGATGCCATCCAACCATCTCATCTTCTGTCGGTCCCTTCTCCTCCCACCTTCAATCTTCCCCAGCATCAGAGTCTTTTTCCAATGAGTCAGTTCTTCTCACCAGGTGCTCTAAGTATTGGAGCTTCAGCCTCAGCAGCAGTCCTTCCAATGAATATTCAGGACTTATTTCTTTTAGGATGGACTGGTTGGATCTCCTTGCTGTCCAAGGGACTCTCAAGAGTCTTCTCCAACATCACAGTTCAAAAGCATCAATTCTTCAGCCCTCAGCTTTCTTTATAGTCCAACTCTCACGTCCATACATGACCACTGCAAAAACCATAGCTTTGACTAGACGGACCTTTGTTGGCAAAGTAACGTCTCTGCTTTTGAATATGCTGTCTAGGTTGGTCATAGCTTTTCTTCCAAGGAGCAAGCGTCTTTTAATTTCATGGCTGCAGTCACCATATACAGTGATTTTGGAGCCCCCAAAAACAAAGTTCGTCACTGTTTCCACTGTTTCCCCATCTATTTGCCATGAAGTGATGGGACCAAATGCCATGATCTTCGTTTTCTGAATGTTGAGCTTTAAGCCAACTTTTTCACTCTCCTCTTTCACTTTCATCAAGAGGCTCTTTAGTTCTTCACTTTCTGCCATAAGGGTGGTGTCATCTGCATATCAGAGGTTAATATTTTTCCCAGCAATCTTGATTCTAGCTTGTGCTTCCTCCAGCCCAGCGTTTCTCATGATGTACTCTGCATATAAGTTAAATAAGCAGAGTGACAATATACAGCCTTGACATACTCCTTTCCCAATTTGGAACCAGTCTGTTGTTCCATGTCCAGTTCTAACTGTTGCTTCTTGACCTGTATACAAATTTCTCAGGAAGAAGGTAAGGTGGTCTGGTATTCCCATCTCTTTACGGATTTTCCACATCTATTAGCCATGAAGTGATGGGATCGGATGCTATGATCTTAGTTTTTTGAATGTTGAGTTTTAAGCCAACTTTTTCACTGTCTTCTTTCACTTTCATCAAGAGGCTCTTTAGTTCCTCTTCACTTTCTGCCATTAGGGTAATGACTTCTGCATATTTGAAGTTAATGATGTTTCTCCTGGCAATTTTGAATCCAGCTTGAGCTTCATCCAGCTGGCATTTCGCATGGTGCACTCTGCATATGAGTTAAATAAGCAGGATGACAGTATACAGTCTTGACATACTTCTTTCACAATTTGGAACCAGTGCATTGTTCTATATTTGGTTCTAACTGTTGCTCCTTGACCTGCATACAGTTTTCTTAGCAGGCATATAAGGTGATCTGTTATACCCACCTCTTTAAGAATTTTCCACAGTTTGTTGTGATCCACACAATCAAAGGCTTTAGTGTAGTCCCTTTTTCACTTTTTCTTGCACTGCCACATTGATAATTTTGTGTATATTCTTCAAATGGGGAAACGTTTGGTCTGACAGCCACGATAAAGTGGTCTATTACTATGCCCAGGGTACCCTGTTACAGATATTTCACAAAGCGTTCTTAGCTTCATGTGTTTGGTCCTGTGTCAGCCCATTTGTTAGCTAGGAACTGAACACCAATATGTATTTTTAGCAATGTGATTATGCTCTTTCCTTAAGCTACAGAAGCTGATCTCTTTGCCAGTTATAGGATCCATTAGTTGACCAGCTGCCATAAGGGCTCTGCTTGCTGTCATCAAACATGCTTTTCTTCCTTATGATGAGTTTTAGAGATGCCATTCTCTCTTGAAACGAGACAAGTTTTACCAAACAATATACTTGAGGTAGATAATTTAGTTACATAATCTTTGTGAGCCTAATTAAAAGTTGGTAAAATGAAGCTTTTTCCTTTGTTTGTATTTTAAAATGAACATAGTCAGGAACTTCCCTCGTTGTCTAATGGCTAAGATTCCATCCTTCCAATGTAGGGGCCTGGGTTCCATCCTTGATCAGGGAGCTAGATACCACATCCCGCAACTAATAGTTTGAGAGTTGCAATTAAAAATCCATCACAATAAGCAAAGTGAAAAGACAGCCTTCTGAATGGGAGAAAATAATAGCAAATGAAGCAACTGACAACTAATCTCAAAAATATACAAGCAACTTATGCAGCTCAATTCCAGAAAAATAAACGACCCAATCAAAAAATGGGCCAAAGAACTAAACAAACATTTCTCCAAAGAAGACATACAGATGGCTAACAAACACATGAAAAGATGCTCAACATCACTCATTATTAGAGAAATGCAAATCAAAACCACAATGAGGTACCACTTCACACCAGTCAGAATGTCTGCGATCCAAAAATCTGCAAGCAATAAATGCTGGAGAGGGTGTGGAGAAAAGGGAACCCTCCTACACTCTTGGTGGGAATGCAAACTAGTACAGCCACTTTGGAGAACAGTGTGGAGATTCCTTAAAAAATTGCAAATAGAACTACCTTATGACCCAGCAATCCCACTGCTGGGCATACACACCGAGGAAACCAGAATTGAAAGAGACACATGTACCCCAATGTTCATCGCAGCACTGTTTATAATAGCCAGGACGTGGAAACAACCTAGATGTCCATCAGCAGATGAATGGATAAGAAAGCTTTGGTACATGTACACAATGGAGTATTACTCAGCCGTTAAAAAGAATTCATTTGAATCAGTTCTGAGGAGATGGATGAAACTGGAGCCAATTATACAGAGTGAAGTAAGCCAGAAAGAAAAACACCAATACAGTATACTAACACATATATGGAATTTAGAAAGATGGCAATGACGACCCTGTATGCAAGACAGCAAAAAAAGACACAGCTGTGTATAACGGACTTTTGGACTCAGAGGGAGAGGGAGAGGGTGGGATGATTTGGGAGAATGGCATTGTAACATGTATACTATCATGTAAGAATCGAATCGCCAGTCTATGTCCGACGCAGGATACAGCATGCTTGGGGCTGGTGCACGGTGATGACCCAGAGAGATGTTGTGGGGAGGGAGGTGGGAGGGGGGTTCATGTTTGGGAACGCATGTACACCCGTGGTGGATTCATGTCAATGTATGGCAAAACCAATACAGTATTGTAAATTAAAATAAAGTAAAAAAAAAAAAATCCATCACAGCACAGTGGAGACAGAAGATCCCACATGCTGCAGCTAAGACCTGGCACAGCCAAATGAATAAACAAAATGAACATAGATCGAAATCATCTGAGAAAAAAAATGGATCCTAATCCACTTTAGTGGTGTCATTTGAACCAAGCACATAATTTTTTGTATTAAGATAAAAATACTCCATTTATGTGACCCACATCCAATGGTACTGGCTTCTGAACATAATGGAATTTTTCTTCTTTAAAATATTTAATCAGTACATGGAAACCTACCATTACTCTTAAGATGATAACTGGTCTTAATTTCATGATTTTTAACCCAATAGATAGAGTTTAGTAACTGTGCTAGGGCTGAATAACTATATATGCTTGTGTAAATTAATACTTGGCTAAATTTTATGAGTCTAACTTTTTTTATTAAATTTACTAATCAGAAAAATATTTGGACAATTGGCTAGATTAAAATAATTCGTTATTTCCGTTTCATCCACATAGAGCCCGTCGATGGCTCCCTTTGCAGGTCCTGGTCTGGCCTTATTGTTATCATTTCCACCCTCAGTCTCTGAGAACCCTTCCCCTTCAGTTCGCTCACGGACTTCAGCCCACACTGTTCTGTTTCTACTTTTCTTTGTTTTCTGTCTTCTACCTGCTATATCCTCCCATGATCTCTATTTGTCACAGTCTTTCCAGCTACAGACTGGTCTTCTCAAATCCTGCCTCCTCCCTAGTGCTTTCTTTGATCCTCTGGTTGTCATTAACTTCTGTCTCCTTTATTTCCTCATTGTCTCATCTTAGCCCCCAACTTGGCTATTACAGTCATTACTACATCTGCCAATATCCTCCCACACACTATTTCTTCATGGAAGGCAAAGCCTATGTTGCTTTCTCCTTCCAATTTCCTATCCTTAAAACATTAAGACAGCTCTTCATTTAGCTGGTGCTGGACAACTCTGCACTGAGTCTCATCCAGTTTTGTTGTTGTTTTCTTTATCTGCTCTCACCCACGAGGATTCAGAATTCTTTCATACAGTTTTTGTAGGTCTTGGCGTTAGAAGGCTTTTAAAGAATGCTGCTGGAAGGATATGTTAACAGATTCAGAGGAGAATCACTAAATGTGCAGAGAGCCCCACATCCTGCAGAGAGTTGGAAACAAGCTGGGAGGAGAGCAGACCATCCAACTGGACACCCCTTCAGAATGAACTGGTCCCATCCTCACTCTGTGCTAGAAGTTATTTACTATCCAGGACATAATGTTGGCCTTCCCAGTAATTTCATAAGGGACTGCTGGGTAAGGAGGTCAAGTGGAACTTCTCCCCAGCAGCAGCTGAATGGAAGAAAAGCTGTTTTATGTCCTAAGCTACATACATGATTGCTCTTCAATGGTCAGGCCACTAGTGAATTGATGATGCTAGTTAATAATGGCTTAAAGCTATATTTTATAGCAAATGATTTAACCTTTCTAAACCTTAGTTTTCTCATCTGTCCAATAGGGTAATAGTAGCCTTTCCCAATTTTTTTGTTGCTCTGATGATTAAAAGTAATGTTTATAAAGTAACCACATACATCTCCTCCTCTGGTTCTTAGACTTTTGGACACAGACTAGAACAATGCCACTGGCTGTCCTGGGTCTCCAACTTGCCAGCTCACACTACAGATCTGGAAACTTCCAGCCTCCATAATCACATGACCCAATTCTTTGTGATAAACCTTGTGATATATGTAGATATAGAAATCATATAGATACATTTATACATCTATGTATTTGTATTTTACATATGACATACATAATATAAATAGATATAGATAAAAATGTGCCTCCCTGGTGGCACAGTGGTAAAGAATCCACATGCCAGTGCAGGAGACACAGTAGATGAAGCTTCAATCCCTGAGTGGGGAAAATCACCTGGAGAAGGAAATGGCAACCCTTTTCAGCATTCTTGCCTGGAGAATCCCATGGATAGAGGAGTCTGGCGGGCTACAGTCCATGGGGTCGCACAGAGTCAGACACGACGTAGCGACTGAGCGCATAGATGTAGGTCTATAAAGAGAGTAAATGGCCAAGTGGCCTTGCTTCTGTTTCCTTGGAGAACCCTGACTAATACATTACTCTCGGTATTATGTGACATAGAAAGAAACAGAAATGAGAAGCTCTTTATCCACTGGAAATGAATGCGGAATGTAGGGAATTCACCAGTGACATATAGGTAATTAGGATACTGCAGTGAATCACAAGAAGTGGGTGATTCAAAGCAAGACAGCCCAGAACCTGCTGCCAAGCCCCATGTCTATGGTCTGGAAGCCTCTACTGTAGACTTATCAGGCTTCAGAGTAAAAAGGCTTCTGCTTGACTCTCACTTTCAAATATCACACCAACCTATCTCTCGGAAGGAATATAAATTGGAACTCAACTAACAAGACTGAGTTTGGCAAATGTAGGTTTTAGGCCTCCAGCAGGTGATAAAGGGAGAACTTAGACATATCAAAAACAAAACGAAAACAGAGAAAAGAATGTATAAGGTAAAATTTTGTTGACTTGAATGACAGTCTCCCAAATTGTCCTCCTTCATTCACACAGCAAACGTCCGCAATCTTAGCTGTACCACCAATAGCAGGTGGCGGTGGGGGGGACGCCTGCCTGCTGACTCTCAGAAGTGGCCTTGACTCCAGGAACCCTGCTCTCTGACTCAGTGGCTAAGCCACTCTGTTCCAGAAGTCCACGAGAAGGCAGGTGAAGTTAATTGTTCTTAGGTCAGGGGCGTTGGAACAGATTCAGCTATGTTGTTCCCTGATACTAACCACCAAGGCCAAAGGTTAGCCAAGAATAGAGAAAGAAGCTGAAATGTTAAGGCAGGCTAGATTTTGTATTCATTGAAAAAAGGAACAATTTCCTGGCTTTTATGAATGAAAACCTCACTTGTGTGGAAGCAATCTACAAAACAACTGAAAGAACTCTCTAGCCTCCTTTCTTAAACTTCCCTGGTGGCTCAGGCCATAAAGAATCTGCCTGCAATGTGGGAGACCCTGGTTGGATCCCTGGGTCAGGAAGATGCCCTGGAGAAGGGGATGACAACCCACTCTAGTATTCTTGCCTGGAGAATTCCATGGACAGAGCAGCCTGGCAGGTTACACAGTCCATGGGACCCCAAAGAGCTGGACACGACTGAGTGACTAATACTTCTACTTTCAGCCTTGTTTCTAGTGTTCACCAAATCCACAGATACCTCATTTATACAAACAGTATTTAGCATGGTTAATAAACTCAGTTCATGACTAGAATGTGGATTTATAAGCTTTCACAAATACTTATTAGCTAAGTAATATACTGGTATTTCAATGGGACATAAAATCAATTATAAAAAAACATTGTAAAAGCTGTAACATTTAAGACTCTGAGATTTAGAATTAATGTAGGCAGTCCAGAAATCAAATTGTGTTTGATTATCCTATTTTCCTCTTTTTTAATCACTTCAGCTGATCGTCAAGAAAGTTGTTTTCTACTTCACCTGACCACAGATGTTATCATTAAGCAAGGTGTTATATTATTTCAACAAAGCCTGTTATCTCACTTTACAGAATGGATTAGCTAAATGATGTAAGTCAAGCTATTTCAATGATGATGCAGATACAAAAAATTTAAGGGTTTTGGAGAAAATTCTGTTACAGTGAAACTAAGGAAGAAACAAGCATTGCGTTAACTTCATGAAATGAGCCTTCAAGAAAAACAGGGTATGGAGTGAAATCCCAATTTTACAGATGGTGAATTTGGGCTTAGCGAAGAAAAGAGAATTGCCTAAGGACTAAGAGACCTGGATTTGAACTTGGGTGTTCCTGACTCTGAAATCCACACTGCCGGATCCTTCTGCCCTCCAACTTTATTGAGGATAGAAAAAGGTATTATGCGCACAAAGGAGGCAACAAGGATGAGAAAGCACCAGGAGCAGAATGCTGAATTAACATTTTGTTCATTATTCTTCTGATGGGATAAGTATTTGTTTTCTAAGCAAGACAACATACCCCTATTAAAATTACCAGCAGGTACACTTACCATTAGAGAAGTGCTACAAATGTGAGGATGGTTGAAATTTAAACATATTCCAAAAAAATTGAAATACAGGATCATTTATGGACAGTCACTAACTGTGCTAAGGAAGGCAAGAAGATCCAAGGACTAAATTTACATTTAGACTTAATGATACAGATTTGTATCCTGTCTACTCCACTGCCTTCTAGATTTCTTAAGGTGAGGCTGTGATTTCTTGTGTTTTCTTTCTTTCTTAAGTATTTATTTTTATTTATTTATTTGGTTGTGCCAGGTGTTAGTTGCAGCATGTGGGGTCCAGTTCCTTGATCAGGGATCGAACCTGGCCTCCCAGATACTGGGAGCATGGAGACCACCAGGGAAGTCCCCGAGGCTGGGGGATGGGATCCCAGTGGACAGCTTTGCTGATGAACTGCACTGGCCTTCCTTGTTTTAAATGCAGTGAGGGTAATCCTACATGCTTCAAGTACCAAGTTGGCAATGACATGAGCAAGGGAGGAAGAAGGGAAAATAGTAGAGTGGGAGAAATGTGGAAAACCCTAGAATAATGCCCTGTCTGGAGAAAGCAGAAGACATTGAGCTTAGGCAAGTGTGGCTACAGTGAATCTTGGCCCAGTGGTATCAGAATTTTCATTTTTTAAGCGAAGTCATAAATCTACTTCTACTTTACTGACTATGCCGAAGCCTTTGACTGTGTGGATCACAACAAACTGGAAAATTCTTCAAGAGATGGGAATACCAGACCACCCGACCTGCCTCCTGAGAAATATGTATACAGGTCAAGAAGCAACAGTTAGGACTGGACATGGAACAACAGACTGGTTCCAAATAGGAAAAGGAGTTCGTCAAGGCTGTATATTGTCACCCTGCTTATTTAACTTATATGCAGTGTACATCATATGAAATGCCAGGCTGGCATTTCATATGAAGCACAAGCTGGAATCAAGATTGCCAGGAGAAATATCAATAACCTCAGATATGCAGATGACACCACCCTTATGGCAGAAAGTGAAGAAGAACTCTTGATGAAAGTGAAAGAGGAGAGTGAAAAAGTTGGCTTAAAGCTCAACATTCAGAAAACGAAGATCATGGCATCTGGTCCCATCACTTCATGGCAAATAGATGGGGAAACAATGGAAAGAGTGAGAGACTGTTTTTTTGGGCTCCAAAATCACTGCAGATGGTGACTGCAGCCATGAAATTAAAAGATACTTGCTCCTTAGAACAAAGACTATGAGCAACCTAGATAGCAACCAACCTAGACACAGCTGAGCGGCTGAACCGAACTGATAAATTTATATTTCACACAAAATTATCTGATGTTTGTGTGTTTGCTCAATCATGTTTGGCTCTTTGCAACACCATGGAGGGATTGTAGCCTGCCAGGCTCTTCTGTCCATGGAATTTTCCAGGCAAGAATATGGGAGTGGGTTGCCGTTCCCTTCTCCAGAGAATCTTCCCAGCCCAGGGATTAAACCCACGTATGCTTCATCTCCTGCATTGGCAGGCAGATTCTTTACCACTGTACCACCTAGCTTTATCAGCTGCAGTTAATTCCATTTTTTAAATTATGGTGTGGGCTCGATTCTGAAGCCTCTGCTCTAGGTGTCTCTTCCTATATATTTGTAGCTCTGACTTAAATCTGGAAACTTTGCTTAAGGGACCTCTCTACTGCTGATGGCTCAGCTGAAGCCATGGGGTAGCACTGATTCTGAAATGATATTGGCAGGCCTGATGGGCAGGGCTTTCATACACGTGGGTCTGGGAGTCCTGTGCACTTGGGCCAGTTACGGATTGGTCATCTGCCCACTGTAGACATCAGTCAGAGCTACTGCTGAAAGGAACTTTATTAACCTACCCTCGATAACGAAGAACACGGAGATCCCATAGAGTCCCTGGGTTCTTGATCACCATCCTCCACACTGTACCCCCCACTGCCCACCAATCTCTCACCACAACAAAATGATTTATTAAGTCACCAAATCAGAAACGCAGAAATCCCTGGACCATATGCTTAAAATGATTTTTTTTTTGTCTGTCAGGTGAGTTTGACAGGGATGTTGCTAGCTTTGTGAGAAAGGCATGCTAGTAATATCTGGTGGCTCATAGCCCACTTTCAATGATTGTAATCTCTTGGTATAATTACTCGCAAGAATCTCATTTGTATAAGCGTCTCAAAAACCAGCTTCTCTCACTCACCAAGCCTGACCAGTCAGAAGAGTTTCAAAAGAACAACGAACCTTAGATTGATGAATTGATTTTTGGCTGTGCTGGGTCTTCATTGCTTTGCGTGGGCTTTTCTCTAGCTGTCGTAAGCAGGGACTACTCTTTTTTGGGGTATATGGGCTTCTCACTGTGGTGGTGTTGTTTTTTGAAGAGCGCAGGCTTTAGGTGCATGGGCTTCAGCAGTGGCAGCGCAGGCTCAGTAGTTGCAACTCATGGGCTCCAGAGCAGCGACTCACTAATTTAGGCGAATGGGCTTACTTGCCCCTCGGCACGTGTGATCTTCCTGAACCACGGATGGAATCCCTGTCACCTGCGTTGGAAGACAGGTTCTTGTCCACTGCACCACCAGGTAAGTCCAAAAGAACAACAAATCTTTTAAAATTACAAATGTAATACACATCTATGAAAAATTCAAATAAATTCCAGTACATAGAGTAAAAACTGAAAGTTCCCTTTGACTCCTATCCCATGCCAGGAAATAGTTCCTCTTAATTAATGGGTGGCTTTACCCCAGGCCTTTTCCTTTAGTTTTTTTTTTTCTTTTTTAGGCTGCTAGATCTCAGTTCCCCAGTCAGGGATTGAACTCCTTCCCCCTGCTTTGAGAGCTTGGAGTCTTAACCACTGGACAGACGAGCAAGTCCCTCAGACCCTTTTCAGTTCTTTTGCATGTGTGCACACATATGCACATGTGCATACATGCACACAAATGCATATTTTAACATTTTAAACATAATATCAACATGTTATACCTAGTGTTTCATATTATTCTGGGATTTGCTTTGTTTATTAGACAATGTGTATTAGAGATGAATGTGAAGTTTTTCAATCGACCTGTAGCTTACAGATGAATCATGAATTTGAATATATGTGTGAAGTATAACCCAAAGTATTTCATTTAGATTTGGAAGCTTATTTCAGAGTAGATGAGGTTTTAAATTTTTGACAACTAAGTGGTATGGTTCTACTTCTGCTGCTGCTGCTGCTAAGTTGCTTCAGTCATGTCCGACTCTGTGCAACCCATAGATGGCAGCCCACCAGGATCCCCCGTCCCTGGGATTCTCCAGGCAAGAACACTGGAGTGGGTTGCCATTTCCTTCTCCAATACATGAAAGTGAAAAGTGAAAGTGAAGTCACTTAGTCGTTTCCAACCCTCAGCGACCCCATGGATTGCAGCTTACCAGGCTTCTCCGTCCATGTGATTTTCCAGGCAAGAGTACTGAAGTGGGTTGCCATTGCCTTCTCCGATGGTTCTAGTTAGATCTACTTAATAAACCTAGTCTTGGAAAGCGTTAACTGAATTTATAAGTTGAATCATATTATAAAAGTGTCCCAGAAACTGATTATTGGAAATGAAAGTGAAGTTGCTCAGTCGTGTCCGACTCTGTGCGACCCCATGGACTGTAGCCCACCAGGCTCCTCTGTCCATGGGATTCTCCAGGCAAGAATACTGGAGTGGGTTGCCATTTCCTTCTCCAGGGGATCTTCCCAACCCAGGGATCAAACCCAGGTCTCCTGCATTGCAGGCAGAACGCTTTATCCTCTGAGCCACCAGGGAAGCCCTGGTGGATTATTGGGAAGGACTCAACAATGAGTGATACTTACAGGGAATATTCTTTAGCAATAAAAATGACCACCCTAATAGATGACTTGTGAACAGTCAAACAGACAATTTCTTTGTCTTAACTTGGAGTTCTCTGCATGTGAGCTTGACCAACCCCAGTGCAAGCCTGATGGAAGTGAAAGAAATGGTCTGCTTTTTTCCATTAGATGTTTGATGTTTTATCAAAGCATAAGTCAGACAAAGAGGACTGACCTTTAAAACTGGTTGGCATGAGATAACCCCCATCCCCCAAGTTCTTTAGTTGGGTAGAGCCAGCTAAAGTCTACAAAATTCCTCATAAAGTGGTCAAAATCCATCAAAACTCATTGGAGAAAACTATTTAGTCTCATCTGGATTCAAACCAAGAAGTGCTGGCTGAAATGAAACTCTTAATCAATATTCATGGTTGTAAGAGCGTGCAAACTGGACCATTCCTTGACTGTTTGCTGCAGGGAAATCGAAACACTCCTAGTCTTTCTTCTTATTGCTTTCTCTCTTTCTGCCCCCTCCCCAGCCCCCCACTCTACAGGAACATCACCTGTAAATGTCTTCTTTCAAAGCAAGGTTTTAAGCTGAAACTTCTCCCAGGCTAAAAGGTCCGCCCGCCTCAAGAAAATAATTTATGTTTGATGATTTACTGAAACTGTCTTAATAGAAAATAGTGTTTTTTATTAGTTAAAGAAAAGTACCCTGAAAAACAGAAGATCAGTTCTATGCTTTGCATTTCAAAATCTCAGTGATCTAAACAGTCCATGGAGCCTAGGACTTTGATCAATTTGTTAACAAATGATATATCTTTTTTTTTTTCAAATGATACATCTTTAATCTCCTAAAGTTATTAATCCTTGAGTACTTTACGTATCTGCAAAGATATAAATTATCATTCCTAAAAATACTGCCAGAAAACAAATTCACATATGTGGTAGTTTGCCAATCTTGAAAGGATTCCATGCCAGAAATTTGTTTGGATTTCAGAATGCCCTCCCCATAGAAAGTGACTAGATTTCCCCAAGCCCAGGAGGCAGTTTGAGTCACCATGAGGTGAAATAATAGCAATAGACTCACTGTGTTCCCTAATCTCTCAGGAAGCCCTTTCCAACACGTTGAGGGGCTGAGGTGGAGTCGGAATCTGCAGCTTCCATTGCAGCAAGATGAAACCTCCAGCAGCAAGACGTAGGTTTGGCTTCGTAATCACTTGATGGTGACTTGAAGGTGAGGAGTTGCTCCAGTTTTCCCTATTCTGCCAATTCCTGGCTGTCTGAATTAGGACTCTTTAGGTCATAAGTTAAAGACTTGGGGGATTTGCTACCAAGGATTCAGGGGCAGTTCGGGAACCCAGGCTAGGAGGAACTTCACAAGGACCGGAACAAGGTGCCGACACAAAGTTGTCTTTCCAGATTAATTGCCTGCATTGCCTAACTTCTCTGTGTGTCTGTCTGCTTTATTCCTCCCTTGTGAGCACTCTGCACTAAGTCTGCTGAGTGAAACCTGACTCCATGTTGGATCTGTTTCTTTGATTTGGTTGTGGTTCAGCTGCTCAGTCATGTCCGACTCTTTGCAACTCCGTGGACTGCAGCACAACAGGCTTCCCTGTCCTTCATTATCTCCTGGAGCTTGCTCAAACTCCTGTCCATTGAGTCGGTGATGCCATCCAACCATCTAGTCCTCTGTGATCCCCTTCTCCTGCCTTCAGTCTTTCCCAGCATCAGCATCTTTGACTTTAACTGTTGCTTACATAATGGCTTGCCTCAGGGAACCTGTCCCTCTGTTCCGAATGTTAAACTAAAGACCCTTTGTTCTGTAGGTCAGGATTCTGACCCTGCCCACCTGTGAATGGTTGCAGAAAAGAAGAAATTAACACATCCCCTTCCTGATGCTGGCTCAATCAAGAGGTACTTTGCAAAATGAATGGCCTTTTTACTTTACTTTCTCACTTCCTCTATTCTATAAAAGAAACTGGTATGCAGACACCCTCCCTCCCCTCACCATAAGATGGTACTCTCAAGACACTAGCCTGCCTTCTAGGATGCCCAGTTTTACAAATCAAGTCCCTATTTCTTGCCTCAACACCTTGTTTCCCGATTATTGGCTCAGTTGTGCGGCGAGCAGACTGAGCTTGGATTCAGCAACAAGACCACTTGTCTGCCCCATGGCATGGTCTCCACTTTTTAAGTTTTCTTCTCCTAGTTCAACAGATACTGACAGAGGTCTGTGAATCCAAATTACCAAGGAGAAAGCATTTGATGATCCTAAATGTGATCAAGTGGTGTACAGTCCAGGGTCAACTTGGCCCTGGTAAGGGGGCCAGGTCATGTGGCTCAAAAATGGCTGCCATCTCCTCTCTCATTCTTTCTCACCCCCTGAGTACAGATGAAGAAGGAAGGAAATTCTCCCCATAAGAGCATTGTGAAATGGCAGACGCCGCTGAGTATCTAATAAATTCTCTAACTTTGGGAAAAATCGTTTTACATCTCAGTCTCAGTTTTCTTTTCTTAAGAAAACAAACAAAGAAAAGAGGTAAAACTGAAACTTTACCTCAGTTTGAGAATCGAATCCACAAGACCAGGACTCGAACCCAGCCAAACCCCACACTTTCCCCACGGAGGTCACAGACCTGGTTTCAGGACCTAATAAAGTTCAAGTTCTTGACATCTCATCACAGAAAGAATTCAATGAGAGACAAAGTGATAGGTAAGAAGCCGATTTATTCAGAGAGGAACACACTCCACAGAGTGCAGGCCATGGCAGGGGACAAGTGCAGTGGTCTTGAAATGTGGCTTTGTTGTTTTTTAGGGGCTGGGTAATTTCATAGGCTAATGAGTGGGAGGACTGCTGCTGCTGCTGCTGCTGCTAAGTCACTTCAATTGTGTCTGACTCTGTGTGACCCCATAGATGGCAGCCCACAAGGCTCCCCGGTCCCTAGGTTCTCCAGGCAAGAACACTGGAGTGGGTTGCCATTTCCTTCTCCAATGCATGAAAGTGAAAAGTGAAAGTGAATTCACTCAGCCTTGTCTGACTCGTAGTGACCCCATGGAATGCAGCCTACCAGGCTCCTCCATCCGTGGGATTTTCTAGGCAGGAAGGGGGACCCCTTCCAGAGTCCGAAACTCAGCTCTTGTCTAACACTCGGAAATGAATTGTCCGAAGAGAGACATGTGCTGACAAAGCCAGAGGTTTAATTGGGAAAGGGCACCTGGGTGGAGAGCAGTAGGGTAGGGGAACCCAGGAGAACTGCTCTGCTGTGTGGCTCAAAGTCTCGGGTTTTATGGTGATGGGATTAGTTTCTGGGTGGTCTTTGGCCAGTCACTCTAATTCAGAGTCTTCCCTGGTGGTGCAAGCATCGCTCAGCCAAGATGGATGCTAGCGAGAGGGATTCTGGGAAGTGGACGGACCCACAGTGTCTCCTTTTAACCTTGCCCGAACTCTTCCATTTGGTGGTGGTTTATCAGGATCCCCTGTCATAAAACAACTCATGCCTGGCCAGGGTGGATGGTTTCAATCAGTGTGGTTCCCCTAACAAGAGTACTGGAGTGGCTTGCCATTGCCTTCTCCGGTGGGAGGACTATTCCAACTATTTGGGGCAAAGGGTGGAGATTTCCAGGAATCCAGCTAAGTTAAGTTAAGTTAAGTCACTCAGTCGTGTCCAAATCTTTGTGACCCCATGAACTGTAGCCCACCAGGCTCCTCCGTCCATGGGATTCTCCAGGCAAGAATACTGGAGTGGGTTGCCATTTCCTTCTCCAGGGGATCTTCCCAACCCAGGGATTAAACCCAGGTCTCCTGTATTAGAGGCAGACGCTTTAACCTCTGAGCCACCTATTGCCCACTTTTTGGTCTTTTGATGGTGACTTTGGGCTATCCTGGAACCTCTGGGTGTGTCATTTAGCTTGCTGATTGAGGAGAAAGGTCTAATCAAAGTTGACTTGTCTGCCATCTTGGACCCATTTAATTCTAATCTGTTTATGTTGTGTCCTCAGGCTGTGTCATTCTTTAGAAAGTTGTGCCCTACCCCCACTCCCCCCCCCCCCCCCACCACCACCCTTCTTTCCCGTTTCAAAACCACTGGTCTCTGAGGGTTGTAGAATTCACATGCAAAAATTTACAAATGAGTCCAAAAGCTCTAAAAACTGTGAGGTGTACTCTTAATCTGAAACAACATTCCCAAAGTGTTTACTGAGCACTCACTACACACTGGGAAAACTTTTCCATACAAAAGTAAACAGTGAAGATAAATTCCAGGAATAGAATGTGGCTTAGTAATAGATTACGCTTTAGTCAGTAAAACCTGAGTTGAATCCTCCTTCTGGCACTTGGAGACTTGGGTTCGATCCCTGGATCAGGAAGATCCCCTGGAGAAGGAAATGGCAACCCACTCTAGTATTCTTGCCTGGAAAATCCCATGGACAGAGAAGTCTGGTAGGCTACAGTCCATGGAGTCGCAAAGAGTCAGACATGATTGAGCAACTTCACTTTCACTTTCTGGCACTTAGTTGTGTGGCTTTGGTTAGTTTCCCATCTCTGAGCCTCAGTTTTCTCATCTGTAAAGTGGGAGTATATGGCAAGCCACTCCAGTATTCTTGCCTAGAGAACTCCATGGAAAGAGGAGCCCAGTGGGTTACAATCCATTGGGTTGCAAAGAGTTGGACACAACTGAGTGACTAACACTTTCACTTTACTATTTTGTGGTGGTTTATTGCTACTGCTAAGTCACTTCAGGCATGTCCAACTCTGTGAGACCCCATAGATGGCAGCCCACCAGGCTCCCGGGTCCCTGAGATTCTCCAGGCAAGAACATTGGAGTGGGTTGTCATTTCCTTCTCCAGTGCATGGAAGTGAAAAGTGAAAGTGAAGTCACTCAGTCGTGTCCGACCCTCAGCGACCCCATGGACTGCAGCCTTCCAGGCTTTTCTGTCCATGGGATTCTCCAGGCAAGAATACTGAAGTGGGTTCCCATTTCCTTCTGCAGGGGATCTTCCTGACCCAGTAATCAAACCCAGGTCTCTTGCATTGCTGGCAGATTCTTTACTGACTCAACTATGAGGGAAGCCCCTAACTCTTTATTATTTGTTATAGTCTAAATGGTCCTATTGGGGCTTCCCTGGTGGCTCAGACGGTAAAGCGTCTGCCTGCAATGCAAGAGACCTCGGTTTGATCCCTGGGTTGGGAAGATCCCTGGAGAAGGAAATGGCAATCTGCTCCAGTACTCTTGCCTGGAAAATCCCATGGATGGAGGAGCCTGGTAGGCTACAGTCCATGTGGTCACAAAGAGATGGACACAACTGAGCGACTATGTATATATAGTCTAAATGGTCCTCCTAGACCCCACCTCTCCCAAGACAATCCTTGTACTCAAGCCTCTCCTACAGTTAGGGGAAGCACACTGAACTGGCCCACCCTGGCCAGGCCCTTTAGTAACCATTTGTATGAGTTGTTTTATGTCAGAAGATCTTGGTAAGGAATACGGAACTAATAAGCCACCACCAACCGGAAGAGTTCAGGAAAGGTCTAAAGGAGACACTGCGTGTCCATCCACTTCCCAGAATCCCTCTCGCTAGCATCCATCTTGGGTGAGTGATGTGTGCACCATCAGGAAAGACTGAATTAGAATGATTGGCCAAAGACTACCCAGAAACTAATCCCATCGCCATAAAACCCGAGACTGTGAGCCATGTGGCAGAGCTGTTCTCCTGGGTTCCCTTACCCTACTGCTCTCCACCTGGACGCCCTTTCCCAATAAAATCTCTTGCTTTGTCAGCACATGTCTCCTCAGACAATTCTGAGTGTTAGACAAGAGCACGCTCTTGGGGCCCTAAAGGAGGGCCTCCCCCTTCCTACAACACTACCAGGTTGTTCCTTTCCCAGTGGTTTGTCCAATACTCCAAGCTTTGGTGGCCTCAAGGCCTTTACAAGTGCAGTGTCCTCTAACTGGACTGCTGTTTCTCCTGATCTGGATCAAGTGGGCTCCTCTTCTTCCTGGTCTCTGCACCAATACCCTCTTCTTGGAGGTGACCATCTTACCTGCACGTCTGCCTCCTGCCCCAACCACCTTGTGCTTCTCCAAGGCATTTGTCACTCACTAAAAATACAGATTTATTTGATTTTTTAAAAATAGCTGTCCCTGGTGGCTCAGATGGTAAAGAATCTGCCTGCAATGCAGGAGACCCAAGTTCAATCCCTGGGTCAGGAAGATCCCCTGGAGGAGGACATGGCTACCCACTCCAGTGTTCTTGCCTGGAGAATCCCCTTGGATAGAGGAGCCTAAGTGAAGTCGCTCAGTCATGGCTGACTCTTTGCGATCCCATGGACTGTAGCCTACCAGGCTTCTCCGTCCATGGGATTCTCCAGGCAAGAATACTGGAGTGGGTTACCATTTCCTTCTCCAGGGGATCTTCCTGAACCAGGGATCAAACCCGGGTCTCCTGCATTGGAGGCAGATGCTTTAACCTCTGAGCCACCAGGGAATGCTTAGAGAAGCCTGGTGGGCTACAATCCATGGGGTCGCAAAGAGCCAGATATGACTGAGTGACTAACACTACTAAAATATAAGTTTCATGATCTAGGAGCTCTGGTTTTTTAACTGATGCATCCCCAGTCCTAGAATAGTGTCTGACATTAGTAAATGCATAATTGTCAAATACATGAAGGATGAGTGGCTAATTCAGAGGGCTACTGGGAGGATAAAATGTGATTAAATTAGTTATGGTGTGAAAGTACTAAGCACATGCCTGGCACAGAGTAAGAATTGGGTTGGCCAAAAAGCTTATAATTTGTAACACAGAATTTATATTTTTTTATAACATCTTGTGGGAAAAACTCAAAGGAGCTTTTTTGGCCAACCTGACACTTAACTGGGTTGAGTAGCATTTGCTCCAAATTCATGTGCACCCAGAACCTGTGAATGTGGAGGAAATGTAATTTTTGCAGATGTAATCATGTTAGGATGCACCAGACTGGTTTAGAATAGACCCTAATCCAAAGACTGGGACTGGTGTCCCTATAAGAAGAGGGAGATCTGGGCACAGAGAGTCACACTGGGAGAATGCTCTGTGACAACAAAGAAGGAGATGGCGTGATATTGCCTCAAGACAAGGACTGCCACACCCAAGAATCAAGGAATGTCATTTCATCAGGGAAGGCAACTGAGGCCCACAGTGATGTCATAAGCCACTGGAAGCTGGGGTTAGTACCCAGTCCCCAAGGGGATAAAAATGCCTTGTCTGAATATGCATTTTTTGGCCTTGTGCTCCATATGCCATGTTTGGCTTTGACTCTACTATTTGGGAGAAAGGGAAATCACAACATCAAATTTGGGAACTATATAACTTAAGTGTCTTCATGGGAAAGCATATTTCTTTATTATATAAAAAGAAAAGGTCCTGAGCCACAATTCCTACTTTAAAAACAGAACCACAGGATTTCCTTGGTGGTCCAGTGGTTAAGAATCCACCTGCCAATGCCGGGGACACAGGTTCTATCCCTGGTCCCAGAAGATTCTACATGCTGGGGAGCAACTAAAACCCATGTGCCGCAACTACTGGACCCTCACGTCTACAGCCCATGCTCTGCAATAAGAGAACCCACTGCAATGAGAAGCCTGGCACCACAACTGGATAGTAGCCCCATTCATTCACTGCAACTCAAGAAAGCCCATGCTCAGCAACAAAGACCCAGCACAGCCAAAAAAAGAGAAAACCCTACAGAATTTGGTCCCTGCTGCTGCTGCTGCTAAGTCACTCCAGTCGTGTCTGACTCTGTGCAACCCCCTAGACAGCAGCCCACCAGGCTTCCCCGTCCCTGGGATTCTCCAGACAAGAACACTGGAGTGGGTTGCCATTTCCTTCTCCAATGCGTGAAAGTGAAAAGTGAAAGTGAAGTCGCTCAGTCATATCGGACTCTTCGAGACCTCATGGACTGCAGCCTACCAGGCTCTTCCATCCATGAGATTTTTCCAAGCAAGAGTACTGGAGTGGGTTGCCATTACCTTCTCTAGAATTTGGTCCCAGTGGCTGTAAATGACCACAGCAGATGGAAGAGGAGCCTTCTGCTTCTAGGACTGAACATCTCTTTGTGTGACACAGCCTGATTGGGCCAGCAGTTCGGTGTCTCTTCTGTAAATTAAGTAGAAAATGGTTATTTGCCAAGAATTTTATTGCTCTCTCAGCCACCTTGATCTTGCTTGCCAGACAGGACTGGGAAGAAGAGCAGAAACGAAGACACAAGGGAGACCACGTCATCCTTGAAGGGTACATCCGAAAGACTTCCTGGCCTGAACTGACAACTGGATAAACATGATCGGTGATGTGCAGGTGTGTCTCCCTAGTCATGTGTGCAACCAAATACTTAGCAGCTTTACATGGGGGCTACCAGGAAACCCCAGGCTTCAGCTGCAGACTGAAGACGGATTGAATTGCACTTTCCTTGCAGGCTGGTCAGCTGGGCCTAATTTGACTGTTGGCTTTCTCTGTGAGGAAGTGCAGTGTCTCGAGAGGATTCAGGAGGGAGAAGGCAAAATCAAGGTCGACAGGCAGGATGTTTTCTTTGCTCTTCTGCTGAGATATCTAAAGCCCGCGCTGGTACGAGGAGAAGTCAACTCCTCCAGATCCTTCAACACCTTGTTCTCGTTGGGTCTCAAGTGTCTAAAGGCAGAGTGGGGAAAAAAAAAAAGTCGGTGGGAGGGGCAAGCACCATCTTTCTTAATGCGGAACACCAAGAAAGAAAGAATCAGTGTTCCTCTCCACGTATCTAGGTGTTCCCCAGTTGCCAAATCACAAGGGCAAGGGCAGGGAGGCGGAGGGATGACTCGGAATCCACTCGAAACCCACTCGGTTGGTTCTTGAGCAATGTCGCAGAAGTTTGGGGCTGTGGGGAGATGAGACATCACGCAGAATTTGGCAAGAACTCAAAAAATGTTCTCTAGCGGGGCTCGCGCTCCCTGCCAGAAGTGGGTAAAAGCAGAGACTAGAGGCTGGATGCGGGGAGTTGCGGGGGGGGGGGGGGTGGATGGTGGTGGTGGAAAATCTCACCTCTCTTTGAGATCAATAGTGAACAGGAAGGTCCCTAAGCGATCGGCCAGTGCGCGCCAAGTGGACTCACGCAGATCCACACGTGCGCGGCCGCTCCCCATTAGGTGGCACTTATGCACCAGCCGACAGGGGTGGGGACACCTGTACCTTTTCGCCCAGTTTCGAGCCTGCCGGACGCCAGAGATCACCCGAGTCCGCGCGGGCCCGCCGGAAGGAAAGGAGCCGGGACGTGCCCTGCGCAAGGTGGAGGCGAACACCTGGACGTCCGCGCGCGCGGGGGGCGGGCGCTAGGACCCGAGCGGCGCACCTGTTGGCTGGCGCCCCGGGCTCCGCCCGCCCGCCAGCCACCCCGAGCGCCCAGCCCGGCGCGGGCGAGGGCGGGAGGGAAGGCGCGAGCAGAGGGCACCGGGCGGTGGCGGCGGCGGCTGCTCCTGGAGCACCATGGCCGAGCTGCTCTGGAGCCTGCAGGATTCCCAGCTCGTCGCCCGCTTCCAGCGCCGCTGCGGGCTCTTCCCCGCGCCGGATGAAGGCCCCAGCGAGAACGGCGCGGGCCCCGCGGACGGCGAGGCGCGGACGCCCGAGCTCGGGCATCTCCCCGCCGCCAAAGGCAAGGGCGCCGGGGAGCCGGCCAATGGGCTGCGGAGACTGGCGGCCCCGCAGGTAACCACGGGCCAGGTGTTCGCAGAGGGGGGAGGTGAAAGGGGCAGATCGCTCTGCAGCCTGCGTAGGTCCAGCCGACCCCGCGACGCGGCGAGGGGCTTCCGGCGATTCTTGCCGAGCCGAGAGGGCCGCGTCGCCGGTGGTGACCCGGCTGTTCGCGCAGTGAGTCCCACCCCTAGGATGACACCCTCTAACGCTGCCAGGTGACAACTAGGTCTGTTAAGACTTCAGATGGACCCTGAGCTAAAGCTATTTAGAGATTTTTTTAAAGAGTCTCTTTAGAGATTTTCTGCCGTGCTAAGTATATGTTCATGTATATTCTTCCAAATGTATGAGAGTTACATAATTGAAAAGAGGAGCGGAGATGTCATTGTCATTTTCGGGAGAGGCTTCTCTGGGGAGAAATTCCGACAACTCCCCCCTCCCTCATTGTGAGTTTCCGCGCCATCCCCTTTGTTTGATCCACACTAAGATGGTGCAGTTGAACTCCGCTTGCTCCTCACCGTCCTGCACCGCCGGCTCTCCAGACAGAACTGCGGGTTTAAATACTGCTGCTGGAGAGATTTACCCACCCCACCGCCTACTAACAGTGCTGTTGTCCAGACAGCGCGCTTCGCTCCCACCTTCCCCTAGAGCCTTCGGGTCCCGCTGGCTTGGTGGGTCTCTTTTTAGCCGACACCAAGTGACTCTGAACAGATGCTGTCAGGAGGGAGACTCACGACACTGTCCTTCAGGCTGCACAGTGTGGTTATACAATCCACTGCGGCTTTGGGAAGCCAGCGCATCGGCGCAGTGCACAAGGACTCCAGGAGCGAGAGACGAGACAGGCTGCAGATGCCAACGTGCCAGGGCGCAGGGCTGCCCTCTGGGAGGGCGGACTCCTGGCAGCAGTGAGACACCTTGGGCCCGGACAGCATCTGTGCCCTTCCCGCAGGGGAGGTGGAAAGTGTGACAAAGGAAAAGGGAAACGTTGGATTACAACTTTTTGATGGGGGTGGTGGTCTTGGTGGTGGAGGAGGAAACCAGGCGTTTTTTCTTCCTAGAAGTTTGATGACAGGAAGGTGGCATGTATTTATGTGTAGACTTCTAGATCTATTAACTGAGGAATTATGAAGAACCTGGCTTTCACGGGGAATGGAATACTGTGGGGGTTAAATGGTAGGATTTAATTAGAGGGTGGGGGTGGGCGGTGGGTTCCACTCCAGAGAAATCTTCCTCCGCGATATTTTCTTTTCTCCTTTTGAGTTTCCTTCTCCATCCCACAGGACACCCAGAAACTTTTAGAGACCTTCCAGAGCCCCTGCCCCTTTCCTCTTGCTTTCTCTTTAAAATGGTGCAGAGAGGAGAGATTAAGAACCTGCCTCATTCCTGAAACGCTGTCTGGCATTTTCTGGGCACACAGTTTATATCCACAGGTAGATGCATGGGCTGCTCCCTGTTGCTCTCTTCTCTAGCATCTACTCTGTTTCTTTAGTCCAGGGAGCTGAGGAAGAGCACAGTTTTCCACTAGTATTTCTCAAACTGTTTCAAACCTTACCCTTAGTCATTTAACTTTCAGATCTGGAAAAGAAACCTCCTGCCCTTTAAAAGCAAGAGGAGCAGGTTTTCTTGTAGAAAGGAGTTATCTTGCTCCTTTCAGTGAAGGAAATGAAAGGGTCATCCCCTTTCTTTCCTCTTTTAAAACAGTTTTTTTTAATTGGAGTAAAATTGCTTCACAATGCTGTGTACCGCAAAGTGAATCAGCTATATGTATACTTAGATCCCCAATTCCCTTTCCATCCTACACAGGACCTCACTCACTATAGATCATGTAAGAGGGTTCAAAATCCATGATAGGAAATCCCCACATGCAATGGGCAAAAAAATGAGAGCACTTGATAAATAATGGGATAATGTTTTTAAAGGTGGGTTGGTATCAAGTGACTTGGGAAGATTCATATTTTGCAAGTACAGGTGGAGTTCCCAAAGCAAGATGATTGCATACTTGCCCTCAGATAATTGATAGGACCTTAAAGGGACAGCAGACAAAACTTCTCTCCAATTAGCTACTCTTCCCCTTGGCCTCTGCCTGGCTTGTGGCTTGTCTGAATTGCCTGTCCATCCTCTGAGTTAACTCCCACTCATCCTTCAGTTTCAAAGGTCAGTTCCTCAGGAGACACTTTCACTCACTCTCCAATCTCCCTCCTCTTTTTATAGATTCTCTTTTCTTAGCAGTTTTCATCACAGCTTTTATCACGTGGGTTAGCGTACCACTTTGTGGCTGATTATTGCTAGCCTCTTCCAGGGGATGATAAGCTCTAAGAATGCAGGAAACTTGTCTACAGTGCTTATTATTTGCTCCTCATGACCTGGTGCCTGAGAGCTCAGTGAATTTTATAAATGAGTGAGTGCAGATTGCAATATAAAATTGCCCTTTAAAAGCTTAACAAGGAGGTTTTTTTTTTGCAGAGAAGTATCTTCTTACTGCTTGGGTGTTCAGTGAACCAAATGGTAGGGTTTCCCCCTCCCATCCAACACTTTGCTCGTTATATCATGACAAAGAGACTGTTCAACATTCAAGATAAGAAACTGAAGATTTTCAAAAACTGAAGTATAAATATTGAAAATCAAATTTTTCCACATAATCTAGAAGTCAGGCAGCACCAAGGTATTGATTTAAGATATATCAGACAACAGAGAAGTTGTTTTCTTCGCTGAGTGGCTTTGTTGTTGTTTAGTTGCTATGTTGTGTCTGACCTTTTGTGACCCCATGGACTATATGGAGCCTTCTAGGCTCCTCTGTCCATGGGATTTCCTAGGCAAGAATACTGGAGTGGCTTGCCATTTCCACCTCCAGGGAATCTTCCCAATCTAGGGATCAAACCTGCAGCTGGCTGATTTTCTACCCCTGAGCCATCTGGGAAGCCCCTGAGTGACTTCAGATAGTAAAAGTCTAATTTTTTCTTACCTTTCATGCTTTCTGTATTTCTTGTAGTGCTTATAAAGCAGGGACAAGTAGGAAAATGAAGAAGGGCTTCCTTTACACATTGTTGTAACACCACACACTTCTAGCTTAAAGATTAACTACATCATCTACAAACCAGGCTGGGCTGAACTTGCACAAAGCTGTCATGGTATAAATTAGACTGGACCTCATAGATTTCCCAGTGGGCCTACGTGTCACAGACAGAAAAAGTTTGAGTCCTAAAGAGTTAAATGCTTTGTTGAGGACTTTCCTGATATTACACAGTCAGATCCGTGACTTACGTTTAAACTTCTTTCCACATGTGCACCTTCCTCGGAAACCAGCTCGAGGCCTTATTCTGTCTCCATCATGGAGGACGTGTGAGGTATTGGGACTGTTCTCAGTCAGGGTAGAGACTTAATGGAAAGAGGAGCAATTGCTCTTGGTTTGTAAAGGTAACTGGTTTGCAGGAGTAACCAGAGGAGGACATTCTTGGAAGTCACCAGGAGCACTAGGCAGGGGTCTTTGGACCCAACTAAGTGGGGGACAAAGGCCTGGACAGAATTACGTTTATTTGTTCTGGAGTAAAGCCAACCTTGAATACAATGGTATTTTGATTTCTGTCCTCTTTGCTTGCTCAATACAGTTGCATCAAGTTAGATTTTGTAGTGCCTTTCCCATTGTTACGTTAGACTGTGGTTAATGTTTCCAAATTGCACTGTGCTGGATAAATACTATTTGATAAGTAGGTTATTTTTAGAAGTCTTTGCACTCCATCCGCATTTTCCTCTTAAAATTTTTGGGGTCCTCCAAGACTGTCAATCTATAAAACACCACCCTTAATTTTATTGGCTTGTTAAAGTGCAAAGGACCAGGGTCTAGCTCTGTGCTGATGTCATTTTGAACTTCTCTAGGCCTCTGTTGGGAAAAGGCAATTACACCCCACTCCAGTACTTTTGCCTCGAAAATCCCATGGACGGAGGAGCCTGGTGGGCTGCAGTCCATGGGGTCTTGAAGAGTCAGACACGACTGAGCGACTTGACTTTCACTTTTCACTTTCCTGCATTGGAGAAGGAAATGGCGACCCACTCCAGTGTTCTTGCCTGGAGAATCCCAGGGACAGGGAAGCTTGGTGGGCTGCCGTCTATGGGGTCGCACAGAGTCAGACACGACTGAAGCGACATAGCAGCAGCAGGCCTCTGTTGTCCATCCTCAAAATGAGTAGAGTGGAATAGAACCTTGGGTTTCCAACTATGGCTATACATTACAGTCAGTTAGAGAAGCTTTAAAAACAAAACAAACAGGGATTTCCTTGGTGGTTCAGCAGCTAAGACTCCGTACTGCTAATGTAGGGCGTCCAGGTTTGGTCTCTGGTCAGGGAACTAGATCCCACATGCCGCAATTAACACCTGATGCAGTTAAATAAAAAATTAAAAAAACAAACAAGCAAAAAACCAACGTCCAGGATCCAGGTCAGAAGTAGGGCCCCAGTGTATGTGTGCTCAGTTGCCAAGTCCTGTCTGACTCTTTGTGACTCCATAGACTGTAGCCCGCCAGGCTCCTCTGTGCATGGGATTTGCTAGACAAGAATACTGGAGTGGGTTACCATTTCTTACTTCAGGGGATCTTCCCAGACCAAGGATCAAACCTGTGTCTCCTGCGTCTTGTACATCGGCAGGTGGATTTTTTACCACTGAGCCACCTGTGAAGCCCGGGGCCCCAGAGAAGCTGGCAAACAGAAGTAGGAAGCTCTGAATCTCTTTCCCTGGGACCCACCTCCCTTAGTGTGTTTAGGACAAGGGTAGTGATGGCTGGAAGCAGCAGTCATGGTGTCTATTGGCATTTTGACTTGATTATATCTAAACTGTCCAACAATCAGCCTTCAAGCCTTGATCTTTAGCTGGATGCTCAGGTTGGAAATGGCAAAATAAGCCTCTGTGAAAAGGTACATTTGATCATTTTTTTTCCTAGTTGCAGATATGGTTCCGATGCAAAAATATGAGAAAAAATACAAAGAAAAAGTTAAACCCATGTCCATTATACCACTGCTGAAAGATAAGCACCTGGTAAATGTTCAGCCTGAATTTTAATGGCTATATATTGCTCCATAGCATGGATGTACTATAATTTAGTCCACCTCTTGGTAAGCCTTTAGTTTCTTTCTAGTTTCTGCTTTAAAAATATTATTTTTTTGTGTGTAGCCTGCAGGCTCCTCTGTCCCTGGGATTATCCAGGCAAGAATACTGGAGTTTTGCCATTTCCTTCTCCAGAGGATCTTCCCCACCCAGGGATCCAACCCATGTCTCCTGGAGCTTCTGCATTACAGGCAGATTCTTTACTGCTGAGCCACTGGGGAAGCCCCACATATCTTGGTAGTCTTGTTTTTATTTATTTATTTTTAAAAATATTTATTATTTATTTGGCTGAATCGAGTCTTAGTTGCGACACACAGGCTCTTTCATTGTGGTACATGGGTTCAGTTGCTCCAAAGCATGTGGGGTCTTAGTTCCCCAACCAGTAACTGAACCCACCCACGTTCCCTGCATTGCAAGGCAGATTCTTTACCACTGGACCACCAGGGAAGTCCCGACAGTCTAGTTTTTGAACTGAGATATCACTGACACAACTTATTAGTTTCAAGTATGCAACATGATTCAATATTTGTATATATTGTGATGTGATCACCACAGTAAGTCTAGGTAACATCCATCACCATACAGAGTTACAGTTCTTTTTCTTATGATCCGGACTTTTAAGATCTGCTCTTTCAGCAGTTTTCAAATAGACAATACAGTATTAACCATAGTTATCATGCTGTTCATTACATCTTCATGACTTATTTATTTTTTAACTGGATGTTTGTATCTTCTGACCATCTTCATCTATTTTGCTCATTGCTGTCCTCCACCTCCCACCTCTGCGTGCATGTGTGTGCATGCTCTCAGTCATGTCCGACTCTGTGACCCTATGGACTGTAGCCTGCCAGGCACTCCTGTCCAGGGGATTCTCCAGGCAAGAATACTGGAGTGGATAGCCATTTCCTTCTCCTGGGAATCTTTCCAACCCTGGGATCAAACCGACACGTCCTGTATCTCCTTGCACTGGCAGGCAGATTCTTTATCATGGAGCCATGTGGGAAGCCCCACCCTCATTCTGGCAACCGTCAACTTGTTGTCTGTATTTGTGAGTTGTTTGTTGTTGTTTAGATTCCACATATAAGTGAGATCATACATTATTTATCTTCATCTGACTTATTTCACTTAGCATAATGCCCTCAAGGCTTCCCAGGTTTCCTTTGCCATGCAGAAGCCTTTTAACTGAATGTAGTCCAACTTGTTTCTCTTTGCTTTTGTTGCTTCCACTTTGGGTGTCAAATCCAAAAAATCATTGCCAAGACTGATGTCAGTCTTTGATTGCTTTCTTAATTTAAATTTCCAGGCTTGTAATTGCTGGGTAGAAATATGTATATATTATGGCTTTCAATAAGTATTACCAACTTGTCATGCAGAAAGGGTGGAGGGATACATAGCTATGAGTGCAGCTTTTCGTACACCCTCACCAGTCTTAGATATTAACAGTCTCTTTACTCTTTGGAGAAAATAGGCCATCTCTGCTTCTGTCTCATCTTTGCTTCCTTGATTGCCAGCTAACATTTATTGATCAGCTACTGTGTTTCTAGGACAGTTCTCAGCCTTAAAGGTACAAGCTACAGGAGATTCAGTTCCTGCCCTGGGAAAGCCACCAAGAAAATAATGCAATGCAGCAAATACTAGAATTCAAGGAGAAATAGGTGGTCAGGGAGACGAGAGCAGGAGTCATGGTGATCTCTATCGGGGAACCCATGATGTTTTGAATCAAGGCTTAAAGGGCAGTAGGTAGCAAATACTTGAAAATATGAGACTCTGTTTTTCTTACATGGAAATCTCATGTAATGAAACATAAAGACACATTACTATTATTTTCGGTGAGTAGTGATAAGTTCATCTTGGCATAAAAAGAGTTCCAGCAGGAGACAGATGGTTTACTGATAAGGGGTCACTGAAACTCTTAAAAATGATTACATGGCAACTTTTATGTTATATATGGTAGTGGTGGTTTAGTCGCTCAGTAGGTCCAACTCTTTGCCCACCAGGCCCCACCCCCCCACCCCCACCCCCCCCCATGGACTGCAGCCTGCCAGGCTCCCCTGTCCATGGAATTTTCCAGGCAAGAATACTGGAATGGGTTGCCATTTCCTTCTGTAGGGGAACTTCCTGTCTCTCGGATCAAACCTGGGTCTCCTGCATTGCAAGTGGATTTTTTACCAACTGAGTCACCATATTTTACTGCAATTTACAAAAAAAAAAAAAAAAAAGAAAGAAAGAAATGAAGGAATGGAGAAAAAAAGGAAACATAGGCTCTACTCCAGGGGGAGAAATCATAACTTCCCTCTCCTTAAGTGTGGGCTGCACATAGTGACTTCCTTCTGAAGAGTACAGTATGGAAAGAGGGAGACGGGGAGAAAAAAAGAGTTATTTTACAGTGTAAAACCTGACAATGCCACCTCAGCCAGATGATCCAGGCTGATGTCAACAGTGATGAGTGAGTCATGTTGATGTGTGTGCTCTTGGTGTGCACTGACATGATAATTTCTTGATCTGTGTTGAAAATGGCACTTCACCTCTGTGACCTTCTTCCCCCAAAGTGAAGTGAAAGTGAAGTCGCTCAGTCGTGTCCGACTCTTCGAGACCCCATGGACTGTAGCCTACCAGGCTCCTCCCTCCGTGGGATTCTCCTGGCAAGAGTACTGGAGTGGGTTGCCATTTCCTTCTCCAGGGGATCTTCCCAACCCAGGGATCGAACCAGGGTCTCCCGCATTCCAGGCAGACACTTTAACCTCTGAGCCACCAGGGAAGCCAAACTCTTCCCCCAAACTCTCATTCTAATCATGAGAAAGACACCAGGCAAATCCCAGTTGAGGGACATTCTACAAAACACCTGTCCTCTTCAACACTGTCAAGGTCATCAATCATAAGGGATGTCTGAGAAACAGTCACAGCCAAGAGGAACCTAAGGCAGTAGACAAAGAAGTGTAATTGTGGAGTCGTGGATGGGACCTTGGAACAGAACAAAAAAAAGCATTCGGTAAAAACTAAGGACATCTGAGTAAAATATGGATCTTGGTTAAAAATAGCACATTAGTATTTTAACCAGTGTATCATATTAGTATGATTTTTAAAGATGGGGAAACAGGCTGCAGGGACTTCCCTAAAGGTCCAGTGGCTAAGACTCCACATTCCCAGTGCCCGGGTTCCATCCCTGGTCAGGGAACTAGAGGCCACATACCACAAGTAAGAAGTTCACACGCAACAACTAAAGATCCTGCGTGGTGCAACTAAGACCTGGCACAGCAAAATGAATACATATTAAAAAGAAAAGACAGGCTGCAGAGTATATGGGAAGAATGTAGAATATGTGGGACCTTTTAAAGGGGGAATGAATGAGCAGTTGAAGTTCAAAGATGGGATCCTTTACAAAGCTGTAGGAAGAGTTGGGAAAAATCAGCATGGGATGATGAAGTATCCTAAAACAGACGACTTTAGCCTAAAAAGGTGAGGGGAGACGATGGCATTCTGGTATCCCCAGACCCAAGGAGAGCTTAGCATCAGAGAGGCCCCTCACGGAAATGAGCCCTTTAGTGGAGAAACTGCCACAACCGGGCAGGAGCTGAAAGGGAAACTTATTTCTAACTTCTCTGTATGCCTTCTCCTATCCCAACAGTTGCCTCTTTCCCTCCAAATTCAGTCAGAAGCCAGGGAGCCTGGGCTGATGCAATTCACGGTCAGCCCCACACTGGAGAAACATGGAGAGTGGATCTGGAAGGACAAATGAAGATTATCCAGTTGTGTAAAGAAGTTGGTGTTATATTGGCTGTAGTGTTGGGCTAGAGCCAGAGTTGAAGTGTGGCTTCCTGCAGAATTTGGACCTCATCCTACAGACAGGGAATAGCAAGTCAGTTTCATCCCATGTGCCAATCAGAATTTTCAGCTCAGACTTGGTCTTGAGAAAGGTTCTTGAGGTGTCACTGTGCTTCCTGAGAAAGAGTGTGAGGTTGAATGGTGATGCCTGTGTGGGGAACTGAGGGACCTAGTGCTGAAGCATTTAAGAAATGATGATGTCATCCTTTGTGTGCAGAATCTAGAAAGAAAGGAACAGAAACAGACTCACAAACTTACAGAATGAACTTATGGTTGCCAGGGGGTAAGAATGGGGGAAGAGATAGTTAAGGGAGTTTGGGATTGACTTTTACACAGTGCTGTATTTAAAATGAATCACCAGGAAGGTCCCACTGTATATAGCCCAGGGCACTCTGCTCAGTATGCAGCGGGAAGGGAGGGGATTTTAGGGGAGATTGCTTATTTGCTCAGTCGTGTCCTATGCTTTGCAACCCCATGTCTACTGTAGCTCACCAGGCTGCTCTTTCCATGGGATTTTTCAGGCAGGAATACTGGAGCGAGTTGCCATTTCCTTCTCTACAGGATCTTCCCGACCCAGGGATCGAACACTTGTCTCTTGCATCTCCTGCACTGGCAGACAGATTCTTTACCACTGCACCACCTGGGAAATCCTAAACAGGGAGGAAAATGGATACAAGGATATGTATGACTGAATCCCTTTGCTGTATACTTGAAATTATCACAACATTGTTAGCTTTGTATACATATTTTTTTAAAAAAAGAAATGGCGATGTTATAGTCAAACAGCATCAAACATGAGACTAACATAAAATCAAGCCTTAGTATCTGTTTTGGGTCCTTGGTGATACTTTGAGTGTCTTCTGCACCTAAAAATGCCTTAGGAGGAAAGAGAGCACAAGTGGTTTAAGATGCAAGTTGCCATGTTTTGAATCATGGGACCCCATCATTACAGCTGAAAGCTGATTGGATCAGCGATCAGCCCTAAGTCAAAGGCAGCCTGTTTAGGCTGGTCAGTATTTTATGATGCAACCCCACATGGGAACTTCACCTAACTGGGATACTGCATCATGGAGGGTGACTAAGGGAACCAATTTAGTGGCTCCCTTAGGGAGTCTGAATGGAAGACCCAGAGGTAGGGACATAAATGGTAGAGTGGTGATGGACTTCAGAAAGAAAGAGGAGGTCGTAAGCAGAAGTCTCATGACAGAGAAAGCAGTAGGAAGGCAGAGAGTCCTCAGCAATGGGTGGTGAAAGCAGCAGGAGTCTTGAAGGGTAGAGTCCACTTCTGAAGGGGGGAGGACTGCTGACTTTCAGGACAGAGTGGCTTAGGGTGAGGCCGACACAGTCTGTGTCCTTGTTATTGTTCAGTTGCTCAGTCATGTCCAGCTCTTTGCCACCCCATGGACTGTAACACGCCAGGCTTCGCTGTCCTTCACAATTTCCTGGAGTTTGCTCAAACTCATGTCCATTGAGTTGGTGATGCCATCCAACCATCTAATCCTCTGACATCCCCTTCTCCTCCTGCCTTCAATCTTTAACAGCATTAGGGTCTTCTCCAGTGGTTTGGCTCTTCACATTAGGTGGCCAAAGTATTGGAGCTTCAGCCTGAGCATCAGTCCCTCCAATGGATATTCAGGATTGATATCCTTTAGGATTGACAGGTTTGATCTCCTTGCAGTCCAAAGGACTCTCAAGAGTCTTCTCCAACACCACAGTTCAAAAGCATCAATTCTTTGGCACTCAACCGTCTTTATTGTCCAACTCTCACATCCATACATGATGAAAAAAACCCATAGCTTTGACTAGATGGACCTTTGTTGGCAAAGTAATGTCTCTGCTTTTTAATATGCTGTCTAGCCTTGTCAGAGCTTTTCTTCCAAGGAACAAGCATCTTTTAATCTCATGGCTGCAGTCACCATCTGCAGTGATTTTGGAGCCCAAGAACTTCTGAGGATTTATGTAACTCACTGGAGGGGACCTGAGTGGGTCTCCACTTGCAGCCAAAACATGCTAGTCTCTGGTTCTCTGAAGACTTGCACATAATCACAATTAAATCATTGGTTCCAGCATTTTTTGTGAAGTTGGAACTGGGGTAATGAGGAGGGGGAGAAGAGGCCAGGTTTCTCTTCCTCACCTATGCATTCTCAAGCTAACATGCGCCTGGAACCTGTTAATCTGTCAACAGGTACCTGGCACTCCCTGTTGAACGAAGCATGTAACTGTGCTGAGCGCAACCTTTTCTTTCTTGGCAGAAATGTGATGTCCCCTGTCAGAACTGGGGTCATTTGGTCTCGACCACTCTGCCTGACTGTGTCCTCCTTTAAGCTTAATGGTGTTTTCAAGTGTTAGCGCCTTCCTTTTTATCCAGGAAACTGATGAAGGATTTTGATTAATGAATAACTTTTTTTTTTTTTAATTGGTTTGCTTTCTTCTGTTGGACACTGTGAAGGGAATTCAGGTATCGCTAGAAGTTAATGATGGTGAAACACCTGCCAACTTTAAAAATGTGATTAGGTGACTATTTTAGGAAGGCTTTTGATAGCAAGTCTGATCTAATTTTAACTTCTGACTTATAATTAAGAGGCTGAAACTTCCCAATTTTAAAAGCACTTTTGCTTCTGTGGGTACAGTTAATGATTAAATCTTCTGTTGTCCTGATAAGAATTATGTCTCGAGCAATGGCATTTTTCTTGCATTTCATTTGGTACACAGTTTTCCGGAAGAAAATAATACTGTCACCGTTTCCTGGCAACACATTGGGAAGGCTCCTTTCTCTGTTAGAAAGCTATGGAAATACTAAAATTGGGGCATACACTGGTTGTTATAATCTGGCTTGCCTGGTGAGATATTTTCTACATATTAAAAAAATAAAAAAGTGAAAGTGTTAGTCGCTCAGTTGTGTCTGACTCTTTTTGACCCCATGGACTGTAGCCCGCCAGATTCCTCCTCTGTCCATGGAATTCTCCAGGTAACAATACTGGAGTGTGTAGCCATTCCCTTCTCCAGGACATCTTCCTGACCCAGGGATCAAACCTGGGTCTCCTGCACTGCAGTCAGATTCTTTACCGTCTGAGCCACTATTAAGAAAATGAAATACTGAAAAATCCGGCAAGACTGTGATTCACATTTTTTTTTCCTCTTGACTCTGGCTTGAAACAGTGTAGGCTAATTAGCAAAGTGTTTTGAAAACAAAGAAAGAATCCTTAGGCGTGTACCAGGGTGGATGGCAGTAGGGAAAGAGGTGAACCACCTGAGATCTTGAGAGCAGGGTTAGGAATTTTGGGAATGGGGAGTACTGGTTTCTTGGAACCATTTAGAAATACTGCCTCTACTCCCTCAAATGCTAAGTGGCAGTTTTATACCTCTTTGTTTAATAAAACAAAATGAAACAAAACACCGGATTCATTCTTGCTTTTTTGTTAATGCTGTGTATTTAGCAATCATGCCTGCAGGAGAAACTTGATCTCTGGGTATGTTTTGATTTTGCCAAGTGGCAAAAACTTTGTTCTCACAGCATTTTATGGGAAACAGCTCATCAAAGCAGGGACTGAGGAGGGGAGGAGTTAATGATCCTGCAAAGAGGGCTTCTGAGGGTAGAATGTTGGCAGCTGAAAAAGGGTGTGTTAATCTCTCAGTTGTGTCCCACTCCTTGGGACCCAATGGACTATGCCTGCCAGGCTCCTCTGTCCCTGGAATTCTCCGAGAAAGAATACTGGAGTGGGTGGCCATACCCTTCTCCAGGGGATCTTCCTGACCCAGGGATCAAACCTGGGTCTCCTGTATTGCAGGCAGATTCATTACCCTCTGAGTCACCAGGGCAGCTGAGAGGCCAGGGCTTAATTGATGGGGAAAGGGCATAGGTGAACTTTTTTTGTTTTTGCAGTTAAAAAAAAAAAAAAATCCTGTCTTGATATGATAGGTGACTTAAAAGGTGGCGGTGAAGTAGAACTTCAAAGATTTTGTTAAAAGCATGATAGGTGAAAGGAGGCTCTATTAGAAGTTGGTTTTCTCCTTTCTGAATCTTGATCTGATTTTTTTCAACCAGGAAGCTATTAGATACTTTGAAATTAATGTTTATGCTTTTCCACTATTAAAGGAATGAATGTTCATGTTAGAAATAGTGAAAGACAGCAAAAAGTATAACGAAGAAAACAAAATCCTGTCATAATTCTGCAACCCAGAGAAAAATATTAACGTTTTAAAGTAGTACTTCCCTTTATCTCTGGAAAACATAGAATATTTACGTAATCAACATCCTGTGAAGGTATAACACTGAGATCAGTTTCTGTCACTCATATCATGAGTGTTTCCCCAGATCACTGGATAGTCTTTATATGATTTAATATTTGTATTATAGTTTATCAGATGATTGTAACTTAGATTTTTAAAGCATTTTCTTAACTATGCATTTTGATTGTTTCATTGTTTATCTTTGTACTTCAACTGGAGTTTAAATATTTAATTGTTTCTAGAGAACTGGAAGAAAAGCTCATTTCAGAGCTCTTCACACTAACCGCCAAATTGCTTTTTGGAAAATGTGTCTCAGTTATTGTTCTGAACAGCAATCCAAGACTGCTAGTCTACTGTCAGCATTTATTATCTTTTTTGCATTTTCTTTTTCTTTATTATAATATACTGTGTGCATGCTCAGTTGTGTGACTCTTTGGGACCCCAGGGACTGTAGCCTGCCAAGCTCCTCTGTCCACGGGATTTCCCAGGCAAGAATACTGGAGTGGATTGCCATGTCTTCCTCCAAGGGAACTTACAGACCCAGGGACTGAACTCCCATCTCCTGCATCTCCTTCACTGGCAGGCAAATTCTTTACCTCTGAACCACTTGGGAAGCCCTTATTAAATATAACTTCAGTATAAGTGCAGTATAACTTCAGTATAATAAATGTAAATACGACTATATGTCTGGATTCCAGTAACTATTGCCCAGATGAAAATATAGAGCATTCCAGAACCTCAAAAAGCTCCCCTGGACTTCCCTGGTGGTCCAGTGCCTAAGACTTTGAGCTCTCAAAGTCAGGGGCCTCGATTTTGATCCCTGATCAGGGAACTAGATCCCACATGCCGCAACTAAAATCTAGCACAGCCAAGTAGTTAGAATGCTTTTTAAAAAATACCACTCTCACCCCCAGATAACCACTGATTTCCCCCCATCACCAGAGCATAGTCTCACCTCCTCCTGAACTTCATATGAATGAATCATATAAGCTGTACATTTTTCATGCCCATTGGCATGCATTGCAGGAACATACAATAGTGTGTTTATATGTTCTACTGTCTGTCGACACTTAGGTTTCTATGAATAAAGGACAGCATCAAGTATTATCTTTAAAGCATTGTTAAGTTTTGTTTTGAAATAAAACTTTTAAAAGTTTGTAAAAATAATATAAAACATTCCTATATACTCTTGACCAGTATTCTCCTAATGTTAACATCATATATAACCACAATACAATTATCAAAATGAGGAAATAGTATGTAATCTATGGGCCTTATTCAGTTTTCATGAATTGCTCTACTAATCCCTTTTTGCTATTCTAGGATCTTATACAAAGACAAAAATTGTGTGTAATTGGTATGCCTGTTTAGTTCAACCTGGACGTTCTTCAGTCTGCCTTTTCTGACCTTGACTGTTGAAGGGTCCAAGCCAGTTATTTTGTACAGTATTCCTCAACCTGGGTTTGTCTGATGTTTTCCCATGATTCCATTCGGGTTCTATAATTTTAGCTGGAATGCCACAAGCAAGATATTATAGGATGCACATGATGTGGGTTTGTTCCATTCCTAGTAATTTTAACTTCACAGATCTTTTAAGCTGCTTCAGTGATGTCTTCCATAAATGTTTTTCTCTTTGTAATTAATAAGTATCTTATAGGGCACTATTTTGAGGCATTATAAATATCTTTTTTTTCTGTATACTTTCATCCTCTAATTTTGTCATTCATTTAAAAAAGTAATCTGCCAAACTGATAGCAGGTGAAAGCATCTCATTATTTTGGTTTTGTATTTTTTTTTTATCTCTAGTGAGGTTGAGTAATTTTCTTTTGTTTAGCAGATACTTGTGTTATTTTCTTGAATGGTCTGGTTTTATCCTGTATCCACTTTTCCACTGTGATTTTAATGATTTTAATTTTAATGATTTTAATGATTTCCTTACTGGGTTTTGATGGTCTCCTCAGTTTATCCATTGTGTATTAAGATCTTCCACTGTACATCAGCTAACATAATCTCACAACTAATGGATTTCTAATTTTTCCTTGTAAAAAGAAAATATTTGGAGCCTGAAAGAGTGAAGGATGATGGGGGTTGGGGGTGATAGCTCCCTTCCAGACACAGGGTTTACATAAGTTGTGCCTGGCCCCCTGGTCCTTCTGCCTACTCCCTCCCGGTCAGGTCTATCATTCACAGCCTGTGACATGTTTGTGATACTTCAGTAGCCTTGGGCAGGGGCTGAAGATTCTGTAAGAGTTAAGCATTTATCCTCTGGCAACTCTGAGCCAAGAAGGCAATGTATGCATAGAGGATGTTCCCCTCACTTTATAATATTATGACTGCAAAGCAGGGAAACAAATCTGTTCTGTTGTGCAGAGGGTGGCAGACAATTCCAGAGTCCTCCCTGCTTTGGGTCTCCCTCTTCTGCATGGTTCCTTGAGGAGGCTTCAGAACAGCCGTCTTGCCACGGTCATTTACAACACACATATCCTCAAACAGAAAGAATGGAATGAATATTCCCAATATTTATTTAGTAGTATATTCTGGCATAATGATTGCTTTTGGAGAAGCAGGACTATCATCTGTTGATCACTTAATTTTGCCTCCATCTCAACCCTCTCATCAGTTCAGTTCAGTCGCTCAGTCATGTCTGACTCTTTGCAATCCCATGGACTGCAGCACGCCAGGCTTCCCTGTCCCAACTCCCGGAGCTTGCTCAAAATCATATCCATCGAGTCGGTGATGCCATCCAACCATCTCATCCTCTGTTGTCCCCTTCTCCTCCTGCCCTCAATCTTTCCCATCATCAGGGTCTTTTGAAATGATTCAGCTCTTTGCATCAGGTGGCCAAAGTATTGGAGTTTCAGCTTCAACATCAGTCCTTCCAATGAACACCCAAGACTGATCTCCTTTAGGATGAACTGGTTGGATCTCCTTGGAGTCCAAGGGACTCTCAAGAGTCTTCTCCAACATCACAGTTCAAAAGCATCAATTCTTCAGTGCTCAGCTTTCTTTATAGTCCAGCTCTCACATCAATACATGATCACTGGAAAAACTGTAGCCTTGACTAGACGGACCTTTGTTGGCAAAGTAATATCTCTGCTTTTTCATATGCTGTCTAGGTTGGTCATAACACTCCTTCCAAGGAGTAAGCATCTTTTAATTTCATGGCTGCAGTCACCATCTGCAGTGATTTTGGAGCCCAGAAAAATAAAGTCAGCCACTGTTTCCACTGTTTCCCCATCTATTTCCCATGAAGTGATGGGACTGGATGCCATGATATTAGTTTTCTGAATGTTGAGCTTTAACCCAACTTTTTCATTCTCCTCTTTCACTTTCATCAAGAGGCTCTTTAGTTCTTCACTTTCTGCTGTAAGGGTGGTGTTATCTGCATATCCGAGGTTATTGATATTTCTCCTGGCAATCTTGATTCCAGCTTGTGCTTCCTCCAGCCCAGCGTTTCTCATGATGTACTCTGCATAGAAGTTAAATAAGTAGGGAAGAGGATGTTTGCTATGACTAGTGCATTCTCTTGGCCTACAGTCTACAGAGTTGCAAAGAGTTGGACATGATTTAATGACTAAACACCAACAAACATTACCATGCAACCTGCAATTGCACTCCTGGACATTTTTCCTAGAGGCAGGAGAACGTATGCATACAAAAATCTGCACATGATCGTTCATGGCAGCTTTATAATAACCCCCAAACTGGGAACAGCCAAAATGTCCCTCAGCAGATAATGGCTCAGCAAACTGTGGTACATCCATACCATGGAACACTACTCAGCTGTTAAAGGGAATGAGCGATTGATAGACCCAACAACTTGGATAGATCCCAAGGGCATTATGCTGAGTAAAAATGCCAATCTCAGAAGGTCACATATTGCATGATTCCATTTATCTATTTCTGAAATAACACAAGTATAAAGAGGGAAAACAGATTAATGATTGCCCGGGATTAAGAACAGAGGGGCATGACTATAAAAGGGTTGTAACGAGGGATATCTTTGTGGTAATGAGGGATATCTTTATGGTGATGGAAAAACTTTATAACTTGATGACAGTAGTGCTTAGTGAATCTACATGTGTGATAAATTGTTATAACTCTACACATTGCACCAATGTTCGATTCCTGGTTTTGTTTTTTTAAAAGAGGAGCATTTTCTAGAGTACATTTTACTCATGAGATCCACATACTTTCTTGACTCCAGACAGAAATATTAATAATTAACTAGCCTCTACAAGTAGAAAGATTACTGATTTTGATTATGTAATCATGTGAGATGTAATTATGTGAAATGTAACCTCTGTGAGGAAATGGGTGAAGGCTATACAGGAGCTTGCTTACTACCTTTTTGCTATTGCTTGTGAATCTACAGTTTAAAAATCAATACTGCCTTGTAAAAATGGGTCCCGGATACTCTAATTGCATCACAACTCTAATTGCAGGCACTCCACACACACACACTTCCCAGGTGGCTCAGTGGTAAAGAATCCGTTTGCCAGACAGAAGATGCAGGAGACCTGAATTCAGTCCCTGGGTGGGGAAGATCCCTTGGAGAAGGAAATGGCAACCCATTCCAGTGTTCTTGCCTGGGAAATCTCATGGATAGAGTAGCCTGAGCTATAGTGCATGGCGGGGTGGGGGGGCGCTCTCAAAGAGACAGACATGACTTAGAAACTGAAAACCCAGTGTGCAACCTTGGGGAGATCTTCCTCTGAGGGCCTTCTGTTTCCAGAACTGGGGTGGTTGGAAACCTCCTCACTGGCCTCACCTATCTACCTAGGATGAACACAGGGAAATGTTTGAGGGTCACAAAAAGCACGTTTGCCCTTAACTTTTGTTCGACTGATTCGTTTTATAACTGCAGGATTTTTACATTAAAAAATGTTGGTTTCTGTTTTTTACATCAGTTCAACTTGATGCTACAAGCAGGTCAAATTCACACATCATTTGTCTGCCCTCAGTTGTCGTTTTTTATGTCTACAAACAGGCTGAAAATCTTCACCCCTTCCTTACCCAGGACAGAACATCTGCATTCAGCCTGCCTAGAGTCTCACACCCTTGTCTTTCTTGAACCTCGTGACATCTTGAAAGAGTTATCTGAGATCTGTGCTCCATTTCTACTATTTCACCTATTTTTCCCCCCTGTGGCATAGCTCTAGCTGAAACACACTAGTGTATTTAGTGTATACACTAAAATGAAGAGATTATTCACCATAAGATGATGTTTAAGGTTTACTTTGCTGCTGCTGCATTACTTCAGTCGTGTCCGACTCTGTGCGACCCCATAGACGGCAGCCTACCAGGCTCCTCCGTCCCTGGGATTCTCTAGGCAAGAACACTGGAGTGGGTTGCCATTTCCTTCTCCAGTGCATGAGAGTGAAATTGCTCAGTCGTATCCGACTCTTTGCGACCTCATGGATGGCAGCCTACTAGGCTCCTCTGCCCATGGGAGTCTCCAGGCAAGAGTACTGGAGTGGGTTGCCAGAGGTTTACTTTGCCCGTGTGTAATTTCATGGAGGATAGTTGACCGATTTTAAATTAAAAATTGTAAAAGAGAAACTTCCCTGGTGGTCCAGTGGCTAAGACTGCAAGCTCTCAATGGGGGCCCAGTTTCATCCCCAGTTAGGGAACTCAATCCCACATGCCACAACTAAGACCCAGTGCAGCCAAATAACTAAATATATTTTTGAAAAATTATAAAAGAGAGCATTCTCTCTGATATATTTAAAAGGCAATGGGGATTTCTCTTTATTTCAACTGCACTCCAAATTTCAAGAGCCGAGGCTATGGCTTCCCATGGCTCAGCTGGTTCAAGAACCGGCCTGCCAGTGCAGGAGGTACAGGAGACACAGTTTCGATCCCTGGGTTGAGAAGACCCCCTGAAATAGCAAATAGCAACCTGTTCCAATATTCTTGCCTGGGAAATCTTACAGACAGAGAGCCTGGTGGGCTACAGTCCATAGGGTTGCAAAGAGTTGGACACGACTGAGCACAGCACCACTGAAGCTATGGCAATGGGTTAGCTGAAAAGAAACTCACAAGTTCATATTTTAATGGCTGCTTTTCCTGCTCTCAAGGTTAACAATATACTCTGCAAGTGGTAGGCCCCCTTCACCCCTGTTTGTTAGATTTATGTTTTTCTCCCACAGGTAGATTTTTTTTTTTAGTTTGTTTATTTGGCTGTTCCCGATCTTAGTTGTGCCATGTGAGATATAGTTCCCTTACTAAGGATCAAACCCAGGGCCCCTGCATCAGGAGCATGGAGTCTTAGCCACTGGACCACCAGGGAAGTCCCTCCCACAAGTAGTTTTTACCAGAAAGTGTTTATCAAATATCTAATTGTAAAAGGTTTTTTCAGCTGTCTTCTACAAAAGGAAAACTTAATCACAATATTGAAAGGGTATCTCAAATTTATTAAAATTCCATATATTTCTAGACATGGAAACATCCAGGATATATGGTTCAACCTGTCTTCCCCCCCAAAAAAAAGAGCAAATATAAAAAATATTTATGACCCAATTTTAAAAACTGTATAAGTTCATGTTTGAACAACTTTTTAAAGGGTCTGTAGGGATGAAGCAACTCTTACCAGTGGTTTTCTCTGGGAATTTGGAACTTTTCTCTTATTCATGCTTTTCTGTATTTTCTGCATAATTTTTTTTGCTCTAGAAGGTAGTGGTTTTATGTTTAGATAAGATTAAAGCATTGTTGTTTTATAGAAAAAAGTCTTAGGCCATTTTGTACTTTTGAGGAATATTAGTTACTAAGATTACTAACATTACTCCATGTAAGAATTCTTTTTAAAAAATTACCATTGGCATTTTTGTAAGAGAGTCTCAAATATCAGCTGTATTGGTCATGATCTATACCTGAGGAAATATTAGTAAATCATGTGGCTTACATGAAAGCCTTCTTAAAAACAATATGGCTCCCTCCATGTATGCATAAGAACCCTGAGTGAAATTACAGAACACCTTTTCCTTGTCTGTCCGAACAACCATGTGAAATTCCAAGAGCTTTAAATAATGTTCTTCTGAACTATTGGGAATAATAATGCAATTAAAGATTTGGCCAGCAAAGGATCTCTTGTTTTCTTGGCCCAAAATGTTTTATTAGACAGCTCAGGAAGGTCTTAAGAAAAGCAGATGTTGTCTGTTGTCACCCCCTACCCTTCAAGCAACCTTTGGCAAGGATTTTTTGTTTCTTTATAAGATCTTTGGAAGATCTCTTCTTACTGTTGTAGATCCAAATGATTAAGTGGTTTTTAGCTTGTTTGGGCTCCCTGATGTCTCAGAGGGTAAAGAATCCTCCTGTAATGCAGGAGATGCAGGTTTGATCCATGGGTCAGGAAAATCCCCTGGAGAAGGAAATGGCAACCCACTCTGGTATTTTTGCTTGGGAAATCGCATGGACAGAGGAGCCTGGTGGGCTACAGTCCATGGGGTTACAAAGAATAGGACTTTCATTTTCACTTTTACTTTTTAGCTGGTTTAGCTTGTTAGTTACCTGATGGCAATATCTTGGGCATATTTTGTGCTGGATCTTGGCTCCTCTTAATCTGATGACAGTGATTAAAGTAAAGGGATCTTAAAGTAGGATTGGACTTAGGGCATCTCAACTACCATTGCCGCATGTTTGATGTGGTTCTCAATTGAATAACTTAAGAATCCATCCATTTTTATTTTAAAATAAAACTTAGCCTTAGGTGCTCAGTCATGTCCGACTCTACAACCCCATGGACTGTAGCCTGCCAGGCTCCTCCATCCTTGGGATTTTCCAGGCAAGGATACTGGAGTGGGTTGCCATCTCCTTTCCAGGGGATCTTCCCAACCCAGGGATAGAACTCGGATCTCCTGCATTGCAGGCAGATTCTTTACCATCTGAACCATGAGGGAAGGGCCTAATTACTAATTTCAAAAATTAAATGAATGATAGTTTTCTTTTCAAAAGTAATATTCTTCACTTTCCTAAAAAATAATTTGTGTGCATGCTTACTCAGTCATGTCTGACTCTGGGACACTGTAGATTGTAGCCTGCCATGCTCCTCTGTCCATAGGATTTCCCAGACAAGAATACTGGAGTGAGTTGCCATTTCCTAATCTGAGGTATCTTCCCAGTCCAGGGATCGAACCCACATCTTCTGCATTGGTAGGTGGATTCTTTGCCACCTGAGAAGCCCAAAATAATTTGTAGATGAAGTCAGTTTTAACATAATTTTATTTGGAGTTGTATTAAATCTATAAGTTGATTTTAGGATAATTGGTATCTTTATAATACAGTCATCCCTAAACAAATTATGTCTAGCTCTTTTTTTTTTCTTTTTACTTTACAATATTGTATTGGTTTTGCCATACATCAACATGAATCTGCCACAGGTATACACATGTTCCCCATCCTGAACCCCCCTCCCTCCTCCCTCCCCGTACCATCCCTCTGGGTCATCTCAGTGCACCAGCCCCAAGCATCCAGTATCATGCATCGAACCTGGACTGGCAATTCATTTCATATATGATATTATATATGTTTCAATGCCATTCTCCCAAATCATCCCACCCTCACCCTCTCCCTCTCCCACAGAGTCCAAAAGACTGTTCTATACATCTATGTGTCTTTGCTGTCTCGCATACAGGGTTATCGTTACCATCTTTCTAAATTCTATATATATGCATTAGTATACTGTGTTCGTGTTTTTCTTTTTGGCTTACTTCACTCTGTATAATAGGCTCCAGTTTCATCTACCTCATTAGAACTGATTCAAATGTATCCTTTTTAATGGCTGAGTAATAGTCCATTGTGTATATGTACCACAGCTTTCTTATCCATTCATCACCTGATGGATATCTAGGTTGCTTCCATGTCCTGGCTGTTATAAACAGTGCTGTGATGAACATTGGGGTACATGTGTCTCTTTCAATTCTGGTTTCCTTAGTGTGTATGCCCAGCAGTGGGATTGCTGGGTCATAAGGCACTTCTATTTCCAGTTTTTTAAGAAATGTCCACACTCTTTTCCATAGTGGCTGTACTAGTTTGCATTCCTACCAACATTGTAAGAGGGTTCCCTTTTCTCCACACCCTCTCCAGCATTTATTGCTTGTAGACTTTTGGATAGCAGCCATTCTGACTGGTGTGAAATGGGACTTCATTGTGGTTTTGATTTGGATTTCTCTGGTAATGAGTGATGTTGAGCATCTTTTCATGTGTTTGTTAGCCATCTGTATGTCTTCTTTGGAGAAATGTTTGTTTAGTTCTTTGGCCCATTTTTTGATTGGGTCATTTATTTTTCTGGAATTGAGCTGCAGGAGTTGCTTGTATATTTTTGAGATTAGTTGTTTGTCAGTTGCTTCATCTGCTATTATTTTCTCCCATTCAGAAGGCTGTCTTTTCACCTTGCTTATAGTTTCCTTTGTTGTGCAGAAGGTTTTAAGTTTAATTAGGTCCCATTTGTTTATTTTTGCTTTTATTTCCAATATTCTAGGAGGTGGTTCATAGAGGATCCTGCTGTGATTTATGTCGGAGAGTGTTTTGTCTATGTTCTCCTTTAGGAGTTTTATAGTTTCTGGTCTTACGTTTAGATCTTTAATCCATTTTGAGTTTATTTTTGTGTATGATGTTAGAAAGTGTTCTAGTTTCATTCTTTTACAAGTGGTTGACCAGTTTTCCCGGCACCACTTGTTAAAGAGAGTGTCTTTAATCCATTGTATATTCTTGCCTCCTTTGTCAAAGATAAGGTGTCCATAGGTGTGTGGATTTATCTCTGGGCTTTCTATTTTGTTCCATTGATCTATATTTCTGTCTTTGTGCCAGTACCATACTGTCTTGACAACTGTGGCTTTGTAGTAGAGCCTGAAGTCAGGCAGGTTGATTCCTCCAGTTCCATTCTTCTTCCTCAAGATTGCTTTGGCTATTCGAGGTTTTTTGCATTTCGATACAAATTGTGAAATTATTTGTTCTAGCTCTGTGAAAAATACCTTTGGTAGCTTGATAGGGATTGCATTGAATCTATAAATTGCTTTGGGTAGTATACTCATTCTTCTGATCCACGACCACAGTATATTTCTCCATCTATTAGTGTCCTCTTTGATTTCTTTCACCAGTGTTTTATAGTTTTCTATATAGAGGTCTTTAGTTTCTTTAGGTAGATATATTCCTAAGTTTTTTTTTTATTCCTAAGTATTTTATTCTTTATGTTGCAATGGTGAATGGAAATGTTTCCTTAATTACTCTTTCTATTTTCTCATTATTAGTGTACAGGAATGCAAGGGATTTCTGTGTGTTGATTTTATATCCTGCAGCTTTACTATATTCATTGATTAACTCTAGTAATTTTCTAGTGGAGTCTTTAGGGTTTTCTATGTAGAGGATCATGTCATCTGCAAACAGTGAGAGTTTTACTTCTTCTTTTCCAATTTGGATTCCTTTTATTTCTTTTTCTGCTCTGATTGCTGTGGCCAAAACTTCCAAAACTATGTTGAATAGTAATGGTGAAAGTGGGCACCCTTGTCTTGTTCCTGACTTTAGGGGAAATGCTTTCAATTTTTCACCATTGAGGATAATGTTTGCTGTGGATTTGTTACATATAGCTTTTATTATGTTGAGGTATGTTCCTTCTATTCCTGCTTTCTGGAGAGTTTTATCATAAATTGATGTCGAATTTTGTCAAAGGCTTTCTCTTCATCTATTGAGATAATCATGAGAAGACTCTTAAGAGTCCCTTGGACTGCAAGGAGATCCAACCAATCCATTCTGAAGGAGATCAGCCCTGGGGTTTCTTTGCAAGGAATGATGCTAAAGCTGAAACTCCAGTACTTTGGCCACCTCATGCAAAGAGTTGACTCATGGGAAAAGACTGATGCTGGGAGGGATTGGGGGCAGGAGGAAAAGGGGACAACAGAGGTTGAGATGGCTGGATGGCATCACTGACTCGATGGACGTGAGTCTGAGTGAACTCCGGGAGTTGGTGATGGACAGGGAGGCCTGGTGTGCTGTGATTCATGGAGTCACAAAGAGTTGGACACAACGCAGCGACTGAACTGAACTGAACTGATGGCTTTATTTTTTAATTTGTTAATGTGGTGTATTACATTGATTGATTTGCAGATATTGAAGAATCCTTGCATCCCTGGGATAAAGCCCACTTGGTCATGGTGTATGATCTTTTTAATGTGTTGTTGGATTCTGATTGCTAGAATTTTGTTAAGGATTTTTGCATCTATGTTCATCAGTGATATTGGCCTGTAGTTTTCTTTTTGTGTGGCATCTTTGTCAGGTTTTGTGTGTGCATGTGCTTAGTCAGACGTGCTTAGTCTTTCAGTTGTGTCCACCTCTTTGCAACCCCATGGACTGTTGCCTGCCAGGCTCCTCTGTCCATGGAATTTTTCGGGCAAGAATATTGGAATGTATTGCCACTTCCTACTCCAGGGGATCTTCCCCTCCCAGGGATCAAACCTGTGACTCTTGAGTCGGCAGGTGGATTCTTTACCGCTAGCAGCCCCTGGGAAGCCCTGCCATTTATTTAATTCTTTTCAGTTTCTTTCAGTAGAGTTGTACAACTTTCCCCATAAAATATTGTACCTTTTTGCTTGATTTATTCCTAGCTGTCTTATGGTTTTGTTAGTATCAAAGCAATGTTTTGAAATTGGTTTTCTGCTGATGTGTTAGAATGCAATTGAATTTTGTCTATTGATTTGGCAGCTGTGCCAAACTTTTATTAAGTCCAACAAATTGTCTCATATTTCTTTGTGTTTGTTATGAAAATTTTAAAAATGGATTTTATTTCTTCCTTTTTGATTCCTATACCTTTCATTTATCTATTTTTTCCTGCCTTACTGCACAGATAAGGACCTTCAAGTATTATGTTGAGCAGAAGTGGTGATACCTACCACACATTCTTGTCTTGTTGTTGACTTTAAGCAAATGGTTTTAACATTTCACCATAGAGTATTAAACTTGATTTAGTTTTCCCCTGCCTTTTAGAGCTTGCTTGACAAGAAATGTTCTCGTGAATTTTGGCTCAACTGTGTTGAATTCTTTTTCTGTATCTATAATAAAAGGATCATATGTGGGTTTTTTTTTTTTTTCCTTAATCTCCTTTAATCTTATGAAAGGGTGAGTTAAAAGAGATTTTCTTTGTTGACTCAACTTTCCATTTATGGGATGTACTGTCTGTGGCATGATGTAATCAACAGCAATATTCACTGCTTATAGCAGATATTATGACAATATCTAAAATGTTTTGTACTAGTGTATTTTTATTTTTAACATTTGTTTTCTTTTTTTTAAGTTTTTTTTTTTTTTTTTTTTTACCATTTTTTAAGATGAGTTTGAAAGTGATTTTATTTTATTTTTTGGCCATGCCACTCAGCATGTGGGGTCTACTCCCCAATCAGGGACTGAACCTGTACTCCATGCATTGTGATTGCAGAGTCTTAACCACGTGACTGCCAGCAAAGTCTCTGTACTTGTATATTTTAAAAATATCTTCCTTCAGCCCTTTCCCCCACCCCTTCTGGCTTTGTTGGGTGATATTTTTCATAAGCACAGAAAAAACACTGAACAACTTAATTGTAGAGTTTATGTTCATGTCTCTGTGAATATTAGATACATATCATAAAATTTGTATCATAAAGTATCATAAAATTTGCTTAGTTATGTAAATATTCTTGAGCATATAAAAGACCCAATTCCTAAGGGGTTAACTGCATGAGTATCTCTTGGCTAAAACTCCAAATATTTTTTAATAAGTAGATTTCTTTTTGCAGTGCGATTCTGTACTCATGTATGAAGTCTGACGTGTCTAACATTTATGAATCCACTATAATATAATGGAGTCACATTGGAAAGATTTGACTCAGGGACTAACTTCCTCCTTCTTCAGAGCAGACACTGTTTTAGCTCAGTATTCTGACGATTCTGACCAAAAGCAGAGCAAGAATCTGTGGATCAGTGAGCAAGGGGCTGTGTGAACAAACCAGAGATCAGAGTGACGAAGGATTGAATCACAAGGAATCAGCATATTTTCATGTATTGACCTTTATCAGACACCCACACTTAAAAGGAAAATGACATTTTTAGTAGTTAATCCCCTAAAAATGATCACATATTAAAATTGAAAGTATGTCACCAATTAAGATCAGAAATTATCTTAGGAAGTAGTATATCATGTGTTACCCTGTGAATTTTATTTTTTAATTTTGCCTTTTTTTCTTACTGAAGGAAAGGATTTAGGAGGGGCCAGCCTGGAGAGAAGGAAAAGCAGTAATGTTCCTTTCTGATGTGCCTCCAATCATGTCTTTTTGCTGGTAGTGCCTCAGGTCATCTGTGTTCTGCCAGGAGCAGGCATTGCCATAGTTTGTTCTCCTGTTTTTGTCTTTTCAACCATAGGTTTTGTTGGTGTTAACTTGGGTCATGTGCTACAGAACTTTTGGCAACCTTTCATCGCTGCCTGTGCCCCAGCAGAAGGCCATGTGTTCCATGTCTGTGCTGTACTTTGCAGGGAGGCAGTATAAGGAATGGGCCAAAACAGTGCTTGGCTTCTTACACTTGCAAACACTGTGACCTTGGTCACCTTATCTCTGAAACATTGAGGAGCAGGAGAATAATAACAGGTGAGATGGTTAGCATCACCAACTCAATGGACATGAATTTGGACAAACTCTGGGAGATGGTGAAGCACAGGGAAGCCCTGGCATGCTGCAGTCCATGGGGTCACATGGAGTTGGACACAGCTTAGGGACTGAACACCAACAACACCTCCAAGAGTCCTGAGATGCAAATAAGATCATCAGTGGGAATGCCAGACACATTGCTGTAGCTGCAAGCTAGCCCTCAAATGCTAACTATTTTCACCATCATTAAAAAAAAAAAAATTATTATTTTATTTTTTGGCCTTGCTTTGTGGCTTGTGGGATCTCAGTTCCTGACCAGGGTTGGAACTTGTGTCCCTTGCACTGGAAATGCAGAGTCTTAACCAGTAGGCTGCCAGGGAAGCCCCTTCACCATCATTTCTGCCAGCCCATCACCACCAATGCTACTTACTCTGGCTCCTACTACTGCTAATATCCCTACTGCTATTTTTTATCCAAGAACCTTGTCTGGAGTGAATCTCTGATGGCAGGGCATGAGTGGTGGGGAGGAGGAAAGTTGATACAAGCAGTGCAAATCTTTCCATGCCACTTCCTAGTGGCTTCTACCTTAAAATTTGGGCCCAGCTTATACTTTCAGTTGTTGCACTAAAATGTATTAAATTTGGCATTCCTTCTTTCTGATAGTTCACAGCATCTGATCATCTGCCACGAAAATGCTTTCCTAGGTCCCGCTTCCCCTCATGCATGTGGGAAGTGCATTTTAGAGTGTTCCTTGCTCTGAAAAGACACTATTCATGTTCAGCCAATCTGCATGAAGCATCTAATGATGTACCAGATCAGGGGTCACACTCTGAGCTCTCAGCAAGAGACATGGGCCTGCCACTCCTGCTCTCGAAGAACTGTCAGTCTGTCGGGGAGACAAGGAGACAGATGAGCATGACCTGAGGGGAAAGGACAAATTCTCCAAGATCATCGATGTGGAATTGAGCAAGGTCTTCCTTTCTCAGCTTCCCTCATTCCCCATTAGAAAACTTGAAGAGAACATTTCAAAAGAAGATGCTTCTAAGATTCCTAATGGAATCATTAAGAGGATTTGAAACATGCCAAATATAGGACAGCTGATGTCAGATTTTTGAAAACAATAAATGTGGATATCATCTAGGAAAAAAATGCTTGGAGATTTTTTGTTGCAGCTTGTGTCAAAGAGATTTCATGCTTAAGACTAGAACTTTGTAAGTTTAAAACTTAGAAATGGGAAAAGAAATTGTATCCATGAGTAATAAGATAAAGGTTTGAACATATGGGTGTCAAGGTTTCTGTCAATCCTTGGCCAAACCCCAACCTAGGAGAATGTTAACTATCTGGTGACCAGGGAAAAGGAGGGTCTCCCCTGATCCTTTTTTCCATTGACAAGGTGTGGAGTTTTGAAAATAAGGCCACCCACCCTTATGGGGAACCATGTGTGATAAAGATGGTAACTAACCTCCACTGCTGGGACCTGACCTTGCCTGGGGTGGCTCTTCTTTAACTGCAAAGTAGAGGTCACAAATGAGGCAAACCTAGTGTTGGCTACACATATGCTTTGTTCAAACATGGTTTTACTAGCAACATCTTTCTAGATTTTTCTGGCTTCTGTTTTTCTAAGAAAATGAGATCTGGAGCAGTACCTGCTTGCATTCCTGTATGACTGGAAGAGGCTGCTTCCCAGTTGCAGAAGCCTCTCTCAACCAGAACAGGCTTCCACCACATCTTATCCCACACCTGCTGTTGCTTGGCTTTGCTGATTTACATGACTTGCTTAATCCATGTAGGCATTTGAATTTGCAGCTCCTGGTCTAGAAAATTCCAAAGTAAGGGAGAAAGGCTGGGGTTCCCAGGGTAGAAGCCTTTAGGACACCCTCAGAAATGATGTGTGCTGCCCTGGGGACGAGGATGTTTTGCCTGATACTCTTGGATGTAGGTAGTGGTCCCCAGGGGAGAGACATAGAATCACTTTGGACTGGTTAGGCCATCAGAGACACTGCTTTTAGAGGACTTAACCTCATGATCGGTGCTACCTTGCAGTGCAGAGGATGTGGGTTCAATCCTTGGTCGGGGAGCTATGATCCCACATGTTGAGGAGCAGCTAAGCTGATATGCCACAGCTAGAGAGTCTGGTGATCCTGCGTGATGCAACAAAGATCCTGTGTGGGATCTTTGTGACTGCATAGGGTCACAACTAAGACCCTATGCAGTAAAATATATAAATATTTTTAAAAAATTAAAACAGACCCAGCAATCCCACTGCTGGGCATACACACTGAGGAAACCAGAATTGAAAGAGACACGTGTACCCCAGAGTTCATCACAGCCCTGTTTACAATAGCCAGGACATGGAAGCAACCTAGATGTCCATCGGCAGTCGAATGGATAAGAAAGCTGTGGTATGTATACACAATGGAATATTACTCAGCTATTAAAAAGAATGCATTCAAATCAGTTCTAATGAGGTGGATGAAACTGGAGCCTATTATACAGAGTGAAGTAAGTCAGAAAGAAAAACACCAATACATTATATTAATGCATATATATGGAATTTAGAAAGATGGTAATGATGACCCTGTATGTGAGACAGCAAAAAAGACACAGATGTAAAGAACAGACTTTTGGACTTTGTGGGAGAAGGCAAGGTTGGGATGATCTGAGAGAATAACACTGAAACATGTATATTATCATATGTGAAATAGATCACCAGTCCAGGTTCAATGCATGAGACAGGGTGCTCAGGGTTGGTGCCTTGGGATGACCCTGAGGGGTGGGTTGGGGAGTAAGGTGGGAGGGGGGTTCAGGATGGGGAACACATGTACACCCATGGCTGATTCATGTCACTGTATGGCAAAAACCACTACAATAGTATAAAGTAATTAGCCTCCAATTTAAATAAATAAATTAAAAAAATTAAAACAAAAAAAGACTCTGCTGTGGGTGGGAGTACATGGAAAAGACAGATGACTGCTGATTAAAAGAAGCCCTGGACATTGCCCTCTTTGAATCCTTCCAATACTCCGGCTTAGGTGGACCCACCACCTGCCTCATTTATACACTAGCCCAGGAGCTTTGTCCTTGGATGAGGCTTGAGAGAAAGGACAAGATAGGTTTTGAAGAATGAAGAGGATTTGTAATGTTGGAGGAGATGGAGAGAATATTCCAGAAAGAGGGCACCACAGAGTGAAATACAGGTGGTGGGAACGAGTGTGCCATGAGAAAGGGACACTTAGGAAACCAGACTGACAACAGCAGAGGAAAAGAGTGGAAGTTGGCTAGTTGGCTCTTCAATCTGTTCTTTTTAAAAAATTTTTATTATTAATATTTACTTAGGCTGCGCTGGATCTTCACTGCTGTGCAAGGGCTTCCTCTAGTTGCAGCAAGCAGAGGCTACTCTCTGGTTGCCATGCGTGGGCTTCTTATTGCAAGTGGCTTCTCTTGCTGCAGAGGACAGACTCTTAAAGTGTAGGCTTCAGTAGTTGTGGTGCACAAGCTTAGTTGCCCTGTAGCATGTGGAATCTTCCCTGATCAGGGATATAACCTGTGTCCCCTGCATTGGCAGACAGATTCTCAACCACTGAACCACCAGGGAAGTCCTTCAGTAGATTCTTCAATGCTAGGCTGAGAATTTTTTGTTGCTCAGTCTCTTAGTTACATCCAAGTCTTTGGCAAATGAGGCTGGTAAGGGAAAAAGAATCGTCCAGGTTGACTTGCCCCATTGCCCAAAGTCCAGTCTGAGTTTCATTTTGCTAATAAGCCAAAGGGAGATGAGTAGTTTCTAGTAAGCAATTAATGATGTCTTAGATGCTATGCTGAAAAATTGAGTTACTGGGCCATTCAGGAGGTATTCTCTGGGCAGCAAAGAACCCTGATATCGAGGTCAAAGCTGTACAAGGAAAGATTGGAGTAGTCATTGCATAGCCATAAAGGGAACCAAAGCTGATAAATCAGACACATAAGACAACAGATTATTCAGTTTGAAGGCAAAAACTGAGAAGAAAAACTAATATTTATTAAATTTTCCATGGGTGTTTTCACTTAATCCTCCTAATGATTTCATGATTCTCCAAATATTAACCAGCAGTTTACCATATGCTGATTTCCTCTAATGGCTCAGATGGTAAAGAATCTGCCTGCAGTGTATAAGACCCGGGTTCAATCTCTGGGTCAGGAAGATTGCCTGGAGAAGGAAATGGCAGCCCACTCCAGTATTCCTGCCTGAAAAATCCCATGGACAGAGGAGCCTGGCAGGCTGCAGTCCATGGGGTTGAAAGAGTCAGACATGACTGACTGCCTATCACTTTCACTTTCACCATGTGCTGAACTAGGCACTGGGATACAATGGTGAATAAAACAGACAAGCTCCTTCACTATTGAGCTTACAGGCTAGTGAAGAAGGCAAAATAACAACCAGAGAAACAAAGTATCAGGTGGAGATAAGTGCAGTGAGGAGACATACAGCTCAACCCGGGGATGGAGAGTGATGAGAGATGTGTCTCTAGCATCACCAGGAAGCAGCTTCATCATCACCACTTTTCTTCCGGGGACACTGAGGCAGGCAGGCTGGGATCCAGAGCAGCCAGGCGGTAATTGGCAGAACCTGGCCTCTGATTCAGGTCGAGCCCTAGAGCATATAGTGGGGAAGTCTGCCAGCTGGGACCTGGGGAACCACTTAACGTCTGCCTTTAAGTGGAGACCAAGCATCTCCTGTCGGACTCTGCATATGAGAAGAAGTCAACCTCGATGGCGTCAAGCTTCTTTGAATTTTGCCAGTCCTCTATATCAGGGACCAGCCACCTGGTTTTTGCCATGACTTCCTGGTCGTCACTGGCCAATAGTTTTAAACACAGGGACTATGTTCCATTCTCTGAGCTGTCTGGGCCAGCATGGGTTTATGGGCAGGATGGAGAGATGGTTGAGGGGTTGTAGGCTCTAGACTCCAATGGCTTGGGTTTCAGTGCTTATTCTGTCACTCACAGGTGTATAAACTTGACAAGTTAGCCTCTGTGTGGCCAAGTGTCCTCTTCTGGAAAGCAGGCCTAATCCTCATTTCTGCCTTAGTGCCTAGATGTGGAGTCTCTGAGATAATACAGGTAATAGCACAGAAAGCCCAGAATAAATAAATGCTCACTCTGTGTATTGGTTCTCTTGGTGTCTTTTATAGAGTCTTTGTCTCCTTTGATGTGTTCACATTGCAGAGCTAGCCTCAGAAAAATGTATTTTTTTTTTTTCCACGCCGAAACCTCACATTCACACGTTTGTAAACTGTGAGCAGCCTGGTGGTGTGGCTAGGGATTGTGTTCCCCCAATGGCACATTTCTAAAGCACAGCCTCCTCAGAAGTGTATCTTCCCATTTGACATGCTTTTGCAGACTGCACAATGTGAAACTGGTCAGACTCCTAATTATAACAGTGGTCCAGAGCCAGAATCCAGTCATCTCGTTGACAAGGAACTTGGTACAGAGAACGGTAACCAGCTGTTCCCCATCTCCAGTGAGCAGAGAGTCAGAGGAAATGGGTTTAAGATGCGTGAAGGATTTGGGTTATTCATGCCAGAATTTCCTGACAGTGAAGGTTGCTGAACATTAGGACTGGATTAGAGAAAGAGGCTGGAGAATTCCCGTCTGCGGAGATTTTGCAAACATATGTTTGTTTGTGTGATTACTACACACATTGCCTTCTACCAGCACTCTCTGCCTTGTCTCTCTCTCTGTGGTGCTTGGAACCAAATGAACTTTGTCTGAAGGGTGAGGGAGGAGAAGGCTGGGCTGCAGAAAAGGGAAGGGGGCGCCTGGTTAACTGGTCTTTGGGATTCTGGGTGAGGACACAGGAGCATTAACAGCCTTGGGCTGGAAAGCCCACCTGGGCCAGGTGAGATGCAAAGGTGGTCAGGTTTAAGACTTGGATGGACATGGAGGACACAGGCTGGCCCTGAAGAAGGCAGACCCGTAGGCGAATCAGCTGATTTTCATCACAGGGTCTGTGGGAACTCACACTGTTGCCAGACTTTGATTCCCCAAAGAAGTATGAATTCTAGGGAGTTTAACAATTCTGGCATGCATGCATCCTAAGTCGCATCAGTCATGTCCGAGTCTGTGCGACCCTATGGACTAGAGCCTGCCAGGCTCCTCTATCCATGGAATTCTCCCAGCAAGAATACTGGGTTGCCATTTCCTTCTCCAGGGGATCTTCCTGACCCAGGGATCGAATTGGCATCTCTGACACTGTGCATTGGCAGGCGGGTTCTTTACCACTAACACCACCTGGGAAAAGATTCTGACAACTAACTTTTAAAAAGCCAGTTACATATGGGCCAAGCCAAAGTAAGGAGGTCAGAATTCAAAATGCAGGACTGTCTTCTGTGACCTTGGCTCTGTTGGTCTGGTCAGCAAAGAGAAGTTTAAGCCTTTCTCCAAGTTCAAATAAGCACTTGAAGCCGCAGAATTCCTCTTTTAAAATGAGAACCTCTGGGGACTTCCCTGGTAGTCCAGTGGCTTAGACTCCTCAATCCCAATGCAGGGAGCCCGGGTTCAATCCCTAGTCTGGGAACTAGACCCCACATGCCACAAATAAGAGTTTGCATGCTATAACTAGGGTTCCCACATGCTTCAATGAAGAGCGAATATCCTGAGTGCTGCAACTAAGACCTGATGCAGCCCAGTAAATAAATAAATATTTTTTTTTTTAAATTAGTTTCTGAGCCTGTAAGAGTGAATAGGAAAAATCTGCCAAAAAAATTTAAAAATTAAGATAAAATCAGAAACTCTATATTCATGGGTTAAACCATAAGAACTTGCTATTTATACATCGAGAATGATCAAATATTGTTAATTTAATTTGCTTCAATCTAAAGTAATCATTTACTACTCAAGAAAAATAATATTAAATGTAAACCATGTTTTCTCCTGCACCATCAAAAACTGCTGTATCCTCTCAATCATCCTTCTCTTCTCTTCCCATCTTCCATGTCATTATAGGCTGCCGCCTTTGTCAACTCAGTGGACATGAGTTTGACCAAACTCTGGGAGAAGGTGAAGGACAGGGAAGCCTGGCATGCTGCAGTCCATGAGGTTGCAAAGAGTCTGATACAATTTAGCTACTGAACATCTTTCTGCAAATATCATTAGTTTGAAATCATCTAGGCATAGCTGAGGATAAGAAAATTGTTGCTGGTAGACAGATGGCCATATTCTCAAAGCAGGAAGAGTTCTGTTTCAGCCAGGATCCATAATGCTCCTGGGAGAAATTAAATTGCTTACTGATGGTTTCAGTCTCTTGAACACAAGACGTGTTGGGGGAGACATGAGTGGCAGACCACCTCATAGGAACCAGAGGGGAGCTTCCACCTCGGATGCCATGTTCCCTACCCCCCTCAGCCTGACCCCTGGGAAGTAAGGGTATGGGATGCCAAGTGTTGGTCATGTTAGAGGAGAGAGACTGATATTAGAAGAACAACCTTGATACCTCTCCGGCCTCCCAGTGTGTCCTAGAACTCCAACTCTGATGGAAGGATTTCTCCAGTCAGTTCTGAGAGCTCTCTGGATAAACGGGGTGACACAATTTTTTAACCATTTAGTTTACTCTCTGTGTGCATAGTCGCTCAGTTGTGTTTGATTCTTGGCGACCCCATGGACTGTAGCCCCACAGGCTCCACTGTCCATGGGGATCCTCCAGTCAAGAATACTGGAATAGGTTGCCAGGCCCCCCTCCAGGGGAATCGTCCCAACCCAGGGATCGAACCCAGGTCTCCCACATTGTGGGCTGATTCTTTACCATCTGAGCCACCAGGGAGAATACTGGAGTGAGTAGGTAGCTTAACCCTTTTCCAGGGGATCTTCCCGACCCAGGAATCGAACCAGGGTCTCTTGCATTGCAGGCAGATTTTTTTGCCAGCTGACCCACCAGGGAAAGTTTACTCTCTACTGATTTATAATTAGCAACTTTTTTTTGCATATTTTCTTTATAACATCAAAAAGATTAATTACAGTTCACATTTAATTGGGATTAATTGGAATTAATTGATTGGAACTCATAATTAATTGGAATTCCATCCCTGCCCCAATTTCTTCACTTTTAGTAAAAAATAACAAATGAGTAGAAATCATACTTAAGGGATGGGGCGGGAGTGCTGAAAGCAGAGATTTAATAAAACTCACTGAAGCAATATTCCAAAACAACTTTCAGAATACCTACTAAATCAATTATCTGGGGGCTGTTTTGAAGGAAGAGAAATGCCCTATAAAGTGACTTGTGTATTTTCTTCATGGGGCTTAACAAAAGTATAATCTATTCCTCATTATGTTGATGGTGATTATTTTGAAAGCCATAATTCTATTTCAAAAACAGCTGTGACCACACATGGCACTATCCAGCTGCCTCTTTATCTAGTCTAATAAGTATGTAAAAACTTATTTGGATGTGTCCAAGGAGTCTAAACCTTCTTTGCTGACTGTAGCTGACTCAAAAACCTCACAATCATCTGAGGGCTGAGCCCAGGGCACAGCCCTCCTGGGTTCTTCTTTCTCTTATCAGAAGAGAAAGAATACAGTGCTTCTTTGATTTTCATAGACTGCTGCTTCAGCAGCTTTGTGCCTCAGATTTTAGACTGATGGTATTGCAAAAGTCTCACTGGAAGGACTTAGGCTGAAACTGAAGCTCCAATACTTTGGCCACCTGATGCAAAGAGCCGGCTCATTGGAAAAGACCCTGATGCTGGTAAAGATTGAAGCCAAAAGGTGAGATGGTTATACAGCATCACCAACTCATTGGACATGAGTTTGTGCAAATTCTGGGAGATAGTGGAGGACAGAGGAGCCTGGTGTGCTCCAGTTCATGAGATTGAAAATAGTTGGACACAAATTAGCGATTGAATAATAACAACAACATTGCAATGGCACTAAAAGTAACAGGATAATATACACTGATTTAAAAACATGTTCTCATGTTCACTGAGCAGGGATGCATGGAATCTTACTGCCTCAGTTCAGTTTAGTCGCTCAGTCGTATCTGACTCTTTGCAACCCCATGGACTGCAGCACGCCAGGCTTCCCTGTCCATTACCAACTCTCAGAGCTTGCTAAAACTCATGTCCTTCGAGTCGGTGATGCCATCCAACCATTTCATCCTCTGTCGTTCCCTTTTCCTCCCGTCTTCAATCTTTCCCAGCATCAGGATCTTTTCCAATGAGTCAGTTTTTCACATCAGGTAGCCAAAGTATTGGGGTTTCAGCTTCAGCATCAGTCCTTCCAATGAATAATCAGGACTGATCTCCTTTAGGACTGATTTCTCTTGGACTGGTTGGATCTCCTTGTTGTCCAAGGGACTCTCAAGAGTCTTCTCCAACACCAGTTCAACAGCATCAATTCTTTGGCGCTCAGCTTTCTTTACAGTCCAACTCTCACATCCATACATGACTACTGGAAAAACCATAGCTTTGACTAGACGGACCTTTGTTGGCAAAGTAATGTCTCTGCTTTTTAATATGCTGATTAGGTTGGTCATAGCTTTTCTTCTAAGGAGCAAGCATCTTTTAATTTCATGGCTGCAATCACCATCTGCAGTGATTTTGGAGCCCCCCAAAATAAAGTCTCTCACTGTTTCCTTTGTTTCCCCATCTATTTGCCATGAAGTGATGGGACTGGATGCTATGATCTTAGTTTTTGAATATTGAGTTTTAAGCCAGCTTTTTCACTCTCCTCTTTCACTTTCATCAAGAGGCTTTGTAGTTCCTCTTCACTTTCTGCCATAAGGGTGGTGTCATCTGCATATCTGAGGTTATTGATATTTCTCCCGGCAATCTTGATTCTAGCTTGTGCTTCATCCAGCCCGGCATTTTGCATGATATTTTCTGCAAATAAGTTAAATAAGCAGGGTGGCAATATACAGCCTTGACATACTCCTTTCCCAATTTGGAACCAGTCTGTTGTTCCATGTCCAGTTCTACCTGTTGCTTCCTGACCTGCATACAGATTTCTCAGGAGGCAGGTCAGGTGGTCTGGTGTTCCCATCTCTTTAAGAATTTTCTGCAGTCTGTTGTGAAGCTCCAGTACTTTGGCCACCTCATGCGAAGAGTTGACTCATTGGAAAAGACTCTGATGCTGGGAGGGATTGGGGGCAGAAGGAGAAGGGGACTACCGAGGATGAGATGGCTGGATGGCATCACGGACTCAATGGACGTGAGTGTGAGTGAACTCTGGGAGTTGGTGATGGACAGGGAGGCCTGGCATGCTGCAATTCATGGGGTCGCAAAGAGTCGGACACGAGTGAGCGACTGAACTGAACTGAACTGTTGTGATCCATATACTCAAAGGCTTTGGCATAGTCAATAAAGCAGAAGTAGATGTTTTTATGGAACTCTCTTGCTTTTCTCTTGGAACTTACTGCCTAGGCATGGTTGTTTAGTGCCTGATGGGGTACAGCAATTCTCTTTATTTGTTGTTTAGCTAGCTGCACCAGGTCTTAGTTGCGGTATGTGGGATCTTTGATCCCTGTGGTAGCACGCATTTATTTTTAAATTTTTTATTGGAATATACTTACTTTACCATGTTGTGTTACTTTCTGCTGTACAGAAAGGGAATTAGCTGTACATGTACATACATCCCCTCTTTTTTTTAGATTTCCTTCCCAATCAGGTCATCACAGAGCACTGAGTAGAGTTCCCTGTGCTATATAGTATGTTCTCATTAGTTACCTATTTTATACATAGTAGTGTATATAATGTCAATCCCAGTCCCAATCCATCCCACCCCCATGCCACATTTGTTCTCAATGTCTGTGTGTCTATTTCTGCTTTGCAAATAGGTCCATCTATAACATTTTCCTATTTTCCACATATATGGCTTGATATATGATATTTGATTTTCACAATGAGAGTTTTTGTTTGACTAGCTAGAAACTCAGGCAAGTTTGAGCCTGAGTTGCCTCCTCTGAAAGTGAAGTGATCAGACTAAGCAGTGAAACTTGTAAAAAACAGACCAACTGAGCCTCCCTCCAGACCTAGTAAGTCAGATTGTTAGAGTGGAGTCCAAATGTGTATATTTGCATACCTCCCCGGGTGGTCATGATGGACTTCTGCACGGTTCTAAGGCCCCTTCCATCCAGAGCCTTTGGCTCACTCTTCGTTTCTGTGTCTGTTTGTTCAACAAGTGTTTATTGTGTGCTTGCCATGTGGTGGGCAGAACATGGCCACTGTGCTGGATGTTAGGGTTTCCACAGGAAGTCAGAGGTCAAGCTTCCTGCTTTCCAGGAGCTTGAAGTCCAGCATAGACAAGGAAACAAGTCCAAGAGTAAAAAGCACTCAAGTGGGGTACAAATTAGAAAGAAGATATCAGAGTCGCACAATGCAGCTGAGGAGAAAGTCGCCAGTGAAGGCATCTCGCAGGGGAAACCCTGAGGGGCTGGCATCTCAAAGATGAGAAGGAGCCAGCCACGCAGAGACCTGCTCAATAAAGAAGGTGGGAACTGCTCATCATGCTGAAGGAACAAGTAGTGAACGAAGGCCAGGGTGGCTGGCCTATGAACCGAGGTGGACAGAGACGCAGGAAGAAAGAGCAGTGGTCAGATCTCAGGTCCTTGACCATGGTCAGACATTTGGACTTTATTCTGAGTGCAGTGAGAAGCCACTGGGGATGGAGGTTGTTCAGTCTGCTTGTTTTGAGTTGTGAATTGATTCTCTTTGATTGATATTTGAATAAAGTCATTTTGGCTGTTCTGTCATACTTGACAGGTGGATTTATGAAATTATTGCTTGATATTTGATCAATTAGGCTTTTTTTCACCTTTTTAAAATGTTGTTTTGTTTATTCACAAAGCCATGAAGCTGTGTAGATTGTACATCAGTTACTATCTGCTTTTTGAAAATAAGGATAAGGTGATTCAAGTTGCAAACACATGGCTATATAGGAAATCATAGTCCCAAGAACAGCGTGAGTATAGGGAGGCTTGGTGGGACTACAAGGAAAACACAGAAACTCTCTTCATTCAGCACTTCCAATAGAACTTTCTATGAAGATGGGAAGGTTCTGTATCTGTGCTTGTCCACATGGGTAGCCATTACTCACATGTGGCTGCTGAGCCCTTGAAATGCAACTAGTACAACTAAATAACTGGAATTTTTATCTAATTACATTTACACTTAAATAGCCACATATGGCTACCATATTGGCCAGCACAACTGCAGGGCAACTTATAAATTTACAGTCTTATCTGAGATCATTCTCCCCATCTCCCCTACCACCCCAGCTTCCAAAATGTCGGAAAGTTTGAAGCATGTGCTATACAAATTGTTGTATTTAAACCTAATCTTCACTACAAAGGAAAAATTGCTGCATTCCCACAGGGAATCCAGATGGGGTTCCACACATAGGATGGGGAGCCGTTCTGGAAATACATCTGAGCGGGAGTCTACTGGGTTGGCACCAGGCGTGGGTGACATCTGTGCGCTCACAGGAGGGCAAAGTAAACTCACGAGCTTGGCCCCAGCTTCACAGCTCACACAGAATAAAAGTAATTCCAATATTTTGAGAGGTCCTGATGAGTATGGCTGCTTCTCCTGCTCACACTGGAGTCCCATGTGACACAAGAGCAAAATCGCCCCTTCTAATAATCTGTCACCAAACTATCAGTTGAGAAGAGTCAGAGAGCCATGAAAGATTCTTTAAACTCTTACTGTTCAACTCATTAAATTCCTCCTCTCCCTAAAGGTCCATTTAAGCGGTTTCTGCTATTAGAAAAAAAACGTCTCCAGCATCTTGTGTTTTTTTTTTTCTTGAGAATTTGCTTTTCCATTGGGAAAGCCTGAGGACATGAGGAGAACAGAGAATGAGATGGTTGGAAGGCATCATCGACTCAGTGGACATGGGATTGAGCAAGCTCCGGGAGATGGTGAAGGAGAGAGAAGCCTGGCGTGCTGCAGTCCACGGGGTTACAGAGTCAGACATAACTAAGCAATTGAACGACAGCAACAGGAGAAGAACAGTAGCCCGAGAGGATCTTTAAGCTTTATGAATGTTGTAAAATATTCAGTGGGTTTTTTTTCATTGTTCTTTATTTCCTGTTTTTCTCTTTTTTTCAATTATCATGTTTTGTAAATGAGGCATACATGAAGGCAAGCACAGTGAAGATGCTTCTTAACCTAAAACTTCTTATACTTTTAGAGCAAAAAAGATCCTTAGCATTAATTATGTATGAAGCTATGAAAAGATGGGCTGGCCTTTAATGAATAATTAATATTTACCTATAAAATATGACATGCTCAGGAGAAAACCACAAATATTCACTGACTGCTTGACAAACTTAGAAGAAAAATATAATTGATCTCTAAAATGGTTCGGTTTTAGGACAAGTGCACAAATGGAGAAAAAGATTCCATAGGTCAAAGTCGTTTTTCAGGATATTTATCAAGCTAAAGAAGCGTTATGTTTTTTTGTACTTTCAATTCAATGTTAGGCTGCAGTGGGGCTCTGCTGCTGTGTTCGGGCTTCTCTCTAGCGTGTCAAGCAGGGGCTGCGCTCTGGTTGCAGTGTGTGGCCTTCTCGTGGTGGTGGCTCCTCTTGTTGCAGAGCATGGGCTCGGGGGTGAGTGGGCTTCAGTAGCTGCCGCACTTGGACTCAGTAGTTGCAACTCCTGGGCTCTAGAGCACATTCTCAGTAGTTGTGGCACCAGTCTTAGTTGCTCCGTGGCATGTAGAATCTTCCCAGATCGGGGATTGAACACGTGTCTCCTGCATTGGCTAGAAGATTCTTTACCACTGAGCCATCAGGGACACCCACAAAGCATTACATTTGATAGATTTTGTCCTTCTACCTTGACATATCGATCTTCATGTGACTTGGAAAGCTAGGTTCGTAGTTAAAATTCTCAGACCCCAGAGTTCCTCGCTGGGCTGCTGTGGCATCAGGGAGCCAGCCTGTCACTGCCTGGGGCTGTACGATGGATTCCTGTGTGCCCAGTCTTCTTCCTCACACTAGCCAGCCCTTGGGTCTGGGAGAGTGCACACCAGTGCTCGGGCTTCCTCGCTGGCTCAATAGGTAACAGAATCCACCTGTAGTGCAGGAGACGTGGGAGACTCGAGTCCCATCCCTGGGTTGGAAAGATCCCCTGGAGGAGGGCATGGCAACCCACTCCTATATTCTTGCCTGGAGAATCCCTTGGACAGAGGAGCCTGGCGGGCTGCAGTCCATGGGGTCGCAAAGAGTCGGGCCCAACTGAAATGACTGAGCATGCACGCACACCAGCGGTCTCATTTACCCTAGGAAGGACGACCCTGGGGGAGAGACCTGCAGAGGCCCTGCCTGCAAGCTCTGGCATTTGGGCAGGGAATGCTGGGCCACCAGGTGTCTGCAGAAGGATCTAGCAGCCTGAGCATCTTCCCTTGCTCAGGGAAGAAGGACACAGCTGGAGGAGGATCAGGGTGGGGCGTCCACATCACAGAGTCTAGCACACGGACCCTGGGGCCTGGCTCTAAGGGCAGCATGGAAGCTTTCATATTTTAAGAGCCAGTGACCATTTCAGTGCTGCCCTGTTGGAAGAAACTCTGTTTCCTAACATGCCCGTTAAATCTCACCATCCTAGATAATAGAGCAGTCTCTTACTGGAGGTGCCCTTCAACATCTGGTTCTACAAGTGGTCTCTTTTGCAGTGGGAATCATGAATTTTCAGTTTGGTGTTTCCAAGGCTCTTAAGGGCTTTTATTTCTATTTTTAAATTTTCTTGAGATACAAGTAACATACCATGCAATGAGCCTATCTAAATGATTTTCAGTATATTCAGAGTTGTACAACTTTCACCAGAAGCCATTTTTAGAGCATTTTCATCCTCCTAGAAAGAAACTCATCCGCATTAGTGCCCTTCCCCCTTTCCTCCCCACCTTAGCTCCAGCCGTGGGCAACCATCAATCTACTTTCTGTCTTAAAGTAGTTTTCCCCTTTCATGTGTCCATAGGCCTAGAGAGCACTGTAAAACCTTAGTACCTCCATCCAATCTTATTTTTCTCATCAGATGTGGATTTGCGCTTCTCCAACTTCAATGTGTATGTGAATCCCCTGGGGAATCGGGTTAAAATTCCCAGGGATTCCTCAGGTCTGGGGTGGACTTGACATTCTGAACTGCTATTCAATGATGCCCATGCTCTGGGTCTGGGGACCACATTTCAAAGGATAATGGATGATGCTGAAGTCATTATTTTAGCTGGAGTAACTTTCATTTCCTGGGCTTCCCTGGTAGCTCAGATGGTAAGGAGACTGCCTGCAAAGTGGGAGACCCCAAGTCGATCCCTGGAGAAAAAAATGGCAACCCACTCCAGTATTTTTGCCATGGGAAAATCCCATGGACAGAGAAGCCTGGTAGGCTAAAGTCCATGGGGTCGCAAAGAGTTGAACACGACTGAGCGACTAACACACAAAAACAGCCTCGATTTACGACAGTGTGGCAATGACTTGTGATTTCAACTGGCTTAGGATGGCAGGTTTCCATCCCAGTTTAGAAAGTGGTACGGGGGAGGGGAAGGAAGTGTGTGTGTGTGTGTGTGTGTGTGTGTGTGTGTGTGTGTGTGTGTGTGGTGTGATGCAGTGGGCAGAGCTTTGCATACATGGACCTCTGTCTACTGTTCTGAAATGAGGCCTGTGAGGACCCCAGGAGTGATACAAATTGGAACAGAATGTCTCTACACTCTTTCAAAGAATTTCTCTGTAAAACAGAGAAAAGGAGAAACTACATGGTGACTGGAAGGTGATGTGGGCTGAGAGGGATGGTTCTATAAAAGTGAGAAATTACAGCAAATAGAAAGACTGGATCCAGCAGACAAACAGATGCCAAAGATGTAAAAGAGAGAAGGGAGAAGTGTCTTTTCTTTCAACCCGTGTTCACACTGCTTTGTCAGCATCCTTGTGGAAGCAGGCAGAGACACTCCATTGTTTACTTTGGTCTGGTTCCCTTCATCATCGGGGCTGCAAACCCACGTTTCTCTGACCATCTCTGCCTCAGGGTCATCGGTTCTGGTCACATAGCGCTTTCCGGAAATAGTATTCTAGGAAAAGAAATAAGAAGCACATTTTCCACACTGTGGTACTTTCAGTGAGTTCTGTGTCCTACGGTGTAGGAGCCGTGGTCTCCGCTGGTGGGGGAGGCCTCTGAAGCGTGTGTCCCTCGGTGACAGAACTGAGCTGGAGCCCGCAGCCTGAGGGTTCGTTTGGGGTGGGTCTCAGCACAGCCTGTGGCATTTGGCCGCCTTCCACAGAGGAACTCACTTTCTCTGGGTTTCATCAACTTGTTTTTGTCCCTGTGGTTTCTTGCTAAATAACTGTATCCTCAGATCCCACACGGCAGAGCCAAGGCCAGAAACAGGAACCAAGCTTTCTTCGTCTTCCCTGATGGTCCACGGAGGTCTGGGAGCACCGATAAGGAACCCGGAGCCCAGGAGGCTCACCCCGGGCTGCGGGTGGCATTGAAAGGTTGTGTGTGAGACCTTCTAAGAGCACAGCTTGAGAAGTGGTTTCCCGGCTGTGGTGCAAGGGTGTCTGACCTCTCCTGAAACACGTCAGCCTGCAAAGAGGGGGGAATCACAGAGAAAGGATGAACTTTGTGAGCACAGAGCGGGCCGTGCAGAGCACACCTCTGATCATGACACTTCCCTGTTCAAACACACTCAGTGGTCCCCCATTCAGTTCAGTTCAGTTCAATCGCTCAGTCGTGTCTGACTCTTTACGACCCCATGAATCTCAGCACGCCAGGCCCCCCATCCATCACCAACTCCTGGAGTTCACTCAGACTCACGTCCATTGAGTCAGTGATGCCATCCAGCCATCTCATTGTTTGTTGTCCCCTTCTCCTCCTGCCCCCAATCCCTCCCAGCATCAGAGTCTTTTCCAATGAGTCAACTCTTTGCATGAGGTGGCCAAAGTACTGGAGCTTCAGCTTTAGCATCATTCCTTCCAAAGAAATCCCAGGGCTGATCTCCTTCAGAATGGACTGGTTGGATCTCCTTGAGCTACCCCATGCCTGAGGCCAGGGGCGGTGGCTGGGAGAAGCAACCCCACGTCCAAGGAGCAGTGGCTGCGCGGGCACAGGAGGGCCTAGAGGAGCTATTCCACATTCAAGGTCAGGAGGGGTGGAGGTGAGGAGATACCCCTCGTCCAAGGTCCCCCATTACCCACATGATAAACCCATCCTCCTTGTTACCGCCTTCAGGACTCTGCTCTCTGGTTCTAGTCACCCCTTCCAGCCTTGCTGCCTACGATCCCTGCTATAAACGCCTTACACTCCAGGCATGTGGACCAGGTTCTGTTCCAGGAGCACTGTGCCTTGCTGCATCCATATCTCTCCCTCAGGCCGTTCCCTTCAGCTGGAATGTCCCTGTTCCCTTTCTCTTTCTGTCGCAGTTCCAGCCTCCTGCCAGGACAGCTCCCTTTCCTCCTCTTCCATAATATCTTTGTTTTTTAAACTCATCTACTTTCCCTCCTCTGTGCTTTCTCCTATAACCAGACACTTCTGACACTATCCTTAGTATTTATGTGTGTGTGTGTGTGTGTGTGTGTGTGTGTGTGTGTGTGTGTTAGTAGCTCAGTTGTGACGGACTCTTTGTGACCCCATAGACTGTAGCCCGCCAGGCTCCTCTGTCCATGGGATTCTTCAGGCAAGAATACGGGAGTGGGTTGCTATTCCCTTCTCCACGGGATCTTCCTGACTCAGGGATTGAACTTGGGTCTCCCGGATTGTGGGCAGATTTTTTTACCCACTGAGCCACCTGGGAAACACCTTACTACTAAGCTGCTAAGTTACTTCAGTCGTGTCCGACTCTGTGCAACCCCATAGACGGCAGCCCACCAGCCTCTAAAACTGTGTAAATACAGCTACCATCTCTGGAGCTCACACTGTGTCTGGTGTGGTGTAGTGTGGTTTACATAAGTAACTTCTTTTTATCTTCTAAAGGCTCTGGAAGGGAGCTGGTATTATATCTACTGCACAGTTGAAAAATTCAAACTTCCCCAGAGTTGCCCAAGGCTGGTGATTCTAACCAACTGAACTACGAGGGAAGCCCTTATAACTGTGGCCGTTGCTGCTGCTGCTGCTGCTAAGTCACTTCAGTTGTGTACGACTCTGTGCGACCCCATAGACGGCAGCCCACCAGCCTCTGCCGTCCCTGGGATTTTCCAGGCAAGAACACTGGAGTTGGTTGCCGTTTCCTTCTCCAATGCATGAAAGTGAACAGTGAAAGTAAAGTTGCCACCTTAAACTGTATCCCTGATGCTTCTGCAAAATCTGGCAGAGACTTGAAGTCACCAGAAAACAAAACAAGCAAGCCACAGTAAGACCAAAAAATGCAGACAGGTGGTCTCAGGGAATGTTGTTGCTGTGCACAGTTATTGCACGGTTATCATTGGCAACACTGAGGAATGAGCAAGGTGAGACAGCATCCGTGGAACAATACCTCTGGGGGCTCTAACAGAAGTGGGTGGGGAACTCCAGTAAAGGGGTTCTTGGGAGATAAGATTCTTGGTCATCCAGCCTGCGGATGTGTTTGTAGTCTTGGTCTGTCCTGGGATTTGCTATGAGAATGGGTGTGTAAGAAGGGGGAGGGGGGTCACAGTAAAGGTGGAACAAAAAAAAGCTTAAATGGTTAAACCTTACCAAAATCATGATCTAAAATAATATAGGGAAATGCTTACAATACAATAAATAATACTTAAAATTTTAAGATTCAGTAGAATCTCAATTTTTATAAACACAGGCCACATGCTTGGGCACCAGAGAGGAGAAAGACCAATGGAAATATTCATAAGGGCTGAATCTGAGGGTTAGGATACTGGGTAATTTTTATTTTGTACAGTTTTTGAAATCCCTCATGTTCTAGAGTTAAATGTGTTCATCAGAAGAATAACAAGTGATCATCAGATAATCAGGAAAAAAACAAATGATATAAAAAGCCCAAATGTTAATTCAAAAAATTAAAAGTGAAAACAAAATAAAAAACAACCCTCACAGGACATAAGGAAATCAGTGTGCCCAGAAACAGGCTGGGTGGGGAGGACCATTGTTCTCACCCAGCATGGCTTTCTTCTTAATGTTCTTTTATGTATGTATGCACAATTTCAAAGCTTTTCCTAAGTTTATTTTTGTGACCAGTGGCTTTAAATTTGCTCAGAGATAGGCTTCCAGAGGGAACTGTGGTTTGAAAATGTGACGGAAGTTGATGGAACCTCCCAAGAACTTTTGGTGTAGACAAGGCCTTAGAAGCGTGCAGAGAGTGAGACCCTCTCAGCAGAATGCCCCATCCCTGCTTTACCTGTGATACCCATCACCGTGTAAGGACAGTGCCCCAGAGAGGGGCAGGCAGGGATCAAGAAAGAAAAGCTCCCTGCGGTGGCTGCTCTCATTGTAGAGCACTGGCTTTAGGGCCCGCGGGGTTCAGTAGTCGCATCTCCTGGGCTCTAGAGCAGAAACTCAGTAGTTGTGACGCACAAGCCTAGTTGCTCCACGGCATCAGGGATCGAACCTGTGTCCCCCGCACTGGTAGGCAAGTTCTTAACCACTGGGCTACCAGGGAAGCCTTGTTTTTAAATCTCCATACATAAAAGATCACCAAGGAGAAAACTTAAGATGTATCTGAATAGTTTCTTACATTTTGGTGATGCCTTTTTAAAAGGAAAAAATTTTTTAATTGAGGTATAATTGACAGATAACACATTAATTTCAGGTGTACAACAGTGATTTAATACTTGTATATATTACAAAATGATCATCTAACTAGTAAGACTAGTTAGTGTCCATCACCACACATAGATACAGAATTTTTTTCCTTGTGGTGTAAACCTTTATGATTTACTCTCAGCAGACTTTCAAATATGCAATTATGGTCTTATTGACTGTAGTCACCATGGCTGAACATTAATTCCCCATGACTTATTTATTTTATAAATGGAAGTTTATATCTTTGACCCCCTTTACCCATATTTTGGTGGTGCCTTTATAAATCTTTAGCAAATGTTTCTTGAAGGGAATTAGGAGTGGGTGAGTTCATGCTGCCAGGTTAGAGCAGAACTGAGTCAGTCCTTCCAAGTTCTGAATTCTGAGTATATGCATCCGGGTAGGGGGTAGAATTCCTGCATTAAAACTAACGAACCCAGGCTTATAAGACTCTTGAACATCCTATAGTTCGTCCAAATGTCCTTTTGATAAGTTAATATAAATGAATCAGAAACATCTGCATCAGAAATCTCCTTGAACGCACAAGGGCTTAACAATTAAATGGAAGAATGTTTGGCACAGTGTGGTTCAGGTTTTAGCAGATCCAAACTGTTTTGCAAAATAGTTGTTCTTAAGACATTCTGAGAATTTAAAAGGCAGCTGGTTCTCCCACCCGCTCTGAAAATGAGAGCAGTGATTTCTATTCTTTGTGTCAACTCTGGTTGCTCTTACTGACTGTGGAGGGACTTCTCGCAGAGGCCCTGTCTCTGGTCTCTGCCAAGTGCTGTCCTCCCCTCTCATTCTCTCTTCTCTCTCTCTCTCAATCCTCCATTTGGTTCCTCGGCAGATACTTCGTGTTTCAGGCGCAGTTCTAACAGCGATGATGAGGCTGCATTTTGTCGAGTTGTGAGATCCAGTTCTAGGTTCAGTTCGAGCATTGTTGTCACCCTGGTTCACAGAATTTAATAATCCTTGTCCCTTTCGCCCTTTCTGATGGTGCCCGATATGAGAGCTGGTCTCTGGGGAAAAGAGAAAGAAATTATCAAACATTCAGAGGAGGAGCTGAAATCTGATGGATGGTCCAGAGGAAAGCAAAGCTCAAATTGTGGAAAAGGCTACAACGAAAACGTCACTGTAAATAAAAGCCACATTCAGTTCAGTTCTCTTGAGCCTCCCTCTTGTTCTGGAACACAGACTGAGTGATCCCAGCAAATGCCAACGAAGCAGATGAAAGTGATTAGCATGCCGTTCCCTTTCAAGCTCTTTTATTTGAAGAAGTTGTCCTTCCATTTTATTGACTTTCAGTCTCGCCATCGTGAAATATTAATCACCCAAGCACAAAGATGACATCTCAGATCACCCAACTCGTAATTCTATCTGAACTGCAAGATGAAAGAGGACACCCTCATGCATTCTTGTCCCTTCTGTTTTCCCCTTCAAGGGACACTGTCAATCTTCCTTAGGCTTCCTGAGTGATCATCATTTAATTTTCTTTTTAGGTTGCAAAGTCTTGATTTCCTAAACTGAAAAAAAAAAAAAAAAAGAGAGAGTAATTAAAAGTGATGGAAGCATATTAGGAAAGAGACAGAAATTCAAATAAATTGATGTCTACTTCAACAATGGGACTCCACCCTCAGAGGCTTTTTTTTTTCTTCAAACCCCAGAGGCTTTTAAGTTTAGCACTGCTAGTTAATATTTCTCCACTAAGTTTAAGAAATTAAAAACAAAATAATTAAAGCCTGGCTTTTTCCCTTGGCTTCAGAGCCAAAGCTTGTTTTAGTTTTGCCAGAGTTCAAATAATGAAATTCTTATTTGGAACCTTTCAGGGACTTGCTGTTATTCTCAGCTGAGATGCCAAACCTTGGCTTGATCTAGCTTCTGCTCTTAATTTCATCTCCTCTCTCTGTTTTTTACCTGTCACATCCCGGTACACAGGCTTGGTTCCTCCTTTGGGGACTTTTGCTAAGTGGTCTCTCTAACCCTGGACCCCAAAGGAACCAGCTCATCTCCTGATGCAGGGCTCAGCTCAAAAGTCTCCTCCTTGGAGAGCATCCCCCAACACACACAAATCATTTGGTATCACCTGATCCTGCTTTCATTTCATCATAGTGCTCATTGCTAAATGAAATAATCTCGCTTGTTGTCAATCTTCTATCCCTAAAGTGTAAAGAATCTGCTTGTTGTGCAAGAGATGCAGGAGGCGAAGGTTCAGCCCATGGGGTCACAAAGAGCTGGACACGACTGAAGTGACTGAGCACAAAGTCTAAGCAGTGAATACATGATCTGTGTAGATGTGGCCTCTCTCTACAAAAGATTTGCCACTTTCAATTAAAACAAATAGGGGGGCATTGCTTGGTTTGTACTTGGCTGTTTTATAATAACTTGGAGTGTTTATTTACAAATGCTCCATCTCTGCAGTGTGTCCTGACATGTCCACCAAAGCTAGTCTTTCAGAGACAGGGAGCAGGACCCAAACCTGGCAAAGTGTAGGCTCTAATGAAGAGGGGTCAAGTTCCTTAGATTTGCCATTCCTCATCTCTAGGCTCTAGATTAGAAATTCTTACCATATGGCTCAGTAGTAAAGAATCCGCCTGCCAATGCTAGGAGCCACAGGAGATGAGGGTTCAATTCCTGGGTTGGGAAGATCCCCTGGAGAAGGAAATGGCAACCCACATGAGTATTCTTGCCTGGAGAATCCCAGGGACAGAGGAGTCTGGTGGGCTACAGTCCATGGGGTCGCAGAGAGTCGGGCACAACTGAGGATGCTAGGCAAGGCTAGAGTTTTAGTCCCGAATTGCCTACCTTTCAGGACACTACTCCCACCATGGAAGGCGTTTCTCCGGAGGCCCCAGTCTCCATAAATGACTGTTAGATTGGAGACTAGGCTGATGTCCCTTTCCTCCCAAAACTGCAAGCACATGAAGTGGTTCCCACCTTGGAAAATGATGCCAAGATGACAGCCCCCGGGAGCTGATGAGAAGAATCCATGTGTAGGGTGAGTGTACAGCAGATGTAACTAGCGCTGACGAAGGCTTTCCCAAGTTGGGTTAAAAAAGCAGTTTAGAATTCCAAAAAGCATTGATTTTAATGGAACACTCTCATTTAAAAATAATAATTATTATTTTTATTTATTTTTGGCTGTGCTGGTTCTTTGTTGCTGCGTGGCCTTTTCTCTAGTTGTGGGGGCCAGTTTGTCTCGTTGCTGTGTGTGACCTTCTCATTGCGGTGGCTTCTCTTGTTGTGGAGCATGGGCTGGAGGACACAGAGGCTTCAGTAGTTGTGGCACATGGACTTAATTGCTCCGCACCATATGGGATCTTCCTGGATCAGGGATTGAACTGGTGTCCCCTGAATTGGCAGGCAGATTCTTTACCACTGAGCCACCAGGGAAGTCCTCTCTCTCTCTCTCTTTTTTTTAGATTTATTTATTTTTAATTGGAAGATAATTGACTTACAATATTATTTTTTGCCATGTATCAACATGAATCAGCCATAGGTATAGGTATGTGCCTGTCCTCTTGAACTTCCCTCCCACCTTCCACCCCATCCCACCACCCCTCTAGGTGGTCACAGAGCACTAGTCTGAACGCCCCTCATCATACAGCAAATCCCACTATCTAATTTTGCATCTAGTATTGTATGTCCTTCCATGGTACTCTCTCATCTTACCCTCTCCTTCCCAACCCCTCTCTTCTTAGTTTTAATCTTTTCCTCAAAAAGTAAAAAAAGTGCTGCCTCTATCTTAGCAGAGAACATACGGACGGATACTCTGGCCTGCAGAGCCAGAGAACCTTGTCTCCAAGTCAGGATTCGGACGGTGGTACAAGAGCCCTTTTTAGGGAAATGAGATTTCTTTTTCTGTGATGGTCTGAGAGGTTAGGAATGTTTTTCACACTTCATGGCTCTTTGACTAATTTTGGATTTGTCATCCAGGAATTTATGCAAAGTCTTCTCAGATGAAGGCAGGGAGCCCGGGACAGCTTCTTTCTTTCTGCATTGTTAGTGGATTGGTTGATCCCCTGCCATTTCGATGGGATGCCTCTTCCTCGTGCCCTTCCCGTCAGTGCCTCCTGTGGTTGAGGGGCACGCTGGGGCTCAGTTCCTGCACTCAGATTGCTGTGGGATCCTCCATGGAATTCACTAACTGCTCCCTCTGGTTTGTCACGAGTATTTTTACCTGTCACTTTGATCATGCTCTCTTACTCTCTTAAACTCCAATTGAGGCTTCCTCTTAACACTGAGAATTAAACCTAAGAACCTTCCTTCTGGGTTTAAAACCCCTTCACTGGGAATGTCCTTGCCCCTTGCTACTCAAAGTCTGGTCCGTGGGTGGGCAACCTGGCAGTATCTGCATCACCTGAGAGCCCATTAGAACTCGCAACCCTGCCGCAGGTGAACTGCATCAAAGTCAGCATTTAACAAGATCCAGGTGAGTCGCGTGCGTGTTAGAATGGAGAAACGCTTTCTGGGAAATCCTCCCTGCTACCATCATCATTCCTGGCCATCAAGTAGGTCTTAGAGCAACATTTCTCCGCCTGGCTCTGACCTGACTGCTTGGCACATAGCAGAGCAGCACACTCCAATTTAATCTTCCCAGTGTCTCCATGCGGTATGTACTGTTGTTATTCCCATTTGCTGAAGGGGAGACTGAGGCCTTTGGGAGATGTTCATTCAGGTAGTGAGTGTTGGAGCAGCCTGGATTTAATCCAAGACACTCTGTCTCCAGAGTTCATATGCCTAACTATCAGCTCTGCACCTCCCCTTTCCTGGACTCTTCCCTCCAAGTCTATTAGCTCTGGATTCTCTTGCCTCTTTCTCATTGGTCTGTAAAAATTCTCTAAAGCAAAGCCACGTTGAAGGAAATGCTGCTGTTTGGTGTCTTCTAGAAAAGCTTTGTGTCCTAAAGTTATTTTTAAGGAAGATTGTGCTGTACTCTGTAGAGATTGATCTCTCAGCCAAGGAGAAGGAGCTCTTTCTACTGCTTCCAATTTAATACAGGCCACGTGGAGCCTGAGATATTACCCTCCCCGGATGTGAACTTCTTCTGGCTGTGTTGAGATAAAGAGTAGTATCTAAAACATGACCTTTGGAAGAATCCTTACATTTACAACTCTAATCAGAAAAAAAAAAAAAATGGAGATAATTCATATGACCTTCAATGACATTGGCGCAGGGTTTATCAAGTCCTTTGAAGACCTTAAGGTCAGAATGCTTATAGCCTGTATACTCAAGGCCAGAGTTTCATTACAGGAGGTTAGCTATATGAGGTCTGGCAGAGATTAAGGTCAGTGGTTTTCAAACTGATTATTGAACTGCTTTGAGGGAATATTTCAGAGAAAAACTTGGAGGCTGTGGTGTGAGATAGTGTCTGAGCTGAAACAGAGGTTCCCTGGGCCCCACCTCACTTTCAACCAATTAGTTTCAATTTTACATCATTTTGCATAATAGGTCCTGGGGTAACATTCTATTCAATGGGCCCTTCCCTACTTAGGGTTTTCCTGGCGGCTCACACGGTAAGATCCCTGGGTCAGGAAGATACCCTGGAAAGGGGAATGGCTACCTCTTACAGTATTCTTGCCTGGAGAATTCCATGGACAGAATTTTCTTTTTGTATATTAAAAGCCAATTAAACTACTCTGTCCTTTGCAGTTGAGGCTGTCGAGGTTCAAAAAGGCAAATTGACTTCCCCAAGGTCATACATTGTTTTGGCCAAAAACATTTCTTGTATTCCTCCTTTGAAAGCTCAGAAGCTGGGCCAGCTGCCAAGTCTGCTGGGCATTCACGTCTTTGCTGTCTGGGTCAGCCCTTCTTACAGTCAGTGGTGCTGACCTGGCCATTTTTCCTTTGCATTTAGGACTCCTCTGTGTGTGTTTGGAAAACCAAACACCATTCAGGTGTTTTAGGGGCAAAGCTAAGTCAAAAAGTCATATATTGGCAGCATTCTTTGTCTTCATCTTGGGGTGAAGTTGTATTGCTCTCTCATTGTCCTGACTTAGTTATCTGTTGAAGGCAGCCTTGCAGAGAACACAGAATATTGCAGTACTTGCAAAACAGAGGAGCTGTTCTCCCCTCCAAACATGAGTTTACCAAACCCCCCATTTTAGGAGAATGTGCATTTGAGGAATGTGTGACCAAAAGGGAAAGATGGCATTGAAAGACTGAGATCATGTATTTTTCCCTGCTCCTGCAAAAACATTTTTTTCTTTCATTTTCAGGAAAATAAATCAATAGGTGAAACAGACAAATGAGAATTTCAGTGACAATTTACAGTTAGTAATGATGGATATATGGGTAATTTCCACCATGTCTTCTGTTGTTTACTAGAAACTTCTTTAAGGCAGATGATTGGCATACTAAGAGATATTTTATTTCTAAAAAGAGCTCTCCACCCACCTGTATGTTCAGTGCTTGTCCTGATCTTTTGTTTAAAAAATTGGGTGCTAATCACCGCCTCCCTCCTGAGTCTGGGCTCCAGAAATGCAGCCCCACTGCCTGGGATGTAAGCCCTTTGTGTGTGGCCAGTTACGTAGAATGTAGATATTTCATTCCGGGACTTGATTTTCTGTCTCTCAGTTTTTCTCTCTTCTCTCTGCCATTCACTTTACCTACTGTTTCTTTTTCTAACCCCAGTTTCTGCTCCCTCTAATTGTTCCCAGTGGGACCAACACATACCCTGGAACTAAAATTCTTCTTTACAGAGATATATTAAAGTGAAACACACTGTGATCTCCTACAAGGGAAACAGATTCTTGTTCTGAAAAGACAAGTACTTAATTATTTATAGTATGTATAATTCCTAAGAATTTGGAGACAAATATTGGCTCTCAAGCTATTTAGTTACATATAGAGATGTTACCTAAAAACTCCTTTAGCTGCCCTATATACATGTTGGGGGCTTCCCTAATAGCTTAGTTGGTGAAGAATCCTGCAATGCAGGAGATTCTGGTTTGATTCCTCGGTCAGGAAGATCTGCTGGAGAAGTGATAGGCTACCCACTCCTGTATTCTGGCCTAGAGAATTCCATGGACTGTATAGTCCATGGGGTCACAAAGAGTCGGACACGACTGAGCGACTTTTACTTCACTTCATATACATGTTGATATTTTAAATTTCATTTTTGCTTTTTGTTCCTAAGATTTAGAGAGGATTCTGTTCTCCACCAAAAAAATAGTTCCTAAGAGATTCTAGAAAGCATGCCTAAAGATATTAATTAGTTACTTGTAACACTAAAGCAGTTTGCTGTCATCCTTGGCAAATTTTTCCATTATTTACTAAGATTAAGGTATTGAGCTTGGTCTCAGATAGGTCTCTAGGGTAGGGTATGGTTGTTGCTGATTGTTTATGATGTCATGTAACACTTAAGTGTTTATTATTTAAGTGTTAGTCACTCAGCCATTTCTGATTCTGTGACCCCATGGACTGTAGCCCTCTAGTCTCCTCTGTCTATGGAATTCCACAGGCAAGAATACTGGAGTGAATTGCCATGCCCATCTCCAGGGGATCTTCCGACCCAGGGACTGAACCCAGGTCTCTGGCATTACGGGTGAATTCTTTACTGTCTGAACCACCAGGGAAGCCCTTGGGTACTGTGAAATGACAGGAGGGAGGGGCTTGACCCTTGTCAAAGTTTGGCAAGTGTTTCCTCCTAAAGCTTCAAAGCAGGAGAGAGTCCCAAGTGTACCTGGCAGCTGGTGCGTTAAAATAACTAATCTTCACATACAAAGGGTCTCTTCACAGGATTTGGCCAAAGGTCAAGCCTGTTGGGTGTATGTTTATAAAACAGAGTCTGTAGAGATTAGTCCTCACTTTAGATAATGAGTGACAGAAGGAGGAGGGAGGAGTTTGTCACTTAAGTATTCATCACGGTCCCTTGACCTCGTTCTGCACGTCTAGCCATAGTTATCTTGGCAGAGAGGTAGAACTATACACTTCCTTATTTGATTCGTTTTGTGCTTTATTGTCTTTGCTCTTGAGGATGGATCCATTCTCTCCTTTGAATTCACTTAGAAGTAAAGTTGCTCCCCAAAGAGAGATGAACTTCAGGCTTACCTTGTATGCGCCTGACTAGTAACTTTACTCCTGACTAATAACTTTCTCGCAGATGGCGTCATGTACCGCTGGGCTTTGAGGCTGAAGATTTGAACTTAACCGTGACTGGTTTACACGAATCTAGATGTACCTCTGGAGCCAAGGACAGTGTCAACTCCCGCCTGAGACACTGGGCTCTGTAGGGGAGGCAGACATACTGGAATAAAATCGGGAAACTCAGAGAGAGGAGAAAGAAAGTGGTGCATACTTGGTAGGTAGCCAGCAGTGTCTAGCACAGTTCATATTCTGGCAATTTCCAAGGTCATGTTTTTTTTTAAAGTATAAAAGCACTCTTGGCCTTTTTCAAGGCTTCAAATAAAATATTGGTCCTTTAAAAATTAATTTCCTCAAATTATAGATTTTGATGCCCACCCACCCCCACCAGATAAGAGCTCCTTGAAGCCAGGCTTCATGCCTGGCTCATCTGAATATTCTTGGCACCCAGCCTAAGTTCTGAGGCATCATAGACAATATTTGCAAAATAAATGCATATAACTTATTCTCTGAATTCCCCCAGGATTCAAGGACCTCAGACATTATGTAAAAGCTAACCAAAAATCCAGACCTACAAGACCCTTGACAGAGTCAGTCCTGTGGTAGGGCTGCCTTTTTTCCTCCTCATTTTCAGTACTGGCTTTTTACTTTGATTTTATTTTTATGAAGTTCACAGCTACCTTCACTAACATTAAAATTCTATTTTTTAAGATTCATTTAGCGGGGTGACTTTGTTTTTTTAAGTTCATTACAATTATACCATAATTTGAGGACATATACCATATTTTAAAATAGATTGTTTGTTTACTCCTGTTTTAATATCCTTAAATTTTTTTTTTTTTTTTCCCCTCTTCTCCCTTTCTACTACCAGGATGATAGAAAATGGGAGTGCATTTTAGCAGACCCAGGTGTACTTGCTGTTTCTTAGGTTGTCACTGTAGTGGGTTGACTTTAACAAATCCCATTTAAAAGGTAAATTACAAACATTCATCAGCAAGTGATTTTTCTAAAGTCTTCATGTTAGCTATCTCTTGTTGCTGCAACAAATTAGCACAAAAGTCGTGGCTTAAAACAACAGCCGTTTATTCTGTGGCTACAGAATGTATGGAAGGCAGAAGTCCAAATGGTTCTTAATTTGGCTGAAATCAAGGCATCAGCAAAGGTGCCTTCCTTCAGGAGCCTCAAGCAGAGGTCGGTCCTTTCCCTCACTTTTTCCAGCTTCTAGAGTCTGCCTGTATTCCTTGAATCATGGCTCCTTCCTCCATCTTCAAAGTCACCAATGTAGCATCTTCAGATTTTGACTGGGCTTCTGACTTGGCTCTTCTGCCTCCTGTTTATTTTTTTAGATTTTGTGATTACCTTGAGTCCATCCACATAATCCAGGGTGACCGCTAGACCTCGAGATCATTAATTACATCTGCAAACTTCTTTTTGTCACATGAGGTAACATGTTTGCAGGTTCTAAGGATTAGGATCACCTTTGGGGCCATTCTCCTGTCTACCATAAGCATGCATGCACGCTTCAGCTGTGTCCCACTTTGGTGATCCTAAGGACTGCAGCCCGCCAGGCTCCTCTGTCCATGAGATTCTCCAAGCAAGAACACTGGAGTGGGTTGCTGTGCCCTCCTCCAGGGGATCTTCCTGACACAGGGATCAAACCCACGCCTCTTATGTCTCCTGCATCGGCAGGCGGGTTCTTTACCACTAGCGCCACCTGGGAAGCCGCCACAGTCAGAGACCCTCACAGAGTTCTGCTGCCTCGAGTTTCTAGCTTTCTGTGCACTCAGGAGAAAGGCTTTGAGTTTTTTTGTGTGTCTTCTCCTGATATTTCTGTCTTGGATGTTACTACTTTAAATTTATGAAATGGTAAAACATCCGCCTGCCAGTGTAGGAGACACGGGTTCAATCCCTGGGTCAGGAAGATGCCCTGGAGAAGGAAATGGCAACCCACTCCAGTACTCTTGCCTGGGAAATCCCATGGACAGAGGAGCCTGACGGGCTGTGTAGTTCATAAAGTCGCAGAAGAGTCAGATGTGACTTAGTGACTAAACAGCAACAATATAAAAAACACATTATCTGTGTTTGTGTGGACACATCAGGGTGGATAGATAGATGTTCAATAACACGGTATTCGGACAATAATGATAATGTATTGGGTTGATACAATGATAATGTAAAATTCGCTCCGTTTTTCCTATTACACCATATGGAAACCCGAACGAGCTTTTTGGCCAACCAGTAATTAATAATGGAAAAGGAGGCAGCAACTTGGCAATTGAAACCCGGTGAGTTGTAGATAGAGGTGGTTTTTGTTGTTGTTCTCTTGTTTGTTTTTGTTTTGGCTTCAGCTTGAAGCATGAGGGATCTTAGCTCCCTTATCAGGGCTGAAACCTACCAGAGAGGTCCCCAGACGGAGGTTTTTAAAACTCGTCTTTATGGTGGCCTGTTCAGTGAACTCACAGAGCCTTCTAACTTTTGTCTTTAGGCTTATGTACAGAAGTATGTCGTGAAGAATTATTTCTACTATTACCTGTTCCGATTTTCAGCTGCTTTGGGACAAGAAGTGTTCTACATCACTTTCCTTCCATTCACTCACTGGAATATAGATCCTTATTTGTCCAGAAGACTGACCATCATATGGGTTGTAAGTATTATTATTACTTATGGACCAGTATTGTTTCTGCAAAAGCCATCTGCTTTAGTACTCTGCATATTTGCTCTTTTTTAAAAAATCACTTAGAGCTGAATTTTTACCTGGTTTACTTTGGGAAAATGAAAGGAAATACATTGCTAAAGCTATGGGTGAGTAAGACTAGGAGAGGAGAGAGATGATGTTTGGAGAAATGACCTTTCTGAGAATCCTAGCAGTGGTGGTACATGTGTGCATGCGCACTCATGACCAACACTTGGTGACCGCATGGACTGTAGCCCAGTACCCAAGATGGGGCATAAATGCCTCCTCTCAAGAAGTCCCTTTTGGTAAAATTTGATCAAAAACTGAAAATAGGAGATGTTGACTAATACCACTTGGAATTCCTAGGAGAGGAAAGACATGATTTGGTATTAAGTGTGACTTAATTCCAAGTGGTTTTAAGTGTGACTACTCCATACCTATTAGACACAAGGACATATAAGGCAGGGCAGCTTTAATTTGAGGGAATTTCTAGTATTAGGGGGGCAGCTGGCCTATATACGGAAACCCATTGACAATTCCAGGGGGAGAGATGGAGCCCCTTCTGATGTTTTGTTTCAGACCCTATCATTGAACTTTGTTCAGGACTAAATTCTGATTTTTTTTTTTTTTTTAATTGAGGGAGGGAGATAGTAGCAAGGTGTGCTGTGAGCATCCAGGCCCTGGGATCAGATTGGCCTGGGTTCAGTTGAAGCTCAGCCAATGCACCCGTTTGTGTGCCCTTGTCCTGAGCCTGTAAAACAGTGTTAATAAAGTGCATCTCCCAGAATAATCCTGAAGACATTCACAGCATGGTCTAGCATGTGGGAGGGATCTACAGGTTGCTATAAGCATGTAATGCATAGTGATGGGTCCATGAAGGCGAAGATCAAAGATTGATCAAAGATTGTTTAGGTCAAAGATAGGTCAAAGATTGTTTAGCCAAGAGATGGTGGCTTCAGGGACAAGGCTGCCAGCACAGCTGTTTCCTTAACTCAAGATTCCACCCTGAAAACTGAGCTTCAGAAGCACTTGATCATGTGTAAAGGTACTAGGGTTCTCAGGCGGCTCTGTTCTGAGAAGCTGTGGCTGCACATCTGGGGCTTAATTTTTCTCATTTGTAGAAGTGGTGAGAGAGAGGTCTTGTTTGGAGCCATAAATGCAAGTGTCACAACAGGCAGGGGGTAGAAATAAAACAGTGAAGTGATGGGTGGAGAGCCCTGGTGGGTGGGGAGGCATCTCGGGGAACTGGGAGTGGCTGCCCCTCTCCACCACCCTTGCCCAAGAGAGGAAAAACAGGGTGGAACTGTCAGATCTCTTTTTTCTGTGAAGTCTTTAAATGAAGGCTTACAGTTTTTTTAAATATGGTTTTTATTATTTATTTTTGGCTGCACTGGGTCTTCGTTGCTTTGTGCGGACTTTCTCTAGCTGTGGTGAGTGGGAGCTACTCTTCATTTCAGTGTTTGGGCTTATCATTGCGATGGCTTCTCTTGCTGAGTGTGGGCCCTAGGCTGCTTGGGCTTCGGTTGTTGCGGCTCACAGGCTCAGTAGTTGTGGTGCATGGCCTTATTAGTTACTCCACGGCATGTAGGATCTTCCCAGATCAGGGATCAAACCAGTGTCCTCTGCATTAACCCACAGATTCGTATCCACTGGGCCACCAGGAAAGTCCTAGGCTTGCATTTTAAAAGCTTTATATGCCAACTGAACAAAAGCATCCTTGAAATGCAGAATTCCAAGGCCTGGTTTGAAGTCTTGGGCCTAAAGGACAACTAAGATCCCTCAGGCTTGTGGTCAGGATTATTTGGCCCCTAATTCTTCCTGCTTATTTGCTCCTTTTCTCTCTCATTCTACAAGTCACTGTTTCCTTTCTCTGTCTCCCAGCTGGCCCTCTTCTGAAATCTAGCTTACATCTAAAAGTATGATCCAATGAGAACGTGCAGAAGCATAAGAATCTTGGAAGAGATGAACGTTAGCGCAGTTGTTCCCCTCCCTTCTGAAGTGTCTTCCATTCCTGCAGAGCCGGTGATGTCCACTAGAGCGGCTGGGGGAGGAGAGGGAGCTGGGAGCACTCCTGTTCTTAGGATGCGAATGTGCACCCAAGATCCAGGGTACTTGCATTCCTTTTCTTGTCACTTATTTTCCGAGATTTAAGATGTGTCTGACTCTACAACCCCATGGACTGTAGCCCGCCAGGCTCCTCTGTCAATGGGATTTCCCAGGCAAGAATACTGGAGTGGGTTGCCATTTCCTTTTCCAGGCGATCTTCCCGACCCATGTCTCTTGCATTGGCAGGTGGATTCTTTACCATTGAGCCACGAGGGAAGCCCCTTTTTCTGAGAATTTTCTTTTTCAATCCAACTTTTATGGTCATTGAGTGTGGTAAATGATGCAAAATATTTTTAATAACCCAGCAGTATCTTATACTGTGTACAGTCAGTTTGAGGTCAGTTATCTTCCTCACTGAGGGTAGAAAACTTTTCTTGAGGGATCAGGAACATCTTTAGACCCTGTAAGGAGGCAGTGGTTATGGGACTCTGATTGTCATCGTGGGTGGTGGTTTTTCATTTTGGAGTCCTGATTTCAGAGCACTCAAAGGATTTCCCACTTAAGGTAGAATTACGAGTCTTTTGTCAGAGAGTGGGCAAGTAAAGTCTTCACCTGAGAAAGGAAAGAGCCGCCTTTGAATGTGCTATTTGTTGTGAGCTTTGGCAGCCTATTATTTGCTTTTAGAGATGAGTGAATGGTCAGAGCCACAAGGCACCCATGTAGAGGGTTATGTAATTTGTATCAGTGAGGCATTCTTGGCAGTTAATGGTGGAGAGACAGTGGTGGATCCAAGGAGGGTTGCAGGGAGGGAAGGAAGGAAGGGCAAAGGGAGGTAGAGCTTTGGAGGGGACAGATACTGAGAGGTGGGAAGGTGGTTGCTCTGTCCTCAGTTGTGGAGATAATAATGGGAGAGGCTTGGTTTGGCTCCACTGTTGTAACTGGATGGAGGGAAGGAAAATTCTTGATGGTGTCACAGGGAGGTAGGAAGGGAGGTGGGATGGACATGCATGCTAAGCGCTTAGTCCCTTCAATCATGTCTGAGTCCATGTGACCCCATGGATGGTAGCCCACCAGGCTCCTCTGTCCATGGGATTCTCCAAGCAGGAATACTGGAGTGGATTGCTATTCCCTTCTCCAGGGGACCTTCCCAACCCCAGGATCCAACCCATGTCTCTTAAATCTCCTGCACTGGCAGGTGGATTCTTTACTACTAGGGCCACCTGGGATGGAAAAGGGTGAGATTCTTTGGGGCAATCAGTTTCCTCCTGTGGCAGCCTGTCTTCTGTAAGGGATATGACTAAATTAGTGGCTGTCTCTTTAAGGGGTGAGGATGAAAAAATGTTTATTATATAAGGGACAGAATTTGAAGTCCCCTAACTTTAAACATCTTATCTCACTCAAAATCCTTTGAAAGATAGCTATGTTCAAGAGTGCCAGATCTCTTGATGAACTGCATATTAATTTGACAGTTGTCATTGGATAAAGTCTCAGCAGGTTTTATTGCTTTTAAAAATAATTTGTTATATTAGGAGTGACTCATATTGTCTGAAGCAACTTAACAGAATTTATGGTTACATGAACAGCTTTCTTTTCACAGTTGTAATTGTTCCTCCTGTCTATTCCACCTCTGTTAATCGCATTTGTTGGCATCCCCATGTTCATTATCTTTTTTGATCTTCATAACAATGAGTTGGTATCAGTTTTATCATTTTATGGATTGGGATTGTAATACTTCAAATAATAAGCCATGTTATATATTGAGGACACTCAGTGTAATAGTGCTTTACATATACTACCTAGTTTAATCCTGCCAGTACCTGAGACATGACTATTGGCAATCAGGAAACTAACATGTAGAAAGAATCACTTTGGATTAAGTGGATTTGATCCAGAGCCCTAAGGCCTCTTGTGCAAGAGAGGGCCACCATTGTTTCTTAGAAAAATACTACTGAACTACACTAAGAGCCTTCACTGGTTTTTTTTTGTTGTTTTTTTGTTTTTTCTTTTAAGAGATGTTGAAGTTGAGGCTTTAAGCATTCAGACAACTTGCCCTAGGTTCTGTTCCATTGCATATTTGCTATGATTGCATTTCAGTTTTGCCCATATGGGATTTATTAACTTTATCTACTCCTTAAGTGTCTTTCATAGACCTTTCTTGACAAGTCAAAAGTATTTTATCCCAGGAAACTTAGATAAGCTTTTTTTAAAAAGTTAACTGAGAAACATCAATGAGGTATTTTCTTCCTCTGTCACTTATCAAGGTTTTTTTACCTGTCGTTCGATTCAATAGAATCTTTGACCTTGGAACAGAAAAGGCCATGAATGGGTTATTCATTAGACCCTCATAAGAGATGTTATCCATAGAACTTTAGGAGTCACTGCTCAACTGAGTGATTATCTGATTTCCTGCCTTCCATTTTGGCGTGGTGACAGCCCCACCGAAAAAGAAAATAGAATATTGCTTGTGCCTTAAAAAGGTTAGCTCCAATTTCATTGAAACTGCATGGTGTTCAGCTCTGTAACATGAGGTAGCATAATGGTACCTCCATTAATTTTCATATATTTTTAATATCACTAAAAATTTTTTTTCAGATGCTACTTGTGTTAACTCTTGTGAATTTTCAGTCTGTCTTTTGAGTATATTTTAAAGGGTCTTTTCTAATCTCTCTTTATCGGTTAGCATCAAGTGAGATTGAACTATTGATTTTCCAAGTCTCAGAGGCCGTGTGTCTTTAAATAAGATTTTTAGAAATTCAAGATTTTGAGAAGTGGTATGTAAGTTGATGGTATCATGAGTAGAAGAAAATCCCTTAAAATTGAATTTCAATGCTTTTATGCAGGGTGTTCACATTAGTTTAGGTAGGAACCTCACCACTCTGTTGCCTTACCTTTTGTGACCTCCATGGCCTGTATGTGTGTGCATGCACGCTAGGCAAGAACACTGGAGTGGGTTGCTATTTCCTTCTCCAGAGGATCTTCCTGACCCAGGGGCTGAACCCGCATCTCTTGGATTGGCAGGTTCTTTACCAACTGAGCCCCCAGGGAAGTCCTTGACCCCTATAAAACATTTGAATTTGGGACTCTCATCTTCAGGCACCAAATCTTTCTGACCTGGAGTTTCCCTGGCCATGAAATAGTTTACTCGGGGGCAACCAGCCTTTAGAAAACCTGATTCTCACTGCCCAAACTCCGGAAAGTTTTTAATTTGTCTTGGGAATTTTCTTTTCCCTTTGTTTTCCCATTTGTAAACACTTCTTTTACATAATGACATCGAAGGATACAGTCCTCAGCATTCTGACCCATATGTGGTTATTTTTAAGTAATTGTCACCCTATCCAAACTGTTCTTAAGAATTTTTCTGATTGTTGAAGGTCTGGTTGAAGGCCCTGGTTGCTTCTGAGTTTCCAGGCAGGGGTAATCTCGCTTCTAATAATTCATGTTTTTTTGTTGTTTTTTTTTTTAATTCCCTCAATCCTTTTTTTTTTTTTTTTTTTTAAGTTTTGGCCATACTACACAGCATGCAGTATCTTAGCTCCTGACCAGGGATCAGACCCACACCCCCTGCAGTGGAGGTGAGAAGTCTTAACTACTGGATGGCCAGGGAAGCCCCCCTCAATCCTTCTGAATTTATGGCTTTTGATGAACTCTTTGAGTGTTCAAGGAGTGTTGATGTTGGGGGAGGGTGCTGCTCCCACCTCTATCAGCAGCTCTGAGGTTTGGTCAGAGGTTCCTGGCTTCCCAGGTACGGGGGGCGCTCCACAGAAAGAGAGAGGCAGTGGAACTTCCCTCAGCAAAGCCGAGGGGTCCTGAGGAGAGGTGAGCCTGCTGTCCGCCAACCCAGCCCCTGGGCAAGCCAGAGACAACCAGAGCCGACAGAAGTTCTGCCTAAGCAGTTCTGCTTTATTGCCACAAACTCTTGGTTTATATAGGCAAGCAAAGGGGTTTTGCGAGGGTTGGACCAATCACGTTAAAGGTCAAATTGTAATATGCCATAGTTGCACCAATCATGTTAAAGGTCAAATCTTAATATACCATAGTTGCACCAGTCACGTTAAAGGTCAAGTCATCATGCGCTTCATTGTAACAAGAGTCTATGGTGATCACGTGCTGTCCACGTGCACGGAAATCAAGAGAGCCAATCAAAGGTTTTAACAAACTTAGGCCATGCCCTCATCTCGTCCGCCAGGCACCATCTTAGCTCTAAACTGCAAAGCTAGCCCTTCTTTTTTCAAGGTTTCCCATTTAGGGCCCCACACCCAGGTGGCACTAGTGTTAAAGACTCCACCTGCCATTGCAGGAGACAGGGTTTGATCCCAGTGTTGGGAAGATCCCTGGAGGAGGGCATGGCAACCCACTCCAGTATTCTTGCCTGGAGAATCCCATGGACAGAGGAGCCTGACAGGCTACAGTCCATAGGATCACAAGGAGTTGGACATGACTGAAGCAACCTAGTATACATGCACACTCAGAGGTTCCCAGGCTTCCCAGGTGGTGCAATGGTAAAGAATCTGCCTGCCAATATAGGAGATGCAAGAGTCACAGGTTCAATTCCTGGGTCAAGAAAAGCCCCTGGAGGAGGAAATGACAACCAGTATTCTTGCCTGGGAAATTCCATGGACAGAGGAGCATGGCAGGCTACAGTTCATGGGGTTGCAAAGAGTCAGACATGACTGTGTACACACATACACACAGAGGTTCCTGATCCTGAAATATTAATACCATGAAAGGAACACGAGGGTGGTATTTATAGGGTGTTGGTTTTGGTTTCCACTCAAAACTGGCTCAAAGGGGAGATGTTGTCAGGTTACAAGGAGTTCCGTAGGAGCCAAAACTACACGGGGGCTGATGTCAGTGAACAGCTTGGTTTCTGTTACAGTTAAGCAGTGACTCTACGGATCTGCCTCTTTACCTCCTGATGCCAGCTGGTAACTTCCTGTCTTTTGGTTCAGAGTTCTAAGACAGTATAACCCAGCTCACTGTGTAGCACAACTGCACCCATCTCTGGCTAATGCATATATTGATTGTATTTGGTCCAAGCAGCTGTGTTGGGGGTGAGGATAGACAATTAATTGGGGCACAGAGCCACGGACCAGGTTAAAATATCGGGAGACTTGGACTATAATCCTAGCAGTGAGACTTTGCTCAGGGCACTCACTTCTTGATTCTGGCCTGCAGCATCCCTAGCTTCAAAATGAAAGGACTCAGCTAGAGGACCTTGGGAGGTACATAACATGGTCATGACTCTTCTTTATTTGTTCACTATGTGACACTTAAGAGAGCCATCCATGGCATGGAGTAAGAAAGCAAAGACTAAATGCTGGACAGAATTACAAGAAAAAAAACCCTGTCATCTCTTTTGCAGACTGAATGCTAATATGGTTTTACATGCTGCTTTCTTCTGCTCAATGATGATACATTAGAAATGCATATCAAATCCACCTCTAAATATTTGTTAGATAGTTTGCTGTTTTGTGTTCAACACAATCAAAGAAATGCTTTAAAAGGAAATGCTGAGTTGCTCAGTAACTAGAAATTCCTTTTTTTTGGGGGGGGGGTACTCTCAAAATCCTGTCAATAAGGAGGTCATAACAGCAGAAGGTTTCCTTTTGGCAGCTCCTTCCTTTCCTCCTCTTCCAAGTCAAATTAACTTATGCTGAAGAGCTTGAGTTTAAAATGATGGGTTTCACATCTCTCACATTGTGATTATTGAAAGCTAAAGTGAAGTGAAAGGCGCTGAGTTGTGTCCAACTCTTTTGAGACTGCAGGGACTGTACAGTCCATGGAATTCTCCAGGCCATAATACTGGAGTGGGTAGCCTTTCCCTTCTCCAGAGGATGTTCCCAACCCAGGGATCAAACCCACATCTGCTGCATTGCACGAGGATTCTTTACCAGCTGAGCCACAAGGGAAGCCCTTATTGAAAGCTAGCTGGCTGATATCTATATTACAAAGCAGATCTAACATTTTATGTTTAAATTGTGCCTATAACCTAGTGTCTAACTGCAGTAGAGTCTTGGGTATTATAAAGGGTTCCATAAATTGGTTAAGAGGCAGTTGTGTGATAACATGTCAAAATGCAGTGGTGTCTCTTTGGATGTGGGCAGACTGCCATCTGGCTGTGTCACAGGGGAGTCCAAGACATGGTAAGAGAGGAGGGCAAAACAGCCTCTCCCAGCCCTGATTCACAGCCCCCAGACAATTTTAGTGCCAAAAGATGACTTTTAATGTGATTATCTTCTAATCCTCTGTTTAAACCACTACCACCTTTCACTTCAAAAGGTTGTCTTGCCTGTTAAGTTGGTTCTTGCTTGAGATTAATGAGTCTTGAAAAGTATTCAACAAAGGCCGGATTGTAACTTGCAGTGAATGAAATGGAATTAGGAGTGAGAGGTTCTGACCAGTCCCTCTGAAGTAGAATCTTGTAATTTAGCCGTGGTTAAATATTAAGTAAATGTCTCTAGAGGGTTTGTTATGCAAACTGTATTGGTTCGCTTTTCACAATGAGGAAATGTTTTGGTTTTAGTGTAGGTTAAAAAAAAAAAACAACTTGAAAACCTGGACTCAACAGATTCGGATCTAATTATCACCGTCATTACCTGAAAAATGATCTGCCCCCCTCCCCTTTTGATGATGACTGGAGAATGTGACCACATTCTTCTCGAGCTCATCTGCCACCCCACCCCTGAAACAGGAGGGAAGAGGGGAGGGCACAACCTTTAAAAGAATGACATAGCCATTTCGTTGTGGATTTAGTAGCTTTTCATGACTCTCTTGCTTCCCTATGGAGTGTAGCCCTCCAGGCTCCTCTGGTGATGAGATTTCTCAGGCAAGAGTACTGGTTGTTGTTGTTCACTTGCTAGGTTGTGTTTGACTCTCTGTGACCTCATGGACTGCAGCATGCCTGGCTTCCCTGTCCTTTACCATCTCCCGGAGTTTGCTCAAACTCACGGCCATTGTGTCGATGATGCCATCCAACCATCTCATCCTCTGTCATCCCCTTTTTCTCCTGCCTTCAATCTTTCCTAGCATCAGAGTCTTTTCCAATGAGTTGGCTCTTCACATCAGGTGGCCAAAGTATTGGAGATTCAGCATCAGTCTTTCCAGTGAATTATTCAGGGTTGATTTTCTTTAGGTTTGACTGGTTTGATCTCCCTGTAGTCCAAGGGACTCACAAAAGAGTCTTCTCCAACACTGCAGTTCAAAAGCATCAATTCTTCAGCAGGACACTGGAGTGGGCTGCCATTTTCTTCTGTAGGGGATCTTCCAACAAAGGGATAGAATTTGTGTCTCCTACGTGGCAGGCAGATTTTTTACCACTGAGCCACCTGGGAAGCCCTGACATGGCCATGCTGCTGCTGCTGCTGCTAAGTCACTTCAGTCGTGTCCGACTCTGTGCGACCCCATAGACGGCAGCCCACCAGGCTCCACCGTCCCTGGGATTCTCCAGGCAAGAACACTGGAGTGGGTTGCCATTTCCTTCTCCAGTGCAGGAAAGTGAAAAGTAAAAGTGAAGTTGCTCAGTCGTGTCCGACTCTTAGCGACCCCGTGGACTGCAGCCCACCAGGCTCCTCCATCCATGGGATTTTCCAGGCAAGAGTACTGGAGTGGGGTGCCATTGCCTTCTCCGACATGGCCATAGGACATGAAAAAAAACTGGTTAGAGCCAACTAGGTACAAGATGGCAGGAACTTAGACCTCTAGTGGACCTTGAGCCTCATTATACTATCATTGTAATATGTTAGTGTGGCATGCTGCTGTCCATGGGGTCACAAAGAGTCGGACATGACTAAGCGACCGAACAGTGAAATATATTAGCATCTAAACAACACATCCAAGACATTTCTGAGGCTAACCATACATAGAAGACCAGAAAATGGGCGGTGGTCTGGAAATCCCAGGCCCTTCCCTGAAATGGTTGGAATATTTCAACTATTAGCTCCCACTCATTATTCTATGAAATTATCTAGCCCATAAAAACTAACTGCCCCATATTTCAGGGCCTCTCTTCTTCTAAGTTGGCCCACACTCTGTGGCGTGTGCTCTCTCTAAATAAATCCACTTCTTTCCTTTCTCTCTCACTGATGCCTTTCTGTGACCAGACATCAAAAACCTAAGTGTTATTAAGTCCTGAGACCAGGTGTATGATCTCAGTTAAAGGACTGTGGGTTCAAGTCCTATCTGAATTTCAGTTTTCACCTCCACTGCTGTCTCTCTTTTCAACCTAAGACTTGAAATGCTGATTTTTGGATAGGGTTTGATTGAGCAGAATTGTAATCCTCCCACAAAGACACCAGCACCCCCTACTCTTCACCCCTAAGCATCGCTTCTAAATGCTTCACTTTATCTCCTGGATGTGTGATTACTTTCCAGCTTAGCTAGGTATGAAACTGTCTGAAACACCAGGAGCCTGGAGGGCAGAATATCTTTAAGGATGAACTTAGTTTAGATCTGCTAAGACAACGCAGAAAAAATTAAACATTTCAATTTCAGAGTTTGGATATGCAGTTAGTTCTTCTCCCCTCCTTTTGGTTTTATCATAGCTTTAAGTGTCTTACCAAGAAAAACAGCCTTTGCCATGTTATATCCAGACCTTGAGCCATGGAGCCTCCAGTAGGACAGGGTCTCAGGAGGTCACCTTCTGAATTCAGCTGGCTTCTGGGACCAGGCCCAAAGCTGCCCTTCCCTATTTTCTGCAGGGGATCCATCCCTAAGGGCCTTTCTTTACAAAGCACCCTTTTGGCTGGACCTGTCCCAGAGCCTCTCCCATTTATTTGTAAAACAAAACAAAAGAAAAATGAGCTAATCAATAGGCCACAGGGGCCTTTCTTTCAGAGGAAATTTTGAAGTAAAATCTTAACAATGCTCTTTTTTTTTTTTTTAATCAATCAATCCTATTTGCAAAGCTGCCTTCTTAAATGGGTAGGATTCTCACAGCCACTGCTCAAGAGCCTCCTCTATTCGCCAGTTACTTTACCCAGTTCACAGGTGAGAAAACCGAAGGGAACACATCCAGTAAGTGGAATACATGTCTATCTCCCCACCCCATCCATTCCTTTCCACTGCAGCATTTTGCCTCAAATGGCTAAATTCTACTTCCCCCTCCCAGCTCCATCCAGTTATTCAGAGGATGCTTGGCCTATTTGGTTGGAAGGCTCCATATATCTTCCTGTTAGCAAGTGCCTTCCACGTGCAGCAGATACACGTCCCAGGTTCCTCAGACATTGGCCTCCCAATTCTCTGTGTGGTGATCCCTTGAGTGCCCCCCTTTCTTTTCAGACTGTGTGTCCCAGACTCTGTACTCTCCATAAGAGGCCGGGGCGTTCCAGGGGCCTGGTAGGGGAGAAGGGCTTTGGGACCTTGGTTGGGGGCAGGGAATAGAGAAGGTCTGAGGAGGCAGCCTGCTGTCCCCTCAGGCTTGTGGTGCCCCGACAAACACTCTATTTCCTGATTGTATTTGGCACTACAGCCAAGTGGAAAAGGAGGACTGAGGCTAAGATTGGCCTTTGTCCCACAAGGAGATGGGGATTTGACTTCTCTTTGCCTCAGGAGCCTCCGGTGGAGGAGGGAGGAGCCCTGCACCCCTCAGCAACCCTCCCACTGGATGAGAAGTGTCTTCTAGGCTGAGACGGGAAAGAAAAGGTTTTTTTCTAATCAGCCGAGTGCTCTTCCAGTTTACAGCCGGAGAGGCCATACTGTATTTTGGCCTCCGGAATGTTCTGGAAGCTTAGGGTGTACTAGACCAACCCAGTCTTGTTAAACATAATGGCAGTTGGCTCTTGTCTTCCCTTTCCTTTCTCCAGTGTGGCCCTGGGGCTTCCGCGGATGTACCCTTCATAGCCACTTCTCCTCAGTGCAGCCAACAGCCTTGACCTCTGTTCCTTTCCTCCCAGGCCCAGCTGCCACCAGATGCCAGTCAGGCTCTGTTGTGCCAGTGGCCTCAGTGGGCTCGTTGGCCAGGAGGCATTGTGTCTGCTTGAGGGGGAGTTGGGTCTCAGCTAATTGAGGGTTAATCTGGGAAACTGAGGCTTCCTGGGAAGACTCTGACCCAGGGTGCCCTCTCTGGCCTCTTGCATCCTACAGTGGGTCCTGGCCGCCACCCAAGGCCCAGCCCCAGTGCTCTCCCTGTTGGATTGAGTCCAATTCCTGTGTCCTTATTGTGTCCTCTATGAGGCGGAGTGAATGTGTCATTTTCAAAGTGCCACAACCTAACTGTTTATGAATAAATAGCAGTGTGGAATTCATGAACGTAAATTGCACACGGCTGTGTGCAGAGCCTCTGTGCCTGCCTTCGAGACGATGACAGCTCTCTGTGAGCTGAAGTCAGCTAACTGTGTCCTGTCTGGGTGCTGAACACAGGGCCGTGGACCCTATAGATGTTGGGGAGTGAGGTATTGTAGGTGGCTCAGTGGTAAAGAATCTGCTTGCCAATCTCACTGGAGATTCGGGTTAAATCCCTGGGTTGGGAAGATCTCCTGGACTAGGAAATGGCAGCCATGGACGGAGGAGCCTGGTGATCTGCAGTCCCTGGGGTCTCAAAGAGTCGGACACGACTGAGCGACTTCACCTTCACTTTTCACTTTCATGCTTTGGAGAAGGAAATGGCAACCTACTCCAGTGTTCTTGCCTGGAGAATCCCAGAGACAGCGGAGCCTGGTGGGCTGCCATCTATGGGGTCGCACAGAGTCAAACATGACTGACACGACTTAGCAGCAGCAGCAGCTCTTTGCACCAGGTAGCAAAGTATTGGAGCCTTAGCATCAGTCCTTGCAGTGAATATTCAGGATTGATTTCTTCTAGGATTGACTGGTCTGATCTCCTTGTTATCCAAGGGACACTCAAGAGTCTTCTCCAGTCCCACAGTTGGAAAGCATCAGTCCTTTGGTGCTCAGTCTCTCTTCTGGTCCAAAAGTGGGAGCACAACATGGAAGGCCTGACAAGCTGACATAGCCAGTAGGGAGCAGACTGAGGATCTGAACTCTTGAATATCTTATTCCAGAATCCTGGCTATAAACCACTGTTCTCACTAACCTTTTCCCTTAATAGTGTTAAATGCAGTCAGGCTTTTCTGTTTATTAAACATGCACAATTAATTTGATTTTTTTCATTTTACAAGTATGAACCATACTCATAAAAAATTGAGCAAAGAAGAAAAAGTTCCCTAGATCCTCATTTATTGATTTAAGGGTGAGTCCCCCTTTCCTTCTATTTTGTCTGCTGCTTGTCTGTCTTTATACACTCTTTGATCACAGGATACAGTTAATCTGCTACTTTGTGGTAAATGGTTTGATTTTACACTAACCATGTCTTGGGGTTCATGGTGCATACCTAAAAAAAAAAAAAAAAAAAAAGGAATGAGATGGGATGACTCACTAAGCTTTTAACCTAAAAGAAATCATTCAATCTTAATTCCTTTAAGAATTAGAAAACTTGGATTCTAATCCAAGTGAGAATTGCTCCACCTCTATTTTACTTAGCATACACTTTAGTAAAATAGAGGGAGGTATTTTGGTTGGAGTCAAGGCCAAGCTAGAATGGGCTCATAACTACTGACTGTTCCAGATGGGCATGTAATTAGTCCAGAGTTTGTTAATAATTAGCCTAGTAATGTTTATTTCTGGGTTCAGTTCGACCACCTCTGAAATGTGGAGTTGAGCAAAATGATCACAGGGTCCTTCTCATTTTGAAAGTGTCACAGTTATAAAAATAATAATGGTGATACATGTTTTAGTTATGATATTCTGTCTTTTTAAATCATATGTTCTGGCTTCAACAATGCATCTGGCCCAATACAGCTTCCCCCAGGTGACTGCCACACGTGCCTTGACAGTTTGCTCCTGGTGAAGGTGAAGTCGCTCAGTCGTGTCCGACTCTTTGCGACCCCGTGGACTGTAGCTACCAGGCTCCTCCATCCATGGGATTCTCCAGGCAAGAATACTGGAGTGGGTTACCATTTCCTTCTCCAGGGGATCTTCCCGACCCAGGGATCGAACCCAGGTCTCCCGCATTGGAGGCAGATGCTTTAATCTCTGAGCCACCAGGGATCCTAGGGTCCCTCTAAGGAACAATAGTTAGCGATTCTCTGAAAAAAGTTCTGAGACCCTTTGTTGGATCCACTGGATCTGAGTCACCAGGAATCACTTGGCCCTGGAAGTGAAAACCAAGTGATAGTCAGGTTTGCTGAAGGTTTAGTGATCTTAGGCCAGGCACAAACAATGGCAAACATCAAGCACACAGTCTTGCTCTGAGCTTGTGTCTGTGTGTGTGTGAGAACACATAACAATCCATTGTTTGCATTGCATATGCTCTGATTTAACTAGAAAAAGATGTTATGTTTTTGTTCCTCTGAAAATTAAATTTCTTCTGGCATTCACGGGCACTGAAATCAGAAGGGAAAAAAAGTTTTGTTCAATTTGAAAGTGTTTTTGAAATACGTTAGCATTTCGACTCTAGGGAATGGGAAACGACATTCTGAGGGTTTTTCCAAACACATGAACTTGGAAATTAGCAACTGAGAAGCAGTAAACTGACTTCCTTTTAACCTGACACTGATCAACAAAGGCCAAATGAGCAAAATAAAATAACTGATTTCTTTATTAGGCCATAACAGAAGGTTCAGTCAAAGGAGAAAATAAAACTCTGGATTGAATACTAAGGCTAGGATGCATGGCACACCTGTGTGCAGGCTGCCCTGCCCCCATGGGAGCCCCTCCCAGCCCAGCCACACCCCCAACCAGAACTTCTTAAACCTGGGCTATTTGAGATAAAGGTTGAGCAATTTTCTGCATTTGTCTACATAATTGGGGAAAATATTTAGAAAGAATGGATACAGGGGGGCTGGAATGAACGGCTCCACTTTTCTTTAGCCAACGAAGACCACAACAGGGTCGTTTCTTGAGAATTCATTAAAAAAAAAAAGGAATGGGGCTCATTCACTGGGGTAAGCATTCCACACAAGCTGAGTGTTCTTTGAGGCTTTTGCCCTTTGGGGACCGGATTCAGAAATTTAAACCTGAATTTGTACTGTAGGAAAGCTTTTCAAGTGTATAAGTCTGGGTTTTATGCTTAAAAAAAAAAAAGTCTGCTAATCTACAAAGAATGCTAGACTTTTTTCCCCTACAGGGCAATCAAAAGGGTGTGTCTTTAACACAAAAAGGATTAAAATCACTATTACTCTGTCAAGAGCCTGAGTTTCAGAAAACCAGGTGCCTGTCTTTATTTAAAACATCTCAGCTGCCTAAAATGATGTTTTAAGCTGTGTTAAGCTGTTATCTAGCTCTCTTATGGATGCTAATTTTGTGTAACTTTATATGTATTCATGAAGTATATGTTTTAAGGAAAATTCATAAAATAGGCATAAAGCCACCTAGAGCCTTTTCGGTGTGTTACCATTAAGATAAAGATATAAAAAGCTATGTATAGGATCAGCCCTGGTTTAGAAATTATGTTTGCTAAGTAGAACAGTTTTTCTGAAGGAAATTCTCCTAGAAAACCCAAGGTGAAGGGACTCCCAAATCAAACCTGTGCAGGCATGCTTAGTCAGTTCAGTTGTGTTCAACTCTTTGCAACCCCATGGACTGCAGGTCAACAGGCTGCTCTGCTCTGTCCATGGGATTCTCCAGGCAAGAGTACTGGAGTGGGGTGCCGTTTCCTTCTCCAGGGGTTCTTCCCAACCCAGGGATCAAACCCATGTCTCTTTACATCTCCTGCATTAGCAGGCCAGAGAAGGCAATGGCACTCCACTCCAGTACTCTTGCCTGGAGAATCCCATGGACGGAGGAGCCTGGTAGGCTGCAGTCCATGGGGTCGCTAGGAGTTGAACACAACTGAGCGACTTCACTTTCACTTCTCACTTTCATGCATTGGAGAAGGAAATGGCAACCCATTCCAGTTTTCTTGCCTGGAGAATCCGAGGGAAGGGGGAGCCTGGTGGGCTGCCATCTATGGGGTCGCACAGAGTCGGACACGACTGAAGCGACAGCAGCAGCATTAACAGGCAGATTCTTTAGCACCACCTGGAAACCCCAAAATCAAACCCAGACAAGGTTGAATACTCTTTTGTGGTCACCTGGACAGCTTTCATCCTTTGCAGGCTGGAATTCTGATACCTGTATTTAAACACTGAACGCTGATCCAAGCAAGAAGACAAGCATAGTAATCTCTTGAAGGTGTCTCTTATATCATCTTATGAATCCTATATTTTTACAGATTTAAACTCAAATTTTGTAGTTTTCTCTTTGATGGTCTTGTAACCATGAGCCTACTTCATTAATTCCCACCAGTAATGTAATATCTCATCCCTAAACTGTGTAGGTGATGCTGAAAGCTCTGACTCTGCAGTGGTGTTGAATGGACTCTTGGGGACAGCTTTTTGGGTGAAGTAGGAAAGAACTGTCTTACCAGGTAGAGCTCCTGCCCCCCAAAACTGTATCCTAACCCAAGGAGGATTTGGTGAGGCATCTTATACCAATGGTTTGAGGGTGGGATTGCTGATAAGAATTAGGGTATGTGCAGGGTCTTTAATCTGGTTTTAGGTAGTCTAATGAGTTTCTGAGGCTGCTTTAATCTGGCCTCAGGTGGTCTCTTGAAGAGCTTTTCTGGTTTCCTTAACATGTTGTTAGGACAGGACAGGCTCTAAGGGGCAGGCTAGGCCTGAGGTTTAGTCTCTAGGAAAGCTGAGGCACTGGGAACTCCCGCAGGCAGTGTAGCTCGACCAATCAGAAAAAAATCCCCGTAGCCCCCCGCCCGCACCAGACCTGAGCCAATCCGGATAGGGATGCGAGGTTTAAAAGTCCCGCGCTCTCGTATGGTTTAACCAATCAGCTATGCTGTTACAGGAACAAAGAACTGTCTGTATAAAAGTAGATGTGATTCAGAGCTCGGGGCTCTCGTCAAGACTCCACTGTGCTGGATGAGACTTGAGCCCTAGGTCGAGCTAGCAATAAACCCCTTTATGCTTTTGCATTGCTGTGGATGTCTTATTCTCTCAGTTTTGGGGACTCGGACACTGGGCATAACAATAGTATGAAGAATGCTAATATCTTCATTTGTTGGCATTTTTAGTTTTGTAGGCTCAAATATATTGTTACATGTATCCCTTTAGGGGGAACCAGGACCCTGCCCCTGGTTTCACTGTATGATTATACAGAGGAAGTGAGAAATAGATTTAAGGGACAAGATCTGACAGAGTGCCTGATAAACTATGGACAGAGGTTCGTGACATTCTACAGGAGACAGGGAACAAGACCATCCCCAAGAAAAAGAAATGCAAAAAAGCAAAATTGCTGTCTGAGGTGTTACAAATAGCTGTGAAAAGAAGAAAAGTGAAAAGCAAAAGAGAAAAGGAAAGATATACCCATTTGAATGCACAGTTCCAAAGAAAAGCAAGGAGAGATAAGAAAGCCTTCCTCAGTGATCAGTGCAGAAATAGAGAAAAATAATATAATGGAAAAGACTAGAGACCTCTTCAAGAAAATTAGAGATACCAAGGGAACATTTCATGCAAAGATGGGCTTGATAAAGGACAGAAATGGTAGGGACCTAAGAGAAGCAGAAGATATTAAGAAGAGGTGGCAAGAATACACAGAAGAACAGTACCAACAACATCTTCATGACCCAGATAATCACGATGGTGTGATCACTCACCTAGAGCCAGACAGCCTGGAATGTGAAGTCAAGTGGGCCTTAGGAAGCATCACTACAAACAAAACTAGTGGATATGATGGAATTCCAGCTGAGCTATTTCAAACCCTAAAAGATGATGCTGTGAAAGTGCTGCACTCAAAATGCCAGCAAATTTGGAAACCTCAGCAGTGGCCACAGGACTGGAAAAGGTCAGTTTTCACTCCAATCCCAAAGAAAGGCAATGCCAAAGAATGCTCAAACTACCACACAATTGCACTCATCTCACACAGTAGCAAAGTAATGTTCAAAATTCTCCAAGCCAGGCTTCAGCAATACGTGAACCATGAACTTCCAGATGTTCAAGCTGGTTTTAGAAAAGGTGGAGGAACCAGAGATCAAATTGCAAACATTCGCGGAATCATCGAAAAAGCAAGAGTTCCAGAAAAACATCTATTTCTGCTTTATTGACTATGCCAAAGCCTTTGACTGTGTGGATCACAATAAACTGTGGAAAATTCTGAAAGAGATGGAAATACCAGACCACCTGACCTGCCTCTTGAGAAACCTGTATGCAGGTCAGGAAGCAACAGTTAGAACTGGACATGGAACAACAGACTGGTTCCAAAAAGGAAAAGGAGTACTTCAAGGCTGTATATTGTCACCCTGCTTATTTAACTTCTATGCAGAGTACATCACGAGAAACGCTGGACTGGAAGAAGCACAAGCTGGAATCAAGATTGCCGGGAGAAATATCAATCACCTCAGATATGCGATGACACCACCCTTATGGCAGAAAGTGAAGAAGAACTAAAGAGCCTCTTGATGAAAGAGGAGAGTGAAAAAGTTGGCTTAAAGCTCAACATTCAGAAAACTAAGATCATGGCATCTGGTCCTATCACTTCATGGCAAATAGATGGGGAAATAGTGGAAACAGTGGCTGACTTTATTTTTGGAGGGTCCAAAATCACTGCGGATGGTGATTGCAGCCATGAAATTAAAAGACTCTTACTCCTTGGAAGGAAAGTTATGACCAGCTTAGACAGCATATTAAAAACCAGAGACATTACTTTGTCAGCAAAGGTCCATCTAGTCAAAGCTGTGGTTTTTCTAGTAGTCATGTATGGATGTGAGAGTTGGGACTGTAAAGAAAGCTGAGTGCCAAAGAATTGATGCTTTTGAACTGTAGTGTTGGAGAAGACTCTTGAGAGTCCCTTGGACTGGAAGGAGATCCAACCAGTCCATCCTAAAGGAGATCAGTCCTGGGTGTGCATTGGAAGGACTGATGCTGAAGCTGAAACTCCAATACTTTGGCCACCTGATGCGAAGAGCTGACTCATTAGCAAAGACTGTGATGCTGGGAGAGATTGAGGGCAGGAGGAGAAGGGGACGACAGAGCATGAGATGGTTGGATGGCATCACCAACTCGGTGGACATGAGTTTGAGTGAACTCCAGGAATTGGTTATGGACAGTGAGGCCTGGCGTGCTGCGATTCATGGGGTTGCAGAGAGTCAGACACGACTGAGTGACTGAACTGAACTGAGCTGAAGGACCGTGCCCCAAGACTGCACTATTGTTCCTTAGCCGCTCCTCTCTCGTCTCTGTATCCCCTCCCTTCCCTGGTTAGCAATGGTTTGAACCTGCTCTTTGGAACTCGAGGAAGGTCTTGGAGGGTAAACAGAAAGGTACCTGCACCCAGAAGCCCCACAGTGTCCTGCTTGTTTTCATAAGTGCACCACAGCCAAAGAGTGAAAAAAGTTAAATGATGTGACCATGTTCTTGCCTCTTAAAATGATGAAGTGCTATGAGAGTGTATGTGGTCTCCTGCCAGCTCTCCTTTCCACTCTAAGAAAAGCTGGACTTAAACTCTATAGAAGTAAGTTCTGTAGCATATCTGTAGCTAAAATGTGATGTCAGGAGCATGTTAAAAAGAAGTTCCAGAGTCATTGTTTCTAAAATAATGTTTTAAAAAAGCATACAACTCCACAGATGGCTAAGCCCTTCCAAGCATATTCTTATCTCAATCCAGCAGCATTTTTGTGATATTAATGCCTACATTTACATAAGATGAAACTGAGGATGAGATATTAATATCACCCAGATCTCATTTTCACTCCAGCCCCCTTCTTACTTCATTGTACTGTGTCAAGCTTAATATAAAGGTTCTTTAAGAATCAAATGAAGAATCTTCAAAAAGAGTCCAACAGGCTAGAAATTAAAGGATTTAAAGACATTTAAACGTTCAATAAAGACTGGACAACTTGTGTGTGTTGGGGTGGCGGGGGGGGGGGGTGTTCTTTTAAAGGAAAGTTTGTTCCTTTTCACTCAGTACTAGCAGCCTTGGCTTCAGTTTCTGTCAGCTTCTCAGAAAGCTCCTGAAGCCCCTACTCAGCTGGCCCTTGTTGACTGGAAAAAAAAGTAAAACAAAACCTACAGTGTGAGAGTTGTGAATTAAGTTATATTTTGGACAAAATAAGGACTGTAGTCCAGGAGATGCCATTTCAGATAACTCTGAGAAACTGTTCCAAAAAGGCATGGGGGGAGTCAGTTTACATGTGATTTTAGTAAAGAGGGAATACACGCAATCAGACTCATAGTTTTTGCAAGTTTTTGCTAATCTCTAGGCACAAGGAGCAGATATCACTATGAAGAATTTTAGTCCTTTCTAGATACAAGGAGATGCAAGAATTGGGCTCATAAAATATTCTCCTAAAAATATCTATCTGAAGACCTGTCAGTTTTCCCAGAGCACTGAGTGCCTCCTTCCTGATCTCCACCCTGGACTCCTTTCAGGGATGTTGAAGGTCAGCAGCTGCAGTGAAGAAGTGGATGGCAAGTGCCAATTTGCAGGTGACACATTCAACCTAAGAGATGCGGATGGTCTGAGAGCATAAAGGGGTTTGCCAGAGTTTATCTTAAAATACTAATCTATATTTTCTTCTGCAAATAAAAACCTGATTAGATAAATCCCTAAATACACTGCTGGCTGAAAAATGAAAGAAGGTGATCCTATTGAATTCTACCTGAGCCCTATGCTCCTAGAAAACAGGAACCATGAAGATAATCCACTCACCCTTTTGTGTTCTAGGAATGATTTACTACAAGGAACCATCCTTCTCCGGATGACTTAGACAAGGCTCACAGCCCCACCCCCTCCTTGTTTACCTGTGACAAGGCTGGTCATGACCCCTCTAGTTCCCAGTCTTTGATTTATAAATGATTTTAACTCCATCCCCACTGGCCTATCTGGTCAAAATACCTGCTACCTTGACTTGATCAAACTTGAGTTGAGCTTTCCTCCATGGCTAGACCCTGAATTTTGACTCATCTCATACCAGCCAGCACACAGCCCCTCCTGAGGATAAGCTGACCACAGGATAAACAAGGCTCTGATCCACTGCCCTGTCCACCTCCCCACACCCAGAGAACACCTTTGCAGTACTGATCATCCCTCTGGATGAAAGAAAAGCCCTTTTCTGCCTGGTCTTTGAATACTCACAGATCTTACGATCAGAGAGATCTTCCAGTCCTTTCATTTAAAAGCTGTCCTTGCCTAAATCCAGATTTGTTTTTCATTTGATAAAGACAATAGAAAGAGAATTCAACCCTGAAGTCCCTCTATGTGCTGTCCTATAGTTCTCACTTTCCAAGATCATTTTGGCAAAATGTGCTTAGTGTCTACTCCCTCTAATGCAACATACAATCTTTTGTATTGCTGAATAGCTTTCAGGAAAGCATTTGAATTCTTCCTCTAACCAAAGCAGCATATAAACATTAAAGAAAATGAGAAGAAGCAGTTATTTTGCTTAGGCTAGTATTTCACATACACTTGAGACTAGATTGCTGTTCAAACACAAAGTGATTTCCTAACTTTATTATTATAGCTCCAAATCACAAATGCTAGAGAGAGCTACATTCAAATGTAACTACAAAAACACCTTCCACTCCTCAGTATTAAATTATTTCTATTGTCTCTTGCTTTATATGGGGGCTTCTTCAGTGACTCAAATGGTTGAGAATCTGCCTACCATTTGGGAGACCCAGGTTTGATCCTTGGGCCAGGAAGATCCCCTGGAGAAGGGCATGGCTACCAACTCCAGTATTCTTGCCTGGAGAATCCCATGGACAGAAGATTTGCTTTAGATAAACTTCAGGATTGGCTTTCCCAGCATTAACTAGAATTTGCTGTATGGTATCTCCTTCTCTTGCCTGGAAAATCCCATGGACGGAGGAGCCTGGTAGGCTGCAGTCCATGGGGTCGAGAAGAGTCAGACACGACTGAGTGACTTCACTTTCACTTTTCACTTTCATGCATTGGAGAAAGAAATGGCAACCCACTCCAGTGTTCTTGCCTGGAGAATCCCAGGGACGAGGGAGCCTGGTGGGCTGCCGTCTATGGGGTCGCACAGAGTCGGACACGACTGAAGCGACTTAGCAGCAGCAGCAGCAGCATCTTCTCAGCTGTGTCCAGGTAGTCAATCACCTTGTTTTGTTACTATTTCAAAAGAATAAATACTCCACAAAAAATAAAGGTTTTAAGGAATGCTATATCATTTTAAAGTAATGTATGGAAAGTTGGTTTTAATTCTACTAGGACATCTAGGCTACTGATTAACTCTATCAAATATGTGTTCTACTTTATGTACCATAATTCAAGGGCCTTAATTTAGCCAGTTGTATGATAAGGTCTGTAGTAAGGAGGCATACAATATTTTTTTAGCCCTAGATATTCTAGTATGTAACTTAGAAATTATATACTAGGATTTACATAGTATTAAAGAAGTTGTCACAGAATTTTTTGCTTGTTTGTTTGTTGGCTACACCACATGGCATGCAGGATCTTAGTTCCCTAACTGAGGATTAAACTCTAGCTCCCTGCAGTGGAAACCTGGAGTCTTAACCACTGGACCACCAGAGAAGTCCCAACCTATAAAATTTTACCTCCTAAGATTCTTAATTTTCCCCTAGAGTGCTGGCTACAAGCTGTAAAGTCTGAAGTTGTTTATCAATAGAAGTGGCATTTTTTCTCTTATCTTTTTCTTGAGCTTGGTAGATACCAAAAGCAGGACTTTTAAGGTGAAACATCTAAATGATCTTCCTTCACAGGGGAAGATATAAAACAGAAAAATTACAAAGTAAAGACAGTCAACTTAAAACCATTCCTGTTCATGAGGTCGTCACTTCTCAGATGGGCTAGTGAGTGGAGTCTCATTCTCCAGGGAGCCCCAGTGTGTCCTTTTATTCATTTAGTAAAGATTTTGGGACTCTACTGGGCACTTGTAATTTTACATTTCCTACAATTCTGGAAATATTCCCTCACTTCGAGCCTATATCATCTTTATTTTGCCTGCTCATGTTAACCATCTAATGAATCTCCTTACAGCAATTCTTATGACCTTCAAATCCATCCACCCCACAGCATATTGTTGTTGTTCAGTCACTCAGTTGTGTCTGACTTTTTGCGATCCCATGCACTGCAGCTTGCCAGGCTTCCCTGTCCTTCACCACCTCCCAGAGCTTGCTGAAACTCATGGCCATCGAGTTGGTGATGCCACCTAATCATCTTATCCTCTGTTGTCCCCTTCTCCTCCTGTCTTCAATCTTTCCCAGCATCAGAGTCTTTTTCAATGAGTCAGTTCTTCACTTCAGGTGGCCAAAGTATTGGAGCTTTAGCATCAGTCCTTCCAGTGAATATTCAGGATTAATTTCCTTTAGGATTGACTGGTTTGATGTCCAAGGGACTCTCAAGAGCCTTCTCACACACCACGGTTCAAAAGCATCAATTCTTTGGCACTCAGCCTTTTTTATGGTCCAACTCTCACATCCATACATGACTACTGGAAAAACCATAGCTTTGACTCTACGGACCTTTGTTGGAAAAGTAACATCTGCTTTTTAACACACGGTCTACATTTGTCATTGCTTCTCTTCCAAGGAGCAAGCGTCTTTTAATTTCATGGCTGCAGTCACCATCTGCAGTGAAGTCTGTTACTGTTCCCTTGTTTCCCCGTCTCATTTGCATGAAGTGATGGGACCGGATGCTAGCCTGTAGAATGAGCTATCTCGGGAGCCCAGTGGTGCGTCATTTAGCTCTCTGGTCTTATATAGAGTGACCTATCTCAGGTGCAAGTATGACGATGGTCCACTGTTTAGAACATATTAATGTCCAAGCACCTTAAAATAATTGGACTTCTGCCTAAATCTCTACCTTTAACCTTCCCCCGATCTATTCTCTTCTCTGGAATCACAGAACTATCTGCTGATGACCCCCACATCCACCTCAGGTCCTGCCCTGCAGACACACCCACCCTTGACTTTATCCCTCCTTCTACTGTTGCCCCTGCTATCAGCTTCAAGTCTCACCACACACATTGTCTCTAGAAAGCCTTGAACCTGTATTGTCCACTTGTGTGCTCAGTCGTGTCTAATCCTGCGACCCCATGGATGGTAGCCCGCCAGACTCCTCTGTCCTTTGGATTCTCCAGGCAAGGATACTGGAGTGGGTTGCCATTTCCTCCTCCAGGGAATCTTCCCTACTGAGGGATCAAACCTGCGTCTCCTGCATTAGCAGGTGGATTCTTTACCACTGCGTCATTCTCTGCTAGCTGGTTCTTTATTATTCCTTGAACTTGGCATGTAGTAGCAGCGCAATACATAATTATTGACTAAAATAAGTAAAGATTCATAATTCTATGAAGAGGATTTCAGAGCTGTCCCCCTTGAGGGGACAGATGTAAAGTAATTACAATTCAGGGTACTAAAGATACATTAGAAAAATCTATAAAGTGCTAAGAGAGCATCCTAGAGATGTTTTTAAAGTGAAATTGTTGGACTTCCCTGGTGGTAATCCACCTGCCAATGCAGGGGACATGGGTTCGATCCCTGGTCTGAGAAGATCCCATATGTTTCAGGGCAACTAAGGTTGTATGCCACAACTACTAAACCCTTGCTTTAGAGCCCATGCTCTGCAACAAGCGAAGCTACCACAATGGGTGATCCGTGATCACTGCAACTAGAGGAAGCCTATACACAGCAATGAAGAACCAGCACAGCCAAAAATAAAAATAAAATTAATTTTTAAAAAGTAGTTGTTTCCCATCCTGAGTCATTCTGCAGGGCCCTGATGGACAATCAGGACCCAAATTTGGTCAAGATATCAAGGCCTGTTCTGTAAGCAAGTAGTAATTCTATGTTTTATGTTTCTCAAATGTAAAGGGGTCTTTGAACCAGAAGCCAGATTTTATTTGCCTTTTTAAAAGAGCCTCAGATTTTCTTTCTCACCTTGTGATTGGTAAGCAACAACTTAGTTAGTCATTCATTCATTCACTTGAAAAACATCCAGCAAGATCGATTATGAAATACTATGCTAAGTCCTAAGGATGAAGCAGTGAACAAGACAAACTCCATCCTACTGTCCTGGAGTTTACTTGTAGGCAAAAGAGAGTAATAAGTCAAAATAGAAATTGAAGATTGTACAGTTATTGTTTACAGCATGATCAGGGTGAGAACAGAGACCTACTTTAGAAATGCTGTTCAAGAAGAAGCATTTGGTGGTAGTTTCACTTAAGTCTTATAGTATGAGAAAGAGCCAGACAGCTGAAGGCCCAGGGGAGAGAGCTCCAGGCTGAGATAGGTGGAGAGGGCAAAGGTCCAAAACTGAGTCAGAACCAGGCACTGTCCCAGACTCTGGGCCAAGCATCCCCTTGTGGGTGGGGATGGAGCTGATAAATCAAAATTTATAGTCTAAGTGCAGGCAGAGTAGACTTCTGTGAAGAAAAATAAAAGCAGGGTATGCAGACTGGTGCCAGGAAGCTGTCTTAGGTCAGGTGGTCAGAAAAAACCTTCCCATGGAGGTGGCTTTTGGACACAGGGCTGATTTTACTTACAATTTACTCATATTGAAATTGTTTATGGCAAATCTAAAATGTTTAAAATTATCAACAGTCTTTGTAACTAATTTCTGTATTCATTTGGAAACCAATATTCCGAACAAGTCTAAATGGTAAACAAGCCTTCTAAAAAGACAGCTGGATTTTAAGTGGAAAGACACCTTTGAGGTGGTCTTTTCTAACTTTAAAACCAAACTTTTCCTGTGATTCAAATCTGTTTATTGTTCTTCAGTCACTAAGTTGCTTCCTACTCTTTGTGACCTCATGAACTGCAGCACGCCAGGCTTCCCTGTTGTTCAATATCTCCCAGAGTTTGCTCACATTGAGTGAGCAATGAGTCAATGATGATATCCAACCATCTCATCCTCTGCCGCCCTCTTCTCTTGCCCTCAATCTTTCCCAGCATCAGGGTCTTTTCCAATGAGTCAGCTCTTTGCATCAGGTGGCCAAAGTATTAGAACTTCAGCTTTACATCAGTCTTTCCAATGAATATTCAGGGTTGATTTCCTTTAGGATTGACTAATTTGATCTCCTTGCTGTCGAAGGGACTCTCAAGAGTCTTCTCCAGCACCACAGTTTGAAAGCATCAATTCTTTGGTGCTCAGCCTTCTTTATGGTCTAACTGTCACATCCATACATGACTACTGGAAAAACCATAGCTTTGACTATACGGATCTTTGTCAGCAAAGTGATATCTCTACTTTTTAATACTCTATCTAGGTTTGTCATAGCTTTTCTTCCAAGATGCAAGTGCCTTTAAATGTCATGGCTGCAGTCACTGTCTGCAGTGATTTTGGAGCTCAAGAAAATAAACTCTGTCACTGTTTCCACTTTCTCCCCATCTGTTTGCCATGAAGTGATGGGACTGGATGCCATGATCTCTGTTTTTTGAAGGTTGAGTTTTAAGCTTGCTTTTCACTCTCTTCTTTCACTATCATTAAGAGGCCCTTTAGATTCTCTTCACTCTCTACCATTAGAGTGGTATCATCTGAATATCTGAGGTTGTTTATTTCTCCCATCAATCTTGATTCCAGCTTGAGCTTCATCCAGCCCAGCATTTCACATGATATACTCTGCCTGTAAATTGAAAAAGCAGGGTGACAGTGTACAGCCTTGATATACTCCTTTCCCAATTTTGAACTAGTCTATTGTTCCATGTTCAGTTCTGTTCCTCTTTGACCTGCATACAGGTTTCTCAGGAGACAGGTAAAGTGGTCTGGTATTCTCATTTCTTTAAGAATTTCCACACAGTCAAAGGCTTTGGTGTAGTCAGTGAAGCAGAAGTAGATTTTTTTTTTTTTTCTTTTGGAATTCCCTTGCTTTCTCTATGATCCCACAAATTTTGGCAATTTGATCTCTGGTTCCTCTGCCTTTTAAAAATTCAGCATGTATATCTGGAAATTCTTTGTTTATGTACTATTGAACTATCCTAGCTTGAAGGATTTTTGAGTATTACCTTACTAACATGTGAAATGACCGCAATTGTACGGTAGTTTGAACGTTCTTTGGCATTGTCTTTCTTTGGGATTGGAATGAAAACTGACCATTGGCACCTCATCAAAGAGTTCTGTAAAAATTGTGGCATTGCTCATCATCCTAAGGACCCCAGCCTGACGGTGGAATGTAGAAATTGCAGAGGAAAGGACTCCGAGGGGAAAGCATAGATGTGCCTGTCAGCCTGGAAGGCTGAGGCTGGCCTTCTCAAGTCAAGCTTCTCTCATTACAAAGGGTCACAGGGAGGTTATAGCCCCAGTTACCGTCCTGTTGGGGAGGTACTGACTGTGTGATCAACAGCCCCTTTTACTAGCTAGAGTTAATCACTCACTGACCGGCTGGTAAATCAATGGTGCCCTGCTCTCCCCGCTCCGCCTCTCCTATGTCCATCCAGCCTCCTTCCTTCACTCCCTGCAGTGAACAGGCGTCAGGAAGGGAGTTCTCTGGGATGCTTGTCTAGTCCTGCTCAAAGACTGGCTCTACAGGAGGACAGTCATCTAACTCCAGGGGAGGAGAACCCATTCTTCTCTGCCTGGGAGAAACCTTGTAATGAAGGCATCCTGCCAAGGATGAAGAGGAAGCAGCAAAAGGAGGGGGAGGAGTGGGGGGGAGGATGGGAGAATGGAGGATGGATGGGGTGTGTTTAAAGGGACAGAGGAGGGGAAGGCAGTCTTTTGGAGGAAAGACATCATTGCAGCCAAATGAAAAACTTGATTTTTGCAGATGATGGGCTAGAAAATGTCTACATGTCAAAGGCACTGTAATCTTAGTTCTTAGACTATTTTCATTTCAGGAGGTGGTGAGTTACATTTTTGAGCTCTAGAAGTTAATGTCAGTAAGTTTATTCCAAGCAGGCCCTGTCGTAGGACTTACTAGACTAGTGGCCTCTTGGCAGAGAGGCCAAGGAACCAGACTGCTGGTGACCTGGACCAGAGCTGAGCATGGTAAGCTCTCACCTTGAGCCTGACTAGGTGTATGTCCGAACCTTGCTTGTCAGAAAGGTGTGACCAGCTAGTGGAATTAAATCTCAAGGTCAAGAGAACTGTTCATTCAGGCACTCAGACTGAGCGGTTTCAGTTGTGAGATGTGAGAGCCTTCACCTGAACTTTAGGGCCATAAAAAGAGACTATTCACAGGGTTTGTACATTTCCCAGGAGGAAGGTTAAATCTCAGACCAGGGCCTGTTACTTTCCCAAGTGAGACGTGAAGCTGGGGCTTCTGATGGCAGTGAAGGGTGTTCAGGGGAGCAGTGCTGCCATCACAGCGTGGATCCTTACTTTTACAAGAATGTCCCTGATTTCCATTCAGACAAAAGAGAGGTGATAACCAGAAGTTGAGGGCAGAACAGTGAGGAATGTCCGGGACACTGATAAACATCTAGTGGATTGAGGCTGTTGTAGAGATCGTATATTCAGGTCTCTTGAGGTTATTATTTTTACTTACTTAATTTATTATTATTATTCTTTTTTACTGCACTGGGTCTTCGCTGCTACGCTCAGGTTTTCTCTAATTTCAGCAAGGAGGGGCTCCTCTCTGCTTGTGGTGCATGGGCTTCTCATTGCGGTGGCTTCTCTTGTGGTGCACAGGCCCTAGGGCACACCAGCTTCAATAGCTGTGGCACACAGGCTCAGTTGCTTTGTGGCATGTGGGATCTTCCCAGACCAGGGATTGAACCTTTGTCCCCTGCATTGCAAGGCAGATTCTTAACCACTGGACCACCAGGGAAGCCCAAGACTTCATTTTTTAAAAATAAATTCTGTTTAAAAATATTTATTTAAATGCACCTATGTCTTCTAGCTGCGTGATGCAAACTCTTAGTTGCAGCATATGGGATGTAGTTCTTTGACCAGGGATCGAACCCAGGACCTTTGCATTGGGTAGTCATTGGACCACCAGGGTAGTCCCAGGTCTCTTGACTTTGGCTCAACCAACTTTGGCACACAAGGTTGATAGCCACTCCCTCTGCACAGTCACCATGTCGACAGTCATTCAGAATGAGTAGGAAATTGGCTTTGCCCAGTGTTGATAGCCCAGCTCGTGACGTCAACCTGAGAATGGAAATAGTTGTTGTGTAAAGAAATATGAGAGTCTGCTTGGCTGTTCCCCTGGTGAGTTGAGTAGATGCATATCCAGGGCGCCTTCACTGAAAGTGGACATCATCTGCATGGTCATAAGTGAATTTTCTTTCCTACATCCTGTGATTATGGCTCCCGTAATTTTGTTAGCCTGCATATTGAGTTTTTATTCTTATGCATTTCCTTAGCTCTCCATTTCCTCCCCACCCTCTTAACTGGTAATTTCGTTTGCTCATGGACTGCTGTATGACAGAGAATCTCATCATGAAATGGTGCTTCTCCTCCCCCCAACATGTGTGCAGAGGTTTCTAGCACAAGGAAATGCAGCCGGCAATACCAGCCTTTAGAAACAAAGAATTCTCCAGCTAGACTGGAGAGTTTGGGGTTTGAAGGGGACCAAATCCAGGGAAACAGTAGGTCTGACATTGCTTTCACAGTGAAAAATGGTTTTACTTCCTTAGGGCTATAGCAAGCGTTGTGTATCAGCACCACAAATTCAGATTCCTTTCTGTGCAGTACAGCTAACTGGTCACAAAGAAGGCAGGCCACAGAGATGTGGTTGATGGTCATTCAGAACTTGGGTGGATACAGTGGTGTGACTTGACTCTGGAGTTTTAAAATCCCTTTAGACATAAATCTTTTTAATTTCTTCTGAGTGACCACCCCCACACACACCCAATCTTTCCTAAATTCTACAAGATTGTAAACTGGAGACAAAGGTGAAATGAACTCTGACAGAACATGTAAGGAAAGCCTGTGATAGCCTGAAAAACTAGGTGTGGAATGTCAATGTTGTTGTTAGTTTCTAAGTTGTGTCTGACTCTTTTGAGATACCATGGACTGTAACCAGCTAGGCTTCTCTGTCCATGGGATTTCCCAGGCAGGAATATTGGAGTGGGTTGTCATTTCCTTTTCCTGGGGATGTTCCCAACCCAGGAATCGAACCCATGTCTCCTACACTGGCAAGCGGGTTCTTTATCGCTGAACCACCAGGGAAACCCAGAATGTCAATGACCATTAGCCTAATGTTAGGTTCATGGTTCATCAGGTCATCATGATTGGTGTTCCAACCTCACACCATGTCCAGAGGCTCTTATACACAAATGCTTCCGTAGAAATACAAGCGAGTGCAGTGCGGTCACATTTTCTGCTGTCTCAGGGTAATTCAAGCCTAGACATTCTCTAGGGCAAGATGTGTTTCAGGGTATAATAAGCTAGAATCTCGTTTTAATGTTACCTATGCTGGGGAAGATTGAAGGCAAAAGGAGAAGGGGGCAGCAGAGGATGAGATGGTTAGATAGCATCACCAACTCAATGGAGATGAATCTGAGTGAACTCCGGGAGGTAGTAAAGGGCAGGGGAGCCTGGCATACTGTAGTCCATGGGGTCGTAAAGAGTTGGACACAACTTTGTGACTGAACAACAACATGCTTTTTCCAACAGAATATTTTTTTTCCAGAAAATTATGAGACACATTACAAAAACCCAGATAGTATAGTCTACAGAGCTGTTTTTATTTTGTCATGGGTTTAGGTTTTTAATGATGGTGGAGGTGGGAAGGACAGGTTTAAAAAAATGTTTTGTTTTTATGACCAGCATTTTTAAGACAAATGCTGTCTCAGTCTTTATGGGGAAATACAAGTTTACTTGGGTAACATTAGAATGACCTGAGCTTTAGAAAAGGTCTGGACAGCTGTTCTTTATGCCACACTCATAATTTCTCTTTGGTGAGGCACAGATAGGTTCATTCATAGAACATGGGTGATAAAATGGGGGCACATTTGTAAAATATGGATGAAATAGGGTTATTGGTCTAGAATTGCTCGATTAGGTTTTTTGTTTTTTTTAAAATCACCAGGAATCAGGATATGCACATGAAAATGTCTTGGGAAAATTTCCAGGTTATAAATTTATTATTTAAGTTTCACCTACCAGTATCATCATCTTATTACACCTATGCAGAAAAATAAGAGAGCGACTTCCCAGGAAGGGTCCTTTGAAGGTGGAGAATAGCACTTTTCTGAATTACTGCCAAAGCATAGCTCATATTTGCTTTATAACATGCATCATACATAGGCTGCTGTTAGCAATGTTGGTTTTTAACATCTAAATGGGTCCCAAGCTGATGTATGTATAAGCAAGTGAGGATTTAGATAAAGGGAGCAGCAGCTCATTATTAATGCATGTGTGGAAAAGCTCTAGCTTGCTGTTGCTAAAGATGGGAGTGCTGGGGAGAATGATAGCTCATCGTGGAAGCTAATATTAGAAATGGTTAGTATTAAAAATGGTACCACTACTGACAAAGGATTTACTCTGTTTAAGTACTGTCTTTTGAGACATCTTCGATTACAGAGTTGAATTGCCTTTTACAAACATGGGTAGAAAGGAGTAAAGAGTTGAAGTGCCCTGTCTTATTTTGAAGCTTGATATGAAATGATATATAACTGACTTATTTCTAGTTGAAGAAAATATGCCCATTCAAGGGATAGCACTCATAACATCCTTTTGCCCTAATCACCTGCTCTGGAACATTCTGCTTTGGGGAGACCTATGGAAATTTTGAAATTTTACGCCTCTGGTAAAAAGAGTCTGTTCAGACTACATATCCCATTTAAAAAAAAAAAAAGAGAGAGAGAAAAGATAGACAAGAGAAAGGATGAGAATCAAGAGCAAGGTTGATTCATGAGGGATGGTCAGGAGTTCCTTCTATTATAGCAAAAACTATGTAGTAAAATGATATTGAATTATACATTTTATTAAATATATATGAAATATTTCAAATGTACTATAAGCATACTGAAATAATATAAATAATAGGACTGAAATGATATAAATAGGAGAAGGCTGGTTGTGAATTGTTGTTTCATTGTAAGTGTTAGGAGCGCAGATTTATATTGGTTCACTTGCCTTCAACACTCAAGTCTGTCTACCTTCAAGAGGGGCTTTTCCTCGGGAAGGTGGCAGAGGGCTCACTCCCTAGCTGTTTCAAATCAGTGTGTAAATTGCAGACCACCAACGTTTTTTCTTGTTTAATTTTGGGGGGATTTTGGTGACTATAATGTATTATAATGTCAGTGATTATGATGTCCATTTTATGTCCCCATGGGTTTTATGTCCTCATCTGTGTCCCAACTGTATACAGTGTAGATCTTATTGTTGGTACCCATGATGTACAACAAAGGAAGACACTTAAGTCCCCTACTTTTCACCAGTTCTGGATGATACCTGTATAGAAAGGATGGAAGATTCTCAGGATATTGGGGGTAGCATTGGGGCAAGGATTCTGCAGTAGCTGAGGGGCTCTCTCTGTCTCATGCCTTTGCCAAGGAGGATAGACCAGGATTCAGATTCCTTCGAGTCCACATGAACCATAAAACCCCACACACATTTGCTCTGGTCCGATTCATGGTCATAACAAAAAATGTTTGATGATGTGGTTGTTGAGGACGATACCCACCCCAGCATCCAAAGTGCAATAGTAGTTGTCATGGAGGCAACCTGGACTCTCGCTTCATTGACTTCCTTTCTTTGTTGGTTTTAATTTATTATGTATTTATATGGGTGTATTGGGTCTTTGTTGCTGTGAGTGGCTCTTCTCTAGTTTCAGCATGTGGGCTTCTCACTGCAGTGGCTTCTCTTGTTAGGGACCATGGGCTCTAGGGCGCTCGGACTGCAGTAGCTGCAGCATGCAGGCTCAGTGGTAGCGCATGGGCTTAGTCACATGTGGGATCTTCCTGGACCAGGGAAGAAACCTGCGTCTCCTGCATGGGCAGAAGTATTCTTAGCCACTGTACCTCAAGGAAGTCCTTCATTGACTTCTTGATGTTATTGTACTTGGCAACATATCGCCAGTGAAAAAGTGAAAGTGTGGGACCACAAGGAAGTCCTTCATTGACTTCTTGGTGTTATTGTACTTGACAATACATCGCCAGTGAAAAAGTGAAAGTGTTAGTCACTTGTGTCTAACTCTTTGCGACTCCATGGGTTGTAGCCAACCGGCTCCTCTGTCTGTGGAATTCTCCAGGCAAAAATATGGGATTGGGTTGCCATTTCCTACTCCAGGGGATCTTTCCAACCTAGGGATCGAACCCAGGTCTCCCGCATCGCAGGCAGATTTTTTACCTACTGAGCCACCGGGGAAGCTCACACATCTCCAGATAGCAAGTCAAATCCAGAACAAATCAAATCTTCCAGGAGCCTGTCACCCCAAGAGCCTAGTTCATGAAATGAGTTTTTTTCATTTTTTCTTTAAATATATACAGCTTGGTTTTAGTGTGTACCTGTAAAATATAACAATCAGATCATGTTTTCTTGAGTGTTTCACTGAAAAGGAGTGAATCAGTTTGAAGACCAACATTAAAGTGATAATAAAATGAGTGGTCCATGGATATAACAGAATCTAGAAAATGGTTTATGAGTGACAATCATTTAAAAAACCCTCATAGAGCCAGGCAGAGTGAATGAGAGCATGGAGGAGACCTCCAAACCCAGCTTGGTAGGAGGGACAGAAAAAGTGTTCCATTGGCCATCTAGCTATGTTCCAGTTAATACTGTGCTGACTTGGGGACTTCCCTGGCAGTCCAGTGGATAAGACTCTGCACTTCCTGTGCAGCAGCCCCAGTTACATCCTTGGCTGAGGAACTAAGAGCCCACATGCCTGGTGCAGTGTAGGCCCCGCCACCCAAAACACAACCCCAAAAAACTATGTTGACTTGATCTTGAAAATATTACAAAGCTGGTACTTTAGGCTGTTTTTACCTCATAAAGACCAAAGATAATGCTAGTTGGTGGAGTAGATTGGCAGAGGGTTTAGATGTAGGGCTATTGGCTCAAATTGCTTGGGGAAATTTCTTTGGGGCAATTTTCCTGAATTGGGGGGAGGGGTTCTAATTTGTGAAGAAATCCTGTTAGCAGGTTTTACTGTTTTGGGTGCAGGTAAGAGCAGTATTCTTGGGCTTCCCTTGTGGCTTAGCTGGTAAATAAAGAACCTGCCTGCAATGTGGGAGACCTGGGCTCGATCCCTGGGTTGGGAAGATCCCATGGAGAAGGAAAAGTCTACCCGCTCCAGTTTTCTGGCCTGGAGAATTCCATGGACTCTATAGTCCATAGGGTCGCAGAGTCGGACACGAATGAGTGACTTTGACTCACTCACTTAAGAGCAGAAAGAGTCTCAGATGAATAGTCCATCAGTCAAGGCTGAAGACGGACTTCTCTTCAGCTTGAAAAATCTGAGACTATATTTAATTGAAATTTATACTTAAATGCCTTTTTGTGTATGTATGTGACTGTTGCCTAGACTGGTTGGCTGGGTTACCCACAGAGATCTGTGGCAGCGTGCTTGGAGATGAGAATAGTTTGTGGGGTTTTTTTTTTTTCTTTCTTTTTTTTTTCAGTTTGTGGTTTTAATCATATGAGAAAGTTGAGCATGGCATGTGGCTAATGTTGCATTTTTGCTTTCAGCGGTCTATAAAGTAAAAGTTTTGATCTTTTTGTATTATTTTGCAGTGTTTTTTTTCCCCCCCTGTGGTCAGCAGGACTGACAATTGATATACTTAGAAATGTGAAGGAAGAGTCTAATAATGAGAAGTTTTCTTTGCAGCACTTACATTTTTATTGGAAGCAAGCCTTATTGGTTTTTGCATGAAAACTCAAATGACACACAAGGCACCAACTGCAGTTTTAACCCCCAGTGGATCCACCATCCACAGTTTGCCCTGTAAGATACACGCATTTGCTTATAAATACATTTTTTAAATTACAAATAGGATCAAAATATACTCTTGGTGCCTTTCACTGTTTTCATTTAACAGTATATCTCACAATGGTTTCTTAATATTTACATAATTTAGCCAGTGTCCTGCTGTGAATGTTGAATTGTTTCCAGCTTTTGTGGTTAGTTGGCTCTCTGAAGGAAGATGGGCTTCTGCATGTTTTAGCTTTTGCGCGCTCCGCATTTCCTAAGACTGAAGACACCCATTCCCTCAATGGGTGCCATTTGGGATGTGACATCTGTCCAGTGGTGAGTAAAGGACACTGGTCCCAGACTTCTGCTGGACTGGTCATTGTTGGAGTGGTGTGGATAAGTATTTGGCAACTGTCTCATCAGATGTGATATCTAAGACTCTTAGCCCCCAGGAGAGTCAGGCAGCCTCTAGGGAGTGTTCCATGGATCTAATGGGTTAGGATCATAGAATTTGGGTTCTTTAAAAATAGGTGTCTGGTTTCAGTAATAACTGTCATGCCAGGTTTGAGAGGGTGGGGTGAAAAGACCTTAGGATTTTGAATCAGCAAAATTCAAACTCAGCTTCTCTACTCATTGTATTGTCTTTAGGTTCCCTGGTGGTTCAGTGGATAGTGTCTGCCTACAATGCGGGAGACCCAGGTTTGATCCCTGGGTCGGGAAGATCCCCTGGAGAAGGAAATGGCAACCCACTCCAGTACTCTTGCCTGGAAAATCCCATGGACTGAGAAGCCTGGTAGGCTACAGTCCATGGGGTCGCAAAGAGTCGGACACGACTGAGTGACTTTCCTTTCACCTTCTTTTAAGCATTTCCTGTTTTACAATTTCCTCATCTGTAAAATAGGAATGATATGAATAGTAAAACAAATTATGTCAGTGAAAATACACTTTCAAATCACTGTACTAATACTAGTTATTATTCAACCCAAGTCATTCTTAATAAGGAAAAGAAGCCTCAATTGTTTTAAAGTAACTTTCCTAAAGACATGCATACATATATGACTTGCTTACTTATCTTTGTACCTTTAGTGTTTGTCTTCAAAAATTTCAGAAGCAGATCTGAGCTTGAAAAATTGGAGCATTAGAAGAAACAGGAAAGTGTTGTCACTTAATTGTTTTATTTTTCTTACCTGCCATTTGTGCTTTCTTTATTAATCTTAATTTTTATAGGACGTGGACTGTGTCAAGACCAGTTTGCTGATAACCTTCTGTGATTTATGGTGTTTGCTCTGTAATTTCTTTGTTTCAGTGCTTCAGGCATGGAATGAAATTTTATTAGTTTGAAGTTCGAATTGCGTGTCCCAGTGATTCACCATCACCCCATCCACCCCACCCCACCCAATCCCCCACAGACACACAGAAACCCACATGACACACACTATAGAAGGGCTTTGAATTTTTTAAAGTAAATAAAAACAATGCCACAAGCATGAGAGGACATTCACCAGGCGAAAACAACCTTTACACTGAATGGTAAGCAGTAGTCTCTCGAATGTTCCCCCATAACCATAACAAAGAGCTGCTTTTAATCCACTCCCTGAAGCCAAATAGAAGGCCACAGAGCAGTGTGTATTCCTGGGAGAGAAAAAGAACTCTGAGTAAACAAAAGCTGCACAGGCTAGTGCAGTCACTCCTCTCTCTCTCTCTCTCTCTCTCTCTTTTTTGGGGGGGTAAAACTATTGATCTAAAAAGGCTCCAGAGCTTAAAATTGCTCTTAAAATGAATCCCATCTTCATGAGTTTGAGTAGGTAGGACTTTCAGCTTTCTGTGTCATGGGCAGTCACCACCTCAGTGCCCTGTAGAACTGGGGTTTAGGGGCAGAGTTGGGCAGGACTTTTGAAGAAAGTATCAGTAGCAGCCATAGCTGCTTCTATTGAATCAACATTTGAAGGCATTGTCACTAACATTTTGAAATGAAAGACTTCAGGGACACATAGAAGAGGTATTTCAGAATCCATCTTGATATCTAGTTTCTCTTTTTTTTCATTGTGATACAGTTCACCTACCATAATATTAACCTTTCTAAAGAAAATAATTCAATGGCTTTACTATATTCACAGAGTTGTGCAACCATCACCACCATCAACATCCACAATATTTTCATCTCCCTAAAAACAAGCCCCATGTTCACTAGCACTCACTCCCCATTCCACCCACCCAACAGCCCCTACCCCCCAGATAACCACTAATCTCTATGGATTTGCCTATTCTGAACATTTCATGTAAATGGAATCATACCATATTTGTCATTTTCGTCTGACTTCTTTCATTTAGCACACGGTTTTTAAAGGTCATCCTTGCTGTAGCATGTATCAGTACCTCATTGTTTTTCAAGGTCAAATAATACTTCATTGTACGGATGTACCCTGTTTTTTAAATCCATTCATCAGTTGATGGACCTTCAGTTTAAACTTTTAACTTTGGGGCTATTGTGAAGGATAATGCTAAGAATATTCATGTACAAATTTCAGTGAGGACATGGATTTTCAGGGTTCTTGAATATGTGCCTATTGCAGAAACCAGTACTCAAGCACCACACTCGGAGAGCTGGAGAACTCAGGTTTATTACGTCGGCAGGTCCAGAGGAGTTAACGCTCCAAGCACTGAGCCCCGAACAAAGGGATTACAGAGTTTTTATAGACAGACTGTAGTAGGCAACACTAGCTGTTAATAGGCTGGTTTAAACTAAGGAGTTTCATGTGCGCGGGAGGGATGCCTGACCTGGACCTGCATGATTAAGCAGGTTTGCAGGGGCTGGGCAATTGCAAAGAGTAGGACAAGGGTGAGTGAGATAAACTCCAGTTCCTAGTATTGCAAGTCCCCACTTTCTAAGGCTACATGACCTGCGTGACCTAGACTTTGCAAGGGGCAGGCTGAGTTACAGAGGCAGAAGGAGAAGGAGGTCATGTAAAATTTTAACTTTTCCTCTTCATACCTAAGAATTGGGTGTCTGGTCTTTCTTTATCCAAATTACAGTGTTAGTAACCTGAGGAGAGGAGGACTGAGCTTAATTTGGACAGATTAAGAAATGGGATGAATAGAGAAGCTGTGGTCTTTGGGCTACATCTCATTGTTCTCTGTTGCTGCTAAGTCACTTCAGTCGTGTCCGGCTCTATGTGACCCCATAGACAGCAGCCCACCAGGCTCCCCCGTCCCTGGGATTCTCCAGGCAAGAACACTGGAGTGGGTTGCCATTTCCTTCTCCAATGCATGAAAGTGAAAAGTGAGAGTGAAGTCGCTCAGTCGTGTCTGACTCTTAGCGACCCCATGGACTGCAGCCCACTAGGCTCTTCCGTCCATGGGATTTTCCAGGCAAGAGTACTGGAATGGGGTGCCATTGCCTTCTCCACATTGTTCTCTAGAATGAGGAAATGAATTCCTGGCTTTTTAAAAATAAATCTATCAATCAGTTCAGTTCTGTTCAGTCGCTCAGTCGTGTCTGACTCTTTGCAACCCCATGAATTGCAACACGCCAGGCCTCCCTGTCCATCACCAACTCCCGGAGTTCACTCAGACTTACGTCCATTGAGTCCGTGATGCCATCCAGCCATCTCATCCTCTGTTGTCCCCTTCTCTTCCTGCCCCCAATCCCTCCCAGCATCAGAGTCTTTTACAATGAGTCAACACTTCACATGAGGTGGCCAAAGTACTGGAGTTTCAGCTTTAGCATCATTCCTTCCAAAGAAATCCCAGGGCTGATCTCCTTCAGAATGGACTGATTGGATCTCCTTGTAGTCCAAGGGACTCTCAAGAGTCTTCTCCAACACCACAGTTCAAAAGCATCAATTCTTCAGTGCTCAGCCTTCTTCACAGTCCAACTCTCACATCCATACATGACCACAGGAAAAACCATATGGGTGGACCATAAACCCTAGTGACTCACAATGTTTCTGCCCCATGAGACCTGAGTAACATCTTGCGTGTATGTGTGTGTATGTGTGTGTGCTCAGTGATGTCCGACTCTTTCAGACCCTATGAACTATAGCCTGCCAGGCTCCTCTGTCCATGGTATTCTCCAGGCAAGAATACTGGAGTGGGTTGCCATGCCCTCCTCCAGGGGATCTCCCCAACCCAGAGATCAAAAACCCGTGTCTCTTGCATCTCTGCACTCGTAGGCGATTTTTTTTTTTTTTTTACCACTGCACCACCTGAAACAGCTTACATGCCTCTTAGTTAATTGCTTGCACTATGATTCCCCCGTGGTGATGTGGACTATGGGTGAAGCCAGAGGGAAGAAAGATGTTAGAGTTTAAAAATGTGTGGTTTTAGGGGCGTTGGAGGTGTAATTTGAAAAGAGCTTCTCCGTGTTCCTTCCACCCTGCAGAGGAATCAGCTTTATTATAACAGTGAAGCCCTTACACCATGGGGAGGGGGAGATGGATGCTTGGGGAGGGGGGATTCTTTGGGAGGAGGAAGACAGAGAGGGGTGGGCAGCGAGCAATCCCAGAGCATAAAAAAATCAATGTGTGGTTGTTCTTTAAAATCCTGTGGGGCTTTACTGGTCTTGTTATTTCAAGATTCTTCTGTTTCCTAAACTATCTAGGTTTTTATTTATCCTGGCTTGAAGACCAAAGTTCTGTTCATCAGAGCTGTGTTAGACATGGAAATATTGTCATTTTGGATTGTATTGGCTTGGCCAAAAATTTGTTCGGGTTTTCTGTTAAATCTTGCGAAAAAACCCAAACTTCCTGGCCAACCCAGTAATAAGCAGGAAAGGCCACCACGCTAAGAGAAACAGTGCTGTTTTTTCTGCTCGCCCCAAAGAGCCCCAGACATCAGTGATGATCCTAGGTTGGAAGTTCTTCCGCCTTCTGAAGATACACTGCATTTGGGCAGAATTTGTGCCTTCTATTTGATTGGGGACAGCAGTAGGTGATCAAGAGAAATGGATTTTCTTTCCATGGGCTACGGTAATTAGGGGAGAAATAAGCAAGTAGGCTAATTTCTCATCGTGAAACACCACGGGGCCCTAGACCCATCAGCACCAGGCAGGGGACCAGCCAGGTGGCAGAGGCTAATGAGCTGTAATTGCTTCCTGTCTCGCCTCCCCATGGATTTTTGCTTTTACACTTAGGCCTTGGAGGCCTCAGCCCAAAGGAGCGTGATGGATGACGGAACTTAATTTAGTTCCTTTAGGTAGAAGGGCCTTTTAACAATGCAGAGCAAAGTCCTTCACGGAAGGCACGCCATAATGAGTTAATCATTGTACTCCTTCCCTGAGAACTAAATGGAGCTCTCTTCTGCCACAGTATTCTTTTTAATAGACTTTACTTTTAGAGTGGTTTTTAGGTTCACAGCAAAATTGAGCAGGAATTATAGAGTATTCATAAATAGCCCCTTTACCCACATGCATATGCTCCACCAGAATGGGACATTTGTTACAACTGAGGATCCCACACCAGTATCCCAAGTCCTTAGTTTACATTAGGGTTCACTCTTGGTGTTGTATATTTTATGGGTTTGGACGAACGTATAATGATGTGTATTCACCCTTAGAGTATCATACAGAATAGTTTCAATGCCCTAAAAATTCCCTGTGCTCCACTTACCCGTGTCCCCAACCCTCGGCAATCACTGGTCTTTTTACTGTCTCCGTAGTTTGCTTTTATCAAAACGTCACATAGATGAAATCATACAGTATGGAGCCTTTACAAGTGCTGTAAAGATACTGTCTGTGACCCAGGAAGCAGGTCTGTACCAGTTACCAGTTCTGCCAGTGCCTTGATCTTGGACTTCATCCTCCAGAACTGAGAGAAATGAATTCCTGTTTGTAAGCCATCCCGTCTGTGGCTCTTCATTGCAGCAGCCCAAGCTGGCTAAGACAACAACAATTTTTTATGATGTGATTGACATGTAATAAACTGTACATACTTAGTTTTATTGGGTGTAATTCACATACTATTCATTCATTTTTTAAAAGTGTATGATTCAGTAATTTTTAGTGTATTCACGAAGTGTGTGTGTGTGTGTGTGTGTGTATGTATTAGTCTCTCAGTCATGTCTCTGCGATCCCATGGACTGTAGCCTGCCAGGCTTCTCTGTCTATAGGATTCTCGAGGCAAGAATACTGGAGTGGGCTGCCATTTCCTTCTCCAGGGGATTTTCCCATTCCAGGGATTGAATACGAGTCTTTTGCATTGCAGATAGATTGAAGTTGCTCAGTCCTGTCTGACTCTGTGACCCCATGGACTGTAGCCTACCTGGCTTCTCAGTCCATGGGATTTTCCAGGCAGGAGTACTGGAGTAGGTTGCCATTCCCTTCTCCTGGGGATCTTCCTGACCCAGGGATTGAACCCGGGTCTCCTGCATTGTAGGCAGACGCTTTACCCTCTGAGCCACTAGGGAAGCCCCTATTCATGAAGTTTGCACATATTTGAAATGTACCATGTGGCACATTTTGATATGTGTACATACCCCTAAAATCATCATAATTTAGATCCTTGTCACTGAGAAATTTCAAGCCCATTTGTTATTTATTTCCCTCCTGGCAACTGTTGACCTCCTTTCTATTTTGTAAAGTCATTTCCATTTTTAAGAATTATACATACAGGGACTTCCCTGGAGGTCCAACGGTTACGATGCTGCGCTTCCACTGCAGAGGTCATGGGTTCAATTCCCTGGTCTGGAAACTGAGAATCCCCCATGCTAAAAAATAAAAGGGGAGGCGGGAAGAATTTTATATAAACAAAATCGATAGTGTGTACTGTTGTTTTGTTTTTGATCTGACTTCTTCATTCAGCAGAATTACTTTAAGATCGAGTAAAAGTGAAGTTGCTCAGTCCTGTCCAACTCTTTTCAACCCCATGGACTGTAGCCTATCAGGCTCCTCAGTCCATGGAATTCTCCAGGCAACAGTACTGGAGTGGGTTGCCATTTCCTTCTCCAAGATCTAGTAAAGTAATGCTCAAAATTCTCCAAGCCAGGCTTCAGCAGTACGTGAACCGTTCAAGCTGGTTTTAGAAAAGGCAGAGGAACCAGAGATCAAATTGCCAACATCTGCTGGATCATCAAAAAAGCAAGAGAGTTCCAGAAAAAAACATCTATTTCTGCTTTATTGACTATGCCAAAGCCTTTGACTGTGTGGATCACAATAAACTGTGGACAATTCTGAAAGAGATGGGAATACCAGACCACCTGACCTGCCTCTTGAGAAACCTGTATGCAGGTCAGGAAGCAACAGTTAGAACTGGACCTGGAACATCAGACTGGTTCCAAAAAGGAAAAGGAGTATGTCAAGGCTGTATATTGTCACTCTGCTTATTTAACTTCTATGCAGAGTACATCATGGGACATGCTGGGCTGGAAGACGCACAATCTGGGATCAAGATTGCCGGGAGAAATATCAGTCACCTCAGATATGCAGATGACACCACCCTTATGGCAGAAAGTGAAGAGGAACTACAGAGCCTCTTGATGAGGGTGAAAAAGTTGGCTTAAAGCTCAACATTCAGAAAACGAAGATCATGGCATCCAGTCCCATCACTTCATGGGAAATAGATGGGGTAACAGTGGAAACAGTGTCAGATTTTATTTTGGGGGGCTGCAAAATCACTTCAGATGGTGACTGCAGCCATGAAATTAAAAGATGCTTACTCCTTGGAAGAAAAGTTATGACCAACCTAGATACCATATTGAAAAACAGAGACATTACTTTGCCAACAAAGGTCTGTCTAGTCAAGGCTATGGTTTTTGCAGTAGTCATGTATGGATGTGAGAGTTGGACTGTGAAGAAAGCTGAGGGCTGAAGAATTGATGCTTTTGAACTGTGGTGTTGGAGAAGACTCTTGAGAGTCCCTTGGACTGCAAGGAGATCCAACCAGTGCATTCTGAAGGAGATCAGCCCTGGGATTTCTTTGGAAGGAATGATGCTAAAGCTGAAGCTCCAGTACTTTGGCCACCTCATGTGAAGAGTTGACTCATTGGAAAAGACTCTGATGCTGGGAGGGATTGGGGTCAGGAGGAGAAGGTGACGACCAAGGATGAGATGGCTGGATGGCATCACAGACTTGATGGACATGAGTCTGAGTGAACTCCAAGAGTTAGTGATGGACAGGGAGGCCTGGCGTGCTGAGATTCATGGGGTCGCAAAGAGTCAGATGTGACTGAGCTGAACTGAATTCATCTGTGCTGTAGCTTGACTTCTGTAGTTCATTTTGTTGTTGCTGCTGAGAAGTATTCAATTGTATGGGCTTCTATGATGGCTCAATGGTAAAGAATCCAATGCGGGAGATGTGGGTTTGACCCCTGGGTTGGGAAGATCCCCTGGAGGAAGAAATGGCAACCCACTCCAGTATTCTTGCTTGGAGAATCCTATGGACAGAGGAGCCTGGTGGGCTACAGTCCATGGGAATCTCAAAAGAGTCAGACACAACTTAGTGACTAAATAACAATTCAATTGCATGATTATTCCACGATGGAAATCGGGTTGTTTGCAGTTTAGAGCTGTTAAAGAAGCTGCCATCAACATTCATGGACAAATCTATGTATGACTTATGCTTTCACTCCTTGTGGGTAAATACCTAGGATTGGCATGGCTGGGTCCTATGGCAGTCATTTGTTTTAGCTTTTTAAAAAACTGCCAAACTGTTTTTCCACAGTGATTGTATCATTTTGCACCTCTTCAGTGCTGTATGGAAGTTCGAGGCTCCCCCTCCTCCTCAACACCTCATATGGTCAGTTCCTTTAGTCTCAGCCCTTGTAATACATGGTGTGTCTCACAGTTTAAACTCCACTGGGAACTTTCCTGATGCTCCAGTGGCTAAGACTTGATGCTCCCAATGCAGGATGCCTGGGTTCAGTCTCCGTCAGGGAACTGGATCCCGCAGGCTGCAACTAAGGACCCTGGTGCAGCCAAATAAATAAAAATAAATATTACAAAAAATGCCACTGGTCCTAACGACTTAGGAGCTCCACCCAACATCACTTCTTTAAGTCTTTGCTCATGCTATTCTTGCAACCTGGATTCTTCTCTGTTCATCCCTCACCTTAGTTAAACAGTCTTCCTTTTAACATTCAGCCCCAGGACTCCCGGTTCCCCCATGTTGCACCAAAGTCTATCTCTACGTATATATATACCCATAGAATTCTGTGGATGATTTTTTTTTTTCAAAGCATGCTTGCATTATGGTGAGATCCTCTGTGTGGTGGTTTCCCTGCTCAAGGATGGGGCCCCAATACAGGCCTGGGCACCTTGTTGATTTGCTGTAATGAATGCAATGGCAGAGACAGGATTGGTCATCCTGAGAGTGGTGCTCTTTTCCTACAACTTGAAAAACATCGCCTCACTTGCTCTTATTCAAAGAGCGCTGCCATTATAGTAATTGCTATTTGTAATTTATTGATCAGACACAATTGTGTTGCTATGAGAATACTTTTAAATAAAACCAACAATTGCCTGCATTCTTAAAAACAACCTTCAGACAGAGAAGGCAAAAGATAAATGAAATCAAAGAAGCTCATGAACTTCAAGGAAATTAAATTTTGTCTGAATGAGGGTCATCTAGTCTGTCTTCACTCTTAGAATTTTAATGTTTCCTCTCTGAGGATTCTAAGTATTTTTGAGTGAACTAGAGTTAGTAATTATGCCTGTAATATTTTATTGATATTGATAAGCGACGAAGAGACAGGATTGAGAAATATATTCAAGCATCTTTGGAGAAATTCTTAGTAGTCAATAGCATCTGCAAGTTTTTCAGCTCCCCCAGAAAATAGTCTAATGCGGGTGTCATGGGCTCACAGGAGGAAGGCAGAAACATAGAAGTGTAAGCTGGTTTCAAGACAGTAGTTTCTGGTAAGAAGGGAATGGTAAAGGGGTTAAGTTTCAAAGTCTGATTAGAAATCACAGCTACAGAATTTGGAGTGATTGTCACTGAGGCTTTAAAGCCTCTGGATTTGACCTGCTGTGCTCAGGCAGTGGTTCTTGATTTTTAACTCAGAGCAAAGTGCCAGCCAAGCAAAAAAAAAACATATGCAGCGCCTTCTGGAGGATATTGAGTGCACTGGGGCAATGCTCAGAATTCGACAGCAAGATGAATTAAAAGAAAGCACCAGAATATGGGAAACTCTAAATCAATCTGGCTGACTAACCCAAAGTATTTTGAAATACTCTTCCATGGGTTTTGTTCCAAAGCAAAGTAACTCCAGTCATCATGAGCTAAATAAAGCTTTTCAATTCAGTTCAGTTTAGTTGCTCAGTCATTCGAACACTTTGTGACCCCATGAACTGCAGCACGCCAGGCCTCCCTGTCCATCACCAACTCCCAGAGTTCACTCAGACTCACGTCCATGGAGTCAAGGATGCCATCCAGCCATCTCATCCTCTGTCGTCCCATTTTCCCTGACCCGAATCCCTCCTAGCATCAGAGTCTTTCCCAATGAGTCAACTCTTTGCATGAGGTGGCCAAAGTACTGGAGTTTCAGCTTTAGCATCATTCCCTTCAAAGAACACCCAGGGCTGATCTCCTTCAGGATGGACTGGTTGGATCTCCTTGCAGTCCAAGGGACTCTCAAGAGTCTTCTCCAACACCACAGTTCAAAAGCATCAATTCTTTGGCACTCAGATTTCTCCATAGTCCAACTCTCACATCCATACATGACCACTGGAAAAACCATAGCCTTGACTAGACGGACCTTTGTTTGCAAAGTAATGTCTCTGCTTTTCAGTATGCTGTCTACTAAGATCAATACAGTCATGGTAAGATGAGGAGGTTTATAATTAAAGCCTATGACAAAGTGCAAGACTATAGTGAAAAGCCGTGCTCAAATTCTCATGTGCACAGCAACCACCTAGGAGCCTTGGAAAATGAGGGTTCTACTCCCGCAGGTACAAGCAAGAGCCTATACAACAGCCCTCAGGGGGTGTGGATGCTGACAGTCCTCAGGCCACACTTGGAGTTGCATATGCAGAGACTTAACTAAGCAGGTTGCTCTTCCCTCTTTTGTAAGAAATCTTGAAACTTGTGATGTGAAGCTCTCTGGCATAGTAACAGTCTTTTCTTAACAGACCTATGTGTCTTGGGAGGGTCAGTTCAGTTCACTTCAGTCACTCAGTCGTGTCCAACTCTTTGCAACCCCATGAATCGCAGCACGCCAGGCCTCCCTGTCCATCACCATCTCCCGGAGTTCACTCAGACTCACGTCCATAGAGTCAGTGATGCCATCCAGCCATCTCATCCTCTGTCGTCCCCTTCTCCTCCTGCACCCAATCCCTCCCAGCATCAGAATCTTTTCCAATGAGTCAACTCTTCGCATGAGGTGGCCAAAGTACCAGAGTTTCAGCTTTAGCATCATTCCTTCCAAAGAAATCCCAGGGCTGATCTCCTTCAGGATGGACTGGTTGGATCTCCTTGCAGTCCAAGGGACTCTCAAGAGTCTTCTCCAACACGGCAGTTCAAAAGCATCAATTCTTCGGTGCTCAGCCTTCTTCACAGTCCAAATCAGACATCCACACATGACCACTGGAAAAACCATAGCCTTGACTAGACGGACCTTAGTCAGCAAAGTAATGTCTCTGCTTTTGAATATGCTATCTAGGTTGGTCATAACTTTTATTCCAAGGAGTAAGCGTCTTTTAATTTCATGGCTGCAATCACCATCTGCAGTGATTTTGGAGCCCCCAAAAATAAAGTCTGACACTGTTTCCACTGTTTCCCATGAAGTGATGGGACTGGATGCCATGATCTTCATTTTCTGAACGTTGAGCTTTAAGCCAACGTTTTCACTCTCCTCTTTCACTTTCATCAAGAGGCTTTTTAGTTCCTCTTCACTTTCTGCCACAAGGGTTGTGTCATCTGCATATCTGAGGTGATTAATATTTTTCTCGGCAATCTTGATTCCAGATTGTGCTTCTCCCAGTCCAGCGTTTCTCATGATGTACTCTGCATGGAAGTTAAATAAGCAGGGTGACAATATACAGCCCTTACGTACTCCTTTTCCTATTTGGAACCAGTCTGTTGTTCCATGTCCAGTTCTAACTATTGCTTCCTGAACTGCATACAGATTTCTCAAGAGGCAGGTCAGGTGGTCTGGTATTCCCATCTCTTTCAGAATTTTCCACAGTTTATTGTGATCCACACAGTCAAAGGCTTTGGCATAGTCAATAAAGCAGAAATAGATGTTTTTCTGGAACTCTCTTGCTTTGTCCATGATCCAGCAGATGTTGGCAATTTGATCTCTGATTCCTCTACCTTTTCTAAAACCAGCTTGAACATCAGGAAGTTCATGGTTCACATATTGCTGAAGTCTGGCTTGGAGAATTTTGAGCATTACTTTACTAGCGTGTGAGATGAGTGCAATTGTGCGGTAGTTTGAGCATTCTTTGGCATTGCCTTTCTTTGCAACTGGAATGAAAACTGACCTTTTCCAGTCCTGTGGCCACTGCTGAGTTTTCCAAATTTGCTGGCATATTGAGTGCAGCACTTTCACAGCATCATCTTTCAGGATTTGAAACAGCTCAACTAGAATTCCATCACCTCCACTAGGCTTTGTTCACAGTGATGCTTTCTAAGGCCCACTTGACTTCACATTCCAAGATGTCTGGCTCTAGATGAGTGATCACACCATCACGATTATCTGGGTCACGAAGATCTTTTTTGTACAGTTCTTCTGTGTATTCTTGCCACCTCTTCTTAATATCTTCTGCTTCTGTTAGGTCCAGACCATTTCTGTCCTTTATTGAGCCCATCTTTGCATGAAATGTTCCCTTGGTATCTCTAATTTTCTTGAAGAGATCTCTAGTCTTTCCCATTCTGTTGTTTTCCTCTATTTCTTTGCATTGATCGCTGAAGAAGGCTTTCTTATCTCTTCTTGCTATTCTTTGGAACTCTGCATTCAGATGCTTATATCTTTCCTTTTCTCCTTTGCTTTTCACCTCTCCTTTTCACAGCTGTTTGTAAGGCCTCCCCAGCGAGCCATTTTGCTTTTTTGCATTTCTTTTCCATGGGGATGGTCTTGATCCCTGTCTCCTGTACAATGTCACGAACCTCATTCCATAGTTCATCAGGCACTCTGTCTATCAGATCTAGGCCCTTGAATCTATTTCTCACTTCCACTGTATAATCATAAGGGATTTGATCTAGGTCATACCTGAATGGTCTAGCGGTTTCCCCTACTTTCTTCAATTTGAGTCTGAATATGGCAATAAGGAGTTGATGATCTGAGCCACATTCAGCTCCCGTTCTTGTTTTTGTTGACTGTATAGAGCTTCTTACTTGGGTTTCTCTTACCTTGAGCGTGGGATATCTCTTCACGGCTGCTCCAGCAAAGCACAGCCGCTGGTCCTTACTTTGGACACGGGGTATCTCCTTATCGCCACCGTTCCTGACCTTCAACGTGGGACAGCTCCTCTAGGCCCTCCTGTGCCTAAACAGCCACCGCTCCTAGGGTTGCTCCTCCCAGCTGACGGCCCTGGCCTCGGCTCGGGGTGGCTCCTCAAGGTCACCGCCCCTGCCCTCTGGCGCGAGGTGGCTTCTCCTGGCCGCCCCTGATCTTGGAGGCGAGATGTCTCCTCCTGGCCGCCACTGACCTCGGATGCGGGGTAGCTCCTCTCAGCTGCAGTCCCTGACCTCGGACGCAGGGTAGCTCCTCTCTGCAGTGCTTAGTGAGCCACGTCACAGCCACCTGCGCTTAGTGAGCCACGTTGCAGCCGCCTGCGCTTAGTGAGCAAGATGGTAAGTGTTGCAAGAGGGCATCAGAGGGCAGACACACTGAAACCATACTCACAGAAAACTAGTCAATCTAATCACACCGGGACCACAGCCTTGTCTAACTCAATGAAACCAAGCCATGCCTGCGGGGCAACCCAAGATGGGCGGGTCATGGTGGAGAGGCCTGACAGAATGTGGTCCACTGGCAAAGGGAATGGCAAACCACTTCAGTATTCTTGCCTTGAGAACCCCATGAACAGTATGAAAAGGCAAAATAGTAGGATACTGAAAGAGGAACTCCCCAGGTCATTAGGTGCCCAATATGCTACTGGAGATCAGTGGAGAAATAACTCCAGAAAGAACGAAGGGATGGAGCCAAAGCAAAAACAATACCCAGTTGTGGATGTGACTGGTGATAGAAGCAAGATCTGATGCTGTAAAGAGCAATATTCCATAGGAACCTGGAATGTCAGGTCCATGAATCAAGGCAAATTGGAAGTGGTCAGACAAGAGATGGCAAGGGTGAACGTTGACATTCTAGGAATCAGTGAACTAAAATGGACTTGAATGGGTGAATTTAACTCAGATGACCATTACATCTACTACTGCGGGCAGGAATCTCTCAGAAGAAATGGAGTAGCCATCATGGTCAACAAAAGAGTCCAAAATGCAGTACTTGGATGCAATCTCAAAAACGACAGAATGATCTCTGTTCGTCTCCAAGGCAAACCATTCAATATCACAGTTATCCAAGTCTATGCCCCAACCAGTAACGCTGAAGAAACTGAAGTTGAACGGTTTTATGAAGACCTACAAGATCTTTTAGAACTAACACCCAAAAAAGATGTCCTTTTCATTATAGGGGACTGGAATGCAAAAGTAGGAAGTCCAGAAACACCTGGAGTAACAGGCAAATTTGGCCTTGGAATGTGGAATGAAGCAGGGCAAAGACTAATAAGAGTTTTGCCAAGAAAATGCACTGGTCATAGCAAACACCCTCTTCCAACAACACAAGAGAAGACTCTACATATGGACATCACTAGATGGTCAACACTGAAATCAGATTGATTATATTCTTTGCAGCCAAAGATGACGAAGCTCTATACAGTCAACAGAAACAAGACCAGGAGCTGACTGTGGCTCAGATCATCAACTCCTTATTGCCAAATTCAGACTCAAATTGAAGAAAGTAGGGAAAACCGCTAGACCATTCAGGTATGACCTAAATCAAATCCCTTATGATTATACAGTGGAAGTGAGAAATAGATTTAAGGGTCTAGATCTGATAGACAGAGTGCCTGATGAACTATGGAATGAGGTTCGTGACATTGTACAGGAGACAGGGATCAAGACCATCCCCATGGAAAAGAAATGCAAAAAAGCAAAATGGCTCTCTGGGGAGGCCTTACAAACAGCTGTGAAAAGAAGAGAGGCGAAAAGCAAAGGAGAAAAGGAAAGATATAAGCATCTGAATGCAGAGTTCCAAAGAATAGCAAGAAGAGATAAGAAAGCCTTCTTCAGCGATCAATGCAAAGAAATAGAGGAAAACAACAGAATGGGAAAGACTAGAGATCTCTTCAAGAAAATTAGAGATACCAAGGGAACATTTCATGCAAAGATGGGCTCAATAAAGGACAGAAATGGTCTGGACCTAACAGAAGCAGAAGATATTAAGAAGAGGTGGCAAGAATACACAGAAGAACTGTACAAAAAAGATCTTCGTGACCCAGATAATCGTGATGGTGTGATCACTCATCTAGAGCCAGACATCTTGGAATGTGAAGTCAAGTGGGCCTTAGAAAGCATCACTGTGAACAAAGCCTAGTGGAGGTGATGGAATTCTAGTTGAGCTGTTTCAAATCCTGAAAGATGATGCTGTGAAAGTGCTGCACTCAATATGCCAGCAAATTTGGAAAACTCAGCAGTGGCCACAGGACTGGAAAAGGTCAGTTTTCATTCCAGTTGCAAAGAAAGGCAATGCCAAAGAATGCTCAAACTACCGCACAATTGCACTCATCTCACACGCTAGTAAAGTAATGCTCAAAATTCTCCAAGCCAGACTTCAGCAATATGTGAACCATGAACTTCCTGATGTTCAAGCTGGTTTTAGAAAAGGTAGAGGAATCAGAGATCAAATTGCCAACATCTGCTGGATCACCGAAAAAGCAAGAGAATTCCAGAAAAACATCTATTTCTGCTTTATTGACTATGCCAAAGCCTTTGACTGTGTGGATCACAATAAACTGTGGAAAATTCTGAAAGAGATGGGAATACCAGACCACCTAACCTGCCTCTTGAGGAATCTGTATGCAGGTCAGGAAGCAATAGTTAGGACTGGACATGGAACAACAGGCTGGTTCCAAATAGGAAAAGGAATACGTAAGGGCTGTATATTGTCACCCTGCTTATTTAACTTATATGCAGAGTACATCATGAGACATGCTGGACTGGAAGAAACACAAGCTGGAATCAAGATTGCTGGGAGAAATATCAATCACCTCAGATATGCAGATGACACAACCCTTGTGGCAGAAAGTGAAGAGGAGGTAAAAAGCCTCTTGATGAAAGTGAAAGAGGAGAGCGACAAAGTTGGCTTAAAGCTCAACAGTCAGAAAACGAAGATCATGGCATCCGGTCCCATCACTTCATGGGAAATAGATGGCGTAACAGTAGAAACAGTGTCAGACTTTATCTTTTTAGGCTCCAAAATCACTGCGGATGGTAACTGCAGCCATGAAATTAAAAGGCGCTTACTCCTTGGAAGAAAAGTTATGACCAACCTGGATAGTATATTCAAAAGCAGAGACATTACTTTGCTGACTAAGGTCCGTCTAGTCAATGCTATGGTTTTTCCTTTGGTCATATATGGATGTGAGAGATGGACTGTGAAGAAGGCTGAGCACTGAAGAATGGATGCTTTTGAACTGCGGTGTTGGAGAAGACTCTTGAGAGTCCCTTGGACTGCAAGGAGATCCAATCAGTCCATCCTGAAGGAGATCAGTCCTGGGTGTTCTTTGGAAGGAATGATGCTAAAGCTGAAGCTCCAGTACTTTGGCCACCTCATGTGAAGAGTTGACTCATTGGAAAAGACTCTGATGCTGGGAGGGACTGGGGGCAGGAGGAGAAGGGGATGACCCAGGATGAGATGGCTGGATGGCATCATGGACTCGATGGACGTGAGTCTGAGTGAACTCCGGGAGATGGTGATGGACAGGGAGGCCTGGCGTGCTGCGATTCATGGGGTCGCAAAGAGTTGGACACGACTGAGCAACTGAACTGACTGTATAGAGCTTCTCCATCTTTGGCTGCAATGAATATAATCAATCTGATTTCGATGTTGACCATCTGGTGATGTCCATGTGTAGAGTCTTCTCTTGTGTTGTTGGAAGAGGGTGTTTGCTATGACCAGTGCATTTTCTTGGCAAAACTCTTATTAGTCTTTGCCCTGCTTCATTCCGCATTCCAAGGCCAAATTTGCCTGTTACTCCAGGTGTTTCTGGACTTCATACTTTTGCATTCCAGTCTCCTATAATGAAAAGAAAATTTTTTTTGAATGTTTGTTCTTAGAGGTCTTGTAGGTCTTCATAGAATCGTTCAACTTCAGTTTCTTCAGCTGGTTGGGGCATAGACTTGGATTACGGTGATATTGAAAGGTTTTCTTTGGAAATGAAGAGAGATCATTCTGTCGTTTTTGAGATTGCATCCAGGTACTGCATTTCGGACTCTTTTGTTGACCATGATGGCTACTCCATTTCTTCTGAGGGATTCCTGCCCGCAGTAGTAGATGTAATGGTCATCTGAGTTAAATTCACCCATTCCAGTCCATTTTAGTTCACTGATTCCTAGAATGTCGACATTCACTCTTGCCATCTCTTGCCTGACCACTTCTAATTTGCTTGATTCATGGACCTGACATTCCAGGTTCCTATGGAATATTGCTCTTTACAGCATCAGATCTTGCTTCTATCACTAGTCACATCCACAGCTAAGTATTGTTTTTGCTTTGGCTCCATCCCTTCATTCTTTCTGGAGTTATTTCTTCACTGATCTCCAGCAGCATAGTGGGCACCTACTGACCTGGGGAGTTCCTCGTTCAGTATCCTATTATTTTGCCTTTTTATACTGTTCATGGGGTTCTCAAGGCAAGAATAATGAAGTGATTTGCCATTCTTTTCTCCAGTGGACCACATTCTGTCAGGCCTCTCCACCATGACCCGCTCGTCTTGGGTTGCCCCGCAGGCATGGCTTGGTTTCATTGAGTTAGACAAGGCTGTGGTCCTAGTGTGATTAGATTGACTACCTTTCTGTGAGTATGGTTTCAGTGTGTCTGCCCTCTGATACCCTCTTGTAACACCTACCATCTTACTTGGGTTTCTCTTACCTTGGGTGTGGGGTATCTCTTCATGGCTGCTCCAGCAAAGCACAGCTGCTGCTCCTTACCTTGGACTAAGGGTATCTCTTCACCACCGCCCTTCCTGACCTTCAATGTGGGATAGCTCCTCTAGGCCCTCCTGCGCCAGCAGAGCCACCACTTCTTGGATGTGGGTTGCTCTTCCCGGCCGCCACCCCTGGCCTCGGGTATGGGATGAAGGTATGGAAATCAATTCTGATTTCTACGTTGTGCTTTATGGGAGAAAGAGAAATGGACTTTTTACATTAAGGGCATTGTGGGGAAAAAAAAATCAGTTGAAAAAAATTCCAGACTGAATTGTGTTTTACGGTTGAAAATCGTCCCACCATTTATTGTATGATGCTGTCCATTACTGGATAACATTAAATTATATCCGTATCTTGCCTACATATATCAGGAATAAAAGTGGCACTCAAAAAATTTTAAGCCAGAAGTTCCATAAGAACAGTCACTTTTCTGGTTAAAACTTGAAAATAAAGACTGTCTGCTTTGAATGTTAGGTTATCTTAGTCCAGGACCATCCCTGAAGTATTACTGTGGTAGTTTAAGGCACATAGTTTGAGGCCAAACTCCCTGGATTTCAATCCAAAAAGTCTTTACCATTTACTAGCTATATGCGATGATTTGTACCTTACCCTGTGTAAAATGGGTCTGCATTCTACAGTTGTTTTTGGATTGAGTTAATATTTGTAAGGCTCTTAGGCCAGTGCTTGGCTGTCTAAATGTTTGTTAACTATATGACCAAAGTAAGATGTTTAAGTGTCACGTCTTGGTTGCCCAGTGACCCTCTGGAATCCATAAGGCCTGTTTCTGTTTTCAAACAATGAATACATCATCCTACAAGACTTCCCCAATGAGCAACTGGGTCAGAGAGAAAGGTGATATCAGCCAAACAACAGGAAACCTCAAAATAAATTCACAGAATCCAGGAGTTTATTATTTTGCTTGTTTGATTAGCCTTACTTCTATCCTTTGGTTTTGCAGCTGGTGATGTATATTGGCCAGGTAACCAAAGAGATCTTGAAGTGGCCCCGCCCCTTCTCCCCTCCTGTGGTGAAACTCGAGAAGAGAGTGATCGCTGAATATGGGATGCCGTCTACCCACGCCATGGCAGCCACGGCCATCTCCTTCACCCTCCTTATCTCTACCATGGACAGGTACCAGGTGAGACAGTGATTCTTCTTCTTCACCGTTTATCACCAGTGAGGGAACAAGGAAGGGTTTTGCTTCAGGACTTCAGGGCAAAGAGGGGATTTTCTTCAGGGGTTTTGCTTTTTTTTTTTTTTGAAGGACAATGAAACTTATGAAGTAAAGATGGGGGAACACTTATTGAACAGTGATGGTTTCTTTATCAATGAACTGACCATATGATTTAGTGTCCAAAGCAGGTTATGCCCAAGAGTGAAAGCGGACACCATTGATAATAAGAGTAAAACAAGCATCACTGGGCTGTGTGGTCTCCACCTTCTGAAAGCATTTTCACCCTGAGCTGTTTGACCAGATGGCTCTTAAGTCACTGCCTGCATCCTCTGTTTGCAAGAGATGTGAGGGGCTGGTGATCCTGGTAAACGCCTCTCCAGGGTGGAGATGATTTCACCAAATCCTCGAGCTTGATATCCCAGGGCCCAGGGTGAAGTAGAATCTGGGCTCAAATTAGCTCCCAAAGATGCATCTGCCCTTTCTCGGGGCTCAGCCATTAGAAATAATCAGTCCACATTTTCTAGAAAGCTTGTCTAAATGACAGGAGATTAATAAGTGTTGAAAATAGAATTTCATTTATTATCTACTTAAATGCCAATTGTAGCAAGACCTTTTCAAAGTTATATACTATTGGGAATTTCATGGTGGTCCAGTGGTTAAGACCTTGGTGCCTGCGTGCAATCCCTGAGAGGGGAACTAAGATCCCAGAAGCCACGCAGCATGGCTGAAAATAAATAAAAGTTATATTATTACTTTAATGAAGATGTATTTTTCCTATCTGAGAACTTCTGCTCCATTTTGGTGCTTAATTTCAGAAATTATATCTTTTACCTGTTGAAAACTTTGGATTTTGCTAACACTAGCAGTCTCATGTGTAAATGGCAGCATTGCTTCTCCTGCCCTCTTTACACCAAAAACCCAGAGGCATTCCATGTTTCAGGTTGTAGATAAAACGGAAGGCTTATTTTGGGTTTGGGAGAGAATAAGATTAGTGTCAGGTCCTGACTCCATCTGCTTTTCTATTTGGTCACCTGGGATTTGACCTCAGTCTCCTAAATGGGAAAGGGACAAGTGTAGGATTATATCTGACTGTGTGCTCAGTCATGTCTGACTCTTATGACCCCATAGACTGTAGCCCACCAGGTTTCTCTGTCCATGGGATTCTGTAGGCAAGAATACTGGAGTGGGTTGCCAGTTCCTACTTCAGGGGATCTTCCTGACCCAGGGATTGAAGCTGCATCTCTTGCGTCTCTTACATTGGCAGACGAATTCTTTATCACTGTTCCACCTGGGAAGCCCCCATACCACTCTTGATCTTAACCAACTTAAATGTCATGCCAGGATTCAAAAAAAAAAAAAAATGTCTTAGCTCCCCAATAGTGTTGGAGTTTATTGGATGCAGACTTCTGATCTATGTTGTACTGCCCCCATGCCATCTGTCCCAGAAGGACATAGTGCTCCCATCAGTGGCCCCATCACTGGAAGCTGTCAGCATCCAGAGAAGCCTGTGAACTTGCTTCTCTTAGGGAAAAAGCAACAAGTGGGGCTGACTGCAGGAAAGCAACAACAGTCATTTATATGCTTATTTTAAGGCCACCTGGATCTTGTTAAAAACTTCTTTACAGCTCATATGATGAAACAGTTTTCTTAAGGCCTGAGTTGTTCTTTTTCTATTTGATTTTTAATGATAAATATATTTAGCTAGTTAGGTTGTTTACTCGTGAACAGCCCTAAAAATGGGTTTATTTATTTAAATATGTGTTTAGGCTAATACCCAGCCTCTAAATTGTGACTGCATTAGCTCATTCCTTTTTTAACACTTTTTCAATTAAAATCAGAGACCCAGTTAATGATAAATCTTCAGAAAAGAGGTACAACCCTATATCATTGTACTCAGATGTTACATTGGAAAGCACATGTTGGCTTGGACTCAGAAGATGTGGCTTCTCGTTCAGACTGTGTCACTGCTGACTGTGTTACCGAGGTCAAGTCACTGCACCTCTCTGAGCCCTGGCTTCTGTTGGGAGGATCAAATGGGATGATCGATGGGCAACCATCTTTGTGCAAAAGTTCAGGACTAATGCAACTTATTATCAAGGTGAAGGGTTTCCTCATTTGTAGACTGGGGCTAACAATAGACTGTACTTCATAGGATTATGTGAAGAGTGACTGTAAAGAACTTCACATAGTATAGACAGTTCTGTGTCATCTTTATTCTTAGCACCATGGAAGACCACAGACATTAGTACTTGAAGCAACTGAATTATATCTCTATATCTAGTTCATAAGCATATCTGTGTATTCCTTATATGACTTATCATTAGCCAGATTCCTGCAACTGTTTTCATTAATTCATCTGCAAATGTGAAGATATCCCAGTCTTAGCTTGGCATTGTTGTTTCCAGACTTCCCTATGAAGCCAGTTGTTGCCAAGCTTTATCTTCACAGCACATCTTGGGAAGGTACCTGGTTGGACTTTGTAAAATTATAGCACCATCCATATACCTTGTCTCTTGGAAATACTGTATATTTCACAAGTTTTAAGTATAGGTAGAAATAAAAAATCATTTACTCCACTAAAACTTTGAGCACAATAAGTATGGTCAAGTTCCAGTGTGTCTTATTTGCAGGTCAGTATGTTGTGAAACTTCCTTCCAGAATTACATTCCTAGGCATTTTCTCCTTCTCTTTCCTTAGTTTTCCCATTTTTTGGAATGATTTTATATCATCAAACTGCTGGCCTAAGGAATATGAGATTGAGACTAGGAGTTAATGGATCAGAAACCCCTTCCCTTCTACAACATCAAACTGTGTGTGTCTGAGCCTGAACTAATGCCCTGTTTTCTCTTCTTTCCCTGCAGTATCCCTTTGTTTTGGGACTGATGATGGCTGTGGTGTTTTCCACGTTGGTGGGTCTCAGCCGACTTTACACTGGGATGCATACGGTCCTGGTAAGGCTTTGTGGGCGAGTCTTGGGGTGATATCTGAATAGGAGTGTAGCCAGTGTGTTCTTCACACTATATGTTTATAAAGCTATTTGCATTTCATAAGAAGGCCAGTGAAGGTTATAATTTTATTTCCCATCAGGCCAATGAATTAGGAAATGATTATCTTAAGGCACATGTATAATGATAGTAATGAATCATTAAGATACTATCAAGTAGGCTGGTCTGGGCTAGACTGGCTAGAACAACAATGAAAATTCAGGTAATTTGTTTACATGCTGGTTTACTGATGATGAAGCAGGCAGTGCAGAAACACACAAAGGATCAGGGATGTTGAGTGATGGATGAAGTTCTTCACTTAGGTCCTCACAGAAATGGTTCTGAAATTCAGGAGTCTTAGCTGCCCTTGCAGGGTAGGAGTCCCAGCAGGTCAAAAGAGCCTATCATCATGGGCCTGCTTCCTTCCATAATGGATTTGCATTGAAAGAGCTGTCTACATTTTTTTTTTTTTAACCATATTAGGAATTTTTTTGAGCTGCCACAGTTAGCACAGTTGAAATGACTCAATTCTATTTCCTAGTGTGCCAGCCATCTGCCTAGGAGTTCCAGAGCAAAACGCTGGCCATGGCTTACCATGGGCACTATTTATCATGGTAATTGGTGATAGATTTCTTTAAAAAGGACTAGGCCCTTGCTAATTGTGTTACTCTCCACATGAAGCTCAACAATTGGATTAGCATAGGCCTCAGAGGGAAAGGCCAGCCTTCACTGGCCTTCTTATTTCTCCTCTTTTGCCTGACCTTGGTCATCCAGGGGTGGAGGGTGGAAGGACAGAAGCCACAGAGGGGAACAGATTTAGGGAGAGGGTTTGTCAAAATAGGCAGAAGCAGAGAATGGGAAGGAAAATAAATCCAGAGTCCAAGAGTTTATGGCTGCATGGGATTCAGAGGGCGGTACCATCATGCTTTCTTCTTTAAAAAAAAAAAATTTGATTAATTTTTGACTGTGCTCGGTCTTTGTTGCCGCACATGGGATTTCTCTAGTGGCAATGAGCAGGCAGGGGGCTACTCTCTTGTTGCAGAGCACAGGCTCTAGGGCACGTGGGCCCAATAGTTGTGGCACACAGGCTTAGCTGCTCCACAGCAGGTGGGATCTTCCTGGACCAGGGATCGAACCCATGTCTCCTGCATTAGCAGGTGGATTCACAACCACTGGACCACCAGGGAAACCCCATGCTTTCCTCCCAAAACAAAACAAATTCTAACTCCAAGGAAAGTAGGGACCTGAGTGGAACCGGGGCCGAACCCAGGGTGAGGCCAGCAAGGCAGGAAATTGAAGAGGTGCCAAACAACTCTGGAATCAAGAGAAATGATTTTCAGGCAATACATTAAAAAAAAAAATCAAAATCAGTGCTGAAATTTTCCATGATGAACTAAACATCCCAGTTTGAGATAAACTCCTGCCTGTGTGTGACCTTGCTGACTTTGCACCATGCTGGTCCTGGAGTGCAGCCTAGGATGCAAGGAGTGTGAAAATATGACACAACAGTTAGGGGTCAGGCTTATTATCTACCCACCAAGACAGGTCCCTGCTGTTCCCGTCCCTCCGCACAGTGTGTCGCGTGGCTTCTAAGACTTTAGGGGAAAAGGGGAGGAGTGCATTCTCAATTTGCTACACCACTGCACCTCATCATAAAGGGGTTCTCTCCAAATGCATCCACAGGCTTGAATATGGAACAAAGCAGAACTCTCTTGGGTGTTTGAGTATTTCTTTTATCTGGGGCAACTTTTTAATTTCCATAGGGTTTATTAAAAAGCGATCTTAGGAACTCAGGTTAAAATTAAAACCAAAGTAAACATGAGAGTGTGGGGCTGCAGACATGAATAGAGGGTGCAGAAAACCCTGGATTCAATAAGAATCCAGCTCTGTGTCTATCTTTAGGTCTGAAAGTAGGTTAGGGGATGGAGAAGCACAAATCTGTGGGGAAGATCATTAAGGCCTCTCTTTGAGATGTGAGGAATGAGTCCCCCCACCCATTCCAGAAAATCTGTCCCAGGAGAAACTAGAACAAGGGGTATGTGTGTGTGTGTGTGTGCCCAGTCGTCCAGTCATGTCTAGCACTTCGCGTAGTCACAGCTATTCCTCCCTCCCCATCCTGCACCACCACTGGCATCCAGGGACATCCTTTACTTACATAGTTTTGTCTCCTAAGGTTGAGACCCTGGGCTTCTCTGGCAGTTCAGTGGTTAAGACTCCATGCTGCCAGTGCAGGGGACGTGGGATCCATCTCTGTCTGGAAAACTAAGACCCCATGTGCTACACAGTGGGCCAAAAAATAAGAGTATTTGAGACCCTGACTCAGGCCCAGATCCAAGTCAGGCTCCACGGCTAGAGACGTGATCCAAGGTGGTGGTGCTGGTTTAGTCACTCAGTTGTGTCCAGCTCTTTTGCCATTGCATAGACTTTAGCCCACCAGGCTCCTCTGTCCATGAGATTCTCCAGGCAAGAATACTAGATTGGGTTGCCATTCCCTTCTCCAGGGGATCTTCCCGACCCAGGTATGGAACCCAAGTCTACTGCCTTGCACATGGATTCTTTACCACTGAGCCACCTGGGAAGCCCATGGCCCAGGGTAGGATGATATATAATTTCTCGAAGCAAAAGCACATGTTTTCAATAGAAAGATGAAGTTGAATTATGGATTTGCTCTCTTCTCTATTTAGCAGCAACTTAGTAAGCTTCTTGGCTCTGATGGTAAAGGGTCTGCCTGCAATGCGGGAGACCCGGGTTCAATCTCTGGATTGAGAAGATCCCCTGGAGAAGGAAATGGCAACCCACTCTAGTATTCTTGCCTGGAAAATCCCATGGACAGGGGAACCTGGCAGACGATAGTCCACAGGGTTGCAAAGAGTCCGACATGACTTAGAGACTAACACTAGTAAGCTTCTGCAGGCTACAGGCTTGGAGCTCGATCTGGAAAATAGTGGGGTAAATAAAACCTACACCACCCTCTGGGTGTCCAAGTCTGTTGATGGAGTCAGACATGTTTATTTCTGATTACTGGCTCTAATGAGTATTATAATTAGCTTGGAACAGCTAAATCAGGCCAGGCCAACTAGGTGGCATGCCTCCCCCCTGGACCCCTAACATTCTCCAGGAATAGCCACAAACTAGTGCTTCTCAACCTTGGCTACACATTCAAATCCCATGGAAAACTTTTCAAAAATATTTGGACACCCAGATTTACAGCAGCAGCATTATTTACAATACCCAAAAGGTAAAAGCCACCCACGTGTCCACTGATGGATGAATGAATAAATAATCTGTGGTTCATGTGTACAATGGAATATTATTCAGCCTTGAAAAGGAAGGAAATTCCGACACATGCTACAGCATGGAAGAAACTTGAAGACATCATGCTAAGTGAAACAAACCCATCACTGAAGAGAAATACAATATGATTGTGCATATATGATGTCCTTAGAGTGTCGAGTTCACAAAGTCAGAAAGTAAAGTCATGTCCAACTCTTTGCGAACCCATGGACTATAGCCTGCCAGGCTCCTCTGTCCATGGTACTTTCCAGGCAAGAATACTGAAGTGGGTTGCCATGCCTCCTGCATGGGATCTTCCTGACCCAGGGATCGAACCTGGCTATCTTATGTCTCCTGCATTGGCAGGCAGGTTCTTGATCACTAGTGCCACCTGGGATTCCCTCAGAACATAAAAGTAGAAGGTGGTCGCCAGAGCATGAGGGATGAGAGGAAGAACAGGAAGTTATTGTTAATGGGGTACAGAGTTTTAGTTTAGGGTGACGAAAAAGTTCTGCAGGTGCATAACAGTGATGGTTGGGCAACAGTGTAAACGTTCTTAATACCATTGAACTATACGCTTTGAAATAGTTAAGATGACAAATTTTATGTTGTGTGTGTGTGTTTAACCACAGTAAAAGATTCAGTCCTATGCATTGGTGTTTTTCCAAAGCTCTTTGGTTGATCTTAACGTGCAGCCAGGGTTGAGAGCCATTGACTAGACTGTCTAGAACTGGGCACGGGCACAAGCCTGAACAAAAGAGGAGGGTGGGGACAGTGCTGCGTAGGCACCGACTGTGTCCACCGCCTGAATGGCTCTAATCACACCCAGCTCGGACGTTCACAGCACATAGGTCATCCAGGAGGCTGCCAGCCTCCTATAAATGGCTCTCCTCTGTGTTCTGTAGCGACCTAAGTGGGCAGGAAGTCCAAAAACAAGGTGATATATGTATTCATACAGCTGAATCACTTTGCTGTAGAGCAAAAACTAACACAGCATTGTAAAGCAACTCTACTCCAATAAAAACTAATTTCAGAAAATTTGATGACATTACATGGGAAACTTTCTGTCCTTCCCCTTGTAATAGTGTTTTATAGATAGCAGCTTCTGAGTAGACTGGGAACAGTGTATTTTGAGCGATGGTAAGGAATCCATAAAACTACTTTTTGGTGACCAAAGACTGATTTTTTCCTACTAAAACTACTATTTAAGCTTTGTTTCTTGATGCTTTGTCAAATGTCTATATGTCCTCTTTTGGTGTCATATCTTTTTGCCTTTTCATACTGTTCATGGGGTTCTCAAGGTAAGACTACTGAAGTTGTTTGCCGTTCCCTTTTCCAGTAGACCACATTTCGTCAGAATCCTCCACCGTGACCCATCCGTCTTGGGTGGCCCTACATGGCATGGCTCATAGTTTCATTGAGTTAGACTCATTGGAAAAGACCCTGATGCTGGGAAAGATTGAAGGCAGGAAGAGAAGGGGATGACAGGATGAGATGGTTGGATGGCATCACTGACTCGAACATGAGTTTGAGCAAGCTCCGGGAGTTGGTGATGGACAGGGAAGCCTGGCGTGCTGCAGTCCATGGGATCATAAAGAGTCGGACATGACTGAGCAACTGAACTGAACTACATGTCAAGTGCAATAATTGAAACTGTTGATGATAAAAATAATTTAATATACCTACAAAAAAAAAAGGTTCTCCATGCATCAAGAGGAGGAATAGTTCATGGAACGCAGTCATTTATTTGCTTCTCTTGCCCATTAAGACATCCTTCCCGTCAGAGATGAGTGGTCTGCTGTTACGTCAAGGCTTCTGGACGGGCTCAGCTGACTCCTGGGCAAGCCCAAGTGAAACGTGGGGAGGCACTGAACCCACACATGTTGCCATCTGGCCAGACCAGCCGTGGCATCGCTTCCTTCTGCCAGGACGCCTGAGTAAGAAACTAGAACACCACCCTCGCACCTCACACTCATCAGTCAGGTAGTCAGCAAGTCAAATTAGTTGTGACTCTTAAAGATGTCATAGAGCTGTCTTTACACCACTGCCTGGCTACTATTTCCAAATCTGATGATGTCCTTCCATGCACGGAGACATTTCTAAAGCTCCTACTGAATGTGAAGAATGACACCGGTAGTCCCCACAGGGGACTCTGGGCAACTGACACTTTGAGAGAAGTCAGCACTATCTGTGGGCTTCCCTCATGGCTCAGATGGTAGAGAATCCCTCTGCAATGCAGGAGACCCAGATTCAATCCTTGGGTTGGAAAGGTCCCCAGAGAAGGGAATGGCAACCCACTCCAGCATTCTTGCCTGGAGAATCCCCTAAACAGAGAATATATACAAAGAGTTGGACACAACTAAGCAACTAACACTTACTTACTTACTAGAATTATTTATGGCAAAACATGGAAATAAAACACAGGGACCCTGGTGACATTCTTGTTCCACACCTGGGGACCTCTAAGCTGGCTGTTCTTTTTTGCCCAAGCTGATTTTTATTAAAATCCTACACTTCCCATAGTAAGAAGCATCCTCAGCAATGGTTTACAGAAATAATTTTTTCGTGTATAATTTCATGTTCTGTTGGTTTAGAAAGTAAATCAGTTACAGCCAGATGAAGGGGCAGGGGAGAGGGTAGAATATTTTGGAAAGATGGGGTAGCCCATGGAATCCAACACAGATGGGACTGAACAACCAAGCCTCACATGTGTCTTCCTCTCCCTGTAGAGTGCCTCTCTGCACAGAACCCAGCTCCCAACAGTTTCTCTCTCAGATACAGGCCTTCATTTGAAGAGATAAAGCTGATTGAACTGGGCATTACCCTGGGACATGGGAACCTGGCCAGGGGGACAGGGTCACAGAGCAGAAAGAGGGCCCCAAAAGCCACCCCTGTGGGCTTCAAAGGCAGTGCCCAAAGAGCAAGAACTGGAAAAACAACCAGTACGTTGACCATAATTGAGAATGCCCTAACTCAAGTGTTCACCATGTGCATGAGGCAGGATGCCTTGAATACAAATAGAAACCAACTCAAACTTTTATAAGCTTCAAAGGAAATGGTTTTTATAACCACAGCATATAACATAGGAAGGGCAGAGGTGCAGGTGGCCACTAGGAGAGCAGCGCCCAGGGTCTAGGTCTTTACTGGATCTTTCCTTTACCTCTTTTCCCCAAAGTCATCTCTGCATCTTTCCACATGGTAGATCCATCCTTTTGGGTTGCCTTCCCTCTAAGTCTAGACTCAGGGCTTAAACTCTTTCTGTTTTACTCCTGAAAGGATTGCAGTGGGAAGACTTTAAGAAAAAGTGTCTAATTGGCCTAGCCTGGGTTATTAGCCTTTTGCTGCACCAAACACTGTCCAAGCGGATCCAAGGGGGTGTGATTGGACGAGTGGGTCAGGAGTCAGCCTGTGTGAGCAAGGACTGTGACTGGTAGGGATGGGTAGAGTTAGCATGTCCGAGGAAACTTTCTCTAGAGTCTGTTGCCAGAAGATGAAAACAGGCAAAGCACCAGTGGTGTTCTTTGTACATTGACATCATTGCATTTTCCTATTGTTTCAAAAACTGGGATGTTGTATTTGTGGGGAAAGGATGAGAGAAATTCAGGAAGGCTGATTGTACTGTTTGTAATGCCTGAAATTAATCAACTTACACAGAATGGATTTTAGGTCTTTTAACTGATAACACAATCACCCCCCAATACATTAACAGTGAAATTAGAGTTTTGTTGTTAGGTTAGTGAATAATTGTTCCATTATTTTGGACTTGGATTAGCTGAAAGTCTGCTCTATTTTTTTGTCTCTAAACTGCTTGATCTGTGAATAATTATATAGATATTAGGTTTTGTTTGCTTACTCATTTATTTTTCCCCTAAATATTGCTTTAGTTTTGGTTGGAGTTGGAGGATGTTGAAACAGTTTCTCAAATATTAAATTATCTGCAGACCATACAAAACTATGTTCTGGCTTTGGACTAGAGCATTTTGGGTGTGTTTTTTTCAAGGTCTTTGAAATTCAAAAAAAAAGAGAGAGACTTCAAACTGCCTTACTTAATATAGACAAAAAAGCTAATTGTAGTATAAATTATACCCTATGAAGCTCTATTTTGTTGGATGAGTTAGTTACTGAAATAAAAAGGGAGTTTGGTTACATTTCTATGCATCAGTTCCTGCGTTATTATGTGCATGGTTTTCTCTTTACCTTGGAAAGAAATATTTGTATGCTTTCATTAAAATAGAGGATTATTTCTGGTTTCAGAAGTAATAAGTATGGTAAAACCCTCATCTCCTGTTTTTAAAGTTGTATATATGTGTATGTTTAAGACAAAATAATTATTATTCAGTCCACCTCAGGAAGAGTTTAGACAGCCATTTGTTAGGATAATGCGAAAGGAAATGAAAGTATTTTATGTTTCTGTATTAAATGAACCAAAATTAGGACTTTGCACAATTTCCAGCAAGAACTGCTCTTGACACGTATTCCTAACAAGAAACATAGGGAAATTAATTTTTTACCTGCTTTCTCAGTGCTGTCTAAAAGGCCACTGTTGGGTCAGCTTTTCCCAGGTATTCCATAAGTGTGAGGTTCATAGATGACTGGAGAGGCCCTAAATCTAGGAGGAAGAACCGGACTGAGCCTTGAGTGAAGCCCACAGAAGATATACAGAGACAGAAGCTGGTCCAAGCACCAGAATCACATGGAGTTCAGAGGTTCCTTAGGGCAGTGAGCCAAACCCTGAAGGTCAGGCTCAGGCACAGACTGGTCCTAGGCCAGTTTGCCTCAGACTGGAAGCCACTCTTCTTCCTGCTGCAATGAAAACTGGTTGACCTCTACATTCGGTGAGCTGGAGCCTCAGAATCTGCTTAAGTAGATTGTGCTGTCAGACGTGCTGAAGAGAAAGTAAAAGTCAGTCACAGTCCAACTCTTTGCAACCCTATGGCCTATATAGTCCATGGAATTCTCCAGGCTGGAATACTGGAGTGGGTAACCTTCCCTTCTCCAGGGGCTCTTCCCAACGCAGGGATTGAACCCAGGTCTCCTGCATTGCAGGCGGATTCTTTACCAGCTGAGCCACAAAAGGAAGCCCAGACATGCTGGAGTATGACAGTTGTCCATTAGCCTGACAAGGGGCAGGAGGTAAGGGAACTCTCTGAGGCTAATGACGGGGCAGCCAAGCCAAACGGACTAGGCCTGCAGCTACAGAGGTGGTCCCTTGAGGCTAGGTGGACAGGAGAGGTGGTGATGAGGAAGCTAGTAGTTTATCTCAGTAAGAAAGACACCAGAGTGTCTATATACCCCAGACTGCTGAAGAGGGAGCTGGGGTCAGTACTTAAGGTCTCTATTGTATTGAGAATGCATTCATTCTTCTCCAACACATGAAAAAGAAGCACATTCAGAGACAGAGCATGGATTCCAGACGTGGCACTACTGTGGCTTGTATTCATGATCCATGCAAGTCCAGGGTACCAGTAAAATAAGAGTAAGATCCAATCCCTTTCATAGAAGCCAGTCTCCATATTTCTGTCTTTTTGAATCAGTGTTTTACAGTCTCCTTGAAAGTGAAGGTTTTCTGTAAGCTTCTAATTGTATCCCCCCACCACTTTTTTTTTTTTTTTTTAGAAAATTAAATTTATTTCTCACACCAGAAACCAGAGTGGTGCAGACTGGTGGGTCACCTGAGGATCTGGCTTCTTCCTATTTTGTAATCAGATGCCTCTCTTAATGGGAAAAGCACTGTCTTCAATATTTGTTTGTAAAGTCAACCTTTGTAAAATGTGTCAGACCTTCCCATTTTTTTACATGATTTTTAAAAAAGATTCTTTGACCCTCTGGGGAAGTATATACACAAATGTCTGCCATTATGTTCACTATTGCTATGACATTCCTGGAACTATTTGTATGCACTGGCACTTTATTTTCATTGCCTCTCTCTAAGTTATTACTATTTTGTCCTGCAACAAAAGAAAAGGGAGATGAAATGGTTTCCTGTGATTCCTCAACTACCCAGTGAAGCCAGAAAACAAAGCTTTATTTATGAACCAAATCCAATCATAAGGGAAAAAAAAAAAATCAATCTAGTTTCCTAAACTGTTCAACTCTTCAGAAAGCAGATGCACCCCTTGGAAAAGAAGAATCTGGGACTTCCATGACAGTCTAGCAGTTAAGATTCCATGTTTCCAATGCATGGGGCACAGGTTCAATCCCTGGTTAGGGAACTAAGATCCTACATGCTGCCTGGTGCAGCCAAAAAATTATGAATTTGAAAAAGAAAAGAAGAATCCTACATATTTAATATCAGTAGTTAAAATCCATGAAGGCAGAAGCAAATCCAATATGCTAGAAGGCAATGGCACCCCACTCCAGTACTCTTGCCTGGAAAATCCCATGGATGGAGGAGCCTGGTGGGCTGCAGTCCATGGGGTCGCTAAGAGTCGGACACGACTGAGCGACTTCACTTTCACTTTTCACTTTCCTGCATTGGAGAAGGAAATGGCAACCCACTCCAGTGTTCTTGCCTGGGGAATCCCAGGGACGGGGGAGCCTGGTGGGCTGCCGTCTATGGGGTCGCACAGAGTTGGACACGACTGAAGCGACTTAGCAGCAGTAGCAGCAGCAGGGGCAAGGTAACTTTGTCTGCCTCACCTCAGAAGGCTCCTATAATCTTCATGTTGTCTCAAAAAGCATTTGGAAAAATTAGAAAATATAAGTGAATATTTATATAAATATAAAATAGAAAAAGACCTTTCTTGCCATATATTAAGTTGGACTAATTCATGAAAGATTAGACAAACTGAATACGTACATTTTTTAGAAGCTTCTATATGTAACAAAATGAAAGTCATTGGTAAAAACATAAATGTATTAAGTGATAGACAAAGAATTAATATAAGGAATCAGTGAGTAAAAGCCCAACATAACAGGCAATTCCCAAAAGAAAAATGTCCCCAAAATAGAACAAACTCCACCTGTATTTATAGAGATATTTTTAAAAGTCATAAAAGAAGCACAAATATTAATAAAAGTGAGATGTCAGTTAAAAATTTTTGCCTGTGAGATTGGTAAAAAAATTAAAAGATGGCAATTCATGTTGACAAGGGGTTGAGTAATGAGATGTTCTCATAAAGGACCATTTCATGCAATAGGTATCAAAAGCAGCAAAATACATGAGGCATACCTTTTGACTTAGGAATTGAGATTTTTTTTCTATTATTTATTGCCCTATAGTTGCTTCATAATGTTCTGTTAGCTTCTACTGCTTAACAAAATTGAGAATTTACCCTAAAGGACAGTTGAACAAATATATACATTTGAATAAGGTTCAGTCACTCAGTCGTGTCCTACTGTTTGCAAACCCATGAATTGCAGCACGCCAGGCCTCCCTGTCCATCACCAACTCCCGGAGTTCACTCAAACTCACATCCATCGAGTCGGTGATGCCATCCAGCCATATCATCCTCTGTCGTCCCCTTTTTCTCCTGCCCCCAACCCCTAGCAGCATCAGAGTCTTTTCCAATGAGTCAACTCTTTGCATGAGGTGGCTGAAGTACTGCAGTTTCAGCTTTAGCATCATTCCTTTCAAAGAACACCCAGGACTGATCTCCTTTAGAATGGACTGGTTCCATCTCCTTGCTGTCCATGGGACTTTCAAGAGTCTTCTCCAACACCACAGTTCAAAAGCATCAATTCTTTGGCACTCAGCTTTCTTCACAGTTCAACTGTCACATCCATACATAACTACTGGAAAAACCATAGCCTTGACTAGACGGACCTTTGTTGGCAAAGTAATGACTCTGCTTTTTAATATGCTTTCTAGGTTAGAATAAGGTTAAAATAGGGAAACAGGGAAAACAATTCAATGTGTAACAATAAGGAACTACCAGGTTAAATTAACTATATATCAAGATATGGAACAATATTCAGCTATTTAACACCATGTAATTAAATATTTATTGATATATAGCAATTTTATTCATAAACTCTGAAAACTGAAAACAGTGCAAATGCCCTTCAACTAGTACATTGATTAACAGACCTTGGTACATCCATACAGTGGATTGTACTCCACAGTAGTGATAGTGAAAGTCACTCAGTCGTGTCCGACTCTTTGCAACTGCATGGACTAAACAGTCCATGGAATTCTCCAGGCTGGCAGCGGGCCGGCACACTAAGCACAGGCGGCGGCAGTGGTGGCAGGCCGACGCACTAAGCACGGCCAAGAGCAACCCCACGTCCAAAATCAGAGACAGCTGCCTAGAGTGCCAAGCTGCGACGGCACAGGAACAGCCGGGAGGAGCCACCCCGCGTCTGAAGTCAGGGGTGGCGGCTGAGAGGAGCTACCCCGTGTCCCAGGTCAGGGCGGCAGCCGGGAGGAGCTACCCAGCGTCCGAGGCCAGTGGTGGCCGGGAGGAGACACCCCGAGGTCAGGGGCGGTAACCCTAAGGAGCCACCCCGAGCCCGAGGCCAGGGCCGGCGGCTGCGAGGAGCAACCCCTGGAGTGGTGGCTGCGCAGGCACAGGAGGGCCTAGAGGAGCTATCCCAACTTGAAGGTCAGGAACGGCGGGGGTAAGGAGATACCCCTCGTCCAAGGTATGGAGCAGCCGTGAAGAGATCCCCCATGCCCAAGGTAAGAGAAACCCAAGTAAGATGGTAGGTGTTGCAAGAGAGCATCAGAGGGCAGACACACTGAAACCATACTCACAAAAAACTAGTCAATCTAATCACACTAGGGCCACAGCCTTGTCTAACTCAATGAAACCAAGCCATGCCTGCGGGGCAACCCAAGACGGGTGGGTCATGGTGGAGAGGTCTGACAGAATGTGGTCCACTGGAGAAGGGAATGGCAAGCCACTTCAGTATTCTTGCCTTGAGAACCCCATGAACAGTATGAAAAGGCAAAATGATAGGATACCGAAAGAGGAACTCCCCAGGTCATTAGGTGCCCAATATGCTACTGGAGATCAGTGGAGAAATAACTCCAGAAAGAATGAAGGGATGGAGCCAAAGCAAAAACAATACCCAGTTGTGGATGTGACTGGTGATAGAAGCAAGATCTGATGCTGCAAAGAGCAATATTGCATAGGAACCTGGAATGTCAGGTCCATGAATCAAGGCAAATTGGAAGTGGTCAAACAAGAGATGGCAAGGATGAACATCAACATTCTAGAAATCAGTGAACTAAAATGGACTGGAATGGGTGAATTTAACTCAGATGACCATTACATCTACTACTGTGGGAAGGAATCCCTCAGAAGAAATGGAGTAGCCATCATGGTCAACAAAAGAGTCCAAAATGCAGTACTTGGATGCAGTCTCAAAAATGACAGAATGATCTCTGTTCATCTCCAAGGCAAACCATTCAATATCAGTTATGCAAGTCTATGCCCCAACCAGTAATGCTGAAGAAACTGAAGTTGAACGATTCTATGAAGACCTACAAGACCTTTTAGAACTAACACCCAAAAAAGATGTCCGTTTCATTATAGGGGACTGGAATGCAAAAGTAGGAAGTCCAGAAACACCTGGAGTAACAGGCAAATTTGGCCTTGGAATGCGGAATGAAGCAGGGCAAAGACTAATAGAGTTTTGCCAAGAAAATGCACTGGTCATAGCAAACACCCTCTTCCGACAACACAAGAGAAGACTCTACACATGGACATCACCAGATGGTCAACACTGAAATCAGATTGATTATATTCTTTGCAGCCAAAGATGGCGAAGCTCTATACAGTCAACAAAAAGAAGACCAGGAGCTGACTGTGGCTCAGATCATGAACTCCTTATTACCAAATTCAGACTCAAATTGAAGAAAATAGGGAAAACCGCTAGACCATTCAGGTATGACCTAAATCATATCCCTTATGATTATACAGTGGAAGTGAGAAATAGATTCAAGGGCCTAGATCTGATAGACAGAGTGCCTGATGAACTATGGAATGAGGTTCATGACATTGTACAGGAGACAGGGATCAAGACCATCCCCATGGAAAAGAAATGCAAAAAAGCAAAATGGCTGTCTGGGGAGGCCTTACAAACAGCTATGAAAAGAAGAGAGGCAAAAAGCAAATGAGAAAAGGAAAGATATAAGCATCTGAATGCAGAGTTCCAAAGAATAGCAGGAAGAGATAAGAGCGCCTTCTTCAGCGATCAATGCAAAGAAATAGAGGAAAACAACAGAATGGGAAAGACTAGAGATCTCTTCAAGAAAATTAGAGATACCAAGGGAACATTTCATGCAAAGATGGGCTCAATAAAGGACAGAAATGGTCTGGACCTAACAGAAGCAGAAGATATTAAGAAGAGGTGGCAAGAATACACAGAAGAACTGTACAAAAAAGATCTTCATGACCCAGATAATCGTGATGGTGTGATCACTCATCTAGAGCCAGACATCTTGGAATGTGAAGTCAAGTGGGCCTTAGAAAGCATCACTGTGAACAAAGCCTAGTGAAGGTGATGGAATTCCAGTTGAGCTGTTTAAATTGAAAGATGATGCTGTGAAAGTGCTGCATTCAATATGCCAGCAAATTTGGAAAACTCAGCAGTGGCCACAGGACTGGAAAAGGTCAGTGTTCATTCCAATTCCAAAGAAAGGCAATGCCAAAGAATGCTCAAACTACCACACAACTGTACTCATCTCACATGCTAGTAAAGTAATGCTCAAAATTCTCTAAGCCAGGCTTCAGCAATATGTGAACCGTGAACTCCCTGATGTTCAAGCTGGTTTTAGAAAAGAGGAACCAGAGATCAAATTGCCAACATCCACTGAATCATGGAAAAAGCAAGAGAGTTCCCTAAAAAATCTATTTCTGCTTTATTGACTATGCCAAAGCCTTTGACTGTGTGGATGACAATAAACTGTGGAAAATTCTGAAATAGATGGGAATACCAGACCACCTGACCTGCTTCTTGAGAAACCTGTATGCAGGTCAGGAAGCAACAGCTAGAACTGGACATGGAACAACAGACTGGTTCCAAATAGGAAAACGAGTACGTCAAGGCTGTATATTGTCACCCTGCTTATTTAACTTCTATGCAGAGTACATTATGAGAAATGCTGGACTGGAAGAAACACAAGCTGGAATCAAGATTGCTGGGAGAAATATCAATCACCTCAGATATGCAGATGACACCACCCTTATGGCAGAAACTGAAGAGAAGCTAAAAAGCCTCTAGACGAAAGTGAAAGAGGAGAGCGAAAAAGTTGGCCTAAAGGTCAACATTCAGAAAACGAAGATCATGGCATCTGGTTCCATCACTTCATGGGAAATAGATGGGGAAACAGTGGAAACAGTGTCAGACTTTATCTTTTTGGGCTCCAAAATCACTGCAGATGGTGACTGCAGCCATGAAATTAAAAGACTCTTACTCCTTGGAGAAAAGTTATGACCAACCTAGATAGTATATTCAAAAGCAGAGACATTACTTTGCCGACTAAGGTCCGTCTAGTCAAGGCTATGGTTTTTCCCGTGGTCATGTATGGATGTGAGAGTTGGACTGTGAAGAAGGCTGAGTGCCGAAGAATTGATGCTTTTGAAGTGTGGTGTTGGAGAAGACTCTTGAGAGTCCCTTGGACTGCAAGGAGATCCAACCAGTCCATTCTGAAGGAGATCAGCCCTGGGATTTCTTTGGAAGGAATGATGCTAAAGCTGAAGCTCCAGTACTTTGGCCACCTCATGTGAAGAGTTGACTCATTGGAAAAGACTCTGATGCTGCTAGGGGTTGGGGGCAGGAGGAAAAGGGGACGACCGAGGATGAGATGGCTGTATGGCATCACGGACTCGATGGACATGAGTCTGAGTGAACTCTGGGAGATGGTGATGGAAAGGGAGGCCTGGCATGCTGCGATTCATGGGGTCGCAAAGAGTTGGACACGACTGAGCGACTGAACTGACTGTCTGAGATACTGGAGTGGGTAGCATTTCCCGTCTCTAGGGGATCTTACAAACTCAGGTCTCCCGCATTGCAGGCGCATTCTTTATCGGCTGAGCCACAAGAGAAGCCCAAGAATACTGGAATAGGTAGCCTATCCCTTCTCCAGCAGATCTTCCCAACTGAGGGATTGAACTGGGGTCTCCTGCATTGCGGGCAGATTCTTTACCCACTGAGCTATCAGGGAAGCCCCATACTCCGCAATAATGAGGAGCTAACTGCTGTTTCATGGAATATGTTGGGTGGTCCTCTTTTTTTTTTTTTTCTTATAGGTTTATTGAGATATTATTGATCATATTGAACATATGTAAATTTAAGGTGTATAATGTAATTAGATATAGATATATATTGCAAAATGGAAATTCCATGGACAGAGGAGCATGGCAGCCTACAGTCCATGGGGCTGCAAGAGTCAGACACAACTTAGCAACTAAACCACCAACCACAAAAGAAGTTAGTTAACACCCCTGTCCCCTCACATAATAACCTGTTTTTGTTTTTTGGTAGTGATAAGATTTACCATCTACTCTTTTAGAACATCGAAGCATAAAGTACAGTATAATACCATTTGTTAATTATAAACACCAGGCTTTTCATTAGGTCCCCAGACCTTGTTCATCTTATAGTTGGAAGTTTGTACTTTTTGAGTAACATCTCTGCATTTCTTCACCATCCAGCTTTAGGCAACCACGATCCTACTGTTTCTATGATTTCAGTTTTTTTAGATTTCATGTATAAGTAAGATATCATTTACTATTTGTCTGATGTATTTTACTTAGCATAAATGCCTGTAAAGTTTATCCAATCTGTTGCAAAAGGCAGGATTTCCTTCTTTTTTAATGACAATAGAGATACAGATAAAGATGGGCTTCCCTTGTTGCTCAGATGGTAAAGAATCTGCCTGCAGTGCAGGAGAGCCAGATTGAATCCCTGGTTTGGGAAGATCCCCTGGAGAAGGGAATGGCAACCCACTCCAGTATTCTAGCCTGGAGAATCTCATGGACAGAGGAGCCTGGCAAACTATAGTCCATGGGGTCACAAAGAGTTAGACACACTGAGTGCCTGTCAGTTTCACTTTCAAGCAGTTTGTGACAAATACACAGTAGTATATAAAGATCCTTAAACATTTGAAATCAAAGAAACTAGTGTAATGTTGCGTACCCAAGGCTGTATCTCATTCAATCCAGTCAAAGAAATTCTAAATTCTTACTTTAAAATGCATTGTAGGTCTCTGGCCAACTCTTTATAATTCCCTTAAAGATTTCTGAATCTTAAATTGGTTTCTTTTTCCTGCTTTGCTTGTTTCTGGACTCTCCCTAACAACTATCAACGCATGCTTGATAAATGCTAACTAAACAATAGAATTTTATTTAGCAATAACAAAAGCCCAAGATGCTATATTAGGGCACAAAATAGAAGCAGCTCTAGGTGTTTTTAATAAAGGGAAATTTGTTTTGGCTGCACTGTGTGCCATGCAGAACTTCTCTGACTAGGGATGGAACCCACACACCCTGCCCATGGAAGCAGAATTCTTAACCACTGGGCCACCAGGGAAGTCCCAGAAAAGTGGAATTTAATACAGGGAATGGAGTGCTTACAAAATGTCAGAAGGGCTTGATGAGCAGGGAGAACCCACTGTTCTCTCTGTCACCCAGAAGTCAAAGTGCTGCTGACAACTTGTCAACACCAGCCCTGTCCATAATCTTTATTTCTGGGCAGTCACCAACCTCATGAACTGATGCTAGGCTAGAGCCTCTGTGATGGCTTTTGTTGCCTCTGAGAAGCCAGGAGCTGGAGTCCTCAGACCTGTTGCTGCAACTCACCTTCCTGTGATGTTCCATCTCTTTTCCACTTTCTGTCCAGAGATGCTCCATCTCTTTGCCACTTTCCAGATTCCTTAAGAGTGCATTTAAACGGTGGAACCTGATTTCCAAAGGAGCCAAGGAAATGTCGTTTTGATCTTTCCCACAGCCCAAGTTCAAGGGGAGGCAGGAATGGACGGGGGTGCTAGTTGACAATTTCCATTGTGCTTTGGTCGTCTGGTGCATTCCTGACAATCCCTGTGGGAAATTCTATTTAGGATCATTTCCTAGGAGCAGGCGTCCTAGGGAAAACTGTGACATTTTACCAAATGAAAAGGCAAGAATGTGAATATTCTGACATTTGTCTCTTTTAACGTTATATACAAATATTTCTATTCCAGTAGATAAAAGGCCACGTGAAAGATTTTCACTCAAAGTCCCTTAAGGTTGTCTAGTGTTCTAATGCATAGATATCACTTTCATAGCAGTAACAGCAAGCTATAATATAAGCATATGATTGGTTAGATTCATGTCTGTCTGTCCCAGTAGATTCTGAGTTCCTTGAAGCTAAGAATCTTATTTTCCTCCCCTTGGTATGCCCCACAATTCCCAACAGAGTGCCTGACCGTAAGTGCACAGTAAATGTTGAGTGAATTGTAAAAGATATCAACTGAGATCTGTTCTTAAATCAGTCTTTCTTATTTCTTTGTACTTTACTGACTCAGATTTGATAAGATTCAGCCATTAGTCTGAATATTGCATTCACTGTAGAAGACCAGATGAGATCACATCTAGTATTCCTTTTTAAAAATTTATTTTTGGCTGCCTTGGGTGTTCATTGCTGTGCACAGGCTTTCTCTAGTGGCAAACAGGGGCTACTCTTCATTGCATCGCCCAGGTTTCTCAGTGCAGGGGCGTCTCTTATTGCAGAGCACAGGCTCTAGGGCACGTGGGCTTGAGTAGCTGTTACTCAAAGGCTCTAGAGCTCAGGCCCAGTGGTTGTGGCCGATGGGCTTAGGTGCTCTTCGGCCTGTGAGATCTTTCCGGACCAGGGATCGAACCCATGTACCCTGCCTTGACAGGTGGATTCTTAACCCCTGAACCACCAGGGAAGTCTCCCATATTTAATATTCTTTTTCAACATCGTTTTGTTTTGCCTGTAAGAATAAACTTGTGAAAAGTTCTATAGAGAGTGGCACCCAATAGTAAATACTGTGCAGGCATGGATGCTCCATTTCAAAGATTCTAGAACTCCCAGACTTGAATGTGCTAGGAGTCTTAACATGTAAAAAGGGAACCCTGGAGCAGTGGTCAACAGCATGAAGCTTTAAGGCTCTTTGAGAGATCAATTCTCAGGAGAAGAGTATCTGAAGACATGGTCCTTCAGTGCTTCACACCTTTCATCTAATAAATGCAATGATGATGTAGCCAGAGGTGGAGAAAAAATTCTGCAATTCTTGGTGGAGAAAAAATTCTGCAATTCTTAGTGGACTAGAGAATTTTATAAAGAGAAAACCTGCTACCTTGTGTAAAAGTGTGTAAGTAGTAGTAGAGGATAAGGAAAGATAAGTAAGCACACCTGAGGAATCACCACCCAGGTTACTGTAGATATAGCCTGACCAGCATCTCAGAAGTCCCTGTGTCCTTTACCCTGCATCTCCTCCAAGGTACCCACTCCCCATGAACCTGAACTTCGTGTAAATGGAACTGTACAGTATGCTTTCCTCAGCACTGAGCTGCTTTCGCTGTTTCGTTTGTGACCCCTGATGACTCGGTAAAGAATCTGCCTGCAATGCAAGACACCTGCGTTCTATCCCTGGGCTGGGAAGATCCCCTGAGAAGGGAATGGCTGCCCACTCCAGTATTCCTGCCTGGGAAATCCCAAAAGAGAAGCCTGGAGGGCTACAATCCATAGAATCCCAAGAGTGGAACACAACTTAACAACTAAACCATCACCACCACCTATATTGAATGTCACTTTAGTTCATTGATTTTTATTCTTATGCTGTATTAAACCACAGAACTATATCACAGTTTGCTTATCTCTTTTATTACTGATGGATGTTTGGGTTGCTTCCAGCTTGACAGTATTGTGAATGATGCAAAGCTTTCTTTGATGTGCCTTTTAGAGCATAGATGTATGTTTTAGTGTTGAATATGAAAACAGAAGTGGATCATTAAGGCAAGTTCAGCTTCCAGATGTCCAGTTGTGTTTTCTGAAGAATTGTACCAGTTTATGCCCTTGTGGCTCAGCTGGTAAAGAATCTGCCTGCAAGGCAGGAGACCTGGGTTCGATCCCTGGGTTGGGAAGATCCCCTGGAGAAGGGAAAGGCTACCCACTCCAGTATTCTGGCCTGGAGAATTCCATGGACTGTCTGTACTGTCCATGGGGTCGCAAAGAGTTGAACACAACTGAGCAACTTTCACTTTCACGCCCCTGCCAGTTAGAGTATAAGGTTTCCAGTTCTCCACATTCTTGCCAGTCCTCGCTAATGTCAGTCATTTTCTGTTTTCCCCCCCCCAAACTTTAAACTTTTATTTTGTATTGGAGTATCGCCGATGTGATAGTTTCAGGTGAACAGTGAAGGGACTCAGCCGTACACATACATGTATCCATTCTCCCACCCAAGCTGGAGCATAACGTTGAGCAGAGTTCCATGTGCTATACAATAGGTCTTGTATAGCACATGGAAGCACCTTGTTGGTTATCCGTTTTAAATGTAGCAGTGTGTACATGACCTTCCCAAACTCCATAACTATCCCTTCCCCTGGCAACCGTAAGTTCCTTTTCTAAGTCTGTGAGTCTCTTTCTGTTTTGTAAGTAAGTTCTTTTGTATCACTGCTCTTCAGATTCCACATATAAGGGATGTCATATGATATTTCTCCTTCTCTGGCTGACTTACTTCGCTCCGTATAACACTCTCTAGGTCCATCCATGTTGCTGCAAATGGCATTATTTTATTCTTTATAAAGGCTGGGTGGTATTCCATTGTATATATGTACCATATACTCTTATCCATTCTTTATCCATGGATGTTCAGGTTGCTTCCATGTCTTGGCTATTGTAAACCGTGCTGCAGTGAACACTGGAGTGCATGTATCCTTTTGGATCATGTTTTTCTCCGAATATGCCCAGGAGTGGAACTGCAGGGTCATATGGTAGCTCTATTTTTGTTTTTTTAAGGAACCTCCGTACTGTTCTCCATTGTGTCTGTACCAATTTACATTCCCACCAACAGTGTAGAAGGGTTCCGTTTTTTCCACACCCTCTTCAGCATTTGTGGATTTTTTGATGACAGTCATTCTGACTGCTGTGAGATGATAACCTCATTGTAGTTTTGAGCTGCATTTCTCTAATAACTATGTTGAATATCTTTTCATGTGCCTATTGGCCATCTGTATGGCCTTCTTGGAGAAATGTCTGTTCAGGGCTTCTGCCTATTTTTTGAGTGAATTGTTTTGATGGTGTTAAGTGTCATAAGCTGTTTGTAAATTTTGGAGACAAATTCCTTATTGGTCATTTTCATTTTCACCATTGTAATTGGTGTGTTAACAGTATTGCTGTGTGCTTTTATTTTGTTGTGTTTTTGTTTATTTATTTCTGATGAATTCAGCCCCTTTTGATGTTTTATTGGTCATTTATATGTCCTCTTTGGTGGGATGCCTATTTATCTTTGACATTTTTAAACTGGATTGTTTGTCTTCTCTTTACTGATTTATTGGTAAGTCACTGGTCAGATAAATGTACTGCGGATTTCTTTTCCCATTCTCTGGCTTGCCTTTTTACTCTTGGTGGTTTTTTTTTTTTTTTTTTTTTTTTGATGGGGGCTTTGTCATATGACCTGGGCTGGGTCTTAGTTGCAGCATCCAGGACCTAGTTCCCTGACCAGGAATCAAACCCGGGCCCCCTGCATTGGGAGCATGGAGTCTTAACCACTGGGCCCCCAGGGAAGTCCCTTGGTGGTATCTTTAATGAACAGAAGTTATTAATTTTAACCTACTCCTGTTATCAATCTTTACCTGTGTTTACAACTTTTTGTGTCCTGTTTTAAAATATTTTTGCCTGCCACTAGGTCATGAAAATATTCTCTTAGTTTGAAAAGTTTTATTAGTTTGCTTTTCTTACTTAGATTTACAATCTTCTTAGAATTAATTTTGCGATCCACTTTGTTTACCATACTCAGCATTATTTATTGAAAATTCAGATTCTCTTTTTTCCACTAACTGAAGTATCAGCTTTGCCGTAAATCAGATGACCTTATACACTCTCTGTATATGTATATATATTCACTCCTCTTTACCATTAGTTTAGTGGTCTACCTTCATGCCAATACCACTCTCTTATTTTTTTCTTTTTCATTTTGTTGATTGATTCATTTACGGCTGCGCTGGGCCTTCATGGCTGCGCACGGGCTTTGTTCGTTGCAGTGAGTGGGGCCGCTCTCTAGATGCGGTGTGCGGGCTTCTCACTGCAGTGGCTTCTCTTGTTTCTGAGCGTGGGATCCGGTCATGAGGGCTTCAGTAGTTGCAGCTCCCATGCTGTAAAGCACAGGGTCAATAGATGTGGAGCACAGGCCTTCTTGCCCCTTGGCACGTGGGATTTCCCTGGACCAGGGATCAAACCCCTGTCCCCTGCATTGGCAGGCAGACTGTTAACCACTGGACCACCAGGGAAGTCCCCTGCTCTCTTATTTATTGTAGCTTTCTAATCAGTCTTGATGTCAGCTAGTAAAAGTCCTCGACTTTGTTCTTTGTGAAAACTATTTATTTTTTATTATTCTTGGTCTTTTGGATTTCCATGTGGCTTTTGGAATCAGTTTGTCATTTTCTCCAATGCTAAACTTCTAATTGAGATTATATTGACTCTAATAGATTAACTTGGGAGAATTGACTTCTTTTGTAGTAGTGAGTTTTTAAATTCATGGACCTTGTAGTGGTGGTGATGATTTAGTCACTAAGTCATGTCTGACTCTTGTGACCCCATGGACTGAAGCCTGCCAGGCTCCTCTCTCCATGGAATTCTCTAAGCAAGAATACTGGAGTGGGTTGCCATTTCCTCCCTTGGGGGATCTTCCCGACCCAAAGATGATCATAAGCTCAATAATGTGCTTGTTTACTCTGTAGCAGTCTTGCATATTATATATTAGATTTATTATTATGTATTAATATGTTTGTTGATGAAAATTGTATTTGTTTCATTTTCTAATTTATAGCCCTTTTGTATAAATACAGTTGATCTTTGTACACTGACATATCTAGTGATGTTGGTAAATTCAATTAATTCCATTAATTGCTTGAATGTTCTTTTGGATTTTCTGCTTAACACAATTATGTAATTGGTGAACAATACCAAATTTACTTTTTCTTTAATATTTAATTCTTTTGTTTGCTTTATCATGTGGGCTTAGGTTTCTAGTATGATGCTGAATAGAAATGATGATGTGGTTATTCTTGTTTCTAAACTCAGGGAGAAACTATTTTATATTTCATCTTTAAGGATGATGTTAGCTATAGATTTTTTTGTTGGTACCATTTATCAGCACTAGAAAGTATTCTTTTATTCCTGATTTGCTATGAGTTTGAGTTTGGTTTTTTTTAACATCCTAAATAGTATTGGATTTCCTTCAGTGATTTTTTGCATCTCTTAACATGATCATTGGAGAAGGCAATGGCACCCCACTCCAGTACTCTTGCCTGGAAAATCCCACGGACGGAGGAGCCTGGTGAGCTGTGGTCCATGGGGTCGCTAAGAGTCGGACATGACTGAGTGACTTCACTTTCACTTTTCACTTTCATGTGTTGGAGAAGGAAATGGCAACCCACTCCAGTGTTCTCGCCTGGAGAATCCCAGGGATGGGGGAAGTCTGGTGGGCTGCCATCTATGGGGTTGCACAGAGTTGGACACGACTGAAGCGACTTAGCAGCAGCAGCAACATGATCATATTCCAAGATGATTCTCTCTTTTCATTTCTGAATCTGTATTCTTATTTGATCAATTTTTTTTAGGGACCTATCAATTTTAGTAGTCTTTTTAAAGAACCAACTTTTTGTTTTCTCGATCTCCATTGTGTATGTATTAATTTTTGTTATTATTTTCATCCTTCTTTCAGCATTACTTTGCTGTTATTTCTAGAATATTTGAAGTTGATTTTTAGTCCTCCTTTTGCAGTATATCATTTAAGGCTCTACACTTGCCTCTAAAAATATGGTTAGTTGCAGCCTATAAATATAAATTATTTTTTTCATTGTCATTTATTTGGAAATATTTTCTAATTTCCCCTATTGGCTACTTAGAAGTATATTACTTAAATTTCCAAGTATTGGGGAATTTTCTAATTATTGTTTTAAATTTTATTCCTACCTAATTTCCTTCTAGTCAGAGAATGTACTCTATATATAGACTTCCATTTCTTAAAATTTGTTGAGATTGATTTCCCCCAAATTTATTGTATTTTGTGTAGTTGCTGCATTGGGTGTTTTATGTTAGGTCATGTTTAAAATTATTTTCAAAGTCCTGTATCCTCACTGATCATTTTTTCCTGCTTGTTCTCTGAATTGCTGAAAGAGGTGTATAACTCACTATATATTACTCACTATGTTGATTACATAGGTGTATTACTCACTATGGTTGTGAATTTCTCTCTTTCTCCTTTTAGTCTGTCCTTCCACATATTTTGAAATATTGTGAAGCTATATTATTTGGTACATACAGTTTTTAAATTGTTGCCTCTCTGATAGTTGGCCCTTTCACCATTATGAAATGTCCTTTTTGTCTCTAGTAATGTTTCCTGTCCCAAAACCTACTTTGTCTAATGTTAATATAGCAACACCAGCTTTGTTTTCATGAGCATTTGCAAAGCATTTTTCATCCTTTCACTTTTTGCCTTTTCTGTATCCTGATATTTGCATTGTGATTCTTATGAGCAGTATGTAGTTGGGTTTTATATTTTAATTTAGCTTGACAACCTTCCTTTTTAATTGGTATATTTAGTCTATTGTTACTTAATGTAATCTGATATATTTGGATTTAAATTGACCACATTGTTCTTTGTTAACTTTCTCCCCCTGTTCTTCATCTTTTCTTTTGCTTTCATGTGTATTAATCAAGTATTTTAATTCTCCCCTTACCCTTCCTCTATTAGCTTGTTATGAAGTCTGCATAATTCTTTTAGAGGTTCCCCAAGAGATTATAATATATATCCTTGATTTATAAGCATCAAATGCAATTAGTACTTTTACTACTTCCTGAGAAGAATGGGTTATTAAATGACGTTTAGTTCTACAAATATTTGCCCTCAAGGATTTATTTTTTATTGTTGTATACTTAATATAATTTTAAGTTTATCCACATATTTATCCTTTCTGTTGTTCCTCATTCCTTCCTACAGTTTTATTCTGCCATCTGGCATCTGATTCCTTCTGCCTAAAATAACTCTATTTAGCATATATCTTTTAGCATAGTTCTGCTGGTAGTGAGTTCTCTCAGTTTTTGTTTATTCTGGAAATGTCTTCATTTCACTTCCATTTTGCTAGGTTTAGCGTTCTCTGACTCATTTCCTCTAGTGTCCCTGAACTGGAATCTTACCATTTCCACTTGCTTACAGTGTACACTTAAATCAGTGTAGCCATCTTGGTCATATGGCAGTGAGTTTCCAGGTCTCATACCTGCCAAGCAAGAATGATTACTTTCAAAAGTATGGATAATCCATTAGTATAAGCTTTTGGGAGGGCACTTTGTAGACTGTATAAAGATCTAAAGTGTACATACATAGCCTTCTAAACTACTTAGCCCATTTCCCAATGCATATAATTACACAGGTGTAAAAGTAAAAATAATAGCAACCATTTATAAAGTACTTATCTGCTAGGCACCATTCTAAGTGCTTTATGTGTATTAATGACCTCATCAGGGTAATTAACAGTGACCCTGTGAAGGTACTGTTATTATTCCAGACTCACTGATTAGGTTAAGAAACCTGACCAAGATTATACGGTTGGTAAGAGATGAACTGAGCCTTCAGACTGAGCATTCTTGAGTTGAGAATCCATGCTTTTAATTACCATTCTATACTGCCCCTCCAGGGTGCTCATTAATGCATTTTGTAGCAAACATGAGAACAGTAAATGTCCATCAATCAGAGGTAGTTAACTAAGGTGTTTCCATAGAGTAGAATGTGATATAGCCATTATAATGTAGTTCTATAGTAATGAAATAATGTGTATGACATCCAGTCAATGAAAAACAGGTTACAGAACAGCTTGTACAGTATGGGTTCATTAGCTGTAAAATTATGTGTGTGGGAAGGGAAGCTGGTTATGGAAGAAGGCTCAGAAGTGTGTCTGTAATAGTAAACCTGAATAGTTTTTGACAAAAGCAATAAAGCTATTTTTATTTAAGGGACAGAGGTTATATCTTCTTCTTCTATCTGAATATATTTCTTGGAGCATAATAACCAATTGAAAATAAAACCATGAGATAACTATTGAATGAATTAATAGAGAAATATTTGAGCTCCATTATTATTTACATAAGAATTTCCTATAAGAGAAGGAAGATTCTAGACTTTGCTGTGATGAATAATAACTCTTCATTGGTTGTATACTTGTATTTTTTATATCTTCCCTGGTACTGTCTTTTTTTCCTTTTTTTAAACAGAGCACTTAATGTGGATTTTGGCAATAAAACAAATACATGGATTTCAAAGTGCTTTTGTCTGTGGTCCTTTTATTGTTTGGGAATCAGTTCACAAACCATTGATTTTCAAAATTTCTCTTTGTTGTTATAACCCTGCATCCTAGATCTGATTGAGAAAGGGAACCAAGTTCTCCACAGAATTAATATCCACCCATCTTCTCTGTGATGCTGTTTCAAAATAAGAAATTCACCTTGAAGGGTTTAGAGAGATAAGGTGGGCCAAGTTACCTGTAGAGAGAAATAGTAGTATCTACATTGCCATAAAGGGCAGATGGATGGTTCATCCATCACAACCATGAAACTGCCTAAGAATTCGTCTCATTACCAAAGTATGCCTGGTTAGTGATCAAATAAACACTGATTGGGACACAGCAGACAGATATGTAGAGGAGTGAATTAGCTGCCTTGCATCCTATACTCTGAAAATCAGCTGAAGGTTGAGTACTTAATTTTAATTGCAAAACATAACTGAGGACTGTGTTTGTGTGTATCTATAGGAATGTTCCTTAAAACATATTCACTGGGGAAAGGAAATAAACTCTTCATGTATCATATTTTTAAATGCATACAGGGCTTCTTGTAAGTGCTGTAGTTTATTTGATTTTTTTCTGACCCTGAAACCTCCATAAAATTATTCCATGTATACAGGTTTATGGCACAGTTTGGATTCCACACCACATCCCTGAGCTCTCACCACATGTGAAAACAAAGGGTCATGCATGTACTGCAGTCCTGTGCCTCACTGTGTCTTGGATCTCATTTCTCCACTTTAATAATTACATGGTGTTACCATCTTCACTTCACTCACAATGACTTGGACTTGACCATCCCTGTAATTGAGATTGTCCAGCTTCCTCATAGGAGCTTCCCAGGTGATCCTAGTGGTAAAAACCCACCTGCCAGTGCAGAAGGCATAGGAAATGTGGGTTCGATCCCTGGGTCAGGAAGATCCCCTGGAGGAGAGCATGGCAACCCACTCTAGTATTCTTGCCTAGAGAATCTCCACAGACAGAGGAGACTGGTGGGCTACAGTCCAGAGGGTCTCAAAGAGTCGGACACAACTGAAATGACTTAGCACGCACACCCTCGGCCTCATCATAAACATTGTGTGGCCACATCGGGCACACCTAGAACAGTCTGCAGAGCAGGACTGCCATTTTTAAATTCTCCAGTAATCTCCAGTTCCTCTTGTGATACACAAGCTGCAAAGGATTCCCCCCAGGAAGTTCTGTTTCTACACAAGAAGGCAGGACTCAACTGTTTGAGCCATCATTCCCCGGGGTGAGTGACAAAGAACTGAGGCAGAGTTAATTTTCCTCTAATGTGAGTACTCATGTCACCAAGTCTACGAAGACTTTTAAGATCTTTCTCTGGGACTGCTTTATACTTAAATGTTTCTTCATTGGCACATCGCTCGAAGGCCTTCAAAATTTACTATCACCTTTAAAAAATATTTTATTTATATATTTGTTTGGTTTCCTAGGGTCTTAGTTGTGGCACGCAGGATCTTTGGTTGTGGCGTGTGAGCACTACAGCGCTGGCCCAGTAGTTGCAGCATGTGGGCTCCCTAGTCATGTGACACGCAGGATCTTATTTCTCCAACTAAGAATCGAACCCATTTCCCTTGCATTGGAAAGTGGATTAGTACTCACTGAAGTACTGTATGAATATATTTTATGGTACTCATATAATTCAGAAGGCTTTTTATTTTTTTAATGTGTACTTCACGAAAGCACTCAGGGGGCTCCGACTGTACCGTGTTCAGCTTGAGGAGTCCATACTGGCCTCTGGAATTTAGCAAGGTGAGATAGTCTTCACCATTCCCAGTGTGGTCCCCTCGGCTCGAGCCCCAGCATCTTCTGGGACCTTCTTAGAAATGCAGACCCTGTGGCCCCACCTGGACCTGCTGAATTAGATTCTGCATTTTAACACGTTCCCAGTGGGCTCCAGTGCAAGATGGAGTCACAAAAACCCTGAAGCAGTTTTTACACAGCTTTCTAGCCTGTATGGTGACAATGGCAATTACATTTCAACTTGCGTGGGCCTGTTCAACAATCATATTACATCTGAACATGAGTTTCATCTGTTCGCTTGTTGCTCAGAGGCCCCTCTGCCCACCCAGATCTGAGGAAAGTCGTTTAAATGTTTGACAGTGTCTTTTGTGTCTTCTAGCAGATTGCCCTTCCCTATGCTTGTCATTCTTGCAAGCCGCTTAGCAGACAATGTTATAACCTGCCTGGGAAGCTTGTTTGATCTGATGTCATAATCCTGTTGACCTGCCAAGCCCTGTGATTCGTTATAGTTAGAACTGTTCATATTAATGTGAAGTACGGGTGGGGAAGCTTGTTTCATGAAGATCTACTGTTTGGACTTGTTAGATTCTGTGAAACCGAGACAAGGAAGTGATTATTTCCTAAATCATACTGTATATGGAGTTTAGAAATATATAGTCTACCTGAATCCTTTCTAGTTGATATTATAAAAAGCATGCAATAATGTCTTCATTATATTACCACGTCAAGAAACGTTAATACCTGCCTTATTTACTTTTTGAGCAAACCAGTGCCGTTTAAAGAGAGTATACACAGGAAAACAATATAAAAAATTCCTACATTGCATGGATTATGCATATTCAATCATTCAAGACAATTAGTCATATGAATAAACAATTGAAAAATTATCTACTTGTTAGAATATAACTTTTAAATGGTAAAATCATAACGCTTGTCCAAATATAAAATGAATGTGTCAAAGATTTTATTCAACTGATTAATTAATGAAGGAACCAGTCAAATATAAAGAGGGACTAAATATTTACAGGCAGCTTGATAAATATTACTTTATGATTGCTGGGTTATATACAAAACTGGTACTGCTCTACAGGGCAACAAACTGTTACCTTTGAGGTTAACAGCAATTATTTGTATCTCTAACCACCCCCCCAAATCTATCACTTAGCCTGTTCTTTCACAAACTCTGAGAATTTTAATCAATGTTAAAGAGTGGAGTAAACAAAGTATTATTCCTTCTATTATCTTTGAATGGTCTGTGCCCCCAGAAGACGTGGAAATGAGGTTTTCTGCCTTACCTAACATACAAATTTTATATAATTTTTCTTACACTTATAGAAAACCATTTTCTGTTAAAAATGTCAACATCATTTCTAATGAAGGATTGCATATGCTCACTTTCCAAGTGGGCATTTATTCTAAAACAGCAGAAGGTGAAAGTTGGCATACTTTTTTCTACATCCTGTAATTACTCCTGAACACCAGTAGGTTTTCAGAATAACTGTAGATTTCCATACCTAGTGATCCTGAGTGCTCAACTTGTGCTTGGCTATCTGAGATGGCTCAGAGAACGGTCATGACAGAGTGCCCACTCAAAGAGGTGTGAATATCAGGAGGTTCTACTGTTGACACTCACACCACGTGGCAAGGTAAATCTGGTCCCTGCTTTTGGTTCTCTGTGGACGCTGGCGTGTTTCAGTAGGAAATTAATATTTTTGAAATTAAGCACTCACTCCTTCTTCCCTATACATATGCTAATTACATGACATGTAGGTTTCTCTCTGTAATCGTTTATATTCATATTCATGAACAGTGCTTCCTCCCTCTTGCTGTTTGGTTTCCATCGAATCTCATCTGCATTATTCTCAGAAATTGAATTAATTGTGAGCTAGCATGGAAGAAGAGTATATTAACTAGGAAACATTGATCTATAACTAAAAATTATTTTTTAAAATAATTGTCGGGTGTGTGGGTTTTGTTAAAGTTTGTTTTAATGTCAGGGTCTGCTTGCATTCAGAGCATTCACTACATCTACAAAGAAGAGGGTCTTGGCTTTTTACGCCGCTCCTGACTTCAGCTTGCTCTCCAAAGGCAGCCAAGGGCAGAGAGGGCCCTTCACATTCTCAGCAGGGGACCTGGCCGAGGGGAAGATGCCAGAATCATAGAGTTCTCAGCATAAATAGTTCCAAGATCTGAATGCATTCTTTCCTAACAATTGAATGAATGGGTTTGTTCTCCCCTTCTTTCTGGTGAGCTAACCTTGTGTTGTGTTGGTCTGTTCAAGGGCATTCTTCAGTGAAGATATTTGGGGTAGAATATAAATGTGCCCCAGTAAACCGCATATGGGAATGTGATCTAGGGTTAGAATTCACAACTGCGGGGAGTTCGCAAGGCCTGCCTGATGAAATATCTAGAGAAGTTTACCAAAAGGAAGAGTGTTTCTGTTTGGCTCAGAAAAAAAAAACGTTGTTTTTTGTGTTTGTGTGAGCTTTCACTAAAATTTGTTCTGATGCCTGGGACAGCTCCATTAGGATTCTTTCCTAAACACTTTAGATTGCTGGTCTTCATTATTGTTTTCTGTATGAGGTATAATAAAAGCCCAAGCTTTTATCTGTATATTAACTTTTATAACTGAAAATGAGAATAGGTACAAAAATCAAAGGCATTAAGATAGATCTTCCTGCACTTTAACTTTAAAAATATTAGGTTCATGTAATCATTTATTTTTCCCCAAATAATTTAAAAGGCTTCATTTGAGCCTTGATGGTAAATTGAATTAAAGATTTATTAAATTTCAGTGTGATCTTTAGGATAACACTGGCCACACAATTTATATGCCTTTTTTTATGCCTTTATTTTAAAAGTTACCGACATCATAGAAGGATGGTATCTTGATTATCATATAGATTCTTGGGGGCATTTCATTATTTTGGATGATGTAAAAATTTGTAAGCATCAATTAATTATTTTCATTTTTGTCTATTTTGAAAGCCTGATTTTAACATCCTGACTTTTTGCATTGATTTTATTTTTATCGTAATAAAGGTGTTGACTAGAAGACTTAGAAAATATTTGCAAAGCCTGAAGAAGGTAATCATCATCTGTGATATCCAAAGAGAAGAAAACTACTCTTAATATATTCATCTGTTTCCTGATATTTTATCCTTCCATGATAATGTAGATTTATCTAAAATTAGGATCATCCTTCATGTAGAGTTTGTATTCTGCTTGATATTCTCACTTACAGATACTTTGAAACTATTTTTAAAAAAAGGCAGAGGGTGCAAAAATGTATCTTTTCAAATGGAAATATTCCTGCTATGTTATTAAATAAGAAAGCAGTCTTCAATTTTATCTCCTTTTTGGTGTAAATAACATTATACTATGCTTGATTTATGTCTTTCCAGACTCTTTTTACAACATATGCTCCATTCTTTATCATCTTTTTGCTTATTTGTGTTTTCCGATTGTCCTATAGTGGAGCACTGTTAACTTTTTGGACTTCATCAGTATAGACTGAAATAACAAGAAGCATTCCAATCTAAGAGCCTTTGTGAGCAGCTTTTTCTCGGATCATTTTCTTAGGATAAATTCCTAGGAGGGCCATCACTGGGTCTAAGTGGTGAATATTTTGTGTATTTTGTACTCTTTGCAGTCTAATTGCATTCTTCTTGAAAGTGAGTTTTAAATGTGTTTTCTACAAAGTAAAACACATTTATTCAGCCATTTTTGCCCTCAAGTCTTTGCTTTATCAGGCTTTGTTGCATCATTACTTTTCCCATCTTCCATAGAGTTCCTATCTCCTTATAAACCACGCACACTTTTTTCTCTTCCCCCACCTCCAAATACACATTTTTCTGGACATCATTATCCCAGTGCTATCCAGTGGCTCCCACTTCTGTGTTCACTGACTCACTGGAAAAGACCGTGATGCCTGGAAAGACTGAAGGCAAAAGGAAAAGGGGGCTGCAGAGGATGCTGTATGGTTAGATAGCACCGCTGACTCAAGGAGCATGAATTTGGGCAAACTCCGGGAGATAGCGAATGACAAAGGAGCTTGGTGTGCTGCAGTTCGTGGGCTCACAAAGAGTAGGACACAACTTAGTGACTGAACAGGAACACCCTGTCCTCAGCGTCACCGCTCACCTTCGCCATCCCAGAGAACAGTGACCTCTTGTCCCACGTACTGTGCCAAACACATGAAGATCACCTCCTCATTGAGAATCTACCAAAATCAAAATGTCAGATACTATCCTCAGATGAGGATTTTGTGAGTTTTTTGTTTCTATAAATTTAGTAGCTTGAAAAAATTAGTATAAAAAGTTGTCCTTGAATTTTCAAGCATTATTTTTTAGAAGCTGTTTCAGTTCAGTTCAGTCGCTCAGTCGTGTCCAACTCTTTGCAGCCCCATGAATCACAGCACATTAGGCCTCCCTGTCCAGTGCCAACTCCTGGAGTTCACTCAACTCGTCCATCGAGTCGGTGATGCCATCCAGCCATCTCATCTTCTGTCATCCCCTTCTCCTCCTGCCCCCAATCCCTCCCAGCATCAGAGTATTTTCCAATGAGTCAACTCTTCACATGAGGTGACCAAAGTATCGGAGTTTCAGCTTCAGCATCAGTCCTTCCAATGAACACCCAGGACTGGTCTCCGTTAGGATGGACTGGTTGGATCTCCTTGCAGTCCAAGGGACTCTCAACAGTCTGCTCCAACACCACAGTTCAAAAACATCAATTCTTCGGCGCTCAGCTTTCTTCACAGTCCAACTCTCACATCTATACACGACCACTGGAAAAACCATAGCCTTGACTAGACGGACCTTAGTCGGCAAAGTAATATCTCTGCTTTCCAATGTAATATTTAGGTTGGTCATAACTTTCCTTCCAAGGAGTAAGAGTCTTTTAATTTCATGGCTGCAGTCACCATTTGCAGTGATTTTGGAGCCCAAAAAAATAAAATCTGCCACTGTTTCCACTGTTTCCCCATCTATTTCCCATGAAGTGATGGGACCAGATGCCATGATCTTCGTTTTCTGAATGTTGAGCTTTAAGCCAACTTTTTCACTCTCCACTTTCACTTTCATCAAGAGGCTTTTTAGTTCCTCTTCACTTTCTGCCATAAGGGTGGTGTCATTTGCATATCTGAGGTTATTGATATTTCTCCCAGCAATCTTGATTCCAGCTTGTGTTTCTTCCAGCCCAGCGTTTCTCATGATGTACTCTGCATAGAAGTTAAACAAGCAGGGTGACAATATACAGCCTTGACGTATACCTTTTCCTATTTGGAACCAGTCTGTTGTTCCATGTCAAGTTCTAACTGTTGCTTCCTGACCTGCATACAGGTTTCTCAAGAGGCAGGTCAGGTGGTCTGGTATTCCCATCTCTTTCAGAATTTTCCACAGTTTATTGTGATCCACACAGTCAAAGGCTTTGGCACAGTCAATAAAGCAGAAGTAGATGTTTTTCTGGAACTCTGTTGCTTTTTTGATGATCCTGCGGAAGCTGTTTAGAAGTTTATTATCAGAAATGTAGAGACCCCAAATGAACGTAGAAAGTTCATTAGAACTGGTTCAAGTATTTTTCTTACAAAAATATCTAAATTGCCTTTATACAGCACCACCATTTATGGCCCGAAAGGGCTTCCCTGGCAGTGCAGAGGTTAAAGCGTCTGCCTGCAATGTGGGAGACCTGGGTTCGATCCCTGGGTCGGGAAGATCCCCTGGAGAAGGAAATGGCAACCCACTCCAGTATTCTTGCCTGGAGAATTCCATGGATGGAGGAGCTTGGTGGGCTACAGTCCATGGGTCGCAGAGTTGGACATGACTGAGCAACTTCACTTTCGCGTTATGGCCCAAAACCCAACTATGTGGATAGAAAGAAAGAAGCTCCACAGCAGCAGGCATGTTGGCCAAAATTACTTTCACCTCAAATGCTAGGGCTGTGGACCAAAAATAGTCTCATTTCCTAAGTAAACTGCAGGTACAAAGGAAGGGAGGGAAGGAAGGCAAATTGTCTTCTATGTATTAAAACAGTGAAAGTGTTACTCGGTCATGCTCGATTCTTTGTGATCCCATGGACTATAGCCTGCCAGATCCTCTGTCCATGGGATTCTACAGGCAAGAATACTGGAGTGGGTAGCCATTTCCTTCTCCAGGAGACCTTCCCAGCCTAGGGATCAAACCCAGGTCCCCCACACTGGGGGCAGATTCTTTACCATCTGAGCCACCAGAGAAGCCCATTGTATAACAGTGTGGGTTTTTTAAATTATTATTATGTGTTATTTCTCTTTGGTGATGGGTCTTCATCAACACATGTGGGCATTCTCTAGCTGTGACAATTGGGGGCTACTCTCTAGTTGTGATGCCTGGGCTTTTCACCATGGTCACGTCTCTTGTTGCAGAGCCCTAGGGCTTGGGCTTCAGTCCTTGTGGCATATGAGCTTAGTTGCCATGCAGCATGTGGAATCTTCCCAGATCAGGGATCAAACCCATGTCCCCTGCAATGGCAGGTGGATTCTCAACCACTGAACCACCAAGGGAAGTCCTAATCCTAACAATGGGTTTTAAGTATTATGGATAGTCCATTGAGAGAAAGGCGGTACATTCTCCAGATCTCTGTAGTTGAATATCTGTGACATGTTAGGCACTGTGCTGGGAGCTTTGATGAATAAGGTCAAGTTTCAGGAGAACTTCCTCCTTGCCAGTCAGTGTTACAGTCAACTCAGGAGAAAGGCATGTGAACAGAGAACTACAGCGAAGGCAATTTAAGAGAGGGGCTTTTTGAGTGCTGTTAAGCAAATGCCTTTACATTCAGTTCAGAGACAGGCTATTTCCAACTGTGGAGGCAGAGGAAGATACTCTGCAAAGGAAGTAGCTTTTGAGCTGAGCCTTAGATGAGCTGATAATATCTTGAGAGATAAAGATGGCTAAAAATGTACATGAAAGGGATGCAGAATTCTGATAAAATTGTGCCAGGCATTTTGGGGAAAGCAAATAGACCTATCTGACTGGTGTGGAAAGTTCAAACGGAAAAGGACTGAGAGAAACCCTGATATGATTGGTTAATTAAACCCAGACCATGCAGGACTCAGACTCTCAACTGAGAGGCTGGTATTTCTCAGAGTTGTTTCTGTTTTGACTCACTACGTGAGCATTATGTTGGGATGTAAAAATGCAGACTCCTGGGCCACGCTGCAAGTCAGAATCAGAAGGCAGGCCTCTGAAATCTGCATCTTTAAAATTATCTGAAAATTTGATTTAGTGATTCCAGTGCACACTAAATTCCAGGGGTTCCCTTGTGGCTCAGCTGGTAAAGAATCCACCTGCAGTGTGGAAGACCTGGGTTCGATCCCTGGGTTGGGAAGATCCCCTGGAGAAGGCAATGGCTACCCACTCCAGTACTCTGGCCTAGAGAATTAAATGGACTGTATAGTCCATGGGGTGACAAAAAGTTGGACACAACTGAGCGACTTTCACTTTCACTTTTCCAGTGCACACTAACACTAAAACTGGTGAATATTTGCATTGAAACGGCAACCAGGAAGGCAGTCAGTGAATGCTGTGGGCAGGTGAATGGCCAGCAGGCAGGGAAATTCAGCAGTGACAGCAGGTGCAGGAGCTTGTGAATCAAGGAGGAGGGGAGTCTGTGGAAGTGACTGGTGGCCAGAGGTAGTAACAGAGAGGAGCAGTCATTAGGACTCATGGGGGTGGCACCAGCAGAAATATGTATAATAAATGAATTTCCCTGAACACCTCCAGGGTCAGTCTGAACCTCTAGCCCTCTGCAAAGCTGTGTTTAACCCCCACCTCTAACATAAATGCTTATGCAAAAAAAAAAATGCCTGGACTTTGCCGAGGGCATCTCACATGTGCTCATGAACCCATCTGAGTACCACGTTGTCCTGCTGGACGTCATGATGTGAAGACTGCTTTGCTGGGTCCCTTGCTCTCTGCCCAGGCTGTGACCCATGAGCACCTTGAACTTGCTTACTGCCCTCCAGGCCCAGTAGCTTTCTGATACTGTCCCATCAGCCAGTCTGGGAGATGCCGTTGTCGCTGTAAGTTCTGTAGTTCCTGCCCCGCCAGCATCCTTCCTTGCTGATTTGCGTGTCACCAGCATCTCTTTGGCCGCCTCACCAGGCCAAACAGATACAGTGGATGATCTGGATGCTATACTTATGTCCTGCCAGGTGGTATCATAAAGTGCCCACATGGGGCACTGTGGCCTAAAGGGATGAGGAAGACTGGATTCTTCTCTTTGGCTAGCCCTCTGCCAGAAGGATCTCCAAGCAGCCCTCTTTAGCTCTGTGTTTTGTAGATGGAGGCAAAATGCTTTCATCCTCTCTAACTTCTTCAGGGCTCAGACATCAGTTCAGTGGGGCTGCCAGGATACACCCTGAGAGGCAGAACCTCCTATCCCCACTGAGAAAGTAGAGGCTTGTGTTGGGGTATTGAGTTCATTGTGCCTGGCCCTCCTCCTCCCCTCAAAATGTATGTTCCTCTAAAACACGAGACACCCTCTGTTCCCAGCAGGTGATGCTTTGGCAGGCCAGCTGCACTCTCCCCCCATCACTATATCTGACCAGTCCCCTGTGGAGGATACCATGAGATCACCTGAGATCCCCACTTCACATGGGGATTGAAAGGCAAATTGTGTTTGGAAGAAAAGAGACAAAAATTATTTCACTTAATTTTTTAACAGAGGCAGTCTGTGCTAGGTCGCTTCAGTCCTGTCCGACTCTTTGTGATCCTATGGTCTGCAGTCTGCCAGGCTCCTCTGCCCAAGGGATTTTCCAGGCAAGAATACTGGAGTGGGTTGCCATGCCCTCCTCCAGGGGTCTTCCCCACCCAGAGATCAAATCCGGCGTCTCTCATGTCTCCTGTATTGGCAGGCGGGTTCTTTACTGCTAGCACCACCTGGGAAACCCAGAGGCAGTACATTTATATAATTCAAAAGGTACACAGGGGTATCCTGTGAAAAGTCCTCCCACCTCCATCCCCTGCCCTTCAAGTGAACCTATTTGTGTTTAAAGTTAAAATGTACTGTATAGTTTACCAGCTTTTTAAACATGGAAAATGGTAGCATGCTGTTCTATACCATGCTTTTTACAATTCTATATGAGAGCTTCCTCACTCTTTCTACAGCTGCAGAGTGTTTGTTTGTAGGGTTATATGTAACTGCTCCCTACAGGTAGAACTTGGCATTTTCCCAGGCTTTTGCTGTTACAGATGATGCTACAATGGACAATTTGTAAAGAGCTCATTATAGACACAGGCAGGTGTATATCTCCATGGTCAAGTCCTAGTGAGATGGCAAGTCAGGTTAAGTGAATGTGTAATTTTTAAAAACATATCACGAGGTTCCTCCTCGTAAGTGTTGCTCCATTTTGCATTCATACAATTAAGAGACAGGAGTCCCTTTGCCCCCACCTACTGTTTCATCAACAGAATGCTGTCAGACTTCTGGATTTTTGTTAATGCAGATGGGTGAGGGGTACCTTATCAGCAGTTTGTGGGGGAGGGGAGAGAGGGCTGGGTTGGGAACCTCTGGATGGCCAGAGCACTGCTTCACACATGGGACATGCAGCACTGTTAATGAGCAAAAACAAAAGCGCCCACCAGCTTTCTTATTTTTGTCTAAAATGTCATTTTTAATTTCATGTGTTAAATGAACAGTAAAATTGATTTTGCCTTGGGTTTATGGTTCTCTGGATATTTAAAGACATATTTATTTGTTTGGCTACACCTGGTCTTTGTTACGGCATGTAGGATCTAGCTCCCTGACCAGGCTCCCCCCACACTGGGAGCACGGAGTCTTGCTTGCCACGGGATCAGCAGGAAGTCCCAGTTCTCTGGATTTGAATACCAGGATCGGTGTGAGTAACTGCCGCCATAACACAGGACAGCTCTGTCACCCCACAGAGTCCCCCATGCTCTCCCCTTGCAGTTGCACCCTCCCTCCCCCAGACCCTGGCAGCCACTGATCTGTTCCCCAGTCCTGTAGTTCTGTCTTTCAGAGAATGTCATAAAAATAGAACCATACAGTATGTTACCCTTGGAGACTGCTTTTTCCATTCAGCGTGATTTCCTGGAGACTTCATCCAAGCTGTTGCCTGCATTTGTATTTTGTTGCTTTTTATTGCCAAGAAATAGTCCATTGCAAGAACATAGCACAGTTTGTTTACCCCTTGAGTGACATGGAGGTTGTTCCCAGTTTGGGGACATTATTAATAGAATGGCTGTAAACATTTGCATACTTGTTTTTGTGTGAATGTAAATTTTAATTTCTCCTCAGCTTAGTTTGATTTTCACTTATGATGATGAGTAAGTTTAGGTATATTTTCATGTTTATAAGGCATTCATAGGTCCTTTTCTATAAAGTGTTCATTTCCTTATTTTTCTGTTTGGGTGTTGATGACTTTTAGACAAGTTGGTTAGGGGAGTTGACAGGCATCTGAATGAAAATAGCTGTTAGTTTAAAAAGGTGGGACCAAAGTTTGAGAGAAAAATGTCTGAAAACAAAAGATTTTAGGTAGAGTTACTCTGGTAGAGAATGGAGAGATGGGGCCATGGATCTACACAAGCTCTAAATGGAGGGGAAAAAAGACAGTCTGAAGACAGAATCTGTGGGAATGCCCTGTTTAGGATCTGAAGGAGGAAACTAAGCAGGAGACCTCTCGGAGGTCAGAGAAAAGCCATGATGGTGCAGGGTAATACTAACAAAAGCTGAATATTGAAGGCCTACTAAGTAAAGGGTGTAAACCCACAGGGCCCAGTGTTCAGAAAAAGAAAGAACATTTCTTTCCCAGAATCCCAAGCAAAACCCTCCAGTTTTGTCTGATTGGACTGGTGCAGGTCACATGACCATCCCTGGACCAATCGGGATAACCAGGAGATACAAAGACAACACCCATGGATAATCATAGCACAGGGGATGGTCATGGGGACTGTGATCATGAAGACCACGCGGCCTGAGGGGTCATTGAGGAGAAGGATGGCAGAAGTAACAGCAGGTGAAGCTCAGGGGTCACATGGAGGACATGCAGAGTACAAGGCTTCCTCTGAGAAGGCAAGTGGCCTCCCCATCCCCATACTCTTGCCCTTCTTGTATCCCTTCTCACCACTGCGGTCATAAAATCTTGTCTTGTTGGTACCCAGTGAGAGCCATGTCAATGGTTTCATGTTGTTCCCTCGATGTAAGCTTTCCAAAGTGGATTGGATTTTAGGACCCTGTGGACTTCCTGCCTGTGTTGACCCTTTACTCTTCAGCGCCCTAAAACCATCACAATCCACAAGCTGACCACTTTTCCTCTTCAACAATGGCAATCCTCTGTCTCTTCTCTAGACTGTAAGCTGCCCATAGTCATGGATTGTGATGGTTTAGCTCAGACTGGATCCTCTAGCAATGTGGCGTACAGCAGGGGCTCACACATGTGGACATTGGAAGGATGAATGGGTACCCTCTAATCTGAAAAATGCTCTAGCCTCAGTGTTTACTTCTAAGGTCTGATTCTCACTCATTGTTTACCTGAATCAGATGTCATTTTATTAGAAACTAAACAAAAGCAATAATGAATGAAGAATTAGGGGGGATAAAAAAGACCAACTCTTTAGAATTCTATTTTATATTTATGGGGAAAAAAAGAGTGGGAGGGCAACATGCCAAAATATAGACACAGTTGACAGTAGGTAGCGGAAATAAGGATCTGTTTTTTCTTATACTTTTTGGTGCTTCCCAGATTTTCTACAATGCATATGTTTTACTTTTTGTTTTCCAGATTTTCCAATGCATTGAAGAAAGTGTTTCAATTTTTCAATTATAAAATTTCAAAATAACCCACATGAAACTGTAACAAAACCATAGCAAGCTTCTCATTCTCTGACTTAAATGTATTAACCAATTGGTTATGTTGAGACTTCACCTAATGAATTTTGCTGTGAAAACACTAAGGAAGAAGAAAATGGAGGACATTAAGGAGTTAAAAATATTTTAAACATGCCTTTAAGGAAGGAGGCAAAGTAGGGAAGGGGAGAAAGAGAAAAAATAGGAAAAGAAGGAGAGAGAGACATGGGAACAAAGAAAGAAAACCAGAGTCTAAAGTGTCCTGAAGGACTGATTAAGCATCGTGCATGCACCCAGTGAAATATGTACACTATCTGAAGCTCTGTCTCTGAAGACAGTGGTAGTGCCCAGATGGGCACAGTGGAACTTCGATACCACCACATCTAAAATATCTTCCCAGACCACCCCAAATAAATGCACTCCGTAAGTAATGATGGTGCGCTTGCTTTTAACATGGCTCCCGCAGAAAGTGACTTCCTCCTCCACCCTCTGCCTGCCAAGAAAGAATGACACCATCTTTGTGAAGATTATGACAATCCTTATGACTTAAGGTGTGGGTGTACTGGTTGCTCAGGGGTGTCCAACTCCTTGTGACCCCTGTGGACTGTAGCCCATCAGGCTCCTCTGTCCATAGAATTCTCCAGGCAAGAATACTGGAGTGGGTTGCTATTCACTTCTCCAGGGGATCTTCCCAACCCAGCGAGTAAAGCCGCGTCTCCTGTACTGCAGGCAGATTCTCTACCATCTGAACAACCAGAGAAGCCCTGTGACCTAATATTAAATAAAAAATAATAGATTGAAGGGAATTCCTTGGTGGTCCAGTGGTTAGGACTCAGTGCTTTCACGGCAGTTGCCTGGGTTCAGCCCCTGATTGGGGAACTGAGATCCTGCAAACCACATAGTATATGGCCAAAAAGCAAATTTTTTAAAAGTATAGAATGAAAAAAAAAAAAAAAAGGTTGAAGAAAGTGTGGTTATAGCCATGCATTAAGAAAATAAACATAAAATTTATTCTAAAAGATGGAAAAACTGGAAGACATATCATGAATAGCAATACAATCATGAATAATAGCATGATTGTGTTTTTCCTACTTTTAAAATGTTTAGAACCAAACATTTTAAAAAATACATGTATTATAAGGGACTTCCCTGGTAGCTCAGTGGAAGACTTCACCTTCCAGTGCCAGGGGTGTGGGTTTGATCCCTTGCTCAGAGAGGTAAGGTCCCGTATTCCTTGAGGCCAAAAAACCAAAACATAAAATAGAAACAATATTGTAGCACATTTAGGAAAGACTTAAAAAATGGTCCACATCAAAAAAAAGTCTTAAACAAATAGTATTATAAAATAAATGTAAAAATTGTGTTTTAAACATCAAATCAGTTTTACTTGACTTGAAATTAATACAGCAAGAGCTCTCACCATTCTTTGCTCTCCTTCCCGCAGGATGTGCTGGGCGGCATCCTGATCACCGCCATCCTCATTGTCCTCACTTACCCTGCCTGGACCCTTATCGATCGCCTGGACTCGGCCAGTCCCCTCTTCCCCGTGTGTGTTCTAGTGGTGCCGTTCTTCCTGTGTTACAACTACCCCGTGTCCGATTACTACAGCCCGACCAGGGCGGACACCACCACCATCATGGCTGCTGGGGCTGGGGTGACCATAGGGTTCTGGATCAATCATTTTTTCCAGCTCGTGTCTGAGCCCATGGAATCTCTCCCTGTTATTCAGAACATCCCACCGCTCACCACTGACCTGTTAGTTTTGGGTCTGGCCAAATTCACTGTGGGAATTGTGCTGATCCTCCTGGTCCGTCAGCTTGTACAAAAGCTCTCGCTGCAAGTGTTGTACTCCTGGTTCAAGGTGGTCACCAGAAACAAGGAGGCCAGGCGGAGACTGGAGATCGAAGTGCCTTACAAGTTTGTCACCTACACGTCTGTTGGCATCTGCGCTACCACCTTCGTGCCAATGCTCCACAGGTTTCTGGGATTACTCTGACCCTCAAACAATCACTAGATGAGACATCAAAAAGTTGAGTGGGGAAGTCTTGATGACACATTTTTCTTTAAAAAAAAAAAACTGTCCTTAAGTCACATGTCTATTTTGCTAATAATATCTAAGATAAATGTTGCTGCTGTATGGCGGGGAAAGTTGTCTTGCAGGAACCACTTGCCTGTAAGGGTCATGTCACGGATGAAGCCAGGCTAAACCCACAGTTGACCTCTTTTGGGGTCCCCCACCCTGTTACATGGACTTTGGGCCAGCCCTGGGCTGGCAGGAATTGCAGCCTGGCTTAGGAGTGGCCACAAACACCCTGGGTTCTGGAGAGCATGACCCAGAAAGCTGGACATCGGGTTTTCTTTTCAATTATGACCCTGCCCATCGTCGAGTCTCAGTGTTGGTCCGAGAGGAAGGGTGACGTTCCTTGGACGGGGTGACTTTCTGTCGTTATGATCACATGAGACCGTGCCAGCTCACAGGGAAAGAGTGCTGTAAACCTCCCCGGGAAGTGTGAAAGGCGGGGCAAAGCCCTGAGGTCCTAGGCAAGAAACTGCTTTCCCTATGTGTCCTGGTCTCTGTCAGGTGCGCATTGGACGGCGGGGCATCTACTTCTCCTTGTCTGTACACTTTGCAGGATTTGGGTACCATTTGTTTCTATCCTCTTCTGAACCATGAACCCGACTGGCTGCTCCCAACTCACTTCATCCGGGTTCCTCTGGGTGTGCGGCTCTCTCCTGCATCAGAGTGACTTGGGACTAGCCCTCTGCCCTTCTCCAGCTTTTTTCGCTTTCTTACAAACTGGGAAGGCACTGTTGTGGGCCTGTTAAAGTGGATCAGTAGAAGAACAGTGAATGAAATCCTTCTTGGGGCCCTAGACCTCCCTCCTGGCCAGTGTTTCTTCATTACTACTACTACTACTACTACTACTACTACTAAGTCACTTCAGTCGTGTCCGACTCTGTGCGACCCCATAGACGGCAGCCCACCAGGCTCCCCCGTCCCTGGGATTCTCCAGGCAAGAACACTGGAGCGGGTTGCCATTTCCTTCTCCATTACTTTTCCTAAATCCATTTTCTCATCTGCTAAATAGAATCAAGGGCCCCCTTTCCATGCCCCCCACCTCATATCTTTTGGCAATTTTAAGGGTAATTAATGTCAGCCTCTCTATGGAACAAGCATCCTTTAGACCCCAGGCAAGTCCTTATTAGACTTAGGAAGGTGATCATTAGGCAAACACCCTCCTGCAGGGGCTCCTTGAGGAGGAGGAACAAGAATGAAGAGGAACAGCTGAACAGCTGTCAACAGTGTTCTTAAAAGCGAGTGTCAGTGGGCAGTTAACAAAGTGTCCTGTGGTGGAGCTCCTGAGCTGCTGAAGCCAATACTTGATAACTTCCTGCGTCCTCACCACTCACACGCTTTGAGGGGAAATCTGCCGGTCTGGTCAGTTAGGTTCTTACCTCCTCATCCAGCGTGAAAACTGAACACCCATTTGTCCTGATTTCAAAGACGCACCCTGGCCTTTTGGTTGCGATCATCTCTGATGTTTGACTTCATGCTTCTGACATTTTTCACAGTTAGAAGGCAGGGGTCAAAATGACTTGCCGTTTCCCTGTTTTTACATCATCCTCTGACCAGCATCTGTGGCACTTTGGTAGGGGGATGCCCCAGGTCACGGGCACCCCCACCCGAGACCACCCCACATTGCAGTGCACGCGGCACTCTCTATACCCCTGTCCCCGTGGGCTGCCAGACCTGAGATCACAGCCCTGGGTAATATTTAGACAAAATGATTTTAGTTGATTTCTCTGAAGCCAACGGGCAAAAGGATCAGCTTTTCCCACTTGTATCCTTGAGAAGGGTGGTAATTATTGTCATAGCAGTGGGTGTGAGCAATTCATTTGTGTGTGTATATAAATCTTACTGCCATCTCTTTAGTTTTAAGCCCCAACAACAGAACTGCAGTCGGCTGTATTGATGTATTCAAGGCTGTTATTTATACAATTTGGATTGAGGATGAATATGGTAGCCATAGCTCAGTAAAGAAAGACTCACAGATTGGTCACTTGTTACATCAACCAAAGAATAAAAAGTGCATATTGGTGAGGCCAAGCTTAGTTTTTGAGCATGACGGCTCTGTGGCCTAGAATCAGGCAGAAACTGTTTAGAAAGACCATTTTAATGGCTTCAAACTGCAACACACACACACAGCCCTCCTCATTCACTTTACCCAGCCCTTCACACAAACACACACAAACCCCACCCCCAACCCCCAAGACTACACCTTCCATCTCTGATCTTTGGATTTTCTCTCTGGGGGTAGACTGCCCCCTGCCGGCATAGCCCTGTCTTGGTCCAGAGCCTCTGCTGAGCAGAAGTTAGAGATTAAGTTTCAAAATCCAGCTCATCTTGATGTGTCCAGTCTAAGCTTAGAAGCTGTGGTCTGGCCAGCCCTGCATTTGGACGTGATGACGCTTGGCATCATCAGCCCCTCCAGGTAGAACGGCATGTGCTTTTCCTGACTGCCCTCCTGCCCCCAACCCACAAGCACTCTGGACCACGGCATTTCCTCTTGTGAGTGTCATTCTAAACAGCCATCATTCCAGACCAGTTTTGCCCAGACTCCCACCAAACCAGATCATGCAGTAGAAAAAACGACAGAGGAGACCATGAACAAAAAACCCTCAACGACTGAACTCACCCCTCAACATGCCTGCAGATCACACTGTAACAGAATTTTCTTGCCCAAATAGGCAACTCACGCTTCCCGAGTATAACCAAAGCATGTGGTGTTTCAGGGCCATATGCTCTGGTTTTCTATTTTGGAAACCTTCAGCTGTCTTACTTATGTACTGTATGTAAATTTATTCTTTTTAAAATCATTTTCGTTTGATTATGATTTATTAAATGCTTTAAAAGCCAGTGTTCTGCTTCCTTGCAATTTTTTCCCCCCTAGATCCTCAGGGTTTATGGGACCTGAGTTGAAAAGAGGCGACAAAAATAAACAGCAGCTATACAGTTCTCTGGGGCTTCCCAGGTGGTTCACTGGTACAGAATCTGCCTGCCAACACAGGAGATGTGGGTTCAATCCCTGGGTCAGGAAGATCCCCTAGAGAATGAGATGGCAACCCACTCCAGTATTCTTGCCTGGAGAATCCCATGGACGGAGGAGCCTGGTGGGCTACAGTCCTTGGAGTTGCAAAACGAGTAAACTACAATGGATACAGTTCTCTAGTGCCGTCATGACCCAGCCACATGCAGATTGGTGAGCACCCCGGGAGCCACAGGTATGATGAAAAGAAAGGAAGCAGTACGATGGCATGACTCATTCCCCTCCTTCAGCTCCTCGATACTGAAGAGCATCCTCTTACCATATTCGGAGATAAATGTCGCTATATATTGGATAAGCAAAATGCTCTCTTTTTAAAAATTTATTTACGGCTGCGCTTGTCTTTGTTGCTGCATTTGGGCTTTCTCCAGTTGCAGAGTGGGGGCTACTCTCCAGTTGTGTTTGGACTTCTCATTGTGGCTTCTTCTGTTGCATAGCACAGGCTCAGTAGCTGTGATGCCTGTGCTTGGTTGCCTCTCGGAATGTGGGATCCTCCCAGACCAGGGATCAAACCCTTTGTTGGCAGGCAGACTCTTAACCACTGGACCACTAGGGAAACCCAAGCAAAAGGTTTTCACAGGTGACTGCACTGTCTGCTGAATGAAATGGACATGACCCCACTTTACAGTCACATCATTGCAATGATATGCTCTCCCCTTAGGCATCCCTTGCTTTTTGAAATGGTTTTGAAAGCTGACACTCTTATTTGCAAGGCTAAGTTAGGATCCTGTTTGTACCTTGAACACTATGTTATTTCATAATACCTAATTTGCTGCTTCCCATGGGCATGTGAGGCTAGATGAGACCTCGTCTGCCAAATGGAGGTCTCTGCAGAGAGAAGACTCAGGCTCAGAAATTACAAACCAAGATCCAAAGTTGTTAAGGCTGTAGGGTAAAAATAAGCTCCCAGTGGGAATTGAGTTCTGCAACTCAACAGAGGCTCATAGGAGAGGTAATGTGTGAGCCAGGCTTAAAGAACAGATGGAGTTTGCATGGAGACGTGATGCAAAGTAGGTACAAGATGATGCTCTATGGTGAGGGCACAGCTTGCGAGAGACACTTCCACAACACCTCCAGCTCTTACAAGGAAGAGCCAGACCACACCCATGGTGGTGTGCATGTGTGTGGGAGTTAACAGTGATGGCAGGGCTGGGATAAACAGTGAGCAAGAGGCTTTGATGGGGCAGAACCTGATCACGAGAACAGGAAGGGAGCCTAAGAAGCTCCTTAATTCTTTTCCTTGCCTCCACATGGGATAATCCAGAGGAGGTGTCATCTACAGGTGATTTCAGTCTCTTCACTCAAATATTCACCTTTGGGTTGCCTTTCCCTATGCTGTCAATGAACCTTTAGCTCCCACATCCTTTGTTCATCTCTCGGCAGTTATGACAGCAGCAAGGGACTCAATCTGTGTCCTTGGTGTCCACACCTCCCTCCCGCCTGTCTGTTCAGTTCCTTGAGCTAAGTGCCATGAAACTTTTTTAAAAAATATTTTGCCATGATCCTGTCTCTCTGAGGGACCTGTAAATACTCCATGTTGTTCTTTATTGATTACAAATCATACCCAGTGGCTTCCCAAGTGGCACTAGTGGTAAAGAACCCGTCTGACAAATGCAGAGGATGTAAGAGACACGAGTTCAATCCCAGGGTTAGGAAGGTGCCCTGGAGGAGGCCGTAGCAGCCCACTTCAGTATTCTTGCCTGGAGAAGCCCATGGACAGAGGAGCCTGGTGGGCTACAGTCCCTAAGGTCACAAAGAGTTGGACATGACTGAAGCGACTTAGCACATACCAACTGGAAATAAATGATTACAAATAAAGCCCTGGTTCTCTAGTATGAGGTTAACCAGAACAAAGTGGAATGAGGGTGCAGACATATCTCATTTTAGGAAATAGATCTTTTCATAAAAGCTGCCTCTGTTTTGGTTGGTTAAGCTTGAACTTTAAGTGCACTATGGAGTTTGCTGCTTAAAAATCATATGGCAGCTCTTCATTCCTGTGAACATAAGGCTCCCTAATAGAGTCTTTAGGATATAGCGCACATGCATTGTTTTCTGCAAGTAGGGCACCCCCGCAGTGCTGCTGCTTCTGCTGCTAAGTCGCTTCAGTCGTGTCCGACTCTGTGCGACCCCATAGATAGCAGCCCACCAGGCTCCGCCGTCCCTGGGATTCTCCAGGCAAGAACACTGGAGTGGGTTGCCATCTCCTTCTCCAATACATAAAAGTGAAAAGTGAAAGTAAAGTCGCTCAGTCGTGTCCGACCCTCAGCGACCCCATGGACTGCAGCCTTCCAGGCTCCTCCATCCATGGGATTTTCCAGGCAAGAGTACTGGAGTGGGGTGCCATTGTCTTCTCCGCCCTGCAGTGCAGACTTGACTATTTACAGGATGCATGTTAAGAAGAATGAGAGCTCAATGTGGACCATGAACAGAAAGTTAAGTTCTTAAAACTGGAGCCTTGTGAGACAAGGGAAAGCCATACAAAGCCAAACCCCTTTTTCCTTTTCCACACCTGTCTACATGGCATGCAGAAGCCAGCAAGACAAGCGAGGATGTAGCTGGCGTTTCAGCTGGGATGCTTCTTCCCTGTACCCACTCAACACACTTGCTGGTCCTGCTCTCTTGCTATGACATCAGGGTCCCCATGGATGGAGCACAAGCCAGATTCTTTCCCATTGGAGAGTTTCAAAGAATGTCAGTGTCTCCTTAACACACACAAAGCCAGCCTTAATGTGTTTGGGGTGGGGTAGGGTGACAGTTGGTACTGCTGTCATGCCATCAACCTGCATCTGTGAGCCTAAATAGGAGCAGAGCCTCCTGGGCTTCCAGTCCAGTGTCTGTCTCCTGGGAACTAGATGGATGATGCCGTGAGAAGGGAAACTGCATAGGGCACACTAAACCCAGAGCATTTTTATCATCTGAACTAGGTACCAATAAAAATATTTGGCTGGAAGACTTTTTCTTGTGGGGGGAATAAAATCACAGCTTAACATAAATTTGTTACAAAGCCAGTCCGTCAATTCTGCTGCCATTCAATCGGTATTAGTATTTTCATCAGGGTATTTCTGTTTTATCTCAGACATCATAATTTTTTTCACTGATATTAATTTAAAATACCCATCTTCCATGTCTCTACCTGTTCAGTCTTTCCTCTGGCTTCTTAAACATATGGAAGAGAGTTATCTACTAGTTTGACCAGCTATGTCATTTTTAATTCTTGAAATTCACTTTCCTCCTTACTGGTTGTATTGGCGACTTCACCTGCCTCATAATTTTTTATTGGATGCCAGATACTGTGAAGTTGAGATTCTTGGGTGCTGGGTATCTTGTCTGGCTATACATATTCTTAAGCTTTGTTCCAGGATGCAATTCATTCCTTGAAAATAGTTTTGATTCTTCTGGGTCTTAAGATTTTTTAGGTGGAACTAGAGTGACATTTAGTCTCGAGTCTTCTCCCCACTCCGGAGGCAAGGCCCTTCTGGGTACACTCCCCATCATGGTTTCTGAAGTCTGCTAGCTCTGCGCCTTGCCAGTGTGGTATTCGGGTACCTAAGATAATACCAAATGTGGATGTTTATAGTCTTGTGTGCTTTAGGGCAGGTTTCTCGTGGTCCCTAAGACTGTTGTTTTAGGGGGAGGGATAGGGAAGTCGACCGGAGCAGCACTGCTTACTCTTGCGGAGTTGGAAACAACTGAAGATTCATCAACAAGCATAGCTGCCCAGATTGTGGACATCACACAAGACTTTTGCATGATATAGAAGAATGAGGTAGGTTTCTAAAGGAAGGCACTGGCCTGGAAAAATGGGGCGTATTAAGTGAAATGTCATGAGACTGCACTATGGAAAGTAGAAGCCAAAACTCGTTGCAAACCAGTAAGTAGAGCATGACCCCAGAACTCTGAGCATGTATATGGGTCTGACTGTTCAAACTAAGGAAAATGTCAGGAACAACATAAACTAAATCGTTAACAATGATTAGATAGAGGATTGCAGGAGGAAGGGTAGATTAGCTTACCCTTACTTGGATGGTCTTACTTGGTATAGTTTTTTAAAGTAGTGAAGAGTTCTTAATTTTCTTAGTATTTTATATATAAAAAACAAAACTTATTTAAAAAAACACGTTTGGATAAATAGGTAAATAACACAAAACACTCAGATGTGGGTCCCACGTCCCTCTACCAGGTGTCACAAATCCACTTATTGCCGTGTGACTTCTGGGCACATTATTAATTTCTCTGAATGTCAGCTGTTCTCTTCCTATAAGTCAGGGAGAATCCCTATTCTAACTCTGACCTACAACTGTTAAACCAAAGAATTAATGCGTTGAGACAAAAATCACATGTGAAAATACTCAATAAACTAGAATAATGCAGGAAAATCAGGCTGAAGAAATTATCTGTAAGCTAGAACAAAAATCAATTATATCTAACTTCCCTTTTAATATGAGGGCTCCCAGTTTTTACTAGGCAGGTGTGTCTTCTCCAGTGAAAGCTTTCTGGCAGGCAGTGCCCACAGACTGCTCTGGCTCCAGTTCGAAACACTAACAGGCACAAGTATAAGACCATCTTGCTGTGGAGCCTCGACTTGTAAGTGAAGGTTCTCCATCTAATGTACCCAATACTGTTTTTCTTCCTACTGCTTCCTGCTTCAGAGGGCAGGAATGCCACATGGTGGCTGGAGTTGATTGTTCCCCTTTCCTGCTGGGATACACAGGTATCAGTGGCTGCCAACAGAATTAATGGTTCCACCCACTTCAACAATGGCTATCCTGACTCACAAACCCTGACTGCAATCAGTGAACTTGAACCTGGGAAACAATGTCTCACTAATGGTAGTGGAGCAGTAAGCCATCACAAGCTGACATGCTGATTCTGAAATTCATGCTCTTCTACCCTAAGCGTACATCTGCTGGCGTTCACATCAAAATACAAAAGTTGCACTAACTTTTGTCTCCTAGCTTTAATGAGGTATAACCTACTTAACTACTAAAACCACCTTATTTAAGATACAGATATTCCGATTACCCCAAACCCGAGTTAACTCTTAATTTTTTGCAGTCCATTTCCCTTCCACAGGCTCCAGCCAATCAATCTGCCTTTGACTTTTCCAGCTCTTCATATAAATGCAATCACACGTAGTCTTGTGTCTGGCTTCTTTCACTTAATGTAGTGCTTAGAGAGTCATTCATGTTTTGAGTATCAATAGTTCATTCCTTTAAAAAAGGAATGTGATGTATTTTGGGGCTGTGATGTATTCCATAGTATAAATATACTATATTTATCTGTTCATCTGTTTGTATCCAGTCATCTGAATAACACTGCTGTGAATAGCCACATAAAACTCTCTGTATGGCCATAAGCAAGCCTAGGAGCAGAACAGCTAGATGGCAGATGTATGTTTCATGATGTAACACACTGCCAAACTATTTTCCAAAGTGGCTGTATCTCTATACATTCCCACCAGCCACACATGACAGTTCCAGTTGCTCCAGTCACACCAACACTTGCTAGTCAGTTTTTAAAAATTTTAGCCATTTTAATTTTTTTATTTGCATTTCCCTGATGACGAGTGATGTTAAGCATCTTCTCATGTGCTTATTTATCTTCTTTAGGAAAATGTGTGTTCAAATCTTTTGTCTATTTTTAAAAATTGGGTTGTCAAGTTATAAGAAATTTTATAGATTTCTTGCTAGATACAAACCCTTTGAAGAGCATTATTTTTTATGGTTGTACCTCACTTCATTACTGAAAATGTGAAGATCTGCTTACAACAGGATTGGGAAGGAACCGACGACAGTCTGTGTGTTCATAAACCTTGCTAAGTTGGACACTGCTGCCCTGATTCATGGTAGGAATATGGTCTCAGTATTAGGTGCCACCAAAACTCCATAAACATAATTTCTGTCTATCCTTGTTAGCTATTTCTATGGGGACTTTTAGAGTTTTACATTTTATTTTGTTTCATATCTCATCTTGGTGGTAATTAAGAACTTTTCTCAAACATTTCATCTAGCTTTTGAAATACATGGTACCTACTGGAGGATTCTAGATCAAAATATTAAAGTAAGTGAGGGGGTAAGACAAGGCAGACTGGCAGAAGCTTCGCTTCAGAAGAGAGATCTAATACCTCCCTATAAAATACAACAGAAACTACTAGCTCTACTGAGTATTTAAAACCATGACTTTCTAACACTGACCACAGTAAAATGTGGGGCCTAGGGCAAAAGTAAGCTTTATACTGTTTAACATTCACAGGGCCCAGGTACCAGTGTCTCCCTTTAAACTCTTCTAGCTGTCTCCACGTATCCACGCTCAAATATTTTGAATATGTGTGCATTTTTCTTTTAAATGACTCCAAAGGCTGTAACTACTAGACCATCACCGATTCCTAAAGGTTTTCTAAAAAGCTGTTATATTATTGTTTCCCAATGATGAACACACATCAAATGTCAAAAAATAAAAATCCCGAGTTGACCTCAAACGTGTGCGCTAATCAGCTCTCTCATTTCATCAGGGCAAAGAACGGGATCCCGGGTTGCAGAAGTGATGGCGATGGCGGAAGCTCTGACATGTGAGGAGCATTCCTGATTCTCTGGACTGGCTCTCCTGCTGGCCTTCACGGACAAGGCAGCTTCACACAGACACCCCATGTGTGTGGTACAAGCTGGCTGGTCGTGGGAATGGTATCATCACCCACGGAGCCAGACACTGCTTTCTACTTTATTCAACATCAATGCACAAGTGGACTTCCTGTGGGGACGACTAAAGGGCATCCAGGAGGAAAAAGACCCTCGGGTAGACAACCCCACAGCAGAGATTCATCTTCACAAAAACGGCTCAATGTTGATTTCCACGCAGGAGCAGGGCATAGTCAGCTCGAACTTGGTGATAACGTCAGGATGAAGGACTCCCAGCTTCCCGATGCTCTGACCCCGGGCAAAGATCTCCGCACATCGCCCGGGGAAAAACACAGGGCCTGAAGGACAGGGAGAGAAGAATCAGTGCTTCCCCAGGCGAAAATGTCAAGACATTTAACACCGAAAGCTTGCTAGTCGCCTTTAAAAAATAACTATTCTTTAAAACTCCTGGCCATGAAACCACAGTGCTCCCTCGCACTCTCTGGTCTTAAAAAGATGCATTTTCTTCAAGATACCTTTATAAGGAAAAGGTTAGGGGCAAACATGAAAGTGGGGACCCTGTGTTTTTATTGCAGTGGTCCAGACAGGATGAAGAGGAGGAGACTGAAGGAGCGGAGCTGGGAGGAGACTTGGGGCGGGGGGTGGGTGTGCAGACGAGGAACTGCTCCGAAAGAGGACAAAGGGAAAATGAAATGTAAGACCAACCCCCACTGTGCCTGCGAAGAACCTGTTCTGAAACAGGTTCTTCATAGTAATGCTTGCTGGATGCAGAGTCTACACTGAATTCACGTCCTGTTCAGGACAGCACTCTTTTCTACCTCATTCCACAGAGAACACAAGCTACACTGTCCTCGGCAGGCGCAGGCCTTGGACCAGAATGTGACCCACATTCCTGTGGGCAAAAGAACCTTCTGAGAAATTCTGGTACCATCTACTGTAAACCGCGGCAAAGGCTAGCCCCAACACAGGGCTGGCCTGACCCCTGATTTACTCAAGACAGGCAGAAAGTTCCGTCTTCACTCGGGTGCCAATGACACAGATATGGCTGACTAGCCCAGAAACAGTTCTTGAGGTTTAAACAGCTAAAAGACGAGCAGACAGACACCCAGCCCCCCGCACAGTCATGTCGCAACGCTCCACACTCTACTGAGGGAAAGCAAACGCTGACTCATTTCTCTCACCACCAGCTTGAAAATGGATCAGGTCCACAGCTCCCCACTGACTCAACCAAAACGTCTACTCGTATGAACTATAAAAACACCGGGCCACAAGCCTCCAGCCTGCCGTTTCTGAGCGAGTGCATTATTTATGAAAGAGTAGCCGGCAGAGTCCCTGCTAATGGCTCCAAGGTCAGGACAATGAAGAAACGCAGAACTGGTGGAGGGGGGTTGGGGGGGCAGTTACCATCAAGTCAGAGTCTGCTGGAGACTTAGGAAGGGTGTTTGTTTCCATTCCTGAAAAACATTTTTAACTATCATTCTTAAAGAACCCCAAAGCAACCCAGCTGAAATATAAGGTGGTCTGCTTCTCATATCTCCCCAAACTAAGTAATTCTGCTTTACTATTAAAAGCAAGAATTTCAATGAACTGCATTTGAAGTTCATAATGGTTTGGCTGTGTGCATTAATCCACACTTGGAGAGAGGGGTCACATGAAATAATACAGAAAGCATACTCATTGATAATGTATGGTCTTAGTGACTACCAACACTGTTAAATCTGACAAAGATTGCATGTTTTAATTCTGTCAAAATAAAAACCTAACTTAAAAGACAAAAAACAGGCCAAACGAACTTAAGTTTGACTTTGCTGGCAGTCCAGTGGTTAAGAATCAGTGCTCCCAATGCAGGGGACAAGGGTTCAGCTCCTGGTTGGGGAACTAAGATTCCGCACGCCATACAATGTGACCCCCCCCCAAAAAAAAGACCACCCCCTCTCACACCAAATAAATCTTCAAATGACAAGTTTTTAAAAGGGTTGGTGGTGAGCAGTATAACCAAGAACTGTAGAGTTACAACCCTTACATAGAATTCTATCTGAATAAACCACAGTATCTAAAAAACCCTATTTTTAAAGGCCATTCAGAGAGGAAGTTTTGAAGAACTTTCCTGATAACCTTGCTATGTTTAAGAATCCTCACTGTACCAAAATCCTCCCTTTTTATCTGTCTTCCAATTCCAATTTGATTGGATTCATTTTAACTGAAGCATAAAACCAAACTATTTTAGAATCTAAGCCAGATGTGCTGTTCTACAATGTTAGCAAAATAAAGCCCGCGAGATAAGAACTTTGAATTTTTAGTTCATAAAACAACTTTTCAAATCAGCGCTTTTTAAAGCAAAATTCAGTGACGTTCTTCTTTAGCTAGCAAGCATGACAATGCCAGCTGGCCCTCTCTCCAGAAGTCGGCACTGAACTCTACTAGAGCTCACTAACTGGTTAAAAACTTGATCAAACAAAAACATTCATATCACCAGAGAGAATGTTCCTCCTTTCCAAAGAAAGGCAAAAAGAACTGAAAACCATATCATGCATTATTTCAAATATATCCAAGTGTGGGAACATGGTCAATGACACCAATATCAAAAGTCTCAGCCTCCACAACTGCCTGGGGTCAGAGGGCCTCCCTGCAGAGGAGCTGCTGCCCAGTGCGGGGCTCCCAAGGGGATCCTTCGCCCTCGCATCCAATGCCGATCCTCCCCTGCCCATCCACACGTAAAAACTAAACCCAGTGGTGGGGTTTCTGTATAACTTCACTGTGTCAAAAACCGTTTTAAACCGTGATGACAATTTTCACTTTTCTTGCCCTTTTTCATGTTTAACAAAGTCTTACAATTTTTTGATTGATGCCTCTGTTAAGTTAGCGGAAGGCTGAAGGCCTCTCTTCTTCAGACATAAATTGAGAGGCACACAAAAGTGCCTTCCAGTTTGTAAGGGGTACAGAGAGACACTGTACCACCTGACTGATGCTGTATGTGAACCAGACATACTGAAAGAAAATTTCAAGTTACTAGAACATAAGCATTTCTTAGTGCTTTAAAAAAAATCTTCATGGTTCAAACCAAACTTTGCAGGCAGAAGTGAATGGCTTCAAAGAAGGGCGGATGAGAGAGAGAAATGCTTCACTAACAACAACAAAAAAAGTGAACACACCCCCGCTAAGGCAGCAATTAGGGCCGAGTTCAAAGATAGGCGCGCCTCCTTCATCAGCAGGAGGGGGGCACTCAGCACATCAGTGTGCTCCAGCCAGAAGCCAGGCAACCTGAATCAGTCTTTCCAGAAGTAAAAGAAATCACATCTGAATGGAACCTAAACATGGGTGTAAGCTTATGAAAAATCAGACCTGGATGATAGCCGGAGGCCCCTTTTATCTCACCAGTAAACAAAATTATTTTTGGAGAAAGAGAAGCCTACTGGGTACAGAATCATAAAGTTATTAAATTCAAGTGAAACCACGCTGCCTTGTGAAGGGGGATTCTGAAACGTGAGTTCTACAAACTGCCTTCTTTTAATTATTCATTTAAGCCCAGAGTTCCTGGTTTACTGTTGTACCAAGGTACATAAATACTACAATTTTCAACCTGTGACCAAAACCTCTCCAGCCAAAAAACCTCTCAGCCCAGTTTTCTACCCAGTTCTTTATCCTGATTAAACCCCTCAGCTTTGATGGTATCCATCACAGCAAAATGGCTTCCAACGGAAAAACAGATTTGGGGAAAATGAGTGTTCTCTGTTGAAATACATGTGGAAACCCACACAAAAGAAACGTCAGTTAAGCACAAACAAGAATTTAATTTCCAGAACTTAGTGGGGTGTAAGTAAGTCCCTTAATTAAAGCTTTTGTAGCATCTCCTCCAGGTCTGTAATTGTCTCCTGTGCTGAAACGGCAGGACCACTGTGAGGACCTTGGGGGAATTCTTGGGCCAGTAATCCGGCACAGCACCCAGTCTTTAGCACATTTTCTGGCTAATTGACCTTCAAAGAGTTTGTGAGCTCCCTCTCTTGCTCGTTGCCAAACACCTTTCACAGTTTCTTTTTGCCCTCATTTTTCTTTCGGAGTAATATTATAGGCCCAAAGTTTGGATAAGCTTGACGCATAGAGTTTATTCCTGTAATTGTGTGAAGCATCGGAAGCAGAAGCTTAAGGCGGTAACTGAGCAGACCCCTAATCTGAAAGCTCCTTGGTGTTATCAAGCATGAAGCTCTTAATTCCTTAATCTTTAACACCCCTCTGCCCACTGCCCACCCACCACCCCCCTGCCCGCCATCGACTGTTTTCCACTAATTCATTTGGTACTTTATTTAATCCATCTCTAAAAAGCACCTACTTGCACAGTTTTACTTTTCCCTTTCTTCACATCACTAGTATATGCTTCGAGGTTCACACCCACGTAACTGTAACTGCTGGCAATCTGGTACTTTATCATTCAAATTTTCCATAATGCAAAGAACAGAATTAAAAGGAGGGTGAAGAACACTGGAGAAGGAAAGTCAGTATATCATACACATCACAGCAAGTAACAGAAGCTACTGTCATGAGCTTTAATAAAAATAACCATCCATAAGCCTCTGAATTCAGGGACAAACACAAAATGCAAAGTTATATAGATAGAGTAAGCCACTGGGCCAAGAGAAAGCGTTTTAAATCTGTTCTAAATGACTATGTAAATAATATAGGATGGGAGGAAGGAAAAATCACTTAACAGGCTGACTCTTGGGCCAGCACCCACTCAAACCCAATCCTTTCCATCTACCAAGTCTCTAATTCTAATACAACTAGATATATATAAAATTATCCAGTCCGTGGTCCAATAACCCAGCCTAGGAAATCACACGAAAGGGAAAAAAAAGAAAACCCAGTGTTCTATTTCTGGAGTGAAACTGACAGACTAGGTGACAGGCCAAGAGCAGAATGGGGCTCTGATCATAATTTTCCACGAAGGACTTTTTCCTGGTTTCCCCCCAGTTTTTGATAAGGTAGTAACTATGACTATGTTGCGAGCACATCAACCTCACTTTCCTTTTCTAAATAATTTAAAGGAAAAAGGAAGATAAAATATAGGGCTTAAGAAAACTGACCACACACTTATATGAGCAAGGTATCATTCTTAAGGGTGGAGGTTCTCAAAGTTTTAGAACCAGGAGTTTTTTTTATTGTTTTCTAGAGTGCCTCAATGCAATGAGGGACCACCCAAGGGGGAAAGGCACAATATAGGTAAGACATTAACTCATAAAAAGAAAAATGTTTAGGAACATCAGGAGGAAAAACTGCCGTAACTACCATGATATAAACACACACGTTTTTTTCCAGATCTTAGTATACTCCAGACTGGAAGAAAAGTTCTCTGCAAAGACCATTTAATTTGTAAGTGGAGACTAAATAATTTCCAACTGGTAATATAAAACACCCACTTTCCCCAGACATACAGAAGTCTTCACCTTACATATGATGTGAAATATTTATGGCACCTAAAGTCTTTAAAGAGAGGGGGCCTAATCCCTTGAGTGTAATGGCTATCTTTCATCCCTTTCTGAAGATCAAAAGAAAGAAAAGCCCCTTACACAACTTTACAGTGCTAATCCCAACACACACCTGCAGACATCATTAACCCTTAAGTCGTAGGCAACTGGACAGGAGAGCAGTGGGCCCACTTACCCCCACCGCACGGGATCAGAGAGGGAGCCTGTGCTCATAGTGAGTCGTAGGCAACTGGACAGGAGAGCAGTGGGCCCACTTACCCCCACCGCACGGGCTCAGAGAGGGAGCCTGTGCTCACAGTGACATTTTATCAATCAGTTCAGTTCAGTCACTCAGTCGAGTCTGACTCTTTGCAACTCAAAGGACTGCAGCACGCCATGCTTCCCTGTCCATCACCAACTCTTAGAGCTTATTTAAACTCATGTCCATTGAGTTGGTGATGCCATCCAACCATCTCATCCTCTGTCGTCCCTTTCTCCTCCCGCCTTCAATCTTTCCCATCATCAGGGTCTTTTCCAATGAGTCAGTTCTTAGCATCAAGTGGCCAAAGTATTGGAGCTTCAGCATCAGTCCTTCCACTGAATATTCAAGACTGATTTCCCTTAGGATTGACTGGTTGGATCTCCTTGCAGTCCAAGGAACTCTCAAGAGTCTTTTCCAATACCACAGTTCAAAAGTATCAATTCTTCGGTGCTCAGTTTTCTTCATAGTCCAACTCTCACATCCATACATGACTACTGGAAAAACCATAGCTTTGACTAGACGGACTTTTGTTGGCAAAGTAATGTTGTCTGCTTTTTAATATGCTGTCTAGGTTGGTCATAGTTTTTCTTCTAAGGAGCAAGCGTCTTTTAATTTCATGGCTGCAATCACCATCTGCAGTGATTTTGGAGCCCCCCAAAATAAAGTCTGACACTGTTTCCACTGTTTCCCCGTCTATTTGCCATGAAGTGAAGGGACTGGATGCCATGATCTTAGTTTTCTGAATGTTGAGTTTTAAGCCAATTTTTTCACTCTTTTCCTTCACTGTCATCAAGAGACTTTTTAGTTCTTTTTCACTTTCTGCCATAAGGGTGGTGACATCTGCATATCTGAGGTTATTGATGTTTTTCCCAGTTTTTCCAGCTTGTGCTTCATCCAGCCCGGCATTTCACATGATGTCTTCTGCATATAAGTTAAGTAAGCAGGGTGACAATATACAGCCTTGACATACTTCTTTCCTGATTTGGAACCAGTCTGTTGTTCTATGTCCAGTTCTAATTTTTGCTTCTTGACCTGCATACAGATTTCTCAGGAGGCACGTAAGGTGTCTGGTAGTCCCATTTCTTTAACAGTTTGTTGTGATCCACACAGTCAAAGGCTTTGGTGTAGTCAATAAAGCAAAAGTAGATGTTTTTCTGGAACTCTTGCTTTTTTGATGATCCAACGGATATTGGCAATTTGATCTCTGGGTCCTCTGCCTTTTCTAAATCCTGCTTGAACATCTGGAAGTTCATGGTTCACATACTTTGAAGCCTGGCTTGGAGAATTTTGAGCATTACTTTGCTAATGTGTGAGATGAGTGTATTTCTATCAACAGGGCAGGGCAAAATCTGTCCTGCAAATAAGGACTGAGTCCTGTTGGGCTTTATGCTTAAAAAGGAAATCAGCAAAGTCCAGATTACCTAGCTTCTAACTAATGGAGAAATGTCTTCAACAAGGAACTATTTTTTTTAATAGATCACCACAGTCACCTGATGACTAAACATTTAGAATCTTGACTGCAAAATTTCCCAGTTTTACTTAGTATAAGGAAATTTATAATTTATTTCCATGGCTATCACCTTTTGATATTTGTCATTTTATTAACTTTTTTTTTTATTACAGTGTAACTGACCTACAACACCGTGCTAGTTCCAGGGGCACAGCATGTTGACTCAATATTTCTATACATCACAAAATGATCACCACTCTTAGAATCTATTTTAAAGTCTAATCTTAACTATGTTTCTCTCATACATACCAAGGAAAGACTGGGGGGCTGGAGAAGGGGGTGACAGAGGATGAGATGGTTGGATGGCCTCACCCACTCAATGGACATGAGTTTGAGCAAACTCCAGCAAACTGTGATGGACAGGGAAGCCTGGCGCACTGCAGTCCCTGGGGTCGCAAAGAGTCAGACTTGACTGCGCGACTGAACAACAACAACGTCAAAGAAACAGATCCAGCCTGGAGTCAGGTTTCACTCTTCCCTGTTACAGCGTTACTGCTGAGCGCTCACAAGAGAGGAGGAAAGCAGTCGCACAGAGAGGCTACGCAATGCAGGCAGCTGACCTGGAAAGACAGCTCCATGCTGGCACCTCGTTCCAGTCTTTGTGAAGGTCCTCCTAGCCTGGGTGCCCGAAATGTCCCTGAATCCTTGGCAGCAAATCCCCCATGTCTTTTACTTATGACCTGAGTGACTGAACAAAATTCTAAAATAACGCCCTCATCCTGTATCTGTCTTGCACTTAAATCATTTCCCCCCAAATTTTCACATTTCTTAAATGTTCACAGGACAGATACAGAATCACAACTTCAAAAATAAAAGGTATAGATCCTGCTTCCCAGGATCAATAAAATGGGTCTTTCCAACTCTTTCATCTGATAAAAACTGTCAAAGGACAGCAAAATATGCAGAATTTATTACTTTCTCCACAGTTATAATGAAAGAATAAAAACAACAATAAAGAGACTATTCTATGCTAATTAAGGAAAGACTGGAAATGGTGTGTATTTGAGACTGTATCTATAACTTCACAATTAGTTAACTTTTCAATTGAGACTTTTGGCCAACATGGAATAAACATAACTTCAAGCATGCCATTAGGACAGATGTGCTGTAGTTTCAGAATTAAATTCCAGCTGACAAGTAGGGCATGAAAGAAGACAATAATGAGATTGTGAAAACAAAGTACCCTACTTTCAACTCATCTTCCATCCCCAGTAAAGGGAGTGACTCGGTCCCAATGCAGCCCTGGCCAAGCCCCCAAGGACAAGCAAGTTACAGATGGAAAAAGCAAAGCACAAGAAGATTAGTAGACCTGCCCGAGGCAGGCAACAGTATAGGCCCAAGAGTGAGCACCTCGGTGTGTGGCCTGAGGCACAGAAGGCCTACGAATAGTGTTTTCAAACTTTTGGTCAAGCTGTCCATTTCCTGTGTGCAAACTTCTTCTAGTTTAAAATTAAATAAACGAACAACACTTAAATAAAAGACCAACAACCGCTAGCCTTAGGACGTAATAACATATGCTCTGCAATATTATTACCATAATACGGACAAACCTAGAGCTTATCCCATCTAAGACAGGCATCCTTAAAGAGTAAGTTTCAGATTCCTGAAACAAGGCTGGAATAATTTGAGTGGATAAAGAAGCACCACAGTAACACCATCTAAAACGGGGAAGAAAGTGCGCTGTTACGTTAGACCCTGTGGCAGAGGCTACTTCTGACACATTTAAACTCCTGCAGAATCTTAAAACTGGAAATGACCCTGGCAGTGATTTTGTCCAGGTTTATCTCAGATATGAGAAAATGGATACCAAAGAGGTTAAAACCAGCCAGCCAGGTAACAGTCAAGCTGAGAACCCAGTTCCTTCTTGAGTCTGTGACTTTTAGCCAAAGATGACTTTCTGAAGGGCAGATCTAACATCTACCCTGAGGGAACTCTGGGGATTGATCAGCCATTCCAAAATGCTTTCCAAGTTCTCAGTCTGTCTCTCCCTGTAGAGACAGGACAGATACTATCATTCCCATTTTACAGATGAAGAAACTGGCACAAAGGGATTAAGTCCTAAATCACCTGGGCTAACACTACAGAAGAACCTGACCCAACACACAGGAGTTACTGTTACTATAATCCATCACAGGTGATACCTCACTGGCGATCATGCCCCCTAGGGCCCAATAAAGTACATTCTTCCCTTGCATTTTAGTAAGAATTTGTATCATCTTAACATCTGCTTTTCCAGCTTAGTTTATATTTACATGTTTATCACATTCCATTATATTTATATGTCATTTGCCAAACTGTTTTTCAAGTATTTAATCTTGGCAGTGTTTCCAGTTATTCATTACTACAAATAGGGTTCTTGTAACATATATGTTATTAATACTTCTTGCTCTTTCTTCACCAAAGGTAGTACCACACAAGTAAAACAATGCTAATTATTGTATAGTTCATTACATATCAAAATGTTAAACGATGGACTTCTAGCAATAGTAGGACTAACAAACCACAAACTAAATATGATTATCCTGATGGCTGGATGGCATCACTGACTCAATGGACATGAGTTTGAGTAAGCTCCGGGAGGTGGTGATGGACAGGGAAGCCTGGTGTGCTGCAGTCCATGGAGTCACAAAGTCAAATACAACTGAGCTACTGAACTGAACTGATCTTGCTCTGTAAAACACTGATTTTTTTTAAAAATTGTCCCTTGTATAGTACCAATTACTTGTGGAACTGAAAAAAAAAAAGCATCAAAGCAGTCCAGGAAGATAATTCTAAGGGAGAATCTTTGCTCAGAGAATACAATTCATAAACAAGCTAGGACCCTTTGGGAATTAAGAGAATGAGCAGAAAACTTTGTCTTCTGGAAGAAGAATACCAAGGTACAGTGGCTGTGATAACAACACTGATAAAACATTTAACAGCTACTGATGAATACTGGGCACATCAAAACTGGTCTCACAGAACAGGAAATAGGAAGTCCTAGAGACATTCAGAGCAAGGCATTTTATCATCTATTTTTGCTCAACTATTTATTCTTTATGGCTGGCCTCAACATCACTCAAAATAAAAATACTGTAACTACAGTCACAGTTTACTGTTTAACGAAAGGCAAATAATTAATTGATGTCTATCTATTTGCTGATGCTTCCCTTGTGGCTCAGATGGTAAAGCGTCTGCCTGCAATGCAGGAGACCTGGGTTCGATCCCTGGGTCGGGAAGATCCCCTGGAGAAGGAAGTGGCAACTCATTCCACTATTCTTGCCTGGAAAATCCCATGGACAGAGGAGCCTGATGGGCTACAGTCCATGGGTTGCAGAGAGTTAGATACAACTTAGCAACTAAACAACAACAACATTTGCTAATATACTGGGCCGCGTTGCTGTTTCCCACATTTCTCCTTTCCCCTGTTCCTAAACATAAGGAAGTGTGTGCATGGCTGTCAAACAGGTGTCGTTTCAGAAGGTGGAGAGAGTTATTCTATTCCACTAAATTTGGCCTACCCTTTTTAAAGCTAATAACCTAACATTTCCATAAAGGGACCAAATTTTCTCCTTTTACAATGAGAAAGTGCTAAAAATTAAAGCAAGTTCACACTGGTATGTATCAACTGAACCTCAAGTCAGATCCTTTCTTGAAATGAAATTTTCCTTTTTTAAAAAAAGGCAGAATGTTTACAATGAGAGTCCTGGAGGGGTGGGAAGGAATGGAAGAAGGAAAAACCAAGACATAGGATGGGCCACCAAGGCTTTAAGTGCTGGAGGGCTGGGGTCTGAAGACAAACCGCCCACCTCACACGCAGCCTATCTGGCCTCGAAGAACCCCCGGCAAGACGATGACATTCCTGACCCTGACCCACGACCAACCAGGGCTGGTGGGTGCTTGGAGATGTTTCTAGGAGGGGGACAGGTTGTCCAAGTCACCCAAGTGACTATTACACTTTATTTCTCAAGAGGGGGAGCCTAGACCACAGCTAATGAACACTAAGATAAAGCAAACTAATTCATCAAGATCTAAACCACAACAGGGACCTGCCTGAATGGAGTCAGATCGTCTGCCTGTCATTTATAGAGAATTATCAGGAATGCTTTAAATGAATGTTAATCTGTGGGATTCCAGCAATGATATAATATATAGAAGTCTATCTCTCTAAAGGCAGCCTAACAGGGGGACAGGAGAAATGTGCTGACAGATGAAAGAAACTCCAGAGAAGACAGATATTAATAGATACTTGATTAAGGTTCTGCTTCCATACAGCCCCAGAGTCCACAGTAAAATATGCATTTCTCATTTTTAAACAAAGCAGACTCTGAATTAATATGAGATTTACAAAATACCAGCACAAGCATTGTTTAAGGCTTCTACAGTCTTGCCTGTTAAAAATACTGGGAAATATCAGTGATGTTCTAAAAATAAATGTCTGAAAGGAAAAAAAAAAGAAAAATAAAAATACTGGGAAAATAATGGTCAAAATGTACTTTATTGTAGGCTATCTAAATACAAAAAGAACTGAAGATAAAGCTTTAAACTGTTTCTAACAATTATATTATTAGTAATAATAACTATTATTCTGAATAAAGACAGATAGAATAATAATATAAATTCATCAGGAACCAAGATTTTCAATGTGAAAAAAACAACCTTATAAAGATAATGCCCAACATATTAAGTAAAAATCCTCTAATCCTAAATATAAACTGGAACTGTCCATATGAAATCAATGCTTTTCTTTAAAAAATAGGATTTTTTTTACAAAAAGGTTTTCCTCAGCTCTGCATTTTGAAAAGTCCTAGAAACAAAGACTCACTCAGTAGCAATGAGCAACCTTAGTGCCTAGATTGTGATCTAAATTTGATTTCTCACTAAAGGAAACCAGGGCCACTTGGCAATATAGCTGATTCCAGGTCTAAGGCAGAAACTATATAAGATAAGCCCAGAAGTATATCTCCTATATTATACCACTTCCAAAAAAGCACCACCATATATAACTACTTTCTCCCTTTCACTTTAGTAACAGCCTCCCTGCCAAGAAAAGTTTCTTAAGACCTACAAAGTCCTCTCCCCGCTTCCAGAACAATGTAGCCCTAAAGGGGCCAAGGAAGGCAGAGATCCCCATTCTTGGGGTGGGCACTGGGTGTCAGAGCTACAGGGGGCAAGGAGGGCATCCACAGATGAGAGGGGGCAGCCCCAAGTGAGAAGGCACAGGGCCGCTAGAGTCTGAGAGTGAGTGATGAGCTGGGCAGACACTAAGGGTACAAGAGAGGGTTCAGTTACAAACAGGGGCAATGAGCAAGTAAGTGAATAAATGACGAATCATGGGAACTGGGTTTTTCACTGTTGGAGAAGTGAGGTACAAATACTGAAAGGGAGAAAACTGCAATGAACCCTAAGGCGTTGAATTGGAATGGAGATATTAATATGGGCTTATAGTTTTCAAAACACATAGATGTAGGAGTAAATTAGTAGATACAGGTATGTCTGTGTGCACCTAGAAGCCTAAATCTTGGCTTTCAGACACCACTCCCCACTAAAAGGAACCAGGATGGAGAAATGGGACAATGAAAAGTTCACGATAAGCCTGGAATATCCTCTTATGCCCAAAGCAAGAGCATGCTAACAATAATAAAGAATAATAGGAACATGTTAAAAGGACACAGAAGCCAGCTTGAAGGGATTCCCACTGGCCAAAGTGAGGACAACATGAGCATCAGAATAAGTAACGGATTAAAAGACACTGCTCCTTGGAAGAAAAGCTATGACAAACCCAGACAGTATGTTAAAAAGCATAGATATCACTTGGCTGACAAAAGTCCATCTAGTCAAAGCTATGGTTTTTCCAGTAGTCATGTACGGATGTGAGAGTTGGACCATAAAGAAAGCTGACTGCTGGATTAACTGATGCTTTTGAACTATGGTGCTGGAGAAGACTCTTGAGAGTCCCTTGGACAGCAAGGAGATCAAACCAGCCAATCCTAAAGGAAATCAACCCTGAATATTCATTAGAAGGACTGCTGCTGCTGCTGCTGAAGCTGAAGCTACAATACTTTGGCCTCCTGATGCAAAGAGCTGATTCACTGGAAAAGACCCTGGGAAAGACTGAAAGCAGAAGAAGGGAGTGACAGAGGATGAGATAGTTGGATGCAACTCAACGGAAATGAGTTTGAGTAAACTCCAGGAGATTCTGGAGGACAGGAAAGCCTGGCGTGTTGCAGTCAATGGGGTCACAAAGAAGCAGACAGGACTGAGCGACTGAACAACAACAAAATACATTGGATAAAATGGGAAATAATGAATCTGTACTGAGATAGATAAACATATAGGAACACTGATTAGGAACAGAATGTTTGCATAATTTCAATGCTCTTCTCTCCAAAACGCTTATTAATAGTAAGGGAGAGAGGAATAAGTTGACAGTAAAGAAACCCTTGATCAAGTGAGTCAAGTTGACTTCCTCAGCTGTGAGATAAACAGAAACTGGGTGCCACTGGCAGGATGCACCAAGAAGACAGGATGTCTGCAACATCCTTTCAAAGATGCCTAACTTGAATCTACTGGGAAGAAAACATCCGACAACCCCAACCTGAGGGACACACTATGAAATAAAAGTGTCAGGGTCATGAAAGGCAAGGAGAGACTGACTATTCTAGAACTCTCCAGAAGGAGGCTAATGACATGACATGACAGCTAAAGGCAACAAGTGATTCTGTGATATACAGGATAACTGATAAAACTTGCACACGGTGTAAGGATTAGATGGGGTTAACATTAACATGAAAGATATTTTTCTGGTTTTGATGATTATATTATGGTTATGGAGGACACAATGTCCTTGTTTGCAAGAAATACACACTAATGTATTAAGGGGTATAGGTTGGCAACTTACTCTTAAACAGTTCAGAAAACAGTATTTTGTCTTGCGTCTGCTTTTTTTTTTAATAAGCTTGTAACTGTTTCAAAACTTTTATAGAAGCTTTCGCACAGCAAAGGAAACCACGAACAAAGACTGAGAGAAAACATTTGCAAACAATGTGACTGACAAGGGATTAACGTCCAATATATACAAAAAGATCATGCAACTCAGTAACAACAACAAAGAATAACCGAATAAAATTGGGCAGAAGACCTAAACAGACATTTCTCCAAAGACATACAGATAGCCAACAGGCACATGAAAATACGCTCAACACTGCTAACTAGCAGAGAAATGCAAACCAAAACTACAATGAGGTATTACATCACATGGTCAGCAGGGCCATCAAAGTGTATGAATAATAAATGTTGGAGAAGGTGTGGAGAAAAACGAACAGGTACATCACTATGGAGAACAGTATGGAAGTTCCTCAGAAAACTAAAAGTAGAATTACCATATGATCCAGCAATCCCACTCCTAGGCATATATCTGAACAAAACTCTAATTAAAATAGATTAGTGTACCCCAATGTTCATAGCAGCACTATTTACAATAGCCAAGACATGGACTCAACCTACATGTCCATCAACAGATAAATGGACAAAGAATATGTGGCATATAAAGTCAATGGAATACTACTCAGTCATAAAAGGATGAAATAATGCCATTTGCAGCAACATGGATGGACCTAGAGATTGTCATATTAGGAGAGGACAGAGAAAGACGAATATTCTATCACATGTGTAATCTAAACAACAGTACAAATGAACTGATTTACAAAACCAACTCAGAGAGAAAGAAAACAATCTGATGGCTACCAAAGGGGAAGGTGGTGGGATAAACTGGGAGTATGGGATTAACAGATGCATACTACCATACATAAAATAAACAAGGATTTACTGTACAGCACCGGGAACTATATTCAGTATCTTGTAAAAGCTAAAATGGAAAAGAATCAGAAAAAGACAAAAAAAAAAACCCAAAAACCTGAGTAATACAAATCACCCTAAAAACCATTTCGACTTTCAGGATTTGGGTCCCTGAAACTGCAAAATGAATTTCTTTTGCATCTCTTTGTATTTGGGCCATAGTCTTTTCTACAGAACAGTGGAGGCCAAGGTCTAAGAAGCAGGAAAAAAAGGAGTATATGGTGTTAAACAAAAATACCTTTCTCTCTCTTTTTTGGCCAGCACATACAGTTAAACTGAAGTAACTCCAAAGTACACTGTAAGTCACAGCATGCACTTTCAGTGGGGGATGAAAACTGGTTCTTGGTGGGGGAGGCAGGTATGAAAACAATCTTACATTACAATGGTTTAGAGACCCCCAAAGCTGAACCCTACTTAACAAAACTGTTCTCCTTAGTATTCAGTTCATCTCACTGGCTTGTCTTGGGCTTCATGGGAGCAGCACTGGTGTGGAAAACATAGCTAATGTGTGCAAGACCAGTGTTCCATAACCACGGTGACAGGTGGCTCAGGTCCTGTGACTGGAAGACTGTATCAAGTGCTCAACTTCGAGGTCATGTTAAGAGGTGACCTGCATGTGCCAGGAGCCACCATAGGCTGCCTTGTGGATGTTGTTTATGTATGATTCTGAGAGCTTCTGTCCATAGCTCAGGCTTTGAGAATTAAATAAAATCAGTTTCTAATTTAAAGAGTTATTATGCAACACATCATTAAGTACATCAAGCGCTGCACTGAAAAAAACATCAACATACCTGACTATCAGGGGCTTTCCTGATGGCTCAGAGGGTGAAGAATCTGCCTGCAATGCAGGAGACCTGGGTTCAATCCCTGGGTTGGGAAGATCTTGTGGAGAAGGGAATGGCTATCCACTCCAGTATTCTGGCCTGGGAAATCCCATGGACTACTGTAGCCTGGCGAGCTGCAAGTCCATGGGATTGCAGAGTTGAACATGACTGAGCAACTAACACTTTCACCTGACTACCAGCTAATTAAAAGTTTTCTCTTATCAAGGAAAAGTTAAATTCACTGAAAATACTTTTTTTTTCCTGAAAATACTTTTTAAGAAAATTTTCAAGTGTTTTACTTTCACTGGAAAAGTGAGTTTTGAATGTTTTTTAAAAACTTTTGATTACAGTTATGTATTTAAATCAATCGCCAACTGGCATGTATAATTTGATACACTACAATTCATTCAAGAGTATAACATTAAATGCTATGCAGCAGATACAAAGTTAAAGGTTAGTAGTTTTTTCATGTAAGCTGCTAGGCTTGAAGGATCTCACTTCCCCAACCAGGGATTGAACCTGGGTCCCAGCGGTGAAAGCCCAGAGTCCTAACGACTAGGTCACCAGAATTTCCTAATTTAACTCTTGACTTAAAAGTACATACTTATTCTTAACCCTGAACTGAATTTTAAAAATAAGGTTTATATTTTTTTTATGTATGAAGCCCAGATATTCATGGAGTACATAATAAATATGCAATATACCAGCAGTATTAACATTTTCAGTTCAGTTCAGTCGCTAAGTCATGTCTGACTCTTTGCGATCCCATGGACTGTAGCACAACAGTCTGCATGTCTGGGCTCATACGTAAAAAAGTATAAACCTTATTTTTAAAATTCAGTTCAGGGTTAGGAATAAGTAAGTACTTTTAAGTCAACAGTTAAATTAGAAAATTCTGGTGACCTAGTAGTTAAGACTCTGGGCTTTCACTGCTGCAACCCAGGTTCAATCCCTGGTTGGGGAAGTGAGATCCTTCAAGCCTAGCAGCTTGCATGAAAAAAACTACTAACATTTAACTTTGTATCTGCTGCATAGCTTTTAATGCTATACTCTTGTATAAACTGTTATAAATTAACATTTTATGGAGGGGCAATTAGGGAAAAAGTGCAAAAACGTTTCTTAAGGGAGTGATTAAAAAAACTTGAGACACACTGTGTTTCAATAAGATCTATCAGGTGGGAAAGTGAGCCCACCAAGACATTCAAGTGGCATGGTGTGCAGCACCCACCTCAGCACTGAGCACTGAGTCGTCAAGTGGGTTCCTCGGCTCACCAACAGCACGGGGTGTTGAGCACGCATGGAGAGAACTTTGCCTCATACGTATAAGAGGGAGTGAGGCAAGGAAACAAACAAGCATGCTCGAGAACACAACCTCCCTCATGGTCCAGTGGTTAAGAATCTGCCTGCCAATGCAAGGGACATCCAGTTCGATCCTTGGTCCAGAAGGATCCCACATGCCTTGGAGCAACCAAGCCCAAGTACAGCAACTCCTGAGCCTGCATTCTAGAACCTCCGACCAAAGCAACAGAAGCCATCGCAGCGAGAAACCCACGCACTGCAACTAGAGAGTAGCCCCCTGCTTGCCACAACTAGAGAAAAGCTCTCACAGCAATGGAAACCCAGCGCAGCCAAAAAGAACACTTTCTATAAATGAATAAAAAGTAAAAACAAACAAAGGAAACTCAGGACTACGTGAACCATGCTCACAGCTCAGGTTTTTATGAGCACCTTGGCCCCATGTCATCCTGTTGCTTGGATGTGGGGTGATTCCTGCTGATGCACTTAATACTGCGCTTAAGAAAGCCCACAAAGAAGATAACAAAAACAGCAGTATCTGAAAGCCTGCCTCCAACACCAAAAAAGCAGAGAATCAGAGGATGAAGGACATTTTTTTACACACAGTAACAAGGTCAGAAGCATACAAACTTCCAAACATTTTTTCTTTTAAAATTGGTGCCTTAACAGTCTTTGTTGACAGTAACTAAAAATTTGGAGATGCCACAAAGATCACTCCTTCCTCCAGTCTAGATGTCTTGTATAAATGGGACTATAAACGGGACACTTTTACTCCAAGAAACTGTTCAATATATATGATTCTCGTGTATTTCCAAGCTCATGTTATACTAAAAACCAGTGTGAAGACCAGGGAGACGTCACAATTTCACCCATATTTTTTAGCATCTGCAATCTTTCCCAGGTGTCCTGAAAAAGGGAAAAGGTCATGACCTACAGGTCAAGTCAATGATCATTAGGTGACACTAACAGAAGGTATTTAAATACCCTCTATAAGTACATATGGTACAGGATTAAATGTGCCTATTACTTGCAAGGTTATTTTTCATTTCACAAAATGGATTCTGAGCAGCATGAAAATTAGAATTGTCAAAACTAAAGTACTAAAACTTCTGTTTTTCCATCTTGTCTCAGGTTAAACTGATGTTTTCCATAGATTTGTGAATAAACAAAACTGAAATAGTAACAAAGGGGAAAACACACACACACACACTTGAGTCAATGCAATCTTCTATAAGAAGTGATTTTCACCATAATTTGCCCAGGAACCACATAACTGATGTAAACACAAAAATGCTGGGAATTTTCCTTGCCCAGAGGTGGTTTTTGAAAAGGACAAATGCATTTTAACATACATAATTTAGTTTGCAACAAACCACAAAAACAGAGGGAAGAAGTCTGAGAAAAAAGCATATACATATGCTGTAATGACCTGATCTGATGCCAGTGAAACACTATGAGATGTCTGAAGCACTCACAATGCTCTCTTGTTCAGTCACTCAGTCGTGTCTGAGTCTTCGTGACCCAATGGACTGTAGCCCACCAGGCTCCTGTCCATGGGATTTTTCCAGCCAAGAATACGGGAGTGGGTTGCCATTTCCTTCTACAGGGGATCTTCCCAACCCAGGGATCGAACCCACATCTCCTGCATTGGCAGGCAGATTCAAAAGGTTGAAGGTTTGCTTTCTTTTTTCCCACTCAATGGTTGCCTTTATTTTACTGGCAGTTTGACATCCTAGTTCCTTTTGTGTTCTTAACTGCCATGATGCTCAGCAAATAAAAACTATGTGAGACTAAGTGCCTATGGCTTCTAACGGTGGCTGCAGTCACAGGCCTCAAGAGTGCTTCTCAGAGACTCTGGGGAGGCAGAGGTCTGCTGCCTGCATCAAGCAAGGTTACATGCAAATGTCACCAGAACTCCCTGGGATCAATGTGATGATCAATGAAATGAGTCTCCAGATTTCTCTCACAATGGACAGGGCCAAGTTTCTTAAACGGGAATCAAGTCTGTTCCCCCTCTGCCACCAAACAAAGCGGCATGAAAGGCAGTCAGTGGTGTTTGCTAGAATGGACAGAGAGAGACTGGGTACACCTGCCAGTGAACTGACATTAGCATGGCTCTCTGGTGACCAGACTTTGCTCAATTACAATGGCAGGGCCACCAGGGACTTTTAATTATTAAAAGGTAAACCATATGCCAGAGTAACAGAAGACAGCACAGTGATCAAGAATGGCAGGAAACGGTAGCTCTTCATCTGTTTCTACTTGACATTTTGATACTCGGAAGACCTTTTCTTGAAGAAGAAAAAACTATATGCAATTAACAATAAACCTGAGGAAATGATATAGCTAAACATGCCTCAGCAACCAAACTCCTGTGTAGAAATTTACTCAGGAGATAAATATATATGAAATTTTAGATGAAGAACTTATACCAACTTTACTGCTGACTTACTCTAACAATGGCACTTCTTTAGGTCCGTTTCTTTAACCGTTTAAAAAAAAAAGGCAATCAGAAAAAAAGATTAAAAAAAAAACAAAAAAAAGTAGTCATGCTCGTCATTAATCAAAATGTAATAAAACATTATAATATTCTGAGAGCCAAAGTAAATTCAAAAGAAAACACATATGGCCTCTGTATCAAACAGCAATAACAAGTCGGCTAAAAAACTGAACATGAAGATCTACAACCACATCATAAGTGGTTACAGTTTATGAATGCAACTTCTGACACACACACATACTCTCTCCAAACCAAAACAGACATCTATATATTAAAAAAATTAAGTATTGTCTTGATGCTAAAAGATATAAGGATTAAAATTATAATTTCACAGGTTTAGAATGTTAAGAATAGAACTTTAGCTTCTACCTTCATCCAGCTTCTTAAATCAGTCTTCTCCTTGCAGTAGCTTTGGCCAACATTCAAGTTCAATTCTTATTCTCACTGCTTTAAAACACACTATAACACCTTTCCACCATTCTCTTCCCCTCTACTCTCTATGCCATCCAACTTACATATTGCTGTCAGATTAATCCCTTCAAAGTACAGATCTAATCATATCACTCACTTAAGGGCGGGGAGGGGAAGTAGCAGCACCTTCAAAATTTTCCAGTTAGTTAGCTGAAATTCCTTATCCTAGCACTCAGGACACTGTGGTCCCAAGCTTCTTCCTTACCCTATAGTCAAATAGAACTGCACTAGGCCTTGTTTCCCGTCATTTCTGGCTTTGCTCCAGTGGTCTGCCTTGCTTCCAGTCTCTCACCTATTCGTTCAAAGGCTCATGTGACCTCCCAGAAACTCACTAGTGTTTTCCCAGACACCCTGAAGAAGCTACACCATATCCCTCTCTGGAAAGGTCAAGGCACTGGCCTTAGCAGCAAGGTGTGAGAGTTGGTGTGCAATGGTCATTCCCCCGTAGGTCCCTTGACAGAATGACCTGTATTCTACTTACTCAGGCTTCATGTAGCCTATCTCACGACTGGGAGCTCAGATTCTTCTGAGAAATACCTCTAAGGAACTGACTGAGGCAGGAGAGTCATTATTAAGACACTGGTTTATGGCTTATAGAAACGTCATTAGTATAACTGTTACATATAAAAGTGTCATAGCCACAACAAATTAAGCTCCTATGTTTCATGTCAGATCTTTGCAACCTTTCAAGCAAGAAACAAAGTTAATCTCGGAATGGCACAATGTTTCAGTGAACAGATTTTTATCTAGCTAATCTCTATATGAAATATAAAATTTCTGAGAAGAGACTGTATATAAGGTTTAAAAAAAAAAAGGGTGTCACATCAGCTCTCAGATTGCTGTTAACATGGATGACCAGACCTTAAAGCAGAATTCTAGAAGCATCAGTTGGTGAATGAGTACGGAAACCCACTATAAAGGCAGGCAACCTGGCCCTGTGGACAGAGCACTGGGAAGCAGGAGCCCTGGGTTCTACACGTGTGACCCAGCACAACTCACTTAACCTGCCTGTCCTCGGCTCCCGCACTTGTCCGACTAAGGAACTGGACCTGATGAACTCCAAGACCCACTTCCAACACTTGAAAATTCTGTAAGTGTAATAATACATATCTTCACTGGATGACTGTTAATGAGAGGTGTGACAGAAGGCTGTAACTCCCTGCAGTATGTAATCTTTCAATTTTATTAAAAAAATTTATGTAACTCCACAAATCTTCAACTTAAAAAAGCTCATCTATTTAGGGCTACTGCATTTTCAAATAAGCTTCCAAATTAAACATAAATAAATAGACAACAGTAAAAAGCTATCTTTGAGGACTAAGAAAAATAAATCTAAGGGGAAAACAAAAATATATCCCCCCAAATTTCAGACCACTACAAGTACTGCTAAATAACACTTCAAGAAAAAGTGAATTTTCCAACAGAAATTTAAGATGCCAGAGTTATAAAACTGTCAGGCAAACAGTGGAAATAAAGTGGTAAAATGTTTCTTGCAAGCTTTTCTGGATTTCTTGTCTAACAAAATACACTGATTCAAGATATAGGGATATGAAAAGCAAAAATTTCAGAATTCCTCAGACAAGAAACTAGCGTGTTAGGAGTCTATATACCATTAAGCTAGCCTAACTTCAACTCTCTCTCCCTTTTCTTAAAGGCTTCACATAGGTGGCTGTAAGCATAAGTCATGAGTTGAGGTTCTCTCAGTTTCCAGTTAGGACTGTGGGTTGGCCATGGCTTGACGGTGCCAGTAACTAGAGGTTACTGGCACTCGGCCGGAACAAAAGTATACTGTGTGGTGCTGGAAGAGCTCTGAAAAGCGTTTTCTCAAAATGCTGGATGAAAAAAAGGTTTTTCTAGAAAATATGGACAATTAATTGATTTAAGGAACTAAAGAGCCTCTTGATGAAAGTGAAAGAGGAGAATAAAAAGTAGGCTTAAAGCTCAACATTCAAAAAATGAAGATCATGGCATCCAGTCCTATCACTTCATGGCAAGTAAATGGAGAAACAATGGAAGACTTATTTTCTTGGGCTCCAAAATCACTACAGATGGCAGTTGCGGCCATGGAAATAAAAGACGCTTACTCCTTGGAAGAAAAGCTATGATCAACCTAGAGAGCATATTAAAAAGCAGAGACATTACTTTGCTAATAAAAGTCTGTCCAGTCAAAGCTATGGTTTTTCCAGTAGTCATGTATGGATGTGACAGTTGGACCTTAAAGAAAGCTGAGCACCACAGCATTGATGCTTTTGAACTGTGGAGTTGGAGAAGACTCCTAAGAGTCCCTTGGACTGCAAGGAAATCCAACCATTGACTCCTAAAGGAAATCAGTCCTGAATATTCAGTGGAAGGACTGATGCTGAAGCTCCAATACTTTGGCCACCTGATGCGAAGAGCTGACTCATTAGCAAAGACCCTGATGCTCGGAAAGATTGAAGGCAAGAGGAGGAGGAGACAACAGAGGATGAGATGGTTGGATGGCATTACCGACTCAATGGACATGGGTTTGGTGATGGACAGGGAAGCCTGGCATGTTGTAGTCCATGGGGTTGCAAAGAGTCAGACACAACTGAGCGACTGAACTGGGCCGAATTGATATGAAGCTCTATTTCCTACTTCCCTGTCGTCCCCCCTCTCCGCCATCAAGCCAAAAAGTTTTATCACAAACAGGGCTTGGGCTCCTCATTACGGCATTGCTGACTCTAGACAATGGATCTGTCTTACCTTCTGATGCTTTGATCGCATATCCTCCCTTCTTTTCACCAGGAGGCACGTCAAGCAGCTGCATGATTCTATCCAGAAGCCCATGGATTATCTCAAACCCAGGATTCTTGTTGTAATAAATAGCACAGAGATGCCTGTAGTTTCTTGCACCCACATCTGAAAAAATAAAAAAATAAAAGAAATGGTCAGAAGGATACGCTAATCATCACCTAAGAAGCAGATTTACCCCAACACAAACTCAGGCAAAATCAACAAAAAAGGACACCGATTAGTAAGCATATGGAGAAACAATCAACCTCAGAAAGACAAGATGATTTTTCAACCATCAAGTTCCCTGAAGTGTTTTTACTTGGGGGAGGTATGGAAAACCCTCAAGGCTGGCCCGTGAACAATAGGCTTCATTGTGGTATGAACTGGTTTAGTATTTAGCAACATTTTTCAGAGCCTTAAAATTTCATACTCTTTAAGGCAGAAAACTATCCGAAAGAAATAATCTTAAATACAAAAAAAAAGGATTCATACAGAAAGCTATAACTTCTACATAAAGCGTTAGTTTCAACAGTGAAAATTAGAAACAACCCAAATTAGGAAATGGCTACATAGTTACAACACAATCACTCATCAGAATACTATGGGGCTAAAAGGCATCTTTGAAAGTGAAAGTGTTAGTCACTCAGTTGTGTCCAACTCTTTGGGAGCCCATAGACTGCAGCCCACCAAGCTCCTCTGTCATGGGATTTTCCAGACAAGAATACTGGAGTGGGTTGCCATTTCCTTCTCCAAAAAGCACCTTTATGAAGATTCATTATAGCAGAGCTAGAACAAATACTTATAATGGTAAATGAAACAAAAAAAGGGAGGCCATGAAGTTCAAAAAGAAACGAAGCCAAATCACACTGTCTAAAGAGTGCAGGCGGGTTGGGAAACTATGAAACGAGTAAGGGAGTGAAAGTGTTAGTTGCTCAGTTCTGCCCGACTCTGTGACCCCATGGACTGCAGCCCACCAGACTCCTCTGTTCATGGGACTTTCCAGGCAAGGACACTGGAGTGGGTTGCCATTTCCTTCTCCAGGGGATCTTTGCGACCCAGGGATCGGAACCTGGGTCTCTTGTGCTGCAGGCAGATTCTTTACTGACTGAGCTACCAGGGAAGTGACTGTCATCAAAGTCAGGACAGTGACTGTCCAGTTAAAGGAAGGTGATACGATAGAGATGGGTCTTACGAGCAGCTTATGACACTGGCAACATTTCATTTCTTAACTTGGATGGTTAAACCAGTGTCTGCTTTATAATCTTTTTAAATTATCTATGTCATATTTACACATCACAATTAAAGTATGAAAAAAACAGCAATTTAAGAAGGATACAACTACGTGAATGTAACCACAAACCAAAAAATTCCATTCACAGGAAAAAGTATGTAAAGAAATGTACCTGAATGTTAACAGAGGTAATGTTTGGGTAGGATTAAATTTTTTAAAGTTTATCTATTTTCCAACCTTCCTTGATTAATTTTTTTTTTCTACTTTGAAAATCAGAACAAACTTATGATATTTTAAAAAGTTATTTATTTGGTTTTGCCAGGTCTTAGTTACAGCATGTGAGATCTAGTTCACTAACCACGGATGGATTGAACCTGGGCCCCCTGCACTGGAGTGTGGAGTCTTAGCCACTAGACCACAAGGGAAGTCCCACAAATGTAATATTTTTTAAAAGAATCGCAAAAATGCAAATGACTAGATAACAAACTGGCTCACCCATACAATGGAACACTACTCAGTAATAAGGTAGTCTTGATAAATTAGATGTATCTCAAGGTACTAAGATGAATGAAAAGAAGCCAGTTTTATACAGCAATGTAAGTGGACAATGTAAGTCCATTTATGTGACATGCTGGAAAAGGGAAAACTAAGGCAACAAAGAGGGCTTCCCAGGTGGCACGAGCAGGAAAGAACCTGCCTGCCAATGCAGAAGATTTAAGAGATGCGGGTTTGATCCCTAGGTCAGGAAGATCCCCTAGAGGAGGGCATGGCAACCCACTCCAGTATTCATATCTGGAGAATCCCATGGACAGAGGAGCCTGGAGGGCCACAATCCATAGGGTTGCAAAGAGTTGGACACGAGTGAAGGCACTTAGCATGCACACACTCAAGGCTACAGAGAACAAGACAGTCACCAGGGTTAGATGGGAGGTGGGGGAATGTGACTACAGTGGGACAACATGTGGGTCTAGGGATGTGATAGGACTGTTTTGTATCTGTAGTGATGATTAGAAAAATTTAAAACTAATTTATTAATAAATTAGCATACAAAGACAGACTCAAATTCATTGGAGATCATTTAACTTTCTAACAGATAAACACACTCGTGGCCCTTTAATAAATTCTGGAGGAGACTGCTGCTCTACATAAACAACAAACGTTGGCTTCATTTTACCTTTCAAATTAGAAAAAGAACAAATTAATGTCTATCTGGGGGAACAAACAAAATAAAAAGCTGCTTCATATTAGCATGTATTGAGCAAAAGTTCTTCCACAGACTTATTCTCACAGCCATAATTTGCATAAAATATACAATATCTTTTGCCTTCCAGACATCCAAGTAAACAAATGAGTATTTTAATGCATTGTGTTTTACTATTAAAGTAATATAAAAATGAGTCCATAAATGGTAAAAGGAAAGGAAAACTAACATGAATGAATTATCTACTATGTGCCAGGACTTAGCAGCTATCAGCCTATTTGTCATCTTAATTCTCAAGACAATTGTGTTAGCTAGGTTTTTATTGTATCATGAAAATGCACAGGGAAACTAAGATGAAGAAACAAAAGCTCAGAAAGGTTTTGCCCAAAGTCAAGCTAACTGCCTGGAGCTAACTGTAATTAATTACACAGCTAATAAGTTACAAAACCAAGACTGGACCAGGACTGCCTAACTTTAAAACCCACACCCTCTCCACTGTACAGCAGAAATCTCTTAATCTCTAAAGGATTTAGAAGAAATCTCTAAAGGATTTAGATGAAGATAAAGAAAGTATAAGCGCAAACTTATGTATGAATATACTTGTATAGTCAGAGATGTGCATTCTTGAAATGTTTTTGATATGTTAAACAGATGCTTTTATTTTCAAAAGTTTTCATGTTTAAGACTTTTAGTTAAGCAACTGAAATAGATTATTTCTGAAAGTGAGTTAACTAAAGTTTCTAGCTATCATCAGTGTTGTAACTCATATAAATTATATTCTAAGTTAAACTTTGGACTGAACATACATAGCGAAATAACTGTCCCTGCCATGTAACATTTCTTAGCACCCACTATGTTCAAAACACTCTACACTAAGTATCCCTAGAGGGTAGAGGTCAGAGCCAGCATAGGGCCTGCACAGACTAAATGCTCAATGATTATTTTTTGAATAAATCAATAAAGCCTGGAAAGAAAGCAAAGCATATACAGAATTAAACAAGGCCAGGACCAGACAGTGGCCACATTCTAAGCCTGCCCAAGAGCCAGCTGATGTTGGAGAGTCAGTACTGTGCCAGCCTCATTGTCTATCACTTCCACGTGTACGGATAAAGATATTTGCTATCTAAAAGCTATAATCGAAGCCGTCAGAATAAAAATTAATATTACACCCAGGCAGGCATCAAACCTCACTAATCAACCACATGCATTAATTAAAATGAGGGAACTGATTGCTCTGTAGGAACACAGGCACACCGACACACAAACACACACACCCCTCTCTCCTCTCCTCTTCTCCCTCTCTCTTCCCTCTCTCTGCTCACCCCGCCCACCCCATCCCCCACCCCCCGCCCACCCCATCCCCCACCCCCCGCCCACTTCCCCTTGAAGAGAAAAACATGGAATGAAATAGAACTAATTTATCCCTTTCATATTACGGACTTGCTCCTGGGTATCTCTACCATGTGGTACCCATTTGTTGGTGTCACATGCTTCCACTTTAACACACAGATATGTATTGAAACTACGTTGCAGCCCCATTCTTGCTGTGAGAGAAGAGCCCCATGGTAATGCCACCATTCAGAGAGCTTAGTAACACAAACTGGAAGCTCTATTTTGGTAACCTTTGCCTTGGAATACTTCTGTCCTGATCTCCACATTATGTAAAACTTGCCTTTCTGATAAGAGAAACAACATCTGGTTTAAAGACTTAGAATTTTTTTTAAAAAATTGATTTTGATGATGAGAATAATGAAATTAGGATAAAAATACAGGACTTAAAAAAAAATTATACTCCAATCAAGAAAGATTTCAGGATGTTTGCAGCATACACATATAGAGTAATAAGCTGTTTATTTTTTAATTCAATGTCACAGTATTTTTAAGAAAGGCCATTGATTTCAGGGCTTTATACTAAACCCACCATAAGAACTAGATTAAACACATTGAAAAGGTGCCCTCTCGCAGCCCCCACCGATGGGCTATTTTTTCTCTTCCAAATGCTACCAGTCCCTGTAGACCTGCTTCATCACATCCTGCTAAAATACTTCCTCTGAATTAACTGGACTGAATTGAAAGAGAAGAAAACCATATACTTCACTTCCACCCAGAAATGTCTTGGAGAAACTGCTAGGTTTAGTAAAATTTCCACTTCCTAGGATTTTGCACTGAGGGACAATATTACATCACAGGAAGTTCACTGACTGCATGCCACAAAATAAGAACTATTTAAATTTCATGCCAAAACTAGGGTTTGTTGGAAATGTTCAGTTCTTTATAACTCAGTTAACAGACCTCTTGTGTCATGCCATCACACAATTCTGCCTTTTAAATGGGCCTGCCAAGTATGTCAGCCTAAATTACCAGTGTCTTTCATACTTCAAAGTAATGCCTGGAGAGGCTGATCTAAACCACCAAGAGGAGGGGTAGCTGCTACAACTCTGGAAGCTGCAAGAACATGCCAAATGATTTTATAAAGGAAGAAAAAAAGGGGAAAAGTGATACACAAAGTCCCTTAGTAAATGACTATTGCATACAATTCAAATTTTTAGAACAGGCTTCTGCTTAGTGTAGACTCTCTTTCACCAAAGGACGAATGATTAAAAACAAATTAGGGGTGTTACGTTAAGTTATCATAAATGGCACAGAATGGAAAAGGACAGAGTCTCCAGGTCAATCTTTCCATCTCTCTTCTCACATTCACAGAGAAGCCCAAATGAAGATACTAGGAGAAAGCCTACTGGGAAACCAACAAAGCTCCCAGGTCAACTGGTGGCTGATACTGAGCTTGAGAATAACTGTCTGGCCAAGCTCAGAACATAACAAATCATCCTGATCTTTAGTTTATTCCATCCAACAAATTTCTTTAACATTGGTGGTACCCATGAGATGATAGCTTATATTGCAAATTTTACTTACCTTCAGAAGAAATTTGGAGTAGGCCTAATGATTCACAAAAGCTGTAAGAATCTCGTTAAGACACACCATTAAAAATTAGATCTAATGTGGAAGAACAGGAACTTTTAAGCACTTTTGATAGGACTGCAAATTTGTGTTTTTTAAAAAAATCCTTTTTAGTAGAGAATTTGACAAGGTAGCAAACATTTAATGCTCAAACCTATGGACTGACCAACTTCAAAAAATACGTATTTGTATAAGGCTACTAGGATGCTCATTACAGTAGATGTATTTTAGCAAAACCCTGGTAACAATCTAAAGTCATCATAACAGTCTGAGTAAATACATTACAGTATATCCACACAATGGAATGCTATGCAGCCATTAAAAAGAATGAGGTGCGGGGAGGGGGCCTTCCCTGTTGGTCCAGTGGTTAAGACTCCACCTTCTAATGCAGGGGGGGCACAAGTTCAATCGCTGGTCGGGGAATTAAGATCCCACATGCCGAAGCCAAGAAATGAAGAAAACACACACACAACAACAACAAGCAATGAGGTAGACAGAATGCATTCACAGGGCAAAAGTACAGAACAAGACAGAAAAAGCACAATTCTATTTGAATGAACACTAAAAAGTACCTGGATCTGCGGCTACATACAGAAATGTAAAACACACAGTTAAACATGTAGAGAATATCTGGCAACTAATTAAAGGAGCAGGATTTGGGAAAAGGTGGACACGTGGTTTTAATTTTTAATGTGAAAATAGAATTACAGTTAAAAATATGTATTTGGGAAAGTTCTTAAAGATATTACAAATACATTTGCAATTTTAAAAACAAACATAATAAAACTTAAGAACAATTTCCCTTAACTTCTATATTACAGCACTGAAGTAGAGACTTTTCTTTTTCAAATAATGCTGAAGGCCAAGAAACAAATGTGAGGAAAAAAACTATGACCTTCTCAATGCATGAAGGAAAAAGCTACATCCTTGTGGGTTGGCTTTTATTTTGTTAACATGAACCTGGAATGGATTTTTATCTGTTAAAAAAATACAATATTCAACGCATGACAGAGCACATTATAGTCACGTTAGGAGATCTTAACTATGTTGAGCCAAATGTACTAAAATAACTTTCTGTATTAAAAATGATGTTATTTACCCAGTTAAGATGCCATCACACATGTGAATGATGCTACTTCAAATATTGTTAAGGTCAATGTTCCCTACACCCATACTTTTTGAATTATTAATTGGAAGTTCTACATGCCAAAAATATAAAGTAGTAAAATTAAATTAATCCAGACTGATGACATAAGCCTCTTCAGAGAGCCACATTCCACATGTGGATGCTAGATAATCTCCTAATATTTAATGGCTGCAGAATTAATGGACAATTTCTCAGAGGTGAAGTATTTTACAAGTTCATAATGAAAATGCTTCCACTGAGCTTTTTATCCAGCAAAGAATTATACAAAAAACTACAAAGATTGGGCCCCTTTATTTTAGTAGGTTACAATATAGAACAGAAACATAAAAGGTGCAAACCAACAGCAAAAAGAAGGAACAAACCAAATCATAGAAGAACAGTGAATCAGCTATGCTTCAGGAGCCACGGTGGTGCAGGGAGCAGAACAGACAAGAATCTTAAATAAGATTTTTAAAAAATTACCTTCCAAAGTTTAAAAAAAAAATTTCTGGATTTCCACATCCAAGCTAAGCAGGGTAAGAAGTAGAGCATTCTCTGATTTAGAAAAGCTGCAGGGAGAATGAGAAGGTTTAAGAACTATTTAAGCAGCAATTTGGCAGGGCAGAAGAAATACAGCCCTACCACAATGGAATACCAGACCACCTAACCTGCTTCTTGAGAAATCTGTATGCAGGTCAGGAAGCAACAGTTAGAACTGGACATGGAACAACAGACTGGTTCCAAATAGGAAAAGGAGTACGTCAAGGCTGTATATTGTCACCCTGCTTATTTAACTTCTATGCAGAGTGTATCATGAGAAACGCTGGACTGGAAGAAACACAAGCTGGAATCAAGATTGCTGGGAGAAATATCAATCACCTCAGATATGCAGATGACACCACCCTTATGGCAGAAAGGGAAGAGGAGTTAAAAAGCCTCTTGATGAAAGTGAAAAGAGGAGAGCGAAAAAGTTGGCTTAAAGCTCAACATTCAGAAAACAAAAATCATGGCATCTGGTCCCATCACTTCATGGGAAATAGATGGGGAAACAGTGGAAACAGTGTCAGACTTTATTTTTGGGGGCTCCAAAATCACTGTAGATGGTGACTGCAGCCATGAAATTAAAAGACACTTACTCCTTGGAAGAAAAGTTATGACCAACCTAGACAGTATATTCAAAAGCAGAGACATTACTTTGCTGACTAAGGTCCGTCTAGTCAAGGCTATGGTTTTTCCTGTGGTCATGTATGGATGTGAGAGTTGGACTGTGAAGAAGGCTGAGCACCAAAGAATTGATGCTTTTGAACTGCGGTTGTTGGAGAAGACTCTTGAGAGTCCCTTGGACTGCAAGGAGATCCAACCAGTCCATTCTGAAGGAGATCAACCCTGGGATTTCTTTGGAAGGAATGATGCTAAAGCTGAAACTCCAGTACTTTGGCCACCTCATGTGAAGAGTTGACTCACTGGAAAAGACTCTGATGCTGGGAGGGATTGGGGGCAGGAGGAGAAGGGGACGACCGAGGATGAGATGGCTGGATGGCATCACGGACTTGATGGATGTGAGTCTGAGTGAACTCCGGGAGTTAGTGACGGACAGGGAGGCCTGGCGTGCTGCGATTCATGGGGTCGCAAAGAGTCGGACACGACTGAGCGACTGAACTAAACTGAACTGAATCACAACTGAAGCAATGCTCTGCAGGAATGGTCTGAGCAAGAACTGAAGGTTTGGAGCAAGCGTCCTTGCTGAGCCCAGTGAGATAACTGTACCTTCCTCAGGTCAAGGGCCTTTAACCCATTTCTCCTACTAGAACAAGTATTAGAAACCCAAATTCTTCCCTAGTGGCTCAGACAGTAAAGAATCTGTCTGCAGTACAGGAGACCTGGCTTCAATACCTGGGTTGGGAAGATCCCCTGGAGGAGGGCAAGGCTATCCACTCCAGTATTCCTGCCTGGAAAATCCCCATGGACAGAGGAGCCTGGCGGGCTATAGTCCATGGGGTCACAAAGATTTGGGCAGGACTCAGTGACTAAGCATAAAACAAAAATTCTTTAAGGCACAATATGATCATCACTGATATATGTCAACGGACAACTGGATGACTGCATTATGCTAAATGTATTTATTTAAATATAAATGTTTCCTTTAAAATATAGTTTAATGTATTTATTGACTTGGCTGTGCCAGGCCTTAGATGCAGCATGTGACTCTTTAGTTGCAGCACATGGGATCTAGTTCCCTGACTAGGGATCAAACCCGGGCCCCCTGCATTGGGGGCATGGAGCCTTAGCCATTGGACCACCAGGGAAGTCCATACCATGCTAAATGTAAATCACCCTATATACTTGCTCTACAAAGCCAACCTAAGTCTTCCTTCTATCATTCCTTTTAAACCTAGACTCAGCCCTATGACGCTTGTTCTCCTGCCATTATTGTGAGCTTCGAGGCATCCTGGCAGCTTCAAGGACCACTGTGGAATAAACTGTGACAGGCAGAATTCAATCTGCACTTAATAAAAAGCCAGAGTGTGGGACTTGGCAAAATATATTTGCATTTGTGGGCACAAAGGTTAGCAATCCCACTCCACAACTGCTCTTCTGAAGTGATCTTCTACTATTGTCTGGAGTTTCTCCTCCACACTGAAAAGACAAACGTAACAACTGAAAAAGACCAGTTAGTCACACGGCAGTCTGATCTGATGGTTTCAGTTCAGCCTCTATTGGGCTTCGTTGTTACAATAAAGCTGATAATTTACCCCACAGCAGAGTCTACATTTAACTTCTCGTTTCAGAGACACACATCACTCTACCCATTAAAAAGGATAAATCAGCTTAGTCCCTTGAGTCAGGACTAATTTTTTTTTTTTTAAACGTTGCAGCAACTGCAGATCTTATGATTCAACAAATGCAGTGACGAGCTCAGCTTCAAAGAACAAGAGTGTGTCTGACTCAGAGGGGAAACCCTCACTGAGGAGGGTGCCCGAGTCTCTCACTGGGCAGGATGCCAGCCCCATGTCATGGACAGTGGAAAAGTCCACAATGGCATACGAAACTCTCTGATGAGGTCAAATGGGGGCTGAGGGGCTTTCATCCACTCTTACAGGAATGCAGGCCAGACAGAATTTGTGGGAGTCACACTGACTCCAGCACAGAGTCCCTTTCCATTTCCATCTTGGAAGACATGCTTGGCTACACAAAACTGAAGGGACGCTGAGAGCTGGGCTTTCCCTAACATCACAAAACCAGTTAGTGGCAGTTATCACTCCCTTCTCTGTGTGATCAGGGTGTCTTACACACTCCCTTGCAACACCACCTGTAAAAACTGTTCACTGGTCTGTCTCAAAGCTGGCAACCTTTCTCTCATTCCAAGCAGGTCCCTGGCGAAGAAAAGGAACTTGAAAAATACATTCAAGCAGTACAACGAATGAGAATGTCTTGACCACTCTTCCCACACACCTTCACCCTTTTTCAATCAATAGTTTGAGTACTGCCCTCACCAGTGAAAAGCTGGGACATTTTTATAGCTAACTGGAAGACTGCTCTATCATTTTACCTTTGATGATCTAGATTTTTTTCTTCAAAACTGTTTCATTATTTAGGAGGAATTCGCTAATGTAAATCCAAAAGAGAGAAGATTCCTGGTTTGAGAGACAGTAAAAACACCACTAATTCATTGAAAAGAAGTGGGTGATAAACTGCTAAAAACCAACCTTCTTATTTTAAGTAAATTCCCACAGTATGTTTGGGTTTTCTTTTCCTTAAAAAAAAAAAAAAAAAAGTGTACAACAGAAGAAAAACCAATTAAGTCAAAAGTTTGGATAAAAGTGAGTCCCACTTGTCTTAAGCCTTTAATGACGAGCCAATTTTTAATTCATTCTCAAAATTTCCAGAGACCTCAAGATGCTAGGTATCTGGCCTTAGGGACTGCTAATACCCTGACAGAGCACACACTAAACAGTGCTTATTATGTGGCTGCAACTTTCTATGTGGCTTAACTTTTACAACAAATCTCATGAATAAAGTTCTATTGTTGTTCTCACTGTACAGATAAGGAAACTGAGGCAATGAAAAATTAAACTGTCTAAAGTTAAGCAGCTGGTAAGACCGACAGAGAATGAGATGGGTTGGATGGCATCACTGACTCAATGGACATGAGTTTGAGCAAGCTCCGGGAAATAGTGAAAGACAGGGAATCCTGACATGCTGCATGCAGTCCACGGGGTTACAGGGAGTTGGATATGACTTAGCAACAGAACAACAAATGGCAGAACCAGGGCTCAAATGCGGGCGCTCTGGCTGCAGAGTCCCTCGAGGACCTGCGGAGCCGGGCTGCCTCTCCTGCAGAGTCCTCTCTGCACAGCAGATGACAGGCAGGGAGGCAACAGGTCCACAGTGAGAATAATCCACCAGAAACGCTTCTTTTGCTATGAAACAGAATCCAGGCCTACCTAAACAGGAAACACACGCCACATAAATTAAAGCAAACCTATGTTTTCAAGATGGTAGACTTCCTGAGCACATTTACCCCTTCTTTCTTCCTCGAATGCCATTGGTATGACAGAAAATTTTAAGGAAAAAGAATAAGCCATAATGGTGCAAGACCAAAGTAGTAGCAGTTAAAAAATGGATTGATGTGGAAAACAGAGCAGAATGATCACGACTAAACACCATTATAAAAGAGGTCTGCTGCAGAGAGAAGAACTAGTCTTTCTGAGGAAACAAAAGTGCAGCAGAAATACAAATCTTCAAGTTAAGAAGTACATATATGGATGGGGTTTCTGAAGCATCACCAGGGGGATTGGTACAATGATGGCCTATGGCACTCATATTTAAGAACAACTCTCTTTCAACCTCCACGCATAGGCCTTGGGGCCTTTCCAAGAAACACAGAGAAAAAGAAACCCAGCAAAGGCACCCTACCCAGCACCGCAGTAGAGTGAAATGCTCCACACCTATGGTAAAGCCTGCCCATGGCAACTGTGGGGACCGCAGCTCGCCTCTCACCCACACCCTCCAGGCTCCAAGTTGCCTGCCTGAGAGCAGGGGAGCCCCGCAAGGAGCCTCTGCTACTAGGGAAGAGGCCTGGTGCTGAAATAGTATTACAGAACTTTTGACGAAATCTCAAGTAATTAACCTAACCCTATATTTAGAAAGCAATGGCACCCCACTCCAGTACTCTTGCCTGGAAAATCCCATGGATGAAGGAGCCTAGTAGGCTGCAGTCCATGGGGTCACTAAGAGTCAGAGCGACTTCACTTTCACTTTTCACTTTCATGCACTGGAGAAGGAAATGGCAACCCACTTCACAGAATCGGAGACGACTGAAGCGACTTAGCAGCAGCAGCAGCTATATTTAGAAATATGAATGGATCATCAAGGATGAAAACAGAAAACTCAAAGAACTAGTATGATAGATAACAAGTCAAAGTTAACAGAAAAAATTGACGTTGGGATAATAACAAATTCTCAGTTATCTATACCAAAGGATGGTTAGAGGCAGTAAGAACCCTCAAAACTATTTGCAGCTGGCACTGAAGATGTCTTTTCTGTTACAGCAGATTTATCACCCAAAGAACATTCTACAGGGACTGATATGAAAATGAACTTTTATTCTCTAAGGATATGAGCACTGAGACCAAAATCCTGGCCGAGCCCTAAGTTCCTCATTTTTAAGTGACTCTGAACAAATTACCAGTTTTTTGTCTTAATTTTCCAGCATATTAAATGGGGACAATATTTTGTCCCACTTGCCTCTGAGATGTTTTAACAATCAAAAAAGAGAAAGTACCTTAAAAAAACTTTTTTTGAAAGGCAAAAAGCACTGTACAAACGCACGGTGACACTGTTAACTGAAGACAGGCTACATACTGGGGAGCAGACGGAATCCAGCCTTTGGCTGGAAGGTTTGCGATGGACAGTCCACCACAAACACTCAAGATGGCTGTACCTCTAACACAGGCCGGTTTACAGTCAGTGGTTCTTGACTACTTTCTGGTAGTCACAATGACACCATACTGTCCTCTTCAGGAGAAACTGAGGAAAAGGCCTCTTCTTTTGTGAACTGATTCAGAGCAACACACTGAATTCTGCAGAGTCTACAGTAGACTGAATAAATACTGCTGGGACTTCAGCGGTTAAATCCAGGGACTCAAAAGAAACACTGCCAGTCATTTAGTCCTTTCAGGGCACTGCTCACCAACTCCAAACAGTCAAGTCAAACTTTAATATAAAGCTGAAGATATGGAGAAAGCTGAATGAGACTGGCTTTCTGGGAAATCAGGTTTAAGTACTTAATACATACTTAATATATTTATTAAATAACCACTATATTCCAAATACTAGATGAAACAACCTGCTGTACTAACAAGATCAGACCATACTCAAAAGAAGCAAAAACTGGTAAAACAGATTTATAATCACTGGACAACACTGATAGGAACAATCACTGCTAAACCAGAATGGTAAGATATAAAGTATGTCAAAATGATACACATATAAATCACAACATAAGGAAAAAAGTACTCCGCAGTGCTTTTCAGGTTGAGGTTTTAATAGGGCTCTTCATAAATATTACTAAATTCAGTTAAAATTTGTTTCCTATTAAAAATAAGAGATACTACAGTCAAGTAGCTGGCCCTTGCTTGAATTGATTCACACAAATCAGTAATGAAAATTAAATTTATGAAACAACTGGAAAAATTCAAACACTAGCTAGATATTTAATGATATAATATAATAACAGTGTTGGGTTATTAAAAAAAAAAAAAGCCAAACCAGTGATATTCCTTATCTTTCAGAAACAGAAACTAAAGTGTTTGCTGCTGAAATTATATGATGTCTAGGATTTACACTACTCTAATATGGGGCAATGGGTTGCAGTAGACATGAAGGAAGCCTGGCCACGTGTGTGTTGATAACTGTTGAAGCTGGGTGCTGGAATCACAGGAGTAGTTACATTATTTTCTCTACTTTTATATACAGTTGAAATTTTCATAATAAAAAATGCTTTAAATATACAAATCAAAGGTGACTCATTCTTACCTCTGCTAGAATCTTTTATTACAATGTCAGAGATTTCAAACAGCTTCAGAGGAAGTGGCATCTTCCGATTGGCAGCTAGGGTCTTGAGGAGGCCAGGAAGAAGGGTCGTGCGTGCCACCTGCAGGAGAAGACGTGAAATTGCACTGACCAAATAGGAATTAAATGTTCAGCTCAAGACTTTGTGGTCTCACAGGAAGACTTTTGGAAAATGCAATGCCTAAATATCCCAGTCATTTTTAATTTTTAATTTCAGGACTTCATGTTCTGCTTTATTTCACAAAGTAATTGAAGTAGATTACAAAAAATACAAATATTTTATATAGATTAAACATAAATTAAATCACATGTTTAAAAACTAGGACCAGGGAAAATGTAAATGCAATAAAAAAATACCTGGACAATGAGGAAAACAGGATACAAATACGTAGGCACTACAAAAAACCATGAAGCTGCCATGAGCTGCTATATGACCACAGTTTTCAGCTTAGTAGCCAAAACAAACAGCAAAACGTGCATAGTTATTTCATTCTTAATGAAGATCCAACCAGTCCATTCTGAAGGAGATCAGCCTTGGGTGTTCTTTGGAAGGAATGATGCTAAAGCTGAAACTCCAGTACTTTGGCCACCTCATGCAAAGAGTTGACTCACTGGAAAAGATTCTGATGCTGGGAGGGATTGGGGGCAGGAGGAGAAGGGGACGACAGAGGATGAGATGGCTGGATGGCATCATGGACTCGATGGACGTGAGTCTGAGTGAACTCCGGGAGTTGGTGATGGACAGGGAGGCCTGGCGTGCTGCGATTCATGGGGTGGCAAAGAGTCGGACACGACTGAGCAACTGAACAGAACTGAACTGATAAGGGGACCACCAAAATATAGTCAGCAAAACCCTAAATGTGAGAACTCCACAGGGTAAGTGATCCAGTTTCTTCCACAAAGTGAAAGGAGGAAGAGACAGAGGAAGAGAGGAATGGATGGAGGGACAACCTGTGGATTAAGAGAGACTAAGAAGCACATCAATCAATATCACATTGAAGTATGAACTTCATTTGAATCCCAAATCAAACAAACAATTAAAATGAGAGGGAGGGGACATATGTATACCTATGGCTGACTCATGTGGAGGTTTGACAGAAAACAACAAAATTCTATAAAGCAATTATCTTTTAATTAAAAAATTAAAAAAAATAAAAGAACCTTGAGAAAATTTGAACAATAATTAGATATTTAAGGATATTAGGAATACTATTGTTAATTTAAGGGGGTATGGTAATATTCTGTAATTGTCTTTACAATTATAGTTAAATTTCACATACTTCAATAAATAACACTTCTCTTATTTCATCCATTTTCTAACATATCTACTACCAAAAAATAGCCCAAAGTTAAGAATTGAGCAAAAGAAAGAATAAGCTTAGACAATAAGCTGATAGAAGACCATGAACAATGTACATTTATTTTAACCATAAATAAATATAATTTGTTAGCCACATTAGTAATGGTAGGACATAGCTATTCGTAAAGTGACGGTAAAATACAGAATCTGCCAAATCTAACACACAGACTCTCATCTCTCATGTATTTAACGGAGAAATATTGATTCTTATGCATGCTAAAGTACAGCTATTTACAGTGACGTTTAATGTGCTTCTGATTTATTTTCTTTCCACTTATATAAAATAGGCAGGATGTAAACCCTAAAGAACCTAACATTATCACACTGTAAGATATCTATCAAGCTTGATAAGTGAACCTAGAAGAAAAAAAAAAACACTTGGAAAAACACTCAAAAATCCATTAAGATTTACTGAAAAATTTCCACCCACTTATAATGAGTGAATCAACACCTGTTCCATTCTATCCAAATGAATTTGAGTACCTCTTATTAAAAAGAACACCTACGACATCTTACAAAAGCCAGTGGGCCTCAGAAAACAAAATATATAAACTCATTACTACAATCCTTCTAAACTAGCATAAGGATTTTTCAAAGTTTTGACACTCAATACAGAGACAGAACTCAAGTCCTTGATGCATATTATTGCCAATTAGTTACTTAGTTTAGCTCTAATCTGCACATTTGGTTGCTCTTCAGTCACTCAGTCATGTCAGACTGTGACCCCATGGACTGCAGCGCATTAGGCTTCTCTGTTCTACTTGTAAGTAGTTCTACTGATTAAATCTAACTTTTAAAAAAAAATCTAAATTTTAACATTTTTAGAACTTTAGAATGTCAAAAACTAATTCAGCTACTACTTTTAAAAGTGAAAATCAAGATCCAAAGAAACTCACAAATCACAAAATTCAGATGAAATTAACTTTCTTAAAAGAATTTCTTTCCAATTCTAACATTCCCTTTGATGCCAGAATGAATCTAATAGACATGATCTTCTCTAAAGCCTCAGTTAAACAAATCATGCATGCATGCTCAGTTGCTTCAGTTGTATCTGAGTTTTTGCAACTGCATGGTCTGTAGCCTGCCAGGCTCCTCTGTCCATGGGATTCTCCAGGTAAGAAAACTGGAGTGGGTTGCTGTGCCCTCCTTCAGGGGATCTTCCCAACCCAAGGGTCGAACTCACGTCTCCTGCATTGGCAGGTGGATTCTTTACTGCTGAGCCATGGGGGAAGCCCAGACAAATCACAGATATGCATACATAAGAAAAAAGAGTGAGCTTATTAAAGTATGAAAGATAAGACAATTCAAACTTATTAATAAGACATTATAACTTTGAAATGCTCTTTTTATAGTTTGTGCACTAATCTATAATGTATATCACTTAACATTTACTTCTAAGGGAGCATCACTCTCATTTAAATATGTATCATAACCTTGACATGAAACTGCCAAAACACGAGACAATCACAATGAAAGGCACAGTCAGCAGAGTCTAGAACTGGTATAACGACTCATTTCAAAGCGAAAGACTTAATGGAGGCTCTGGGAACAGGTGTTGATTCACTCATACACAGGTAGAAAAGAGGTGAAACCTGAAAATATTTTTTTTTAATTAATTGTGAAATGAAAAGTTGAGATAAGAAAGGATGGGCTAGTTAGCACTAAGCAAATAAGAACCACCTATACAGCTAATCAAGAAAAGATTATAAAATGTCCTAAGAAGTTTTGTCAGCAAAGTATATAAGAACCCAACATAAACTTATCCAAGAAGAGATTCTAAAGAAGCTCTAAAATTCTGCCCCCTGAGATAAAACAACTGACAAGACTTCATAACTCATGTACTTCCTCTCAGTTTTTACCCATTTTCTTATCTACTTAAAACCCTTACCTGGAATTCGGCTGTTTTAGGATTACTTATGTGGACAGCCTTGGTTGCAGAGATATCCATACCCAGTTTGTCAGCAATATCTTCTTGGGAACACTAAGGAATACATGAAAATAGATCAATATGGAAACACAGTGACTAAACCTTAAAGTATGTAATGCTGTAACAACTTGTAATGGTCTCATGGCGATGCAGAAGATATAAATGAGTAAACCAAGAATAAGCATATTTCAATTACATTCAGGTCCACAGCAGATGCAATTCAACATTAATAGTTCCCTTACCAGAGTTCTAACCATGGAGCAGAGCTAAAGCACATTTTTTCACATGGAGTTGGTGGTACAGCCTGTACTTGGGCCCTCCTACATTGACCTTAGCAGTCCAATCTCCGACAATTCCCTTCTCATTCCCTGAACTGTTTACTTTTCCATACCTTTACCTGAAATGCCTTCCCGCCCAACTTGTGTCTACCACCTCCCACCAAGATTCTACTTAAAAGACATCTCTTCCATAAAAATATCCCTAATGACTCCAGGAAGAAATTCTCTCCCTCCTTGGTGTTCACACAGCTTTCTGTTTTGACTACTATTGTAACCTCTGCAAAATCCACACTGACTTGTGGCAGAACAGTGGGTGGAACTGAGAAAAGAATTCAAGTGGCCTGAGTTACATCATTTAACTTCTGTGCATACGTGCTTGATGAAGCTCCGGGTCATAAAGAAACTCCTAAGCACTCACCTACCAAAACCCACTCACCCACCACTCACTCTTAAAAACCAGGATGGTAGGCAGAATTATGAAAATAAAACTCAATGACTAGGAGATACAGCAAGTCAAATAAATGTAATGAGATAAAGAAATAGAATGCTTGGCACAAAGTAAGTGATCAAAAAATATTAATGATGACTGGCAGTGGTGGTTTAGTCACTAAGTCGTGTCTGGCTCTTGCGGCCCCACGGACTGTAGCCCACCAGGCTCCTCTGTCCATGGGGATTCTCTAGGCAAGAATACTGAAATGGGTTCCCATTTCCTTCTCCAGGGGATCTTCCCGACCCAGTAATCAAACTCAGGCCTGTTGCACTGCAGGCGGGTTCTTTACCATTGGAACTACCAGGGAAGCCCATTAATGATGGTAATAATTCACTATTAAGAATAAACAATTATCACATGTTTTAATGCTAACATTCTGAGTTTAAAAATTAACTTGAAAACTGATGTATCATCAGATTACTCTTTTATGTTTTCCAACATTGGGTGATATTCATTGCACTGTTCTACAAAATTGTCAAGGACTAGTGGTCTGTATTTCACTTAGAAAAAACGAATGGGTTTAGATGGATTTTATGCCACTGTCAGTTCTGAAGACTTCTGCTTCACTCTTTTGGAAAAGATTCTGAAGACACATTCAGGCACAGCAGAAAAGAGCTCCTGAACCACCACAGCTGCAGTGGTGGGGAACAGCGGCAGGCACACTGGGAATAAACGTTTTTTCCTCCATAACATGGAGAAATTTTTAAAACAAGATTTAGATACAATGTGACCAATCAACTAGGAAACGCAATTAACACGATGCTATCTATTCTCAAACAGAACCAGTACTGTCTGTATAAATGAAAATGGCCCCACAGACACACAGCTTACCCAGCTAGGTATCTGAGTGACTTCTATTTTATTGTTATGATGGATGACAAAGGACAGAGATAAGAAGAAATTTAAATCAGGTATCCTGAAGGGGTAGTAGTGGGGTATACAGGATGAAATGTTTATCAATGTTAATATTTATGTGTTTTAAAATGCTAGAAAAAAATGTATCGAGTAAATGAAGCTCATAATTTTTATGAATACTATTCTTATAATAAGGTTAAAGAAGGTTTTTAGTTTTAAAAGTGAGCTAACATAAAAGAAAATATTACTACTTTTGGAAATATAGCAGAAATCATGATGCTATGTGAGGTACTTATGCTTGGGAAATCAAGGGCTGAGTTTTATGAAAAGAAGGGCTGTTATTCTCATGCAAAACTAGATATATAAGGCTCCGTAAGGTCTGCTCATAAAGTATGTAACCATAAATATCTGTAATGTTGACATTCCTATAGGAAAACTGTTACTACAAATCTGAAACTCTCTAGCACCTAACTTCTCCCACCCTGAACTGTGACAATGTATTGACATGACCTGGGACAGCTGAATGGACTCCTAGTGGGAGTCCATCAGTCACAGGCCTGGGGTGTAGCCAGACCTGGTCTGGAATCCCTGGTGCACAGCCAACTGGCTGCATGGAGTGGAGCAGGTTACCTCAATTAACTGCTGTGAGAGACAGAAACACCTACTTCACAGGGCTGCCCTGAGAGACAGAATCTCAGACATAAAGCCCTTCACACCAGACCCATTCTCTTTGCAGTGTAGGTACTGGTCTCCCCTGAGATGCGTGGGGCTATGTACTTACAAAGTCACTTCCCTTGCCACTTACTGTAATTTAAAAAAACAACACACTTTCAAAAAAAACTCATTTCCTTATGCAACTTTCTGTGTGTATCATTTTACATGAAATCATTGCTGTTCCTGACAGCATATGTATATATGGTCCATATATATGAACACCGTATTCAAACCTAATGTTCCTTCACAGTCCGACCTAAGGAAAAAGCACTCCTCTAGAAGTGAAAAGGCCAGATTTTGGTCACACTGCTGCTCTCTGTGTATGCATTGCCGGGTGCTTATTCTCTCAGCCCCAGGCTCTGACACCAGTGCAGTACCTGGCATATAACAGATGTTCCATAAATATTGTTCAATGAACGACTTGCTAAGCCAGAGAAACGACTAAGCCGACTAGGTCTGGAAGGTCCCTCCCAACATGAACATCCTACGAATTACAAATGATCAATAAAATGACGTGAGACAGGCCGCATCGCCGCACCAACCCTCCATGTACTGGTCGTGACTCCCACTACTTTTCTTCTGCAAATCAAAGTCTGAGAACTTTAGGGCTGGAATTGAGTTGGGGGGAGCTTTCCTGGTTGTTTTGGTTTTTACCCTACGTCGCTAACGGACTTGAATTCTCAAGAACTATCCTGTGGGCACCACAGAAAAGCTCAGCAAAAGAGAAAAAGAAACTACAAATTGCACACACATTTCCCTTCCTTCAAATGGTCAATCTGCTGGGGCAAGGAGATTTCCGTCTGATTTTGTAATAAAATTCATTTCCTGATTCAGGCCTTTTATGTCAGCTTTTCAACTCAAAGCAAATGTTTGTGAACATGTTCAAAGACAAAGAAACAAGTTTAATGTGGAACAGTCCACAAGCCCTCAACCAGGGCGGCATCTAGCGGGCACACCACAACTGAATCAAGACTAAAAATTTTAATGTAATAACTCTGGTTACGAAATTCACCGTGAGCCCTCAACAATGACATGAAACTCTAAAATACACTGTCGTCTGTCATCTCAGATACTAGTTTAGTCCTTCACGCTTTTCTGTGACTAAGTAAAGAAATCTTCGTTTCTGTATCAGAAATTATACAATCTCTAAGTAACAAAAGTTATTCTTCTAGAGCTTGGAAATTTTGTAAGTCTTAATAAATTCATGTAAAGCATCACGGAACAAGGAATCTAGAGAGTTAAAGAAAACCATTAGCAGGACAGAAAACACGTGTACAACATACCAGAGCAAAGGTAAGTGCTTCGGTGAATCCGGCAGCTGCCATGTCCTGTCTCAGGAGTTCTGTGAGTTTATTTAGGGGAAACTGGGGGAAGGAAATCATTTCACTTCAACAAAATTTCCCACTTAAAAAAAAAATTATAAAACTTGTCATTTAAAGGAAACCGCCCTTCCACCCTAATATGTTCTAGTCCCATCATTACTGTGCTACCTCACCATCCCCTCCCCCCCACCCCACCACCCCTCCTTCAAGGTAAAAACCCTCCCTCGCTCTCCCCCACACACCATTCTGCCTTCAGGCCCAGGATCAGAAAATGAACCTCCTACTTAGAGACGCAAGGAGGGCTCCAAACTCAAAACCTGTCTTTCTTCAAAGAGCCAGTCATCACAGGTTTTTAACGAACTCTAATCAATGGGGCATCTGTTTTGTATCCTCTCCACAGCAAATGCCTCTCAGAGCAAAGCATGTCCAAGACTGCTTAATTCCTAGGCTCTGTTTCTCTCCAAGCCTTCCTGGCATTCAATAATCAGTTTCTAACAATAAGGAGTGTTTATTTAAGGGTGCAATCTTACTTGATTAGCTATGGTGTACGTTTTCGGCAGAGTCATCTGAATGTTGTTATATCCATAAGCAATAGCTGCGTCTTCTATGATATCACAGGCGTGGATAATGTCAGCTCTGGTCGGAGGGATTTCAACCTCGATCTGATTCCCATCGCCTATGACTTCCGACTTTAAACACATCCTGGTCAGAAGCTTAGCAAGATTTTCTGGAGTTTCTCTGAAACAAGAACATACAAACCATAAATGTCATTGGATTATTTAAAACGTGTTTATATTTGGTTTTAAAATATGCTACTACCTGAAACAGTAATCTGTCTTTGTGAATTCCAAAAGACCCCCGACATCCTAACTGAGGTTCTGTCATCACTTAACTTTCTCTGAAGGGACAGAAAAACCTCTCTAAGCATTCATTCAGGAAAAATTAAGCAGTCATGTGTGCACTTCATTCTTGAATTCAACAGTAAATAAATAAATGAAGCATGCAGAGTGTACCTGATCCCAACTTTTTTGTTAATTAGGTCAGCTCTCACCATCTCCTTTCGATAAGCCAGTTCCTAAGAGAGAGAAAGAGTCGGAGAAGCTTAAATCACTTCTGCCAGATACAGCCTTAGCTTCTTTCTAATTCAATTTGTTGTTGTTGCAGTTTCATTAACCCCCACCAAGCAACTGCCATTAGAGCCAGACATCAAAAGTAAACTAGGTATTTCAGAACATGAGTTGCTACATCATATTCGTAAATGAACATTCTATTGATATTCGTAGACAACCAGAAGCTTAGAAATGTTACAAAATGCCAAACGTGTTTTGCTTTTATATGGTCAATCACCATTTTCCTCAGCAAAATACTGGTGCATTACATCATTTCTACACTGCTTACAAATCCTGCTGAAGACTTTCAATTTCCTCTCATGCAAGTAGGTGTTTATGACCAAAAAAGAATAACTCATGTATTGCACTGTACTATCCAGCATACTAAATCCAAGAGTATTATGAAGTCATTCCTCTTCTTTTTTTTTTTTTTTAAGGGGGCGGGGAACGGAACCAGGCTCCAGTCCGAGCTATCAACGTGCTCCAGGAGCCAGCCGGCCTGGGAGCATCTGATGAACTAGCCCTCACTCTCCTTCAAACAGTACACAACTCTACCTTGTGAGACAGGAACACACACACATAAAATCCAGGCTTTACCTATGAGTATTTCTTATCACTGAATTATTCTCAGAAGTTTAACTGCCCCTAGCAAAAGGGCCATAAATTTAACACCTGTTTGGACTCAGGTAAGGACAGTGGGCCAGAGTCCTGCTAATCAAAATGCCGTTCTCAGGTTAGGGTTGCCAGGGGGAAGGCTGAAGGGCAGGGATAGTTAGGGAGTTTGGGACGGATGTGTACACACTACTGTATTTAAAATGGATAGCCAACAAGGACCTACAGTATAGCACACAGAACTCTGCTCACTGTTAATGGGGCAGCCTGGATGGGAGAGGAGTTTGGGGGAGAATGGATACATGTATATGCATAGCTGAGTCCCTTTGCTGTTCACCTGAAACTACCACAACATTCATTGCTTGCTAATTGGCTATACCCCAATACAAAATTTTCTAAAAAATGCAGTTCTGAGAGCAGAAGCATCATTACAACCCAAGTGTAACCACCACTAGGTAAAGAAATCCAAGTTAGGTTGCTGGGTGACGAGACACTTGACCTGTTTGCCCCACTGCCAAGAAGCAACATGAAAGAGAGGACGACCCAGGTCGTCCAGCTGCCAAGCCGACCGACCAGCTGAAGGAGCCTGGCAGGGACGAGCCTAGGAGACTACCCAGCTGACCACAGAACCATGATACAAACAAATAATTCTTGTCTTAAGTCAGTAAATCTTGGGGTAGTTACATAAAAAAGGCTAACTGGTAACAGTAACTAAAATCAATTAAAAAAAACAAAAAATAGCTACAGCCCAAAATTTCAGTTATGCTTCCCTAGTGGCTCAGACAGTAAAGAATCTGCCTGGCAATGCAGGAGACCCAGGTTCAATCCCTGGGTCAGGAAGATTCCCCTGGAAAATGGCAACGCACTCTGGTACTGCCTGGAAAAGCCAACGGACAGAGGAGTCCAGTGGGCTACAGTCCATTCGGTCGCAAAGAGTCAGACATGACTGAGCGACTAATATTTTCTTTCTACAGTTATACATTTGTTTCGAATTATAATAAATACTCTAGAATAATATACGATGCCAAATACTAATGTTTTCAGGAAGGGAAAGGTTTTGATCTTGGCAGGTTTTATCTACTCTAAAAACCATTTGAATAGCAGAAACTATTCTGGGCTCTGACTCACCTCATAAGTAATAGAGGAATTGTGAAAAATCCAAAGATAAAGAGCTCATCAAAGAATGTCCTCACTGAATCAGAACCAGACTGACAGTGACACTGAAAGAATGTGTTAGAGTGGCCACCCTGTGTATGCGAAGCCATCTTGGGGGAAAGAAGCTCAGTTGTTTAAGAATGCTAGTTTGAATTTTTTATCAAGATCCTGTATCTTCACAGTAATTTTGCTTACTAGCAAATTAGTTTTATTAACACATCTAGATGTAATTTTATTAGTTACAGTGATGGCCTTTCGCAACTGGTAAATCAAATGTGAATAGACTAAGTTTGAAAGGCTGAGTAACCTTCAGTTCAGTTGCTCAGCTGTGTCTGACTCTTTGCAACCCCATGGACTGTAACACACCAGGCTTCCCTGTCCATCATCAACTCCCGGAGCTTGTTCAAACTCATGTCTATCAAGTTGGTATAACCTTAAAAGGGGTGAAACTATAAATTACCCAGTTACCTAGTTGATAAGGGTATAAACCACAGGAATTACAGTGTATAACTCCTGTGATATAACGGAGTGTGTCAGGAGTGAAGTGTGCTATAAAATAGTGTTGGGACTGTCAAGCTTAAATCTTAGCTCTACCACTAGTAATAAGGCAGGCAAGCCACTAGCTCCACCAATAGTAATAGGCAAGCAAGCTATTTAACATCTCAAGGTCAAGGGCCTAATAGTGGCACCCAACCTTATAGGGTTAATGTGAAGATTAAGGCCACGTGATGCACATGGCATCACGCCTGGCATGTAGGTGGGTAGATGGACTCACAGAAAGACCACAAGCACTCTATATCTATTATCATTGCTGCTACTGTTGTCAAAGTCATCACCATCAAGTCACTTCTATACTTACTGGAAAGGTATGTAATTTTCCATTAGGAAAAACGACCTCAGCTGCTTCAACCCTGAAAACAAAAATAAAGACAGAAATAGAATTAAAAAAATAAAAACAAAAACCTAACAGGGAAAAAAGAGCCATACATTCTAGGAATGCATGAGGTTAACACAACGTTCCCTTGGTCTACAACTGTAGAATCAACACAGTCTATTCGTGTCCCACACTGCTGTCTAGATTAATCCTCCCAAGACCCAACATTACTATTCTATTTCCTGTGGCTCTTGCGTCTCTCCTTGATCAGTGTATCTCCCAGTCCTGCCAAGCACACATCCTCGATGAACTCCCTGCTGATACTGATACGCACGTTCCAGGCTTTACCAGAGTCATGTTGTTATACAAGGAAAGCTGACTGACACAACCACTAAAATGCAAATCAACTTAAAAAAAAAGATGTTAGCATACAGTAAGGGCCACATAGGTTTGGGAAGTAATTTTTTATATAAAAACTTAGCCTTGGAACAAATACAGTAGTCTTACTGGTATATATAAGATACAATGCTTTTATATATGATTCTCTTTGTTCAGCTGTTCCTTTTGCTATTGCTCCATGTTTATATTCTCAAATCCAGTGATCCTTACAAAAAGCCTGTCACTGCCTCTAAGAGGTCTGTAAGGGCAGTAATGTGCCCTTACAAACAGCCAGAACATCACTGAAACTTTTTAAAGTACTTATCACCTTTTACATTATTAATTCATGTCTTAGCTCCCCAAAGAGATTATGTATTCCAATTACAGGAATTGTATTTTTTATCTTTATATTTAGCACAAGACCCTAGTGCTTTGACTTCAGAACAACAGGCAATGATTGATAAAAATACCAAATGAACTTACGTAAACTGATTCTCACAATATTCACTGAACATGGTAACAATGACATCAAGAACTATTTTTGCCTGCAAAGGAAAAAAATACAATATTATAGTAACACATGAAAATCCTCTCTTCCCTCAAATGGAAATGAATTAATATTTAATATAATTTAGTCTCCAAATATATAAAAATGAACCTGCATACACAAATTTTAAAGAAAGAAATGGAATAAAAACTGAGCTTGAATGGGCCTGACCTTATTGTCAGGTGTTCTGCATTTATGAAGTTCTCTGAGAGTTACAATCCATGACTGAGACAAATCATTTATTTCCCCCACCCCCCTCCCTTGGGTTCACCAGATTTCAAGAAGACAGATGGCTAACGACAGCAGTAAACCTTATCAGTCCCATAAGCCTCTGCAGCCAGACACCAGATCCCTGGCCCAATCACTTACCATCAGTCTGATTTGGGACAAGTTACTTACTGTCACTGTACCTTAGTCTGTCTGTTAAGTAGACATAAAAAAAGTTCCTACGTCATTTGGTTAACATGAAGATTAAGAGAGAGAGAGAGAGAAAGAGTGTGTGTGTGTGTGTGTGTGTGTGTGTGTGTGTGTGTGTGTGTGTGTGTGTGTGTGTGTGTGTGTAAAATACATAGAACAATGCTTGGCACATAGTGATGGCCCTATTGATTTGTTCATTTTTAAATTAAAAGAAATGCTTAGGAAAAAACACAGTAATCTCATTGGTATACATGCTTTGCGTTTTATATATTTCATACTTATATACAAACTTCTGGAAAGATAACCAAGGTCTGCTAATGTACAAATTTTAAAAAGTTTTTAACAGGAACAGGTATTATATATTACCTAACACTATTTCTGAATGTACATTTGGTATGCCATACCATGCTAAGTCATGTCTGTCCCTGTGTGACCCTATGGACTGTAGTCTTCCAGGGTCCTCTGTCCATGGGACTCTCTGGGCAAGGATACTGGAGTGGGTTGCCATGCACTCCTCCAGCGACATTTGATATATAAAAGTTATAACCATTCAAGTCTACCTTTCTTAATCTGCTTCACTACCACCTAACTCTACGCCTTACTTAACACGTGGAAAGAAATCTTATGCTATAGAAAATAGCTGTCATGATGTTCCAATCTGATATGTGGTGATGAAAAGTGTGAATGACTAGTATTCTAGATTTTCTGAATATATTTGTGTGTGTGTGTAAACTCTTTATCAGTTTGCTAAATAAGACTTTATAGCCAGCTGGTCCTAATTTCTTTTTTTTTACCAAGTACACAAAAGTACAAAATTAGGATTCAAATTAAGCCAACTAAGATGAACTCCTTATAAAGACGGCATTACAATGTGGATCCCATTCTCAATTTTACTGTTTTAATGTATGTGGCTAATTCTCTCACAAAGATGATGAGTTCCTTGAAATCAAGAACAAGTAACTCATTGTTAAATTCATGGCATCGGAGAAAGAGAGTAGGTGCTCACTAAACATTTGTCAATTGAATGAAAGCACCATAACCAAGGGGCTTCCCAGGTAGCACTAGTGGGTGAAGAACTCGCCTGCCAGTGCAGGAGATGTAAGAGATGCTGGTTTGATTCCTGGGCTGGCAAGATCCCCTGGAGGAGGGCACAGCAATCCACTCCAGTGTTCTTGCCTGGAGAATCCCATGGACAGAGGAGCCTGGTGGGCTGGAGTCCATAGGGTTGCAAAGAGTAGGACGTGACTGAAGTGACTTAGCACACACTACAACCAAAGTACAGAACACAAGCACCTTTCTCATTTTCTAAATTTCTAAAATACAGTCCCATTTAAAAAATAAACAAATTTTGAAGTTCAGTCACGTGGTCTTGGCTCAGAGGTAAGAATCTATCTTGACAGAACAAAAATAAAATAAAAGTTTTATTTACCTTAGTGAAGTCAGTTCCTGTGCACTCAATAAATACATTTTTCGTATTTACTGTTATTTTGGAATGGTTTCCTGCAACAAACACAAAACAGTAACAACAAAGCAATCAGTTTCAGAAATAAAGGTGCACTAAAGAACTCTACAAATACAAGCTGACACCTCAGAGGTAAGGAGATACATAACTTTTATTCTAATCTCCCATTATAAGCTGGAGAATAAAGACAAAATAAAAAACAATGTTAAAAAAGGCTTTACAGAGTGCATTACACAGTATGCTGCTTAACAGACGCCACCTCGTCTCATTTGCATCATAACACTAAGACAGGGCTGCAGGCAGGACAAGTAAGATTCAACGATTAAGCTCACTGCCCAGGATCACAAGCTATTAAACAACAAGGCTAAGATTTGGGCCTGGATCTGGCTCACTCCAGAGCCCACGATGAGTACTCGAGTCCAAGATATGGAGGAGGAAGTTTCTCCTTCCCATTGTGAAGCAACTAAACCCCCCTCTCACCTCCAGAAAGGCAAACATCTACGGCTTTGACATCACTAAATTTCGTAAATACATTCAAGTTGCTTCTCAACAAAAGCTTCAGAAAGAAATTAAGAGGGTAAATTTCAGTTCTGAAATTTTAATTTGTAGAACAGCAGGCCAAGCAGAATTCCACTTTAACGAAATGAATTACAGGCTAAAACCAAAATATCGACACCTTTTGGAAGAACAGAATCTAGAGAACTAGCACCAGAACATATTTATAAACTTAGCTTTTCCCTTCTCCAGGTGATCCTCCCAACCTCGGGAACAAAGCGGGGTCTCCTGCATTGCAGGTGGATTCTTTACCAGCTGAGTCACCAAGGAAGTCCAAGAATACTGGAGTGGGTAGCCTATCCCTTCTCCAGCAGATCTTCCTGACCCAGGAATCAAACTTGGCTATCCTGCATTGAAGGAGGATTCTTTACCAACTGAGCTATCAAGGAAGCCTTATAAGTAGGTATACATTTATGAACTATATAAAAATCACCAGTAAAATATTGAAAAAATGAAAAGAACTATTACAATAAAATCCACAAAAGACCTCAGATTCTCAGACTGAGTCTTCTGACTGATTCAGCCAAGACAATTGAGAATTCCACAGAAATGCTAAAGATTAAGAAGGAAATAGCAAAACGCCTATGGTACTTAAGAAATAACTCACCATTGATGATTGGAGGCATGGAAAGGACGACACCATTGCTATCATAGATAACTGGGTACAGAGGTTTATTTTCAATTATATGTAAATAATGTTTAAGCTGGTTGTCAGTCTGAAAAAAAATTAAGACAAACAAAATTAACTTATTTCTATCAGTATAATTAGTTTACATACATGCCTAGCATAAAAAGGGGGGGGGTGGTCAGAAAAATAACAAAACATGCCCCAAAGTTTTAAATGTATGATATTTTCTAATATAAAGTAATGTCTCAGAATCTTCATACAGCCTCATCTCCTACTGAGGAAAGATGAGTTGTTGTTTAGTCGCTAAGTCATATCCGACTCTTCTGTTGACCTCATGGACTCTGGGTCCACCAGGCTCCTCTGTCCAAGGGATTTCCCAGGCAAGCATACTGGACTGGGTCGCCATTCCCTTCTCCAGGAGATCTCTCCAATCCAGGGATCAAACCTATGTCTCCTGCACTAGCAGGCGGATTCTTTACCACTGAGGAAAGATGAGACCACAACTATTTTTCAAGACTCAAAACAGATTTGCAGAGTAAGCCTGAATCACCTTAAGCAAAAGACAAACCATACAAAACTATTTAGATAAACAGCTGCTTTTCCCAAAAGATACCTACCTCTTCTACTATTTGTTAAATGCAGTTTAAAGTGACAACTGAATTCATTTTCACTGCTGGACTCAAAAGTGCTAATCGTGGAAGGCAGGCACTTTGCAATAGTGCATCACACACACACACACACACACACACACATAAAATCTAGCTAAATCTTATTGTGCCTTATATTTGCATGAGTTTTAATTATACATAAATATGAATATTACAGTGCAGTAGCACCTATGTAAGTGGTTCTTGATCCTAGGTATACATTACAAATATCGAGAGGATTAAAAAAAGTAATAATAAAACTAGAGCCAGAACTCACTCTAGATCAAATGAACCAGTATCTCTGGGTTGGAGCCCAGACACTGTTATTTTTTTCAAAAGCACTCATGACATCACCCTAATTATAACTTGGTTTTGGAGGAATTTCATGATTTATGCAAAGATAAAACAACCTTTACCTTGTATATGTTCATCAGTTCACAGGCTGTATACTCTTTACTCTTATTTAGAGGCTTGAATTTGATATCAGAAGGTTTCTTTGCAGTGTAAGTAAATGGACCTGACAAAGAGTCCAAATCATGGGTACCAATAGCAACCAAGGATCTTTTCCTAAATGTGGAGAGCGGGAGAGAGAGTGAGAAAAAGAAGAGATTTGAAGATCTCAAAACTTAAGACTACAGGTTTTTAAAAATTATTTGTAGACAATTCCTTAAAATAGTCTGTTACTATATGACACCTTTACAACCATTAAAAATATAAGAAATTATAAAGCTACTGAAAACATATTATTTTAGTAGCTGAAATTCCTTCTACTAGTTTTCCCAAGTACTATGTTATTATTAATAGGACATTAACATACCCTTTATCTTTTTTTTAATATTTCCCTTTATCCTATTTCCTCTAATGTCCTCAAGTAAACATAAATGTTTTATTAAGTTAGAATAAACCACCCAAAAACTCCTCTGTTTTTTTTGGCTTTTCTATATTTTCCTAAATTTCCTGTCACATAGCTATATTGCTTTATTAATGGAAATTAATTTTAAGAACTGAGAATTACTTTTAAAACTGAATAAGGAAATTTCAAGAGCTATTCATTTCATTTGTTCTAAGGATTTAAGGTAATTTTAGGAACTTAAAGATATATAGTAGGCAAGAAAGAAACAGAAGTAGGAATATAAAATGGAGCCAGGAACAATGCCAATACTAAATTAGAATCTCAAGGCCTACAGTCTTATCACAGAAGATTACAAATTTCACTCTAAGCTTTCCAACAGACAATCCAAAAAGAGAAACTGAAATCAGAATTTATGATATTCTTAAGAAGGCTTCAAATGTGTTTTAGACTATGCAGGTCTAAACTAAATATCAAATGGATAAAACCATTAGTTATCAAGGAATGTGTTGAGTTCACATTACATGAACTATGAAATAGCTTTGAAATTTTGTTGAAACAAATTTTGTTCATTCTCAAATTAACACAGCATTATACATCAACTAACTGAATAAATCTTTTGTTCAATCTCTAAGACAGGTGACTAGGATTTTAATGGGTGACTTGAACAGAGCTGTTGACAAGCCTAGAGGGAGTGTTACTGTACTCAATGAGTTACATGTTTATATGCTAGCATCAGATGTGTGCATGCTCAGTTGAGTCCAACTCTTTGCAACCCCATGGACTGTAGCCTGCCAGGCTCCTCTGTTCATGAGATATCCCAGTCAAGAATACTGGAATGGGTAGCCATTCCCTTCTCCAGGGGATCTTTCCAACCCAGTGATTGAACCTGCGTCTCCGGCATCAGCAGGTGGATTCTTTACCACTGCACAACCTGAGAAGTCAGCACAGGTAGAAATATACCCATGGCCTGCCACAGAAACCACTCCTCAGAGAAAAAGAACAAAATCAAAAGCCTCTACCATAACAATTTATTCTGTACACAATCAGAAAGCAGTGCATATGAAAACGGAAACACAACATACTCCCAACAAACCAACCCATAAAACTCACTGCTAAAGATGACCTGGATTTTCAAATCACCATGCAGATTTTTAAAATACTACTACCACTACCAAAAAAGCTACTACAATGGTCCAGTAAGTTTAGATAAATCAACAACTGATAAACCCATGAGTAAGAAAATCCATGTTTTCTTGGACATTAATGTTGGTTTTTTAATCCGAAAACAGTATCTCAAAAGTGTCGCTAAATTTCAACTTCAAGCCAATCACAAAAAAATTCTGGATGGATCAGAGAGCTATGCATTTTGAAAAACAAAGAGCAAACATAGGTACATACACACATATATATACACAAACAAGGAACCATAAACATTATTCAGAGAAAACATAGATGAACAATGCTTAATTAAAACTGTGGAGAAGGACATCCCTTAAGACACAAAACACAAAAGTCATATAGGAAGACTGATAAATACTGACTATACCCAAATTGTAAACTTTATACAATCAAAAGACCCCATAAGTCAAAAGACACTGAGAGAAAAGGTCTACTACATACGTAAAGAAAAAGGATTAATATCCCCCAAATAAAAAGATATGAAAACTAAAAATAGAAATCAAGATTCTACTTATTATACTGGCAAAAATTTTGGTAAGGTCTTGCTGTGAAAAAGCAGCAACTGAAGGAACCTAGCGAAAAAAAGAGAAACTTTGTTAAAAAGGAACCAAAGAGATTCTAGAGAGAGAAACAATAAAATAATTGCAGTAAAAAGTTTGCTAGATACTTCCAGGAGTAACAGAGACTAGACTGACTCTCTTGCCTGACACAATCACAAAAGAGGGAAGACAAGGCCGGCACTGGACCTCAGGTGATGAAGGACAGGAAAGAGATACGGGAGATGAGAGACAGGAAACAGGTAAGGTAAGCCCTACGACTGCCCAGCTGACTGCCTGGAGGGACTTCAAGTCACAAGGCAGGAAAGGGGGTCAGGCAGGAGCCCAGTGAACTCCCGAAGTTGAAGAGACACAGCTGAGAGCCGAGAGAGACCAAGCTGGCGGCCAGAGGTCCCCACACAGAGTACTAGAGATGACAGAGCTACACAGAGAGCTCTGCGATGTGCAGAGGGCCCCTCAAGAACTTGCTGAGTGTCAGTCAGGGTGAGCATGTGAGGAAACCACCCAAGGCAGGGGAAAGGACCATCCAACGCAGACCGAAAACCCCGTCCTTCACAGGGCCACGGATGAAGTAGGAACACGGTCTTGCCTCAGTAGTAAGGACTAACTAGCCCTAGACAGAACACTATACAATCAACAAAAACAGAAACACACACACAAGCAGAGAAAAATCAGCGAAACCAAAAGCCAGATCTGTGAAAACTGACACACAAAGATATCCACTAAAGCAACAGATAAAACTTCTAGCTACACTGATCAAAGGGGAAAGAGAAGACCCAGGCATAAAAGAGGCGATATGGATACAGATACTGTAGCTATTAAAGGATAATAAGGGAAGATCAACAACTTTCATGCCAATAAAAGTTTACTATAAATCACTTATAATTTAAGTGAAATGATTATATCTCTTGAAAAATACAAATTAGGATTTACTGACTCTGGCATATCAGAGTATTAGGATATAATTTATAAATCCCCTTAGAAAAAGCTCATGATTTCCAGAAATACTGCATAAAACACAACTTAAAGCTGAATTAAGTAAAGAAATAACTTACAATTTAGATTAAAAAATTAGATTCTTCAAATGACCAGAACAGATAACAGGGCTCCAGTACTTACTAGCTATATTAATGCCTATCAGAAATCCTCTATCTTGTCCTATATGGTGAAACTATATTTAAATTCTTATTGTTTTGCTTAAGAGTGACATATTTTCAAGATTCTATAAAACAACTTGGAATAAATGTTATTCAGAATCTTAGAAAAAGCTTCTTCTACCATGTACCCGAAAATGTTTCAAGAAAATAAACTGTGTGAACTTAACCACAGGTGTTTTATTTTTAAAATACTTTTCACACCAGCAGAAAACACCCAAGGTCTCCTCCCAACCCTGTGTCCAGCCCATCCCTTGCACACAAACCTCTTTTAGTTTCCACAGTTTACCAAATTGCAATCACTGCAATTACTAAAAAATAAGAATTTTTTCCTTTTATATTCAAGACATATGTAAGTATTAATCATACCTTTGATTAGTATGAGGTAACTTATGTTGCTATATTTTAGGACCACATATAAAAACTTGGTATGTTAGCCAAAGACTGATGTTTCCTATCAGTAACTTTTATTAGGATTTTTGAAAAACTGACATTAGTTCAAGGACTCCCACTGTTACCTTCTTTGACCTTTAGGAGTTGAGGAATTAAACTGATCTGAAGATCATCACACTAAAGGGAGCTGTATGGGAAATGATGTATAGCAATGTCAAAGACAGAATAAGAAAATTCAGTTATTTAAAAATCTCTAAAGAGAAAACACAGTTAAAAAATCTAAAAGGTACCTGCTCTTTGGAAGAAAAGTTATAACAAACCTAGACAGCATATTAAAAAGCTTTGCCACCAAAGGTCCATATAGTTAAAGCTATGGTTTTTCCAGCAGTCATGTATGGATATGAGAAAGTGAAAGTCGTTCAGTCGGGTCTGACTCTTTGAGACCCCATGGACTAAACAGTCCATGGTATTCTCCAGGCCAGAATAGGAGTGGGTAGCCTTTCCCTTCTCCAGAGGTTCTTCCCAACCGAGGGATCAAACACAGGTATCCTACATTGCAGGTGGATTCTATACCTGCTGAGCCATATGGAAAGTCCATAGATATGAGAGTTAGACTATAAAGAAGCTGAACACCAAAGAATTGATGCTTTTGAACTGTGGTGTTGGAGAAGACTCTTGAGAGTCCCTTGGACTGCAAGGAGATCCAACCAATCATTCTTAAAGGAAATCAACCCTGAATATTCATTGGAAGGACTGATGCTGAGGCTGAAGAGCCAACACTTTGGTCACATGATGAGAAGAGCTGACTCATTAGAAAAGACCCTGATGCTGGAAAAGATAGAAAGCAGGAGAAGAAGCGGAGGACAGAGGATGAGATGGTTGGATGGCATCACCAACTCAATGAACATGAGTTTGAGCAAGCTCTGGGAGATGGTGTGGATTGCCATTCCCTTCTCCAAGGAATCCTCTCAACCCAGACATCAAACTGAGGTCTCTCACATTGCAGGTAGATTCTTTACCATCTGAGCCACACGAAAGCCCCCAAATTTAAACTTACTTAAATTTAAATTTCAGTAAACTTTCTTGTTATTCTCACATATATTTATTTTAGAAAAAAATTTTTTAAAGTCTGCAGGGGTCAGGGGAAGAAAGGAAAGAGGGAGGAAAAGAGGAAGAGAGAAGGGGAGGGAAGGAGGAGAAAGAGGGAGAAGCAACCAAGAAAGAGATACATTCACAAACCTGCAAATGTTCTGATGTAATTTCTCCTGAAGTTCAATGAAGCTGTCATATCTATCTTTTGTAAACTTTATGTTTCGGAGAACCGCTGCAACAGCGTACGGGCGTATTTTAGCTGTCTGAAATTCATTTTATCAGTAGAGATGGTAAATATGAAGGCTTTGTAATAATATCTTGTAATAGAAAGTCAGCTGTCACAAATTTTCAATCAACAGTAAAATACAGTGGTGATAGAAGAGGAAGTCACTGTCCTCATGGAATTTACATTTCGGCAAGATCTCTGAAAATTTACTGAATTATTGATTTAAAAAATCAACCTTTCAAGCAGTTTGCTCATAGTATTTCTACCAAAACAGCCTTTCCCCAAGAGATTTTCTTTCTAAATGTTATTAACATACCACAATTTAAATAATTATCTCAAAAGTATTTTAAGCAAACATTTGGATGTTACTTTCCAAAATTATTCACAGAAAACAGATGCTGTCCCCTTTCACTTTTTGGTAAAAACAAAATGACAGTTTTCAATCTAGAGGCTAAATATACAATGATCAAAGAAAACTACATTTGGCAGAAGGGTCAACTCTGTCCCACCTTAGAGATACATACACACAAGGGATGTTTTTAAACGAAAAATAAGAATTGATCCTTATTACCTCTTCTGTGATGATCAACTTCTGGACTTCTCCTTTAGGCATTACCCGTTTATACATCGGAGTCTTTATCCTAAAATATTAAAATAAATGTGTTCATTACTAATCAAAACATTTGAAACTAATTTATTCTGTGTATAGAAAGTATACAAAATGCACAGAAGTAGGACAATGGGTTAAAGTTACAGCAAATCAAATTTGGGCTGAGTATTTAAAAATAAAATCCTAACAAATATTCTAACATTTCTAGCTGTTTAAAAATGGGCTACGATGCCTCGTGGTAATGCATATTATCATCACTGGATCTCAGGAGACTAGAAAACCTTTAATTAAGCAAACTGTATGGAGGCCCTTAAACATCAGCTGAGGGGCTGGATTAAATAACCTTTAACTTTTATTCCAACCATGAGAGTTTGAACTTCTCAGAAAAACAGAGCTTCTTACAGACACAGATGGTCTGGCCCCACCTGGACCTAATGAATCAGGATATTCAAGAGAAAGGCCTGGTAAATGGTACATTCTGAAGGTAGTTCAGGTGATTGTTATATCAAGCGAGGGTGGGAATCATTGATTTAACAGTGCTTTTCAAACCTCAAGGTGCCTACAATCAACTGGTGAATTTGTTAAAGCATATATTCTGATTCAAGAGGTCTGGGGTAGAAACAGATTCTGCAGTTCTAACAGGCTTCCAGGTGTCACAGATGCTGGTCCTTGGTCCACACTTCGAGCAGCAAAGGTTTTAAGTCATTTTCCTAATTTTCTCTCATCATAAAAATCATATGAGGTGCCTGTTAAATTCCTATCAGGCAGGTTTGGGAAACACAATGTAAGGAGATTATCCCTGACCCTAAAATATAAACATCTGGACTTCCCTGGTGGTATAGTGGATAAGAATCTGCCTGTCAATGCAAGGGGACATGGGTTCGATCCCTGATCTGGGAAGATTCCACACGCCTTGGTGCAATTCAGCCCATGGGCCACAACTACTGAGCACGCATGCCGCAACTACTGAAGCCCATACGCCTGTGCTCTACAACAAGAGACGGCGTTGGTGCTTTAGTCGCTAAGTCCTGTCTGACTCTTGCGACCCAAGAACTGAGGCCCACCAGGCTCCTCTGTCCATGGGATTTCCCAGATAAGAATATCGGAATGGGTTGCCATTTCCTTCTCCAGGATATCTTCCCAACCCAAAGATCAAACCCGCATCTCATGAAAAGCCACCACAATGAGCAGCCCTCATACCACAACTAGAGAGTAGTCCCGAATCTCCATATCTAGAGGAAAGCCTGTGGACAGCAACGAAGACCCAAAGCAACCAAAGAATAAAAAATAAACATCTGATTGTCATGCAGAGAAGCAACTGGGTCAACCCTCAAATTTTAACCATCTTATTAACCAAATGCCTTATTATCACCCTTTCACCAACACATGTCTCTCGTCTGACGGCCTCACAGTTTCAAAGTCTAGCCTATCAGCCTGAGGCTCATATTCTTTTGCATCTGACAAGATAATGGGTAAGTAATCAAAAAATAATTATTTTTTCCATGTCCATTATTTATTTAATTGGAGGCTAATTACTTTACAATATTGTGGTGGTTTTTGACATACATTCACATGAATCAGCCATGGGTGTACCTGTGTTCCCCATCCTGACCCTCCCTTCCACCTCCCTCCCCATCCCACCCGTCAGGGTCATCCCAGTGCACCAGCCCTGAGCACCCTGCCTCATGCATCAAATCTGGACTGGTGATCTATTTCATATACGATAATATACATGTTTCAATGCTATTCTCTCAAATCATCCCACCCTCGCCTTTTCCCACAGAGTCCAACAGTCTGTTCTTTATAATTATTTTTGATAGCTTTACTGTTTCACCTCTTTTTCACTTTACATATTCATCACTTTCTATACATATTACATGAAGAGTCAGAAAGGGACTTTCATTATAAATTACAAGCTTGAAACTAGAGAAGTCAATTAACTTGCTCACAGCTGTCATGAGATCTTCAGTTTTCCAGTCAGGAAGCTCCATTTCTGAGCTTCCTCAAAATTCTTAAAAAAACAGCATATAGGGTTGTAGCCTTCTGCTTTTCTCCCAACCTTTAACCAACTCCATGAACTATCTATTCCAACTGGATTACGGAAGGAACTCACACGAACCCACTAAAGAGTTGTTAAAGAAGCCATAAAAATCATTAACCACTCCAGTTTTAAAATATGCTCCCCAAATGAAAGACTATGACTCTTTTTTTCAATTTTCCAATGACTACATCTACAGGCTCCAGTCAGCTCTCCATGTAGACCCAAAGCTGTGGATCTGTCCAACAAGCTTTTTTCCAGAAACTTAGACACGGTTGTTGATAATGACAGGCAAAGAAAAAAGAAATCCCACTTAGCCACGGGTTTAATGAATACACTCCCTTACCTTTCTTTGAAGACTTGAAGTCCTCGAACCAATCCTTCCAGACACAGCAGGTCATATCTATTGGCAGGGACGTCGATTTTGTAGAGAACAACATCAGAGGCCCCATGGGCCTTTTCATTACCTTGTTCCTTACTTATAATTTCCTTTTCAGATGTCTAAAACAAACCCCAAAATTAAAATAAAACTAAATAAATCTATTTTTTTTTCAAAAAAGTCATTATCAGTCCTATAAAGAAGTAACTACACTATTCATGCTCTTTCCAGAGCAGCAGAAAGCTGTCTAAAGCAAGGCATGGGCTAAACTTTGCCTACTAAACGAAAGTGTCAATGAGACAAAGTAAAGGAAATTCACCAAATAAAAGCTATGTTGGGAATTCCCTGGCGGTCCAGAGGTTAGGTTGCCACACTTTCACTGCTGAGGGCCTGGGTTCAAACCCTGGTCAGGGAACTAAGACCCCACAAGCCAATCAACAAAAAAAGAGAGAGAAAGAAAAAAGAAAAAAAAATGAAAAGATATGCAACTTTTTATAAGATAATGACTCTAAAAGCTAAATCCTATGGGCACCCAAGACTAGAAGCAACATGAAGATGAGAATAATACTATAAAAGCAAACAAAAACATTTGAAGAGATCATCAGAAGCTGTGGTATAAATCAGAAGGGATTATAGGTGTATAGTCCATGGGGTTGCAAAGAGCTGGACACAACTGAGTGACTTTCACTCACTCACTCACAGGTACAATGGGAAGAGGCCTAAGGACAGTAAAGGCTATAGAGCAGCAAGAGCAAAAACAAATGAGGGAGAAAGGAGAAGAAATACCACTAGAATAAATTCAGTGCAGAATAAAAAGCTTGGAATATCTCAATCACCACACTGTAGAGACTTTCTTAAAAACAGTCATTGCCAAGAAGTTAAATTCTGTTCTCTACATTTACCATGGCAGGAAACTGTCTATATATTTATTTCCAATCAAATTCTTTAGAAGTCATACTCCAACCACTAATGTTACCCACTAGTTATCCATTCCAGTATTCTTGCCTGGAGAATCCTATGGACAGAGTCGGATACGACTGAGCAACTGAACTAAACTGGAAAATAAGTTGTGTTTTTTTTTTAAAGAAACAAAAAAATTAAACAAAGAAGAGGATAAAGAGCAAAGGGAAGAGAAGGGGGCAGGAGAGGAAGAGGAGAAAAGAAATGGGGGAGAGCCGGGGGAGGATGTGAGAAGAGGCAGGAAAAATTAAAATTTCAACTGAGTTCCATCAAAAGGGTCAACAAAATTGCTAATGTTTTAGTGAAGGAAGATGAGTCACTTCATCGGGGTGCTGGATTTCAGGCAAGACCCCATATAAAGAAGGGGAGAAAACATAACTAGAGATCCTTTGCAAAAAAGACATAGCTGCCTAAGCCTTCTCCCATTTTCAGTATCTCAGTTCATACAAAGATCACAGGTGATGACTGTGATCAATGCAGGTTTATCAATGCTAACAAAAATGTTATGGAAATCAATAACCACAGAAACTTCAGAGCCAGAGGGATCTATGATAAGCGAAAGTTAAAGTGTTAGTCCCTCAGACGTGTCCACCTCTTTGCAACCCCATGGACTGTAGCCTGCCAGGCTCCTCTGTCCATAGGATTCTCCAGGCAAGAATACTGGAATGGGCTGCCATTTCTTCTCCAGGTCAGGAGATCGTCCTGACCCAGGGATCGAACCTGGGCCTCCTGCATTGCAGGCAGACTCTCTACTGTCTGAGCCACCAGGGAAGCCCAGCAGGATCTACAGGGATCCCTGAAAGGATCATACATGTAAACTCCTTATTTCACAGAAGAAAAATAGGCCCAGAAAGGCAACGTAATGTCCATGGTTCCACAGCTAGTAAATGTGGGAGCTCAAACTAATACTTCATTTTTCTGACCTTCAGTCCAATGCTTAGATATTACAAAACCTCAAACATAGTTTTGAGTCTAATAAAATTAATATATACTATAGAAATCTCAGCTGACTTCTCAAGCATATAGATGCTCATTAACATTAAAAAATTCTTTTTTGTAACATTAGTAAAGAAACAGCAGGAAAAATATGACAAGACAACACAGGTTTTTGTCAGTCTGAAGGCTTTTTTAACCTTATAGTGTTATTATACACTGAACAGATTAAGAAGGCTTGGGGGGAAAAAATAACACTAATTACCAAGAAATATTAAGTTGTCTTTTTAGTTACAAGCACAATGTCTCCAATACATAATCAATATTAGTTATCTATTTGGTAAATAAAGCTATTTTTTAAACATTTCAATCACTGTACAATCAAAAGACCAGGAAAATGTTTCAAAATCATTTTTACAAGCAATTCTTCAAAAGGCAGGAGCTCATTTTACAACATCAATGTACAGAGTAATAAATGAAGAATGAATTCACACTGGAACAAGCACGGGAAGAGGTGGGTTGGGGCTCAGAGGAAAGGGAGGAGGAGGGGCCAGAGGCCAAGGAGACAGCAACTCTGGCTGAAGCTCAGTTTCCACTGCTCCCAGACCCCTTCCTGATGACTCGAGGGGACGGCATCCGAGTAAAGGCATGAACCCCTTCGGAGATTTTACATAAAGCAACACCTTAGAATCAGTTTAGTCTCATAACTCAGAGAACACAGAAACCACCAGGGCCCACAAATGTTTCCTCTTAGTCTAACCGTAAGGTAACAAAGATAAAATGTAATGAACTGAGACACAGAATATTAAGGAAATATCTAATACATACAATTTCATCAAGTTCCAGTCCAAATTCAAAACACAGTTCATCAAATTCTTCGTCAGCTAGGGGAAAAAAGAGATTACAAATTTTAATCTGTTCGGTACAAATGCAAATAGCACATAAATACTGCATCTTTTTAACTGTCTTACACTGAACATACTAGATATCAGGCATCACATATCACCATTTAAAAACAAAAAAAGCCTGATCAAAAACAGTTTTTAAAGAAAGAAAAACAAAACTATTAAAAAAAAGGGCTGATTCACCTAACTAATATCAGCTATAGAATCAGATTACCTGATTGTAAGCATGGGGAGTTTACATTTACTTGGAAGAAAAAACAACGTGCGAGCAGGGATCTAATGTAAAGTGGGTCCAAATCACAGATCCAACACAATGGAATCATGTCATATAAACGCTATCATTTCAAATTGTCTGAGGTGGCCTGACATCTGGCTTTGGAGCCAGCTCAATCGGAGTTCAATTTCTGACTGTTCCACTAGTCCTGAGAGCTTACCTTATGGAAACTTTCTGATTCCTATGTCTCATAAAGTAGTATTTTACAGCCATGCATGCAACTGTTGGAAAGATTTAAATGAGTTCATGCAGATAACGGGCTTCACCTCGTGTCCTGAAACACAGCAGGTCTGCACTAATAGTCCTCTTCCTTACTTTTAAATTATATCTTATTCTGCTTTGCTACCTGATACACAGCATTGTCAGGGTTTTCATGTTACAAAGAATGGAACACAAACCATCATTACCAGTATATTCTAGTGTTAAGCTGGTCTTAAGATCTCTGATCCCGACATTGAAGTTCAATCCAAGTTAACATTTATTGAGCATCTTCTATGAGTTGGCACTATACTAGGTGCCAGGGCTACAAAGATAAATAAAATACAATTCCTGCCGTAACTACTCCCTACTTCAGTAAACAAACCAGATATATAAATACAGATATGTTGAGTGCAAGGTACAGAGTTGGCACAAAGGAAGTCATCAACTGAGGGTCAGGAAAAACTTCACAGAAAGGAGTCCATTAGGCAGGGACCGTGGGGAGTTAGACAACAGCATGAGAAATCTGGCACATTCCATATGAATGCTGCATGAGGCTCATGTCAGGAAGAGATATGATGGGAGAAGTAGAGAGAAGTCATCTCCTGATGCCAAGGGATTTGCCCTCCGTCCTGCCTGAGGCAACAGGGAGTTACACTTCAGGACTTCCAACCGGGCAACAGCATGATCAGATCTGCACTTATTAGAGCAGTGGTACCCAACCTTTTTGGCACCAGGGACCGGTTTTGTGGAAGACAGTTTTTCCACAGACCTAGGAGGATGATTCAAGCACATTACATTTAATGTACTTTATTTCTCTTTTTATTACATCAGCGCCACCTCAGAAAAATCAGGCATTAGATCCCAGAGGTCGGGGACCCCTGCTTTAAAGAATGCTGGCAGGGGACTTCCGTGGCATCCCCAGTGGTTAAGACTGCGATCCTAATGCAGGGGACACAGGTTCGATCCCTGGTCAGGGAACTAAGATCCCACGTGCTGCATGGTGCAGCCAAAAACAATAAATAAATAACGGTGGCAGGGTGGCAGACGAACTGGAGCAGAGAATCAACGGCAAACAAGTGAGATGGTGAGGAATTCATTAAAGCAGCAGCAGTGAGTGTGAGGGAGAAGGAAGAATATGAGAAATGGGGCAGGTAGAATCTGTAAGGCTCAAAGTCTGACTGGGAGGTGGGAAGAGTGAGTGAGCAGGAGGTGCCTAGGATGGCTCCCAGGTCCCTGGTGGGGGTGAACGTGTAGATGGGGGGGGGGGTATCATTAACTAGGGCAGGAGGTGAAAGAGGCCTCCAATGATCCCTCCTCCTGGTGCTCGCACCCTGTTAACTGAGGTCTCAAACAACCACATGAATGAACCTGGAAGCATACTGTCCAGCCCAGCCCAGCTCTGAGATGACTGCACGCCCAGCTGACAACTTGCCTGCAACCCAGTGGGAGACCCAGGGCCAGCTCTCCCAGCTACGCAGCTCCTCCCTCGATTCCTCTCTCAGAAACTGTGCGAAATAATAAAGCCTTGTCATTTTAGCCTCCTACGTACTGGTGCAATCAGTGATCTAGCAGTAAATAACTAACACAGACTTTGGTCCCTGTGCTGCCGTAACAAAACCAAGAGAGGCTCTGGAGTCAGGAGGTGGGCTTTGACAGGGTAAACAAAACCTCAAGTGCCTGACAAAGCTGTTACTTGAAGCCTCAGCCTCTGACAAAGAGGCAGGTAAGCATATGGAGAAAGTGAGGAAGTGTTACTGGAAACTGACAGACCCAGCATCCTTTTTATGTAGAGGCCAAGCTTAGCAACACTGTTGCTGACGGTTACTGGGATTCAAGAAAATGCATCCACTCAACAAGGTGATGGTAACTAAGCTTTCCATCCAGTGCTGACACAGTGGTTTATAATGTGAGAGGAGAGAGGAAGACTAGCAAACAATAAGAAGCTGGGACTTGACGGTTTTAAAAATTCTCAGTCTCCCCAGATGTAACAAATGCTAAGATTAAAAAATGACTTCTGAGCAAAGAGCAAATCCAGAACATTGCCAGGGAGACATGGTCTAAAGATGAAATCAAGAATGTGACTGTAAACTCTTGCTGCTGCTGCTGCTGCTGCTGCTGCTGCTGCTGCTGCTAAGTCACTTCAGAGACTCAGCAAAATCAAAAACACTGTTCACTCAGACAAAAGGCACTATGGATCAAGAAATGAAGGATATGCCTCACAAATTTATTCAGTCACCCAACTGAGTCTAAATAAGAGCACTGTGTCACCAGAAGCCCAAGGAACAAAACAGCTTATTTCAGAGATCCGTGGGTGGTGTGGCTTTTGACCAAGGAAGTGGAAACCAACAAAACTGACTGAAGATCCAGAGTTGTTGTTTTTTTTTTTTTTTTTTAAAGAAATACATATGCACAAACATTGCAAGCTGGAGCTAAAAGGGATAAAGATGGGAAGAAATGAACACTCAAAAATCGGTTCGTGGGAAGAAGACTGAGGAAACCAATCAGTTGTAAAGAGTCCTTTCTTTTCACCAAAAAAATAAAGTAACGAGCATCACTCAGAGGGTAGAACCAAGAGACTAGAGGGTAGGGCAGAACCAAGGACAAAGATCCCAGGCCTGAAGTTCTAATCAAGAATCTCCAACATTTACCAGCTCAATTTCAGAACTACCATGGACCAGTAACTCCTTTGTGTCTCCCATCTTTCTCTTTTGAAAAACAATGCCCTAGGCGCACGTGGAGCAGATAACCTGTCTCTTTAGTCTCTCGGGTCAAGAGTAATTATACTCGAGGAGCTGTACTTAGGGAACTACACTGAAGAGCCTCGTCCGCAGCTGGACCTGATTTAGATGAAGAGACTGGGTTCTGAGCTGCTGCTGAAATGCGATGACACTTCTTGGGGCTTTGGGAGGGAGTGCATGTTGCATGTGGGAGGAACATGAATCACTGGGGGCCACAGGACAGACGGGACTAGTCAGTTCCCAAGCTGGCCTCCAAGAACACTTGCCTCTGGTCTTCTGGTACCAACATCCTTTGCAGTCTCCACTTGCACAGTGCCAGAACTGGTCTCTGTGACCCAGAGGATATGGCCAGGGATGGTATATCACTTCTGATACGTTAGGAAAAACTATGGCTTCTATTGTGAGCTCTCTCTTGACTATCTGCTCTCCTGGACCTCTCACTCTGGGACAAACGAGTCACCATGTTGCAAGCAGTCCTATGGAGAGGTCAAGGTGGGAAGCACTGAAATCTCTGACCAAAACTCAGCAAGGAACTGCTGTCTGCCCACAGGCACTTGAGTGAACCTGGAATTAAGACTCTCCAGCCTATTAGACCTTGAGATGAGTATACACCTGACACCTTTACTACAACCAGGTGAAAGTCAGAACCACTCAGCTAAGTCACTCCCCAATCCTTGAGCCTCAGAAATATATACCAAATGACCATTGTTTTAAGGTGCTAAATTTGAGGATTATCTATAGATAACTAAATGATTACTGACCAAATTGTTTGGACTCATTAAAATATACTGAATCCTTTACTGAGTCCTAATTATCATACAATTTGTTTTATCCCGTTCAGCTGTATTTCACCAATTAAATGCAAGGAAGAACTAATAATAAATCATGTTTAATAATTCCCTCTAACAAAATGACACTCCTAAGTAACTACATCTTTGGGGTTTATATGATATACAGAAGTGGCTCTGGCAGCATTGCAAGCAATTACACCAAGGCAGGACAGGCCCAGAATTGAAGAACCGTGAAAACAAATCAGTTAACAAGAAAACGAGTGGCAAGAGGAAAACATCTTAACAGAAAAGTGATAAAAAAAACAGATGGACTAAGGAGACAAAACTGGCCCAGAAGAGCAATATGAATAGAATAAAAGTAGGTTGAGGGATTCCCTGATGGCTCAGTGGTACAGAATCCAACCTTAATTTAATTAACATTTAAAACATTAGGAACACGTAAAATATAAATAATGATGAGTATTATTCCTGAACTGTCTGAAGTACACCAACATCAGTCTTCCTGAGTGAAACTTTAATGAGCCAGCAGTCAACAGATATTTATGAATAATCAAGTTTACCTGATATCTCTCAATATGAAAAAAAGGGAGAGGGCAGCTAGAGAATAAAACATCAGATGATGGTAAATAGGCTATAAATCTTACCATTTTTAAAACCTAGATTATTTCTTACTTTCCCAGATATGGATATCCAAGTGGGAATTCACCATAGTTGTCCTGAACAAATTTTGCAACATACCACCTTGTGTAATTCAGATATATCATAAACAATTAATGAGAATACGGTTTAGAAGGATGGGTAAGAAATATAAAAAAGCACAGCATGAAATAAACAGTGTCGCGAATAAGAGCCCCATTTAGAGGACAAGAGCATTACAACTATTTTCAGGGACTTAGGGCAAAACACCGGGCTTTCCAGGGGGCTCAGTGGTAAAGATTCCACCTGCCAATGCGGGAGACTCAGGATCCATCCCTGGGTGCGGAAGATCCCCTGGAGAAGGAAATGGCAACCCACCTCCCAGGATTCTTGCTCGGGAAATCCCATGGACAGAGGAGGCTGGAGGGCTACAGTCCATGGGGAAGCAAAAGTCAGGCAAGACTTAGCGACTAAACAAGGACAAAAGACTAGGGAGAATAACATTTTAAGAATACAGGTAACCCTTGAAGGAGGTAGGGATTCGGGTTCGAATCCCTCCACCAGGTCCGAAATCTCTGTATAACTTACAGTTGGCCCTCCTGCGGTCTGCATGGGAGGATTCAACAACCACAAATTAGGTAGAACTTCAGTATTTACTGCTGAAAATAAAACCTTCTATAAGTGGACCCGCTCAGTTCAAACTTGGACTGTTCAAGGCTTAGCTGCACCACAGTATCTAAAAGCACACCTGAAGAGCTTTTAGTTTTTAAAAGCTAACTTTATTTCCACAGTAGTATCTTATTGTAGAGAGCAGTACTTGAACTAAAAACAGCTCTCACAAACCAATTATTACACTCGTTACACAAGCTGATAACACTGGACACGGCAGATGTCACTCCAACTGCTACATGTATAGGATAATTGGTAAGTGTACTTTATATTCCCGTTTTTTCCAGTGGCAGTGTTTTTTTTAACACTGAAGAGATGAAGGGCAGCCTAAAGACTAGGTCCTCCGAGTCGACTCCTCGTCACTCAGGGCTACCACCTAATTAATGTTTTTCCAAACACAGTATCTTTTTTGTTTCCCTGCTAGCATGTAACAGTATCCAAACCAGCACAGTTACTAAGCTGGTTTTATTATCTGCCCCTTTCATCAGAAATGTGAACGTGGTGGACCTTCGGCGCCCTGTGCACCGCTGTATTCCCAAAACGCCAAGAACAATACATGGGACATAACCGGAGTTAGGTAAACGTGAATAAAACAAAACTAGGAAGGAAAGCAAGCTGTCCCTCCTGCTCCTGCTCACAAATGGAGCTCCCAGAGCGCTCTTCTTGCACTGGCTACACTTGGAATGCCATCCGGAGCTTCACTCCTGTTCTACCGCCTGGCATCAGGTACGCCGGAGGCGCTCCGTAAGAGACCCGTGAATGAATGACACTGCGAGCCCAGCACGTGCGGGTGCTGCCCTGACACCCGCGGCAAACTCTGTTCCCAGAGGCTGCAATACAAACGCGGTTGGCCTACCCTAGCTGGACCCCGAACGCCCGAGGCCAAAACCTGCGCGCAGCATAAACGTGGCCACAATGCCTTTTTGCAAGAGGGTCCCAGCCTCCGAGGAGAGGCGCAGAGTACAGGCTACGGGGCGCACACTCACTGTAGGTCCGGCCCAGGGCTCGGAAGAGCAGATCTCGCTTCACGCTGACAGTCGGCATGGCGAGTCCGGCCCACTGCGCCTGCGCGGAGCGCGGGCCCGGGCTAGGCGACCGGTCTGTGTATAGGACCCGACCCTTCCGTGCGGGCTGTCTTGAATATTGCCAGTCTAATTCTCACAGTTCCTCCTCCCGACTTTCATTTGAAAGCAGGTGAGTTGCCACCATGAAGCTCATTAAATCTAATTCGTTGGGAGAATAAACTGGAGGCCGAAAAAGATGACCTACTTGGATAGAATGGGCGAGGGTTTGATAGGCAGTAAGATGAACACCCCGCGAAAGTCCTCACGCCTTCAACACTTTACGGAAGGAGGACGGCCAGCTAGGTGGGCGGGGCGAAGGGGGGTCGAGTGCGTGGAGGAGGCGGGACCTAGAGATGGAGACGCCTCCTGGGAGGGAGTGAGACTGTGAGAAGGCGAGGTCTCAGGCAGCTCCAGGTGGCGCTAAGGATAAAGAGCTTTCCTGCCAGTGCAGCAGAGCTAAGAGACTTGGGTTCCATCCCTGGATGGGGAAAATCCTCTGGACGAGGGCGCGGAAACAAACCCTCTCCAGTATCTTGTCTGGAGAATCCCATAGACAGAGGAGCCTGGCAGGCTACAATCCTTGGGGTCGCAGAGTCAGACACGACTGACTCTTATTAGCAGGCAGCCGGGACTGCGTGATGTGCAAACCCAAGTAGCGAGAGCCAAACTGTTAGCGCTTCTGCTTTTATTTCATTCTTTAAACCCTGATGCTGGGAAAAATTGAAAGCGGGAGGAGAAGGGGACGACAGAGGATGAGATGGTTGGATAGCATCACCGACTCAATGGACATGAGTTTGAGTAAACTCTGGGAGTCGGTGATAGTCAGGGAGGCCTGGCGTGCTGCAATTCATGGGGTCACAAAGAGTCGGACACGACTGAGCGGCTGAACCGAAACTAAAAATTTAGTCTCTTACACCCTACTACGTGTTCCAGCTGTGCTTTGGCCCTTATCGCAGCCATATTAGGGAGGCTTCCTTAGAAACCATTTTTTAAAAGCGGAAACGGACTGACATGTACTCGGTTTCTATTGGCAGATGCTGTGCTCAGTCCTTTGCTGGCCTTGGCAGATCTCCTTCTAACAACATTCAGTGTAATCGGCAGCATTGAAAGTGAAAGTTGCTCAGTCGTGTCTGACTCTTTGCGACCCCATGGACTAGTCTACCACACTCTTCCATCCATGGGATTTTCCAGGCAAGGGTACTGGAGTGAGTTGCCATTTCCTTCTCCAGAGGATCTTCCCAACGCAGGGATCAATCCCAGGTCTCCCACATTGTAGGCAGACGCTTTACCATCTGAGCCACCAGGGATCCAGGCCCTAATGCCTGGAACCTGTAAATGTTACCTTAAATGGAAACAGTCCTTTTAGATAGTTAAGATTTTCGAGATGTAGAACCTATCCCGGATTATAAGTTCAGTTCAGTTCAGTCGCTTAGTCGTGTCCGACTCCTTGCGACCCCATGAATCGCAGCACGCCAGGCCTCCCTGTCCATTACCAACTCCCGGAGTTCACTCAAACTCATATCCATCGAGTCGGTGATGCCATCCAGCCATCTCATCCTCTGTTGTCCCCTTTTCCTCCTGCCCCCAATCCCTCCCAGCATCAGTCTTTTCCAATGAGTCAACTCTTCGCATGAGGTGGCCAAACTACTGGAATTTCAGCTTTAGCATCATTCCTTCCAAAGAACACCCAAGGCTGATCTCCTTTAGAATGGACTGATTGGATCTTGATTATAAGAATAGCCCCTAAATGCAATCACATGTCTAGGCAGTTTGAGTGGCAGTTGGAAAATAATTTCCACACACAGTATTTCAGAAGGGATTTTCTTGAGAATAGGAGCGGAGATAATGAGGGCGCTGCTAGCACAGTGGACTGGGGGCTGTTAGGACAGCTATAGCATCACTGCTCAAGGGAGAGCAGATGCTTTTCCTGGGTTAGTAGCCAATTTTTATAGCCTCAAGACAGAAGTCCTGCTGGAAGGGTGACATAGGTGATTGGTCAGAGTGTTATGGGGTGAGCACTGGGGTGGGCATTTTTGCCTAAAATGGGATCAGGAAGCTTGTTGGTAGTGGTGATTGGTGGCCAGGGAGGAGGCTTTTGGTAAGGGTTACAAAGGGGCTTGCATGCTAAGTCACTTAAGTCATGTCCAAACGTGTGGAACCATATAGACTGTAGCCTGCAGGTTGCTCTATCCATGGGATTCTCCAGGGAAGAATACTGAAGTGAGTTGCTATGCCCTTCTCCAGGGGATCTTTCCAACTCAGGATGTGAACCCAAGTCTTCTATGTCTCCTGAGTTGGCAGATGGGTTCTTTACCACTAGCACCACCTGGGAAGCCCCACAAAGGGGCTTAGTCAGATCCAGAGGTGACCTTGGTTCTGGGGTCCACTTAAATGGCATTGGTGAAATGCTTAGCACCTGTGGCCTTGGGGCAGGACTCTATGAAGAAGTTAGAGGAAGATTAAAGATTAAGTAAAACAGAAGAGAGGAAGCAGCGTAACCATGGGGGACGAGGGATACAGCCACAATCCAGGGAATGCCAGGAACCACCAGAAGTGGAAGAGATGAGTAAGACTTCTCCCATAGCCTTCAGGAGCAGCCCTGGAATGTCTCTAGACACTTTAATTTGGGCCCAGTGAACCTGGAATTCTGGACTTTTGGGCTTGTACCCCTCAGATCTATTAGTTCAGTTCAGTTCAGTTGCTCAGTTGTCTCCAACTCTTTGCAACCCCATGGACTGCAGCACACCAGGCCTCCCTCCCATCACCAACTCCCAGAGTTTACCCAAACTCGTGTCCATTGACTCAGTGATGCCATCCAACCATCTCATCCTCTGTCGTCCCCTTCTCCTCCTACCTTCAATCTTTCCCAGCATCAGGGTCTTTTCAAACAAGTCAGCTCTTCTCATTGGGTGGCTAAACTGCTTACTGAGACCTTAGACCAATTGCTGAATACTGATAAGCCTTCATTTCTTATGAAATGAGAATATTAATATCTACTGCATAGGTATACCATAGGATGGTTGTACAAATTTTAATAGAAGCAGATCATGCTATGCACAGGGCTTCCCAGGTGGTGCTAGTGGTAAAGAATCTGCTTGCCAGTGGAAGTGACACAAGAGACTCAGGTTTAACCCCTGGGTCAGGAAGATTCCCTGGAAGAGGGAATGGCAACCCACTCCAATATTCTTGCTGGAATATCCCATGGACAGAGGAGCCTGGCAGTGACATTTCAAGGAACCACAAAGAGACACAACTGAGTGACTGAGCATACACATCACATACTTGGCACACTGGGAACACTTGATCAGTATTAACTCTCATGGCCTCTTCTACCTCCTACACTACCCTTTCTCTATTTTCAGTGTGGGGTACCCTCTAGAGGTATGTCTTTGGTGGTTTTCTCCCTGAAATATCTCCACTTCCACCATCACCTAAACAGATATGGCTGTCATTCTAGCCTCCAACCGACCTCTCGCCTCTGCATATCTCTTGCTGGTTTCTCAACAGGCTGGTATGACATACTCAAAACCTATACTTTCCACTCACCACAAAAGTTGTTCTTCCCCATATTCTTCCTATCTTTTTCAGAGTCATGAGCATCCGCTGAGTTGTCCAAGCCAGAAATACTGAAGTCAGTTTAACTCTTCTCTCTTCTAACAGGTTACGATTGAGGCAACTTGGGATAATCTGCTCAGCATTCCTTGTTTCTCTCCACACAGGGTAAACCTTTGAGTCACCACATTAAAGCAATGGGACACTGTATCTCATGCCAGTGAATTGGTCCAGGGGTAAACAGCTGAAGTAAGCTGAATTTTGGACTTAGAACCACCAGGGACATGAGGTTCATTTATTTATTTATTTATTTTTAATGGTGAAAACAGCAAGATGCAAGGCTAAAGCTATCAGTGTTTCTGTATGTTCTCTGTATTCCATCATACAGAGAAAACTAATCAGTAATGAGCTAAAACGATATTGACACAAAGAAAAGATAGTGGAGAGAGACCTAGAAGGACTGAAATCCCTGGTTATTCATAAGACTCAAGTGTCTCCCTCCTCTTCCTGAAACTTGACTGTTCACCTGAATGAAGTTCAGAAGGATGAAAGCTTGGAGTGTAAGGGTCAGAGGAGGATTACAGCCGAGACTCTAGAGGTGAGCATGTGTGTGTGTGTGTGTGTGTGTGTGTGTGTGTGTGCGCACGCTCAGTCCTGTCTGACTCTGTGACCCCATGAACTATAGCCCGCCAGGCTCCTCTGTCCATGGGATTTCCCAGGCAAGAATACTGGAGTGGGTTGCCTTTTCCTTCTCTAGGGGATCTTCCTGATCCAGGGATCAAACCCACATCTCCTGCATTTGAAGGCAGATTCTTTTCCTTTGAGCTATCAGGGAAGCCCCAAGAGGTAAATAGAGGCCCTATAATGCAGGGTCTTAAACTACTTGAAAGAGTTTGGAGTTTAAAAGCGATGGAAGAAACTGACATGATTAACTTTGTATTTTCTTCAGTTCACTTTGGATACATTGTGGAGAAGGGATTAGGGATGGTAGACCAAGGGGCAAAACTCAAGCCATGGAAATCACTTAGGAGATTGCAATAATCCAAGGAGAAATGACAACAGCCAGGATCAGGGAAATAGCATATGTAGGGTAGGGAAAGTAACAATATTAACAATAGACCAGAGGAACTAATAGGTCATATGTCAAGGAGCCATGAAAAACCAGAAAGATACAAACATGAGTGAAAGTCCATCCATTGGATTGGATGTTCTTGGAAACTTAAAGTGAATGATGGAGTTTGCTTTGCCATACCTTCAAGGACACTGTTGTTTAAGTGGCTGACAGCTTCTTTCAAGAGCCTGTCCGGACCCAGAGCAGTGGCAGTGGGCCTTCCTAGTTGCTTTCTCCTAGATTCTCCCTTGTTTTGGTTGCTGGGCTCCCAAATAGGTTCCCAGACCACATGCAAACTAAAGTGTGGAGTGGATTATGAGAAGAGAAAGGACATTTAATGAACATTAGTGATTACCATAATAATTTCTAATTCATGGGGCTTTCTCCGTACCTCAGTCAGTAAAGAATCTGCTTGCAATGCAGGAATCTGGGTTCATTTCCTGGGTTGAGAAGATTTCCTGGAGAAGGAAATGGCAACCCACTCCAATATTCTTGCCTGGAGAATCGCATGGACAGAGGAGCCTGGCGGGCTACAGTCCATGGGGTTGCAAGAATAGGACACGATTTAGTGACTAAACCACCATCACCACCAATTGTTCATAGTATTACAATCATTTAAACCATCAACTATGGAAGTGCCTACTTTGTAGAGCAAATCATATATTAACATTAAGGTCCATCTAGTCAAGGCTATGGTTTTTCCTGTGGTCATGTATGGATGTGAGAATTGGACTGTGAAGAAGGCTGAGCGCCGAAGAATTGATGCTTTTGAAGTGTGGTGTTGGAGAAGACTCTTGAGAGTCCCTTGGACTGCAAGGAGATCCAACCAGTCCATTCTGAAGGAGATCAAACCTGGGATTTCTTTGGAGGGAATGATGCTGAAGCTGAAACTCCAGTACTTTGGCCACCTCATGCAAAGAGTTGACTCATTGGAAAAGACTCTGATGCTGGGAGGGATTGGGGGCAGGAGGAGAAGGTGACGACCGAGGATGGGATGGCTGGATGGCATCACAGACTCGATGGACATGAGTCTGAGTGAACTCCGGGAGATGGCGATGGACAAGGAGGCCTGGCGTACTGCAATTCATGGGGTTGCAAAGAGTCGGACACGACTGAGCGACTGAACTGAACTGAACTGAATGGAAAGATAACAACTGAACTTTTATCAGTGGGACTTTCAAAGGAGAATGTGAAAGAAAAGAATAGTATATAGTCTGAGAACTTGTACATGCCTATAATTTATTATAATGTGCTCAGTTGTGTCTGACTCTTTGTGACACCTGTGTCCTCTGTCCATGGAATTTTCCAGGCAAGAATACTGGAGTGGGTTACCATTTTTCTCCAAGGGATCTTCCCAACCGAGGGATCAAATCCTCATCTCTTACATCTCCTGCACTGGCAGGCAGGTTCTTTACCATTAGCACCACCTGAGAACTTGTATGTGCCTATAGCAACAAGAAAATACAGAGAAAGGAAACCTTTGCAACATTATCATGGGGTGGCTACAAAGTTTCACTCTCTTGGGCAAGACTCCTGAAACTTTGCTCAGAACAAACATACTCCAGCCCTGTTGGACTGATAAAATAATTCATTGAGAAGATAGTAAAAAAGCAGAGGCTCCTAAGCAAGTTTCTTGAACTTTGTTCAAAAGAGCGTTGAAAATATAACTGCTTAAAGGACATTCCACTGCAATTGCCATAGTGATGGTCCTCTGACTTTAACCCGAGCTGGTCACTCTCAGTGAATTATGGTAACTGTGATAGCTGAGTTTCTTGTGTGTACTGTGTGTGTAAATGAGAGAGACATATTTACCTTTATGATGAGTGTACTTTATGAAAACCAGAACAGTGAGCTAAACTGTAGAGAAAATGCAGTTTCCTTTCCTAATAATAGGAACATTTTAACTTAAATTACAGTGAAATGTCACATTATAGAAAAACATTGCATCTTCTTGCTAGTTCAGTTCAGTTTAGTCACTCAGTCGTGTCTGACTCTTTGCAACCCCATGAACCGCAGCACACCAGGCCTCCCTGTCCATCACCAGTTCCCGGAGTCTACCCAAACCCACGTCCATTGATTCAGTGATGCCATCCAACCATCTCATCCTCTGTTGTCCCCTTCTCCTCTTGCCCTCAATATTTCCCAGCATCAGGGTCTTTTCAAAATTTTCTTGCTAGAAGTTAGCTATTGTCAAATGCACAGGAAACAAAACAAAGAAGTGATTTTACTTACTCATTTTCAAGGGCAGACTATTGTAACCTATGATGCAATCTGAACTGTCACCTTCTCATTCCTTATAGATAAAACCTGGAAAGAGGAACCACACTTGGTTGCTGGAATCTCAGATCTTCAAGTTGGACAGCTGATTTCCAACACAATGTCCACCTCAGGATTTACCGTGGAAAAGCTGCTTTATAAATTTTTGTTGAATTATTGAAAAGTGAAAGGTTGTTGTTGAATTACGACGCCGGGATTCTTGGCCCCCGGAGGAGAATTCAATCCGGGGCCAGAGACGAGGCTTGATCGCTCAGAGCTTCTGTGTAACAAAGTTTTATTAAAGTATAAAGGAGATAGAGGAAGCTTCTGACATAGGCATCAGAAGGGGGCAGAAAGAGTACCCCCCTGCTAGTCTTTAGCTGGATGTTATATAGTCACCAGCAGTCTTAATGAAAGAAAGGAATGTCTCAGAACTTAGAATGGCACCAGGCCTCTCACCCATAAGATGTATTTTGGGATAATCTTGGCTCCAAATGGTTCATCTTGGGCCATAAAATGATTAGCTTGAATCTTGAAGAAGGGCAGATCACCATACAAATAGTTTCATTTACACAGATTAGAGGAACAATATCGGAGTATAACACACTGGTTTATCAAGTAGGTTCTGAGCCCAAAAGGCGGAACCAACTGAAGACAGAGTTTGGGGTAAATGCATAGTACATTAGCATAGCTTAAGATAAACATTTCCCTAAGAAAAAGGCATTGGTTAACTTCAGGTGAAACCAGGTATCATTATGACAACACAGAATTTTAAGAGAAACCTCCTTTTAAATTTGTATGGAGAAGGAAAAAAATATTGCTAGTTTGTTTCCTCCTGCCGATTAAGAGAGATAAAATGTCTGACACTTGCAGGCTATTTCCTCCATTTGGAGACCCCTGGCCTTCCTGCCTGTTACCCTCTCATTCCCCCCTTTTCTTTTAGAATTATGTTGCCTAGGGAAAAGGGATGTTGTTTTCGTTCCATAAGTGCTTCGGAGCTGAGAAGGGGCGTTGTCCCTAAATTAGGGAGGCAACATATTCTCCTAATCCTCATATTGAGGGTATCTGATCCAGGGCCCCCAAATAGTAGTCGGAGGCAGCTGCAGCAGTAGCAGGAGTTTGAGCAACCATTTGTAACTTGAAAGCTTTTATGCAGCTAGAAACAAATCCAGTTATACAGTTACAGATGCAGGGCAACATAGTCATTAAAACAAGTTAAAATCAAAATTAAAAGTCACATTATGTCTATAGTTAAAGTGCAACGTGTTGTACCAGTCCATTTTAGGGTTGGTAGATGTCATCAGATGAAGAAGAGGCATCGCATGTAATTGTTGTCAAAGGTATTTACACACTTGGTGAAAGTCTTTTCCTTGAATTGGAGATGTCCACCATGGGAAGCCTTCCACTGATGAAGAGGGGAGTGTTCCACAGACCCAGCAGTTATACCGATTGTGGAATGCAGTGTAGGAGTGAGCCCAGGACAGGAAGGCATTGTCTTGAAGATCAAACGGCAGACTCAGGATTTTTGGAGTCAGCAGAAGTAAGCTCACATAGGTTATCAGGCCCATCTGAAAAGTACAAAGTCAGAGAATAGAAAATAAAGACATAACAAGATGTCACTTAGTTTTGGTCAGGGTGCCACCTCTTTACTCGAGTGTGATGTACCCACGAATCAATCCCTGGCACTTTGACAGCTGTGGGAGAAGAAAGAATAACCTGGTAAGGGCCTTCCCAAAGGGGCTTGAGGGATGGGCCCCCAGATCCCAAAGTTTTTATGAGAACCTCAGTTCCTGGCTCAAATGGAGGCTTGCTTGACTCAGAGGTGGGGTCAGGAGTCTTCTCCCGGAGTTTTGTTAATGCCTGTTGAAAAGCTGAGAGCTGGGTTATGTAACTAGTTAATTCCAAGGCTTCAGGGTCTATAACAATGTCTGTGCATAAGAAAGTCCTTCCATAAATGCATGCAAAGGAGGACAGTGCCTCCTTTCTTCATAGCCCTCATTAAAGCTATGGGTAGGGCTTTAATCCAATTGTCCTGCGTCTCTTGAGTTAATTTGCACAGATGTCTTTTGATAATGTCATTAGCTTTTTCAACTCTTCCTGAGGATTGGGGTCTCCAGGAACAGTGTAAGTGATATTTTATTTCTAGAGCTTTAGATACCCCCTGAGTTACAGCAGCTTTAAAGGCAGAGCCATTGTCACTCTGAAGGCTTTGTGGCAGCCAAAACCTGGGGATAATTTCATGGATTAAAATCTTTATAACCTCCTTAGCCTGTTCACTACGGCAGGGAAAAGCCTCAATCCATCTAGTAGAAGTATCTACCCAAACTTGTAAGCGAGAATATCCATTAGCTTTTGGCATATGAGTGAAATCAATTTTCCAGTCCTCTCCAGGATACTTCCCACTTCATTGTAATCCAGATTTTGCTAGCTTTTCAGTCTTTGGGTTATTTTTCTGACAAACTTCACACCTTTTGATAATATTTTTTAAAGTTTTCATTACATTTTTACCTTCAAACAAACGAGAAGCCATTTGGTAAGTACTCTCTGCACCCAAATGAAAACTCTGATGTAAACCTGTTATGCCTAAAGTCCCAATCCCCAGAACTGAGAGAACAAGACATCCACAGCAATGCAAACGCAAAAAAGGGAATTTATTGCTAGCTCGAGCCAGGGCCCAAGTTTCATCCAACGCAGTGGAGTGGAACAAGGGGCCCGAGCTCCTAATTAAAGCAGTATTTATAGTGTTAAGACAAAGACAGGGAGTTGACAGGGGCGGATTGGTTGCAAGGGTTCCTTAGCATCTGCTAATTGGCTAGATTTTCGCGCGTGCGGGCTTTCTCAGGGGGGTTTTCGTCCCTGTCCTGATAAGCTTGAACCAGGCTACAAGGAGTATACTGATTGGTCGAGTCCTGGCGCCGGCGGAGGATGATCTCAGCTCCTCCTTGGCAATAATTCAGCCCCTCTGTAAAGGAGACTTAGGCCTACCTTGGCCCCTGGTCCTAACAAAACCCTTAAGAATTTTCCATTGAGCATTTTCAGAAATTATTAATCGTCCATCCTCAGACTGTAGCCATCCTTTATCAGTAATCTGTGCTCCTCTTTTTTCATATTTTTCTAATTTTTCCTCAGTATATTGTGGTTTTTCCTGTTCCACAGGACCTGTCCAGATCAAAGGCATCTGCAGTGAAGGGGTTTCGTAAAGTGCCGCTTTTCTGGCTTGACAGTCAGCCAGCTGATTACCTTTGGCTACTTCCATCCCATCCCTGCTGTGCCCTTTGCAATGCATTAACAGCTACTTTTTTAGGACAATATATAGCATTTAAAAGTCTCTCATTCTCTCTGAAATGCTTAATAGTTTCACCTGTTGCTATTTTAAACTGTCTTTCTTTCCATATTGCAGCATGAGCATGTAAAGTCAAATAAGCATATTTAGAATCCATGTAGATATTTACCCACTGCCCTTTGCTCAACTCTAGAGCTCAGGTCAGAGCCACAAGCTCAGCTAACTGAGCACTGGTTCCCTGGGGGAGAGATTTTGCTTCCAAAACCTGTTCAGCAGTCACCACGGCATAACCTGCTTTCCACTTTCCATCCTGAACAAAAGAACTGCCATCTGTAAATATTTCCAGGTCAGGATTGTCTAATGGGGTATCCATTAGATCTTCCCGAGCTGCATAGTTTAAAGTTAGGAATTGAGAACAATCATGATCAGGTGTTTCATTTTCCTTCTCAGGAAGGAAAGTGGCAGAATTTACATTTCCACAAACTTTAAGCTTAGTTACTGGTCCTTCTAACAACAATGACTGATATTTAAGAAGCCTACTGTCTGTCATCCAAATATTAACCTTAGAATTTAAGATTTCACTCACATCATGAGAAGTCAGTACAGTAAGGTTTCATCCATTAATTATTTTTAAAGCTTCAGGTGCTAATAAAGCCGCTGCCCCAATTACTCTCTTAGGCAGTGGGGCCACCCACGTCAAATTACATCTAATTTTCTGCTTAGATAAGCAATAGGTTGCTGGTGAGGCCCTCGGGGTTGTGTCAAAACTCCCAAGGCCATACCTTTCTTTTCAGTGACAAACAAATTAAATTTTGACCCTGTGGGCATGCTCAGAGCTGGAGCTTGCAGGAGCAGTGTGAAGAACCTTAAAAGCCTTTTGAGTTTCTGGTGACCAAACCAGTTTGTTAGTTTGGGCCTGCTGAGTTTCAGCTATAAGTTTATATAAAGGCCGGGCAAGTTTCCCATAACCCGGAATCCAAATGCGACAGTAACCTGTGATTCCCAAAAATCCTCTTAATTGTCTTAAAGTCATAGGTAGGGGATGATTTAGTATAGGCTTAATTCTCTCAGGGCCTATAGCCCTAGTCCCGTCTGATATGATTAAGCCCAGATATCTAACTGACTGTTGACAAAGCTGAGCCTTTTCTCTTGATGCCTTGTAACCACAGCCTGCCAGAAAGTTTAAGAAATCTTCTGAGGCTCGCGAACAAGCTTCCTCTGTCTCCGCACAGAGCAAAATATCATCTGCATATTGTAACACCGCTGCTTCAGAGCTATTAAAGTTTTGTAGATCCCGTTACAAACTTGGTCCAAATAAGTGAGGACTGTCACGAAATCCCTGGGGCAAAACTGTCCAGGTTAACTGAGAAGCTGGCTGTGTAGGGTCTTCAACGGCAAATAGAAATTGACTTTTCTCTGCCAAAGGCACTGAATAGAAGGCATCTTTTAAATCAATTACTGAGAAATATTTGGCTCGTTTAGGAATTTCAGACAATAAAGTATAAGGATTAGGCACCACGGGGTGTAAAGGAACAGCAGCCTCATTTATTATACGTAAATCTTGAACTAGTCTCCATTTACCATTTGATTTTTTTTATACCCAAAATAGGAGTGTTGCAAGGACTGTTAGAGGGAATTAATAGTCCTTTTTCCTTTACATTTTTAATGATGGGTTTTAACCCTTCTTTAACCTCAGGTTTCAGAGGATATTGCTTTTTATGTGGAAATAAGTGTGGGTCTTTGAGCTTGACAACTACAGGAATAGCATTTTGTGCTCGACCCACAGATTTTCCATCAGCCCATACTCTAGGTAATTTACATTTTGTTCAACTAGAGAAAGAGAAAGGGAGGGCTGCATATTCATAAAAACAGAGGCATGGACCTTGCTCAGTATATCCCTTCCCCAAAGGGGTGAGGGAGATTCTGGCACGATCAGAAACTCATGTGAAAATAGCACAGAATCCCAGTTGCAAGATAAAGAATAACTGAACTAATACCTTTTGGCTCGTCCAGACAATCCCATTACGGAAGCGGATCGGGAAGAAAGTGGGCCAGGGGCTTCAGTAAGCACAGAGTAAGTTGCCCCAGTATCTAAAAGGAAATCGATGGATTGGCCCCCCACAACTATTAATACCAAGGGTTCCTCAGGTGTAATTAGGACGGGAGCTTGTGTGGGGACCCCCAGGCACCTTCAGTCCTGATCGTCTTGAGAGTCCGACCCCGGAGACCTACGCCTCTGGGGGCAGTCTCTCTTCCAGTGTGGTCCTTTGCAGACCGGACATGGAGCCGGGGGCGGCTTAGGTGCCTGAGGGCAATCTTACTTGAGGTGCCCCTCCTTTCCACAGTTAATAGCAAGCCCATCCCTTTTCACCTGGGTCCCTCTGGGCATTTTTCTCCGGCTGCTTAAGAGTGTTTTTCATAGCCATTGCGAAGGCTTCCGCCTTTTTCTTTGTCTTTCTTTGCCTTTCTTTCTTTTCCTATATTCCCTACCGTAATAGACCATCTGAGCCAGTTGTAACATAGTATCTAAAGACTGATTTGGTCCAAACGCTCGTTTTTGTAGCTTATGGCGGATATGTGGAGCCGACTGAGTGATAAATCTATCTTTTAAGATCACTTTTTCTTTTTCACTTTTGGGATCAATCTCAGTGAATCTGCGAAGAGCTTCTCTTAATCTATCTAGGAATTTACCAGGAGTTTCCTTCTCCTCCTGTTCTATGTCTGCCAATTTGCTATAGTTTAAAGGCTTAGAACGTGCCTGCCTGAGTCCTTCAAGAACACATCTGACAAAATGGCTCTGATCCCATCTTCCTTTAGCTGCGTTGTAGTCCCAGTCTGGTTCTATAATTGGGACCACCTGATTCCCAGTGGGGAGGGCCGCTATCTCGTCCTCCCTCTTCCCTACTGATTCATTACCAAGCCATTCATCTCCAAAAGTAACCGCTTTTCCCTTGTTCCTTACAGAACCGGTCTAATTGTAAAACAGTATCATACTTAAGAGACCCTCCAACTGGCCATCGTTCGCCTACCGTGGCCACGCAGTATCGCATAGGAAGACCAGGTGTGCCTTCTTTAAGCCCTTGGGATCGAATCTATCCCAGTTTTTCAGGATACAGTTCAAAGGAGTGAGGCTGGAATCGTTAGCTCCCATCTGTAAGAGAGAAAAAAGCGATCAGCGCCATTTTTCTACTGGAGGTGTCCCTCCCTGCTGTAGATAGGGGTGTAGACAGACTTTACACCAAAAGCTTTCCCTTCCTGGTCGGACTTTGTCTGTCCCTTACTGACGCAGGCGCCGTCTCGACCCTCTCGGTTCTACCACCGAGACGGGGTGGGGATGTACCAGGGGTAGACCTGATAGCATCTCTACCTGACATCCAGCTCTTCACCTTTAACCTTGCTTGCCTCTGATGCCACCCGGGGTGCAATCAGAGTAACCCTCCGGAATGCCTCCCAAGCTGAGACCACTGGGGAAAACATTCATCACCTGAGTACCTGTGCACGACCCTGAGTATATTCCTGAACACAATAAGACCGGTATGAACATAACGCTGGGATGTTCTCTTCAAGCATCACCACACCAGTATGAGAGCCTCCTCTGGTCCACTAAGAGCCAGCGTTACCAAAGGAAAAAAACCCACTTCAGTCCCAATCTGAGTAACCTTTAACCTCCGAGATGTTCTTGGGGCTAAAGCTCCATCTAGCTTCCAAACTTTCGATTCCTAGCGAGGCTAGGCACTTTCTTGACTACCAATCCAAGTTTGCCACAGTACACAGTAACAGTATAGATCACAAGTCCCTTGAAAGTCTATGATTGCGGGGGACCGCCCGTAAAGGGTTAAGTCTTGGGAGCTGCTCGGCAGGTATGCAGAGCCTTAGGCATTGTTCCTAAGCTCCCTGTCCCGCCACCCTTGAAGAATTTTTATAGCCCTTAAGGTCAGGATGTCTTGCAACATGTCATAGAAGATAGATTACTTAGTATACTCTGTACACAATGGTAAGGGTCTAGTGATTGTATCCTGAGGTTAAAAAATAATCTTGTACATGTCTTAAGTCACGTACATTATCCTATAAATACTATAGCCTAATAAAGAAAGGCATCAGCCAATTGTGGTCTGATCCTCTCAACCCCATCTTTTGTCTCTCTCTTATTTTTCTTAGCGGGGACGCTCCGTTCTCTCCCTGTGCAGGTGCAACTCTTGCTTGTGCTGGCCGCGGCATATGATCTGATAGATTAGGTTAGTACTTCTAATTTCCAAGGAGTTACGAAATGATCAAAGAGACCGAAAGGTTTGACCGAGAAAGGAGAGTTCGGTCCACATGCTTTGCCCATTTCTGGTCGGTTCCCAAAAGAGACATTGGGTGCCTCTTGGCCTTGGCAGGTCGGTAGAAACCCCCAACAGGTTTTTGCCATAAGCCGTATGAGATCACCATGGAACCGCAGAGCAGGGCTCCTCACTTGCTTCGCGCAGGGCATGTCATTCATTCGCACAAGCACACCGTAAAGTTAGTAAAGCACAGCAGAAAACGTGTTCGCTAAGAGAACAAAGAACTAGAGCTCCAAGCATCCTTACCTTGTCCTGAAGGATCCCGGACGAGCCTCCAAGATGAAAGGTTGTTGTTGAATTACGACGCCGGGATTCTTGGCCCCCGGAGGAGAAGAATTCAATCCGGGGCCAGAGACGAGGCTTGATCGCTCAGAGCTTCTGTGTAACAAAGTTTTATTAAAGTATAAAGGAGATAGAGGAGGCTTCTGACATAGGCATCAGAAGGGGGCAGAAAGAGTACCCCCCTGCTAGTCTTTAGCTGGATGTTATACAGTCACCAGCAGTCTGTTAATGAAAGAAAGGAAATGTCTCAAACTTAGAATGGCACCAGGCCCCTCACCCATAAGATGTATTTTGGGATAATCTTGGCTCCAAATGATTCATCTTGGGCCATAAAATGATTAACTTGCATCTTGAAGAAGGGCAGATCACCATACAAATAGTGTCATTTACATAGATTAGAGGAACAATATCGGAGTATAACACACTGGTTTATCAAGTAGGTTCTGAGCCCAAAAGGCGGAACCAACTGAAGACAGAGTTTGGGGTAAATGCATAGTACATTAGCATAGCTTAAGATAAACATTTCCCTAAGAAAAAGGCATTGGTTAACTTCAGGTGAAACCAGGTATCATTATGACAACACAGAATTTTAAGAGAAACCTCCTTTTAAATTTGTATAGAGAAGGAAAAAAATATCGCTAGTTTGTTTCCTCCTGCCGATTAAGAGAGATAAAATGTCTGACACTTGCAGGCTATTTCCTCCATTTGGAGACCCCTGGCCTTCCTGCCTGTTACCCTCTCAAAAGTTATGCATGTTTTATTCACTCATATATACCCAATGCCAAGCACATAGACTATGACTGGCAAATAACTATTGACTGAATGAATAACTAACCCTAACCCAAACAATGACAAATTTGGCCCTCTGCATTCTTCCACTTGCTCTTCAGTGACTTATTCCTTGGTTTCAACAACATTCCCTTCCTTCCTTGTGATATCGTTCGAGGAGGAGCCTAGTATGGCAGTTCTTTGTTCAGGCTCTAGAAACAGACAAACCCATTTTCAAACAACAGAAACCCACTTCTACTACCTACTAGGTGAACAATTAGTTTCACCTCTAGCCTCACTTTCTTTACTGGTAAAAGGGATAATAGTATTACCCTGGAGAGCCGTTATGAGGCTTAAAGCAAACAGCATATGAAGCATGTAACCCAGTAGCTGGGGAGATGCTGGTTCAATGGTAAAGAATCCTCCTGCCAGTGCAGGAGATGCAAGAGACGCAGGTTAGACCCCTGGGTCAGGAAGATCCCCTGGAGAAGGAAATGGCAACCCACTCCAGTATTCTTGCCTGGAGAATCCCCTGGACACAGAAGCCTGGCAGACTACAGTCCATAAGGTCTCAAAGAGTCAGACACGATTGAGCGCATATGCACGACAATGACAGAACCTGGTCAGCACTGAGTCAAGTTGAAACATCACATACAGTTACTTAACTGCAGCCCTGTTTAAGCTGTGTATTTCTCCAAATATTAAATGACCCACTACTATCACCCCACTGCCACCACACACACACACACACATGCACAACGTGGTTTTCAACCCATTTTGCCAGTCCCTTGGAGATTCTGAATGGGACAAAGTAGGTGATTAAATAGTTAATCCCATTTGGGTACTGTAAAACAGGAAGAGTGTGCGAGACTCCTCTAAGTTAATGATTCCTCAAGAAAGTAGTTTTGGGCTTCCTTGGTGGCTCAGCAGGAAAGAATACAAAAGCCAATGCAGGAGACGTGGGTTGAATCCTTGGTCCAGGAAGATCCCACATGCCTCAGAGCAACTAAGACTGCACTCCCCAACAAGAGAAACCACAAAAATGAGAAGACAGCACACCATGACCAGAGAGTAGCTCCCGCTCACTGCAACTAGGGAAAAGTCTTCACAGCAATGGAGACCTAGCACAGCCAAAAATAAATAAATACAATTATTAAAGAAGAAAGAAAAGAGAAAGCAGGTTTGCTTAAGTACAAAACCAAGCAGAGCTGATTAACAACAAGACCATGCAAGAGAAACACGAGATATGCCCCCAAACAATAACACAACGGTGGCATGAGACCCACATCCTGCCCAGTGGGCTCAGTAAGCTAGGACACACTCTCTGTATATATTAAAAACAATAATTTGTGAACCTAGCTTGACAGGTAGGGACAACAATACTCCCCTTCTCAGCCTGGAGTAGGAACTGATGATGGAAGCATGAGGCCTACTCAAGAAAGACAAAGAAGTTCTTCTCCCCCTCCCCACTCTCCTTTGATTATAAAACTGTAGCCCAGTAAGTTCTGGGGGTGTGGCACCCCTCCTCTCCTACCTGCTTGTAAGCCTCGCAAACATCCTACTCTATATCCATCTTATCCATCACTTTGCCTCTCGCTGAATTCTTTCTGTGCTGAGACATAAAGGACTGTGGTACTAGAACTCTTTGGAGCCCCTCAAAATGACACCAAATGGTTTCAGTTCTATAACTATTTGATCATATTAGTTTTATTTTGCTAAAAACATAGTTACCTTGGGAAGGAGGAAGATACTGACAAAGTGGCAGTCAGGGTCCCCATTCATTTCCAACAAGAGCAGATTCACTTTGATTTCTTTTATAAATTGGAGTTATTTGAAGATTTAAAAGAAAAAAACCCTGTTAAAGTCAAAGCTTGAAACCCATGATCCTACAGGACATCACTTCTCCTCATCTGTTTTAGTGCAGTCATAGAGACATCTGGTCTACTCCTTGCTGGTAACTAGCTAGGGTGCCACAGACAAATCAGCCTCTCTGCCCTAAGCTCCCTATTCCACAAAATGTGTAGTTTAGAAAGATAATGTCTAAGGTTCATGTTTTCCTATTAGTTTTATTTCTAGAAATCAAAAAAACTCATCCAGAAAAGTTGTTTTGAATAGCTTGATGAATTAAAACTTTCTCACCATTTAACTCCAATAAACATTTAGCTCCAATATCCTGGGACACAATATGTACACAATATGCACAAAATAAGTGTGTTGAATGTTAAACAAGTGAATGAATGATTTACTTGCTAATTAAAGTGGTGATAGACCTTCATGGGTCCCTACTTTGCTCAAATGAGTTGTGGTGGGATATGGCGGTTCTTTTCTACCTGCTGAGGGCTCTGGGAAAGTGACAAGAGCATAATTCAGGAGACTGAACTCCAAATGACTAGGAATACGAATTCTGGGTATCCCGCTTGTCTTGCCTACCAACAGACTGTGAATCCAATTAACCTATCAGTCTTTATATCTCTCAAGCTTATGTCAAATCCATCTCTATTTGCTAACACAGTAGGTCAACCCAGCATCCTCTATTCTCACAATAGCCTCCTTAGGGTCTCCCTACTTCCACTCTTGTTACTTCCAATCTCTTCTATTAATAATTAGGTGTTAAAGATGGTAACCACGACACTATATGCAAGACAGCAAAAGAGACACGAATATAAAGAACAGACTTCTGGACTCTGTGGGAGAAGGCAAAGGTGGGATGATTTGAGAAAATAGCACTGAAACATGCATATTACCATATGTGAAAGAAGCAGTCCAAGTTCAATGCATGAAACAGGGCGTCAAAGCCGGTGCACTGGGACAACCCTGAGGGATGGGATGTGGAGGGAGGTGGGATGGGGAGGGAGGTGGGAGGTGGGTTCAGGATGGGAGACACATGCACACACGCTGATTCATGTCAATGTATGGCAAAAACCACCACAATATTGGAAAGTAATTAGCCTTCAATTAAAATAAATAAATTAATTTAAAAAATAATTAGGTGTTCATCCTCCATCACTAGAACTTGTTTGCGTCTTTCAGGGCACTAGCACACATTTGGTTTCTTTTGTTTCTCTCACTAGACTCTGAGCCCTATGAAGTCAGAGACCTTTCTATTCACCCCCTCTTATGCAGCCCATCCCCATACCCCACCTAGTGTGTAGCACCTGGATGCCTTTCCATAAATGGTCAATGAATGAATGCGTGTGAATTCTCAGTCTCAGCGACCCTGTCTTAATTCACCTTTGGGTTATCAGGACCGAGGGCTATGCCTGGTGCCAAGCAGGTACTGCATAAATACTTGTTCCACGTTTGGGTCAACTGAAGAAGGGAGGACTCTCCTCTCTACGTTATAAACAAAGCTGAATTATCACTCTGCCAGTTGCTTGACTGTGACCCTGGCCTTCATTAACTGACAAATGAGCTAATTTCACAGGGTTGCTTTACGATGCGCTCTGTTTGGTGAAGGGCTTTGCAGAATGTGTGACATGGTGTATACTCATAACATTCCCAGTAGCAGTGGTGGGAGGTCCAGGGAAGAAGTCTAGAAGTGGAAGGGGCGGGGCGAGAAGCTTGGTGCAGATAATGCGTTCTGAGACTGCGCGCCTCTTGGCCCTCTGGGCTCGCCGTCCTCCCCTCCCCCACCAGCCGCCGTCACCTGGGAAACGGGACGCGTTCGGCCGCCCGCCGACGGAAGCTAGTTTCATGGCAGCCACGAAGAAAGCAGTTTTGGGGCCGTTGGTGGGAGCAGTAGACCAGGGCACCAGCTCGACGCGCTTTTTGGTTTTCAACTCAAAAACAGCCGAACTACTTAGTCATCATCAAGTGGAAATAAAACAAGAGTTTCCTAAAGAAGGATGGGTGGAACAAGACCCTAAGGAAATCCTGCTGTCCGTGTATGAGTGTATAGAGAAAACGTGTGAGAAACTTGGACAGCTCAATATTGATATTTCCAACATAAAAGCTATTGGTGTCAGTAACCAGAGGGAAACCACTGTAGTCTGGGACAAATTAACTGGAGAACCTCTATACAATGCTGTGGTGTGGCTCGATCTGAGAACCCAGTCTACCGTTGAGAGTCTTAGTAAAAGCATTCCAGTAAATAACAACTTTGTCAAGACCAAGACGGGCCTTCCACTGAGCACTTACTTCAGCGCAGTGAAACTTCGTTGGCTTCTTAACAACGTGAGAAAAGTTCAAAAGGCAGTTGAGGAAGATAGAGCGCTTTTTGGGACCATTGATTCATGGCTTATTTGGAGCTTGACAGGAGGAGCCCATGGAGGTGTCCATTGTACAGATGTAACAAATGCAAGCAGGACGATGCTTTTCAACATTCACTCTTTGGAATGGGATAAAGAGCTCTGTGAGTTTTTTGAAGTTCCAATGAAAATTCTTCCAAATATCCGGAGTTCTTCTGAGATCTATGGCCTAATGAAAGCTGGGTCTTTGGAAGGTGTGCCCATATCGGGGTGTCTGGGGGACCAGTCTGCTGCATTGGTGGGACAACTGTGCTTCCAGGATGGACAAGCCAAAAACACGTATGGGACAGGCTGTTTCTTACTATGCAATACAGGCCATAAATGTGTATTTTCTGAACATGGCCTTCTGACCACAGTGGCTTACAAGCTCGGCAGAGACAAACCAGTATATTACGCGCTAGAAGGTTCGGTAGCTATAGCCGGTGCTGTTGTTCGCTGGCTAAGGGACAATCTTGGAATTATAAAGACCTCAGAGGAAATTGAAAAACTTGCTAAAGAAGTAGGTACCTCCTATGGTTGCTATTTCGTCCCAGCCTTTTCAGGCCTATATGCCCCTTATTGGGAGCCCAGTGCCAGAGGGATCATCTGTGGGCTCACTCAGTTCACCAATAAATGCCATATTGCTTTTGCTGCACTAGAAGCTGTTTGTTTCCAAACCCGAGAAATTCTGGACGCCATGAACCGCGACTGTGGAATTCCACTCAGTCACTTGCAGGTGGACGGAGGGATGACCAACAACAAAATTTTGATGCAACTGCAAGCGGACATTCTGTATATCCCGGTAGTGAAGCCCTCGATGCCGGAAACAACTGCCTTGGGAGCTGCCATGGCAGCAGGGGCTGCAGAAGGGGTCGGCGTGTGGAGTCTTGAGCCTGAGGATTTGTCAGCTGTCACAATGGAGCGGTTTGAACCTCAGATCAACGCCAAGGAGAGCGAAATTCGTTATTCCACATGGAAGAAAGCTGTGATGAAGTCCATGGATTGGGCTACTAAGTCTTCAGAAAATGGTGACACTGGCATCTTCAGTAGTCTACCCTTGGGCTTTTTTGTAGTGAGTAGCATGGTAATGTTAATCGGAGCCAGGTACCTCTCAGGTGTGCCATAAACAATACCAACTCCTGGATCCCAAAGATCTTGACCTAAGGAGAGAATTCAGTGATTCTGTCTCTTAATGTGGTGACACTATTCATAGACTCTGATTTTATTTATAAGCCACTTGCTGCATGACCCTCTAAGTAGACCTGTGGCTTGAAATAAAGAAAATGGGGCAGAAAAAAAAAAAAAAAAGTGATTTCTCAATTAGGGGGAAAAAAAACCAAACCCAGCAAGGTTTGCATACAAAAAGTCACAAACTACTCCCCTGAACTACTCAGGTGTTGTTGTTTTTTACCAACTTTCTATTAAAATGTTGAAGGAGAAAGGGGCATGGTGGGGGGATTGGTAGTCAATTATGTTGATTCGCCCTGTTCCAAACTCCCTCTAGCAATGACTTGACAGCTACCTCCCACTTGGTGTTGGTCAACTCTACAGTAAGATTTATAAAGAAGTGTGTGCTCACAGAATGAGGCACAATCTGTTATTTAGTTGCAAAGCTGTGTCTGACTCTTTTGCAACCCCATGGACTTTAGCCTACTAGGCTCCTCTCCATGGGATTCCCCAGGCAAGAATACTGGAATGGGTTGCCCTTTCCTTCTCCAGGGGATCTTCCCCACCCAGGGATCCAACCTGTGTCACCTGTATGGGCAGGCAGATTCTCTACCACTGAGCCACAAGGGAAGCCCGAGGCACAATTTAGAATCACTCCATTTATTTAACATATCATAAATGGAATCCTTCCGTGGCAAATCTTAGGGTAAAGACTTGAACCCTAAAGACAGCCTGCAAGGGTCTGATTCTTGGCCACTGTTTTTGCGTCATTTCACTACAATCTCCTTGTTCTCTGAGTTCCCATTATATTGGTCTTTAGTTTCAGCCAAAGGACCTTTGCACATGTGCTTCCCTTTGCTTGAGTTAGATTCACCTTTATAATTAACGTCAAGGTCACTTCTTCTGAGACTGATCCTCCAGTCTAAGTCCTAGAACCTTCTCATTCATTCACAGTAGGGTTTCACTTTGCAATTACACAGCCAATGGCGTAGTTAATTTTTCTTGTTTCTCTCCCCGCCCCACCCTCCAATCCCAATTTGTACTGAGAGCAGGACTGATGAAGGAGCTAGTGTATCCTCAGCGCCCAGATTGGTTCCCGCAAGTAGTAGGTATTCAATAAATGTTCATTGAATGAGTAAGCGAAAGGTTTCCTGGACAGGTGTAGGAACCTGAGACACAAAGCTGAGGAGTCCCCCAGAGTTTGGGAGTGGTGTGGGGGACACAGACCAATAAACAGATGGGTACCAAGCTTCAGAGAAGCCAACTCTTGCTCCTACCTCCAGCTGGTGGGAGAGCCTAACCCTTCGCCAGCTGCAGACACTTTAGGAGGAAGAGGTGGGTTTAAGGGCGGATACTGAAGCCGGGCGCACCGTAATCGATCTCTAAACAACGGTCAGGGTTCGGTGGAGACCCCCGGGTTTCTAGGCTAATTGCAGGAACCCGAGTTGCCGGGCTTGGACAGGTTGCCAGCTGACCCCGCTTGCCGACCTTTGTGCCCAGCGTTGCGCTCTCTCCTCGGCGCCCTGGCGAGTCAGCCAATGCGCTCCGGGCGCCGCAGCTGCTCCCGAGCCCCGACGCTCGTGATTTGTTAGCCCCCAGCCTCAGCCCCGGCGCGCCCTCCCACCCAAGACCAAGACCAGTCCGCGCCCAGTCCCGGGCGGTCACCGCCTCCTCTGCCCCCGAGGGCCTCACACCTGCAGGCGCAGCGGAGCAACGAGGTCCTAGGCGACCGCGCTCGGCGCAGCCTTCGCTCGCCACGGCCTTCGCTCGCCACCGCCGGACCATGAAGGTGGAGTTTGCGCCGCTCAACATCCCGCTGGCGCGGCGGCTGCAGACCGCGGCGGCGATGTATTGGGTGCTGTCCTTCCTGATGCTCGGTAAGGACGCCTGGCCGCGCAAGATCCGGGCGAAACCGCGCGGTGCTTGGGGCTCCGTCTGCTCCTTTCCGGACCGTCGTTGTCGGAAAGTCCAGGGACGTCCTTAGACTCTCCAGCCCCACACCCTTTGTAAGCCTAATCTGGCAGGTCACACGGGGCGTGGGTAACTAATTTGGGATTCCCCTCTTTGATTCATCCTTTCACGTGAAGCTCGTAGCGAACGAATGATTTTCGACTTAATTTTCCCCAGTGCTGTTTTTAAAAATCGAGGCGTACCTTTACCCCAAGTAAAAGGCCCAGATTTACGGCTCGATGGGTTTACGGCTCGATGGGTTTTGACACATGTATACATCGCGACCCAAGCAAGCTGGAAGACATGGCACTTAAGCCTCTCGAAGTAGACAAACCCGTTTCTTGAATTACGGGTTCGGAAACGGACTCAATGCCCAAGGATCTGAAACCTGATCCCTTCCTTCTCCCCACTCTAAGGACAAATATCTGGGTTAGCTTCTCCGTGTTAAAGGTTTCCGGGATGAGGAAAGGTACCTTGCTGCGGATCCACGACATACTAGTTGAGCTGGGAGGTCTCTGCCTGTAAATAATTCAACCCAGGAGAATGTTGTCCTAGCCGGCTCTTAAATTAAGCCCAGGTAGGAATGCACAGGAGCCAGCCACTAGATGGGGCAGAGGGCTTACCTGTGCGCCTTTCCTCCGGATGTTTGTTCTGCTGTTGTAAAGGGGTTGAGGGGGTCAGCGTAAAGGGGGCTGGTATGAGCACAGGAATTATTGGAAACCAAACCGCTCAGACACGGGTGAGCGACTAACACACACAGCCGCTTCAGAAGTCTAGTTATTTGTATGCTCTAAGACCATGGGTTGTACACTGGAGGCCACAGTAACAGCAATAACTCATCGCACTGTAGAGTTACAGTTGTGAACTGTCTTACATTTAGAGTGTCTTGGATCGATGGTTCTCAACCCAGGCTGCAATTAAAATGACTGGAGAAATTTCTTTAAAAAATAGGATGCCCATGGTCTCTCCGTAAGAATTTTGAATTCATTTATTTCAGAATGGAACCTGCACATGGGGACTTTTTTTTTTTTTTTTAATAAATTCTCCCAAGTGCAGCTTGAGTTTACTAAAAGAGAAAATTGAAAGCCTTAGCTGATTAAGTCCTATTTTGTTTTGCTCTTGGTCAAAGTACCATTGAGATAATAGCTACACTTATCAAGGCCTCGGTGTGTGCCAGGTGCTCTTCTGCCAGCTACCAATGGGCACGTGCTGCCTACCTCTACAGTGCTAAGACCATACACTGTTAACCATGTAATCTTCACCACAGCCCTGTGAGGTAAGGACTGTGCCTTCTTGCACTCATTGTACAGATGAAGGAACCAAGAGGTCGAGTGAATTGTTCATGGGTTAGTAGGAGGTGGAGGAGCTGGGGGCAAACCTGAGTACTCTACCCAGAGTTCCTGCTTTAACCACTCTGCTGTCCAGTTTAATGTCTTGAACCTGGAGACTGACCTCACTCACCAGTCAGCACATCTCTGATAGCCCGCTGTCTTTTCCTTCCATGGCCCTTGCCGATGCTTGTATTTGTGTACGTCTGTGGCTACTTGAGAAAGGTCTGTATTGCCATCCATAGGTAAGCAGAATTTGTCACTCTAAAATACATTTCTTTGGTTTATTAATTATTTGAAGCTGGTTATTTTCTAAAAAGCAGCAGACAAAAAACTCTGAAAACCCAGCAGGAGTTACCCTTTTGTAAGTAATGTTCACATTTATAAGAAGAATCTCGATTTGTAGTCGTGTGTCCCTTGCTGTAGGAAAGAGGATGACCAAATCTCTAGAAACCTATCAAGTGGAGAAGGGAGGGATTTATACCTGCATAAAATCTTACCCTTGTTTTTTTCCTGGTAACCTCCCATAACTGATCCTGCATACCTTCAACATCCTGCTTGTCTTTAGCTGGTAATGGTATTTAAGGTGATGGTTTCAGCCAAGTTACTTAAGTTTTCCTGGGTCCGCCTCTTTCATCCATATTATTAAAATTTTGTTTGATTTTTCTCCCATGAATCTGTCTCCTGTCAATTTAATTCTTAGACCAGCCAGAAGAACCTAGGAAGGTAGGGGAAAATGTCTTCCTCCCTGACACATCCCAGTCCATAGGCTCAGTGAGGGAGCACCCAGCATGTGCCAGGCCCAGGGAAGGCATAAATACTGCTTGAACATCTTCACTATGTCACCCATGTCTCCTATTTGTATTTACTCATGTAGGTAAATCCCCACAGCAACCCTAGAGGTAGGGGCTACCCTGAGCTCATTTTCTGAAGATAGAGCTTGGAGGTGTAGTAATTGTTGAAGGTCACAAGGTGAGTGGTAGAGCTCCACGTACCCCATCTGAGTGGATTGGACATGGCCCACCACTCCTAATTTGAATCAGACTACAGTGCCTTGACAGGCTGTTTGTTTTTTTTAACTTTTTGTTTTGTATTGGGGTAGCTGATTAATAGTGTTGTGAGTTTCAGGTGAACAGCGAAGGGACTTATCCATACACACACTTGTATCCATTCTCCCCCAAACTCCCCATCCACGCTGCCACATAACACTGAGCAGAGTTCCATGTGCTATACAGTAGGACCTTGTTGCCTGTCCATTTTAAACATAGCAGTGTGTACATGTCCACCCCAAACTCCCTAATTATGCTTTCGCCCTATGGTTCCATCTTCACCCATCCCCATCCCATAAGCAGGTAACCAAACCATAAGCTCCTTCTCAAAGTCTGTAAGTCTTGACAATTTAAATACATTTATTGCACACATTTGACATCTGTACTATTCTTTTATATTGTATATTTTGGAAATTATGAAAAATTTCAAACACACAGAAAATTAGAAATAAGTGTGTAAATTCCCATATACCCATTACTTGGATTTACAATTATTTTAACAATATGTTATACTAGTCTTATCTGTTTTGCAAAACTATTTTAAAGTGAATTGTGTATTTTAATCCAAAATACTTTAGTCTACATATTATAAAATTATGTTTTACATGTGGCATAATTAACAGTGATTGCTTAAAATCATCTAAGTCAACTTAATATTCAGCTTTCCTGAAATTGAGCCAGAAATACACTTTGGTGGGTGATTTGTTTGAATCAGAATCCAAACAAACCCCCCTGGGTTGCATTTAATTTTAAAATGTCTTTTAATTTAGAACAGTGTTGCCCTATTTGTTTTGTCAGCGAAGCACTAAAGAAGCCAGGTTATCTGTTCAGGATTCCTCTGCTGTTTTGGAGGGCTAACTTGTTCCTCAATTCTCTGTTGTTGTTCAATTGCTCAATTGTGTCCAACTCTTTGCAACCCCATGGATTGCAGCCTGCCAGGCTTCCCTATCCTTAACCATCTCCCGGAGTTTGCTCAAACCCCTGTCTATTGAGTCTGTGATGGCATCCAACCATTTCATCCTCTGTCGTCTCCTTCTCCTCCTGCCTTCAATCCCATCATCAGGATCTTTTCCAATGAATCGGCTCTTCACATCAGGTGGCCAAAGTATTGTAGCTTCGGCATCAGTCTCTGTATTTCTTCTAAAGTAGAAGTTGGAGCTAAAACCTCGATGAGATTTAGGTGAAACATTTTTGCCAGTCCTATTCCAAGGTGTTGCTGGGTGCTCATGTCGCATTATGTCAGATCCATGTAATGTCCAGTTGTCCCATTATTAGTGTCTAAGAGTGGTCAGTGAGTCCAGGTAAGAAGTAATGTGAGGGCTGGTAATTGACATGCTGCAGATAAAAGTTCCCCATTGACCATTGACGTTTCACCTAGTCTCTGTTAATGATCCTTGACTAAATTAACTTTTATTTGGGACTACAAAATGGTAATTTTCATATTATCTCATTCTTTCTTCACATATTAGCTAGAATTTACACTAGGAATAATTTTTCCTAATCATTCATGGCCATTGCTTACCCTACAATTCCTTTCTTACAGGGAAGATAAGGATAAACACTTATTTCTTTCCATTTTAATTATTTTAAAGAGTTGTAATACCTCCTTTCAATGGTGACAGAAATTTTATTAACTATGTCTTTTAAAATCTCTAAATGAAGATCTTGGAATGCATTTTTCTTTCCACCATCAGGAAATGAGTTTAAACTATTAACAATAGCACTTGAAATATATTTTTTTAAATAGCAAATTGTTTCATTTAGTCGTGCAATCAAATACTCTTTCCTTGAGATAAAGGTAAAGTGCTTGTCTTTCAATCTTACAACATTGTATTAGTTTTAGGTACACAAAGTAGTGATTTGATTTCTCTGTTGCAGAATGATTTCCACAAGTTTAGTTAACATCCATTACCACACAGTTACAATTTTTTTCTCTTATGATGAGATCTTTAAAATTTACTCTCAGCAACTTTCAGATATACAATATTATTAACTATAGTCACTATGCTATACATTACATCCCCAGAACTTTTGATTTCTAGTTTTGATTTCCATTTTTCTAATGAGAGATGTTGAACATCTTTCCATATGTTTATTACGCTATCAGTCTTTGGACAGGGAGGCCTGGTGTGCTGCAGTCCATGGGGTCGCAAAGAGTCGGACATGACTGAGCGACTGAATTGAACTGTCTTCTTTGGAGAAACGTGTGTTTAAGTCTTCTACTCATTTTTTGATCAGGTTGTTTGTTTTTCTGGTATTGAGCTGCATGAGCTACTTGTATATTTTGAAGGTTAATCCTTTGTCAGTTGTTTCATTTGCTCTTATTTTCTCCCATTCTGAGGATTATCTTTTCCCTTTGTTTATAGTTTCCTTTGCTGTGAAACAGCTTCTAAGTTTAATTAGGTCCCATTTGTTTATTTTTGTTTTCAATTTCTGTTACTCCACAGTTCAGTCACTCATTTGTGTCAGACTGTTTGAGACCCCGTGGACTGCGGCACACCAGCCCTCCCTGTCCATTGTCAACTCCCAGAGTTTACTCAAACTTACGTCCATTGAGTCAGTGATGCCATCCAACCTTCTCATCCTCTGTTGTTCCCTTCCCCTCCTGCCTTCAGTCTTTCCCAGCATCAGGGTCTTTTCCAGTGAGTCAGTTCTTCACATCAGGTGGCCAAAGTATAGGAGTTTCAGCTTCAGCATCAGTCCTTCCAATGAATATTCGGGACTGATTTCCTTCAGGATGGACTGGTTGGATCACCTTGTGTCCAGGAGACTCTCAAGAGTCTTCTCCAACACGACAATTTGAAAGCATCAATTCTTCGGTGCTCAGCTTTCTTTATAGGCCAACTCTCACATCCATACATGACCACAGGAAAAACCATAGCCTTGACTAGACGGACCTTTGTTGGCAAAGTAATGTCTCTGCTTTCTAATATGCTGTCTAGGTTGGTCATAACTTTTCTCAAAGGAGCAAGCATCTTTTAATTTCATGTCTGCAGTCACCATCTGCAGTAATTTTGGAGCCCCTAAAAATAAAGTCTGACACTGTTTCCCCACCTATTTGCCATGAAGTGATGGGACCAGAAGCCATGATCTTTGTTTTCTTAATGATGAGTTTTAAGCCAACTTTTTCACACTCCTCTTTCACTTTCATCAAGAGGCTCTTTAGTTCTTCTTTGTTTCTGCCATAAGTGTCATGTCATTTGCATATCTGGGGTTATTGATATTTCTCCCAGGAATCTTGATTCCCACTTGTGCTTCATCCAGTCCAGCATTTCTCATGATGTGCTGTGCATATAAGTTAAATAAGCACGGTGACAATATGCAGCCTTGACATACTCCTTTCCCGATTTAGAATCAGTCTGTTGTTCCATGTCCAGTTCCAACTGTTGGTTCTTGACCTGTATATAGATTTCTCAGGAGGCAGGTCAGGTGGTCTGGTATTTCCATATCTTGAAGAATTTTCCATGGTTTGTTGTGATCCACACAGTCGAAGGCTTTGGCATAGTCAGTAAAGCAGAAATAGATGTTTTTATGGAAGTCTCTTGGTTTTTTGATGAGCCAACACATGTTGTCAATTTGATCTCTGGTTCCTCTGCCTTTTCTAAATCCAGCTTGAACATCTGGAAGTTATCGGTTCACGTACTATTGAAGCCTGGCTTGGAGAATTTTGAGCATTACTTTACTAGCATGTGAGATGAGTGCAATTGTGTGGTACTTTGAGCATTCTTTGGCATTGCCTTTCTTTGGGATTGGAATGAAAACTGACCTTTTCCAGTCATGGCCACAGCTGACTTTTCCAAATTTGCTGGCATATTGAATGCAGCACTTTCACAGCATCATCTTTTGGAATTTGAAATAGCTCAACTGGAATTCCATCAACGCCACTAGCTTTGTTTGTAATGATGCTTCCTAAGGTCCACTTGACTTCACATTCCAGGATGTCTGGCTCTAGGTGAATGATCACACCATCGTGATTATCTGGGTCGTGAAGATATTTTTTGTACAGTTCTTCTGTGTCTTCTTGTCACCTCTTCTTAATATCTTCTGCTTCTGTTAGGTCCATACCATTTCTGTCCTTTATTGTGCCCATCTTTGCATGAAATATTCCCTTGATATCTCTGATTTTCTTGAAGAGATCTCTAGTATTTCCCATTCTGTTGTTTTCCTCTATTTCTTGCACTGAGCTCTGAGGAAGGCTTTCTTATCCCTCTTGCTATTCTTTGGAACTCTGCATTCAAATGGGTATATCTTTCGTTTTCTCCTTTGCTTTTCACTTCTCTTCTTTTCATAGTTATTTGTAAAGCCTCCTCAGACAACCATTTTGCCTTTCTGCATTTCTTTTTCTTGGGGGTGGACTTGATCACTGCCTCCTGTACAATGTCACGAACCTCCATCTATAGTTCTTCAGGCACTCTATCAGATCTAGTCCCTTGAATTTATTTGTCACTTCTACTGTAAAGCAGAGACATTACTTTGTCAACAAAGGTCTGTCTAGTCAAGGCTATGGTTTTTTCCAGTGGTCATGTATGGATGTGAGAGTTGAACTATAAAGAAAGCTGAGGGCTGAAGAATTGATGCTTTTGAACTGTGGTGTTGGAGAAGACTCTTGAGAGTCCCTTGGACTGCAAGGAGATCCAACCAGTCCATCCTAAGGAAATCAGTCCTGAGTATTCATTGGAAGGACTGATGTTGAAGCTGAAACTCCAATACCTTGGCCACCTAATGCAAAGAACTAACCCATTTGAAAAGACCCTGATGCTGGGAGGGATTGGGGGCAGGAGGAGAAGGGGATGACAGAGGATGAGATGGTTGGATGGCATCACCAACTCAATGGACATGGGTTTGGGTAGACTCCGGCAGTTGGTGATGGACAGGGAAGCCTGGTGTGCTGTCATTCATGGGGTTGCAAAGAGTCTGGGTGACTGAACTGAACTGAATGGTCTAGTAGTTTTCCCTGCTTTCTTCAATTTAAGTCTGAATTTGGCAATAAGAAGTTCATGATCTGAGCCACAGTCAGCTCCTGGTCTTGTTTCTGCTGGCTGTATAGAGCTTCTTCATCTTTGGCTGCAAAGAATATAATCAGTCTGATTTCGGTACTGACCATCTGGTGATGTCCATGTGTAGAGTCTTCTCTTGTGCTGTTGGAAGAGGGTGTTTGCTATGACCAGTGTGTTCTCTTGGCAAAATTCTGTTAGCCTTTGTCCTGCTTCATTTTGTACTCCAAGGCCAAACTTGCCTGTTACTCCAGGTGTATTTCTTGACTTCCTGCTTTTGCATTTCAGTCCCCTATGATGAAAAGACATCTTTTTTTGGTGTTAGTTAGTTGTAGGTCTTGGAGAAGGCAATGGCACCCCACTCCAGTACTCTTGCCTGGAAAATCCCATGGACAGGGGAGCCTGGTAGGCTGCAGTCCATGGGGTCGCAAACAGCCGGACACGACTCAGCAACTTCGCTTTCACTTTTCACTTGCATACATTGGAGAAGGAAATGGCAACCCACTCCAGTATTCTTGCCTGGAGAATCCCCGGGATGGAGGAGCCTGGTGGGCTGCCATCTATGGGGTCACACAGAGTCGGACACCACTGAAGTGACTTAGCAGTAGCAGTAGCAGTTGTAGGTCTTCATAGAGCCACTTAACTTCAGCATCTTTGGCATTAGTGGTTGGAGTATAGACTTGGATTACTGTGATATTGAATGGTTTGCCTTTATATGAACTCAGATCATTCTGTCATTTTTGAGATTGCACGCAAGTACTGCAGACTCTTGTGTTTACTATGATGGCTACTCCATTTCTTCTAAGGGATTCTTGCCCACAGTAGTAGATATAATGGTCATCTGAATTAAATTCACCCATTTGGATCCACTTTAGCTCACTGATTCCTAAAATGTCAATGTTCACGCTCGCCATCTCCTGTTTGACCACTGCTAATTTACTTTGATTCATGGACTTAAGATTCCAGGTTCTGTGCAATATTGTTCTTTACAGCATCAGACTTTATTACCTCCAGAACTCTGCATTGTTTCTGCTTTGGCTCAGCCTCTTCATTCTTTCTGGAGTTATTTCTCCGCTCTTCTCTAGTAGCATATTGGGCACCCACCAACCTGGGGAGTTCGTCTTTCACTGTCACATCTTTTTGCCTCTTCATACTGTTCATGGTTCTCAAGGCAAGAATGCTGAAGCGGTTTGCCATTCCCTTCTCGAATGGACCACATTTTGTCAGAACTCTCCACCATGACCCATCTGTCTTGGGTGGCCCTACATAGCATGGCTCATAGTTTCATTAAGTTAGATAAGACTGTGATCCATGTGATCAGATTGGTTAGTTTTCTGTGATTGTGTCCAAATCCAAAGATGCTGTACTATGACCTGACTGACTCATTTGAAAAGACCCTGATGCTGGGAAAGATTGAAGGAGGGAAGAGAAGGAGATGACAGAGGATGAGATGGTCAGATGGCATCACCAACTCAATGGGCATGAGTTTGAGTCAACTCCAGGAGTTGGTGATGGACAGGGAGGCCTGGCATGCTGCAGTCCCTGGGGTCTCAATGAGTCAGACATGAGTGAGCAACTGAACTGACCTATGACCTAATCCAGAGGCCCTATTCATATTTCACCAGTTGCCCCACTAATGTCCTTTATAGCAAAGGAATCTACATGTATTAAATTACATCTTTTTAATCTCCCTTAATTTGGAAGATTTTGAGGGAGTACGTTTTAATGTTCACTCTAGTGATTTGTACTGGATTCTTGGACTTACATGAACACTATTTGCCTCTTCTATCATGGATTATCTTTGTGGTTTTTAGTTTGTAGCTATACAATTATTTGTTTCTTTTGTCCTTCAGCTTGTAAAGCTTTCTGAAATAGTATGAAAATGGGACTGGTTTCAACTGAATCCTTGTTATAATTTGATTTCACTGGGCAAAGAAACAGTTCCAATAATGAATTCGTCTTTAACCAAGAAAAGTGTGAATCCTTATAAGTAGGTACTTTTAAAAGGCAATATAGAGCAGACCCACATATGAGGAATATTAGGGTGCAAAATTCTTCAAGGGTTTCTTAGATTTGTGTTTTAGCATCATCCTCATCCTAAGAAACTCTGGAAGTGAAGTTTTTTTAAAGCAAGAATTTTAAAAATTAGAGGAATGTTAAAATTGCAGTGTTATACTCAGCAGATGGCACTGATTGATGTTTTGAAACACAATGCCTCAGGAATAAAAAGGAAAAGAATGTGATGTGCTAAAGGATTTGTTTGCCTCTGAATTCTCTTCTTTCTCTATACTATGCTAAATGGCTAAAATAAGTGTAGAAATAGTTTTTATGGGGGTAAAGGAAAACTTCTTAGATACAAGTAAGATACAATATTTGAATATTTTAAATAATTTCTTAATATTGGTCACTGGTCACTATTTAATGCAAATAAATAAACTTCCACAAGTTTTCAGTGTTTTTCTGATGAGATTTGTTCATGTTAATTTAATAAAATCATGTTAAAGATGAAAATATTCTTACATAAGTAGACTTATTCTGCAGTTTCATTTACTTTTTTTCCCTTTAGTGGAATCATTTTATTTAATTTTTTAAAAGAAGTTTTGATTATAAGATAATTCATGCTAGTTATTAGAAAATAGAAGAACTTTTAGAAGAGACTAGAGAAAGTCCATTTTCTCACCCAGAGATACCTATTGTAAATGTTTTGTCATATTCCTTTCCTTTTATTTACCTGTTTTAAAAATTTTTATCAAGATAATATAAGCACTGGGAAATAAAAAAACTGGGTTTAGCCATATGAAACTGGTATTTATAAAGGTCTCAAACAGTTAGTGGTGGCTGATAACTAACATTTATTTGGGAGTTTCCTATATGCCACTTTTACCAAAACTAGGTTCAGCTGGTAAGCCAATAATTCAAGAGACAAGTGTCAGAAGAAAGGAAAGGTTCTTCAATAAAGAAAGCCAGCACCTGGGAGAAGGTGGATTCGTGTCCAGAGACCAGCTCTGAAGATTGTGCTCAGCCATGATGACTCTTAAAGGGGAAAATGTGGGAGGGGAAGCATCCCAGTGAATCATCCAGGCAGGAGGTTGAGTTTTACATCATTCTCCTTGAGGACAGGCTGGCTGACTCTTCAGATAGTATCTTGCCTGTATGATCTGCCTGCAGTATTGCTTGGGGGTAGAGAGCTAGTTATTTTGTTAATTGTGTAATTCTTCATTTGCGCTTCTTTTTATCTAGGGAAAGGATCAACAGGTGAGGCAAAGCATGGTGTGCATTCAGGAGAGCCTAAGTCTGGAGTTAGTTTCAGTGGCTTAGTGATCTCATTCCTATAATTAGGTTCTTTTAAGGTTAGAAGGGGACAGAACTGGGTGAATAGGAAAGGGGCAAAACAGCTGCTCTCACCATCATTGTTCTTTTATTATTCTTGTTGTTCTCCTTTTGTTTACTAAATTTTTTTGGTCACACTGTGGCAGGGCAAGTGTGGTACCTCAACCACTGGAACAAAGTTGAGAATGGATAGGAGCTGGGAGATAAAGTCAGCACAAGATTAGTGACTCAGCACATAATAAAGAAGAAAGAGGCAATGCTACTCCTTAGAGTAGCAGTAATGGCTGGCATTTTTTGAGCGTTTACTCTGTGCCAGGCTTTACGTCTCTGTGCTCTTCCCCATTGATATCTTTTTCTTTTTATAATTTTAAAAAAAATCTGACACATAGCATAGACATGTGGGCTTCCCAGGTGGCGCTAGTGGTAAAGAAAATCCACCTGCCAATGCAGGAGACATAAGAGAGACAGGTTCGATCCCTGGGTCTGGAAGATCCCCTGGAGGAGGGCATGGCAACCCACTCCAGTATTCTTGCCTGGATAATTTCATGGACAGGAGCCTGGTGGGCTACAGTCCATGGGGTCACAAAGAATCAGACATGGCTGAAGCGACTTTGCAGGCATGCACAGCATTGACATAAAAAGAAAATGTGTAGCTTAGCTTAATGTATTACTTAAAGGCAAATATTCTTGTCACTATTGCCCAGGTCAAGTTTTATCAGTTCCTGCTGCATCTATTTGAGTCTACATCATTAGGTGCACAAATAATTAGAACTGCTCTGCCGTGAAATGTTCAAGAAGTGGTAGATGAGCTAAGGGACAGAGTTTCTTCTCTTTTATTTCTATCTCTGGCAATAGAGTTCCTGAAAATGAAGTTTCTCAGTGGAATGCGCCCTTTACATGGGCATATGATGAATAACCACTCAATCAAGGTGAACACTTGTAGTAGGAACTTTTCTGCATCCGTCTTGTCAACGACAGTTCCTCCACATTGGGGGTGCAGTGGGGTGTTGGGGTAGGGTCATGGGCTTTGATAATGGACCTTGAATTTAGATGGGTCAGCCACTTACAATTTGTGTGTCTTGAGCAATTCACTTAACCTCCTTAAGCTGCAATTTTCCCTACTATAAAAAGTACATTAGCTCAATGTTATGTAATACCCTAAAAAGGAAAAGCATTTGAAAAAGAATAGACACAAGTATTGGGCTTCCTAGGTGGTGCTAGTGGCAAAGAACCTGCCTGCCAGTGTGGGAGACATAAGAGATGAGGGTTCAATCCCTGGGTTGGGAGGATCCCCTGAAGGAGGAAGTGGCAACCCACTCCAGTATTCTTATCTGGAGAATTGCATGGACAGAGAAGCCTGGTGGGCTGTGGTCCATAGGACACGACTGAAGCAGCTTAGCAAGCACGCGCAAGCATGCAGACATGTATAAGTATGACTGTATCACTTTGCTGTACACCTGAAACTAATACAACATTGTTCATCAACTATATGCAAAAATAAAAAGGTAAAAAATGTATCTCATTTCTAAATTATACCGTTTTGTGAAAAATTACTTTCTAGACTTTAAAAAAACAAAGAAATTGAAGCCTGGGAAAAAAAGGGAAAAAAAACGACATTAGGAATGTTCCGGCTGCTTCTATGATGTTGTGGCTATATGAAGATTAAACTTAAAAATATTTTGGTGAAGCCCACAATATAGAAGTTGCCATATACTATACATCCAAGAAATGTTAAGTCATACTATACATTGCTGTCTTGTTACATTGTCTCAGTTGAACTGAGGCTCAGTTAAACATACTTTGAAAATATTAGATCCTCCTACCTTGGGCCACCTAATGCGAAGAACCGACTCATTGGAAAAGACCCTGATGCTGGGAAAGATTGAGGGCAAGAAGAGAAGGGGGCAACAGAGGATGAGATGGTTAGATAGCATCACTGACTCAATGGACATGAATTTGAACAAACTCTGGGAGATAGTGGAGGACAGAGGAGTCTGGCATGCTGCAGCCCATGGGATCGCAAAGAGTCAGATACAACTTAGCAACTGAGCAACGACAACAACAACAACACCTTGAACCAGTGATTGTATGTACAGTGGGCAGATTCTAACAGACCCCAGTTTCTGAGGTCTTCCCCTTTCTTACAGCAGGGGTATGCCTCGGAATTACCGTGTTCCTGATCATACGCAACTACTGGTTCCTCTACTTCCCTTACTTGACATGGCTGTACTTTGACTGGCAAACCCCAGAGCAAGGAGGCAGAAGATCCGAATGGGTCAGAAGCTGGGCCGTCTGGAGGTACTTTAAGGACTATTTTCCAATTCATGTGAGTAGAATTGTTTTACATAGTATGGTTTTGTGCTGAGAAAAAAATGCAAATGTGTTTTTATCACGTTTTTCAAGCTTTTCCCTTTTTAGAGGGAGAGAGCCTGAAATGCAGCCCAAGTTATTAAATGGAGTCTAAGCTAAATTGACAAAATGTAGCAGGCTGTGTGTGAAGGGCTCAGGACACGGTTGAAAAATGTGAATACAGCGCTCCCCACCCACCCCCGGGAGGGCTTCCCTGGCGGCTCAGATGGTGAAGAAACTGTCTGCAATGGGAGAGACTTGGGTTCATCCCTAGATCAGGAGAGACTTGGGTTCATCCCTAGATCCCTTGAGGAAGGGAATGGCAAACCACTCCAGTCTTCTTGCATGGACGGAGGAGCCTGGTGGGCTACAATCAGTAAGGTCTCAAAGTGTCCGACATGACTGAGAGACTAAGGCACACTATCCCAGGAAACTAAAACGAGTCAAGTTTCTCATTTTCTCTTGAATATAGAACTGCATCCTTTTGTTTCTTCTTGGAAACTAATCGGGCAACATTTTATTTTTTAATGTCAACATAAACGCACTGTAGCTCATCAAAACCCAGGATTTGGATCCGAGTCACAACTACATATTTGGGTTTCACCCCCATGGAGTGCTTGTGGCTGGAGCCTTTGGAAACTTTTGTACAAATTATTCCGCCTTCAAGGAGCTATTTCCCGGCCTTACCTCCTATCTTCACGTGCTGCCGTACTGGTTACGGTGTCCGCTCTTCCGGGAATGTGTGTTGAGTATTGGTAAGTGAAGGGAGATCACTGTTTCCACAGTGTTCTGGGGTGGCAGGACCACACAAAATGTCCTCTCTCAAGCCAACCAGGTTTATGGTTTCTTAGAGTACAACTTAACTCTGTGTCTTTATCCCTGTCTCACACTTCATATACTGTTTGGGTGGTTCTTGCTTTCCCCCACCAGACTGGAAACACGAGGAAGACAGAAAGAAAGCGAAAGTGCTAGTCACCTAGTCGTGCCCGACTCTTTGCGACCCCATGGACTGTAGTCCGCCAGGCTCCTCTGTCCATGGGATTCTCCAGGCAAGAATACTGGAGTGGGTTGCCATGTCCTTATTTCCTTCTGCAGGGGATCTTCCCGACCCAGGGATAGGACCTGGGTCTCCTGTACTGCAGGCAGATTCCCTACTGCCTGAGCCACAAGACTGTATTTTTTTCCCCATAAGTCACCAAATAACTAGCATAATATATAACATAGTACCTGGGATTTAGGAATGTCCAAAAGATGTGAATTCAATGAAAGTATAAATTAATGAATGCATTTTGTGTATCCAGATGAGAAAGAATCAGGCTTGGAGCAAATAAGTAATAAATGGTACCTTTGGAGAGGTGCTTTGTCTGCTTTTATGAATATTAGAAATTGAAAATGTCCTCCAATGTGTCTTGGAATAATGGCCACACTGAATCTGCTGTCTTTTTCCTCCCAAATTAAGCACAACTTGGCTCAGAAATTTTACTCTGCTACTCTGAACTAGTGGAAGACTTTCAGATTAGAGAAACCATAATTCTCCCAATTCTGAGAATAAAATTCAGTAAAAATGCTGTAAAGATATTATATGAGTGTGTCCAGAAGTCTAAGATTGTCTTAATAGCTCTTATTTCAACTTAAGAGGCTCAATTTATTTGGTTTTTCCAACTTGACCAATTTACTAAGCATGAGCTACAGTAACTTACAAAGAGCTTTATGTTTATGATCATTGTGTAGGTTAATTATTATTGTCTTTGCATTTCTTGGACATAATGAAAAATGGATAATCTCTTGGGAAAATTGTAATTTCAGGATCAGAGCATATTCAGAGAGAATTGCTCATGGTCTCCTAGGTTTTGATTACTTCTTATTAATTTCTCAGCTCTGTGTTGTCATTAGATAGCTTGTGGGAAATCACTAAACATCCTTGCCTGGGTTTCCAGGTTCTGTTTAAGGACCTTCACACATGTAACTTTGGGTTCAGTGTCCAGTTTAGGCTGTCCCTGCATCTGGCCACTAGAGGGCGAACTAACCCCCAGCTCCAGAACTAAGTTGGGGGGGGTGGGAATCCCTTCTCTTTCCTCTTTTGTAGCTGCTGGGTTAGAGTTTTATAAAAGGAAGAAAGTTAAAAGGAAAAATCTTTTTTTTTTTTTTTTTTAATTTCAAAACATCCCAGAACTATACGTTATGTGTGTGTGTCAGTCACTCAGTCATGTCCTACTCTTTGTGACTCCATGGACTGTGGCCTGCCAGACTCTTCGGTCCATGGGATTTCCCAGGCAAGAATACTGGAGTGGATAGCCTTTCCCTTTTTCAAGGGATCCTAACCCAGGGATCAAACCCAGATCTCCCTCTTCGCAGGCAGATTCTTTACCATCTGAGCCAGTAGGCAAGCTCCATTTACATTATACTGTTTGCTGAGTCGAACTATAGCCACAGGTGAGTTTGGGTAGTATAATTGGAAGCAGGTGTGGCAAATTTGTGGCAGGAGAGATGAAGGTATACCCTCCTGAAGGCCATGTCAACTACAAGTAACCAACGATAGGGTCTCTGTCCACGTGGTGCCACTGTTGTTTTCTAGAGCTGGCATTTGAGGGGAAGATGGTCAACTGTCACTGGCTCATGACATCATGAGATCTTCCCTGTTGCTGTCACCTGAAATGTCCTAAAGCCAAATAAAAACCTCCAAACTTGTAGCCAGGGGAAGTTTGGACTGTCCTTGTCTCTAAGTTTAGGGAGTTCTCATCCCTTCATCGGAGAAGGCAGTGGCACCCCACTCCAGTACACTTGCCTGGAAAATCCCATGGATGGAGGAGCCTGGTGGGCTGCAGTCCATGGGGTCGCTAAGAGTTGGGCACGACTGAGTGACTTTACTTTTGCTTTTCACTTTCATGCATTGGAAAAGGAAATGGCAACCCACTCCAAGTATTCTTGCCTGGAGAATCCCAGAGACAGAGGAGCCTTGTGGGCTGCCGTCTATGGGGTCGCACAGAGTCGGACACAACTGAAGTGACTTAGCAGCGGCAGCAGCATCCCTTCATAGAACTGGCCTCCTAGAACTGCCCCGGCCCAAAGCTGCCCCTCTACTCTGCACCTGCCTTGGTGGCTGCCTCTCTTGGGGTGGGGAAAGACAGACGGCCATGTGCCCCAGACCTCACTTAGTAAGGAACCCATTGTTCTTGTTTGGTTGCTAAGTTGTGTTCAACTCTTTGCGACCCTATAGACTACAGCATGCTAGGCTCCTCCGTCCATGGGACTCTCCAGGCAAAAATATTGGAGTAGGTTGCCATTTCCTTCTCCAGGGGATCTTCTCAACCCAGGGATCGAACCCATGTCTCCAGCATTGGCAAGTGGCTTCTTTACCACGGAGATTCTCTACCTTAGGAAGCCCCATTGCATTTCAGAAATCCTCTGCTGATGGTATTTTAAACTCTTACCAAGATTTCTGTGGCTATAAGTCTTTGCAAGTTCCATGTCCATGCCATTTCTCTTGGCGCATTTTGGTAAATCTGTACTCAGCAGATGTTGGCTAGAGTACACGATGTGTTTCAAGGTTCATGTTTCTTTATGTCTACTCATTAAGGGTTAGCATGCAGTTGAGATCAGATCATAGCAGCCTTATCTATGATATATACACTTTAGATTTTTTTTCTTGTAGGTTAGCCATGAGGAACTTGTGAGGGATTTTGAGCAAAGTAGGGACCTGGTAGGATTTTGCACAGTAAGTCATGCAGGCAGCAGCTTGGAAATAAGTTAGAGATGAGCCTGGAGACTGAAGATGAAAAGGCCTATTTCAGTCATCAGGGGACAGGTGATAAGGGCTAAACTGGCACAGTGGCTGTGGTAGTGGAACTAGAGAACAAGGAATCGATATGAAAAATAGCTGACAGAGTCTACAAAACTTGGGGTTTCCAGGTGGTTCAGTGGTAGAGAATTCACCTGCTGGTGCAGAAGACTCAAGAGATGCAGGTTCAATCTCTAGCTCGAGAAGATACCCTGGAGGAGGAAATGGCACCCCACTCCAGGATTCTTGCCTGGAGGAGCCTGGGTGGGCTACAGTCCAAGGGGTTGCAAAGAGTTGGATGTGACTGAGCACACACACAGTGCAACAATATTTAGTGACTGATTCAGCTGCATGAGGGCAGCAATTGTATTTCACTGTCTCATCAGCATCTGGCACAGTGTCTTACCTGTAGCAAATGTTCAGTAAGTGTTTTTGAATGAATGAATGCATGAGTGAATGAGTGATGAACATGGTGGCTGAAAAGAGGGGACTGTATATGGAAGGAACCTACATTCTGACTTGGGGGACTGGATAGATGACACTCCCAATTGCTTTGATAAATAATATTGGGAAAGAAACAACTTTGTGGAAGAATTTCATGCACTGGGTTGGGAAGCATGGAGTTTGAGGTGTCTCTAAGCTGTTGAGGTAGAGATGTCCTTTGAGCAACAGGAGGTGTAGGCCTGGAGCCTCAGGAGAAAAACTCCCTGGGGATGGGTTTGGGAGAACTCAGCACACGTGAGTGGTAGTTGAATCCTTGTGGAGAGATGAGGTTAAAGACATCATCTGCTATAAGAGAATACCATAGATTGGATAGTTTGAACACTAGAAATTTATTTCTCGCAGTCTGAAGGCTGGGACGATCTGATGTCTGGTGATGGCCCACGTGCTGGTTTGCAGATAGATATCTTGTTGTATCTTCACGTGGTGGAAAGAGAGAACAAACTAGGTTTGTCCTCTTCCTATCAGACCATTCATCCTGAGACTTCCCTGTTAGTCCAGTGGCTAAGACTCCACACTCCCAATGCAGGGGGCCTGGGTTCGATCCCTGGTCAGGGAATAAGATCCTGCATGCTGCCTCTAAGAGTTCTCATACCACAACTAAAGATCCTGAGTGCTGCAACTAAGACCCTGAGCAGTGAAATAAATTAATTAGAATATATAAATAAATATTAAAAAGACATTAATCCCATTCAGGAGGCCTCCATTCTTATGAACTAATTATCTCCCGAAGGCCCCAACCTCTTAATACCATCCTATTAGGGGTTAGAGTTTTAACATATGAATTTTGGAGGACTATAAACATTTAGTCCCTAACAGCCCTGAGAAATACCAACTTTTAAGGATGGTCTGAAGAAGGGAAGCCTCAGGAGGAAACTGAGAAGTGGACAGAGGCAAGAGAGGACTGCCAGGTGTCTGAAAATCCAAGGGGCTCTCTTTTCAGTGGAAGTGATGCCTCTGTGCCCTTTCAGGGCTTGCAGAGCAGAAAGGCCATGCCCTGAAATCAACAAGAGTTCACACCCCTCTGTGCCCAGGTTCTCTACCCTCTAACCCACTCTCCTCTGCCTCTTCTCTGCAGAGAGTAGCTGGTTTTTCAGAATCCTGTCCTTATTTTATATTCCCCCAGCAATAGAAATACACAGTAAAATGAGCATATAATTTCCTTTAAGAGATGAAGTGCTATGTCTTGATAAAGCTAGCACATTATTTTATGACTAAAAAAAGGGGGGGATAAAATCAAGAAAGGAAGGAAACAATAAGACATTAAGAAGGGATTATCTCTGGATTATGGGTCATGAGTTGTTTGTGTTTTCTTTATTCTTTTTCTCCAAGAGTTCATAGTATTTTCCTCGAAGAGTACATTGTGCTATTAAAATCTGAAAAGGAGTCTTTAAACTTATTTTTAAATGGGAAGTCTCATATAAAGACTGAACAGTTATGTAACTTATGTCTTAAACAATTTACCAAAGTCAAACTAGATATTTTGGAACCATGCACAGATTTAGCAATTGATACAGGTTATTTGTCAGATGTCTGAATTTTTTTGAAACCATTTACATTATAAGTCCATGCTTGAGAAATAAAAATCCATATAGAGTACCTGAAAACAAATCACTGGTGAACAGAAGATCAGTGCAACCTCTTGGAGGGTATATTGTTTGGTTCTGAGCAAGGATCTGCCAGGGTAATGATCAAGACTACCACATACAGCTGTGCAGGTTGTGCACTGAACAACTTCAGGAGATGCCTTTTACTTAAAATGCAATATGGGTGGAGTCTGCAGAATTGAGCAGTACACAACTTACTCAAACAACTGGTAGACCTAGTAATGATCAAGTGACATTTTAAAGATCTGACCCATCACCTGGCAAAATGTTAGATCTTAGTGATGGAATCTATTACCAAAGATTTGGCTATGGAAAAATTATAAACCCATACAGTGCTCCAAATATCAGCAGTGTAGGAAATTTTGTTTAATATTTGTTAGTGCCATAAATCAGGGGTCCCCAGCTTCCGGGTTCTAATGCCTGATGATCTGAAATAGAGCAGATGTAATAATACTAGAAATAAAGTGCACAATAAATGTTCAGTTCAGTCACTCAGTCTTGTCCGACTCTTTGCAACTCCATGAACCGCAGCACACCAAGCCTCCCTGTCCGTCACCAACTCCCAGAGTTTACCCAAACTCATGTCCACTGAGCTGGTGATGCCATCCAACCACCTCATCCTCTGTTATCCCCTTCTCCTCCTGCCTTCAATCTTTCCCAGCATCAGGGTCTTTTCAAATGAGTCAACTCTTTGCATCAGGTGGCCAAAGTTTTGGAGTTTCAGCTTCAACATCAGTCCTTCCAATGAACACTCAGGGATCTCCTTTAAGATGGACTGGTTGGATCTCCTTCCAGTCCAAGGGACTCTCAAGAGTCTTCTCCAATACCACAGTTCTAAAGAATTAATTCTTCGGCGCCCAGCTTTCTTTATAGTCCAACTCTCACATCCATACATGACTACTGGAAAAACTGCAGCCTTGACTAGATGGACCTTTGTTGACAAAGTAATGTCTCTGCTTTCGAATATGCTGTCTAGGTTGGTCATAACTTTCCTTCCAAGGAGCAAGCATCTTTTAATTTCATGGCTGCAGTCACCATCTGCAGTGATTTTGGAGACCCCCAAATAAAAGTCAGCCACTGTTTCCACTTTTTCCCCATCTATTTGCCATGTGGTGATGGGACCAGATGCCATGATCTTCGTTTTCTGAATGTTGAGCTATAAGCCAACTTTTTCACTCTCCTCTTTCACTTTCATCAAGAGGCTCTTTAGTTCTTCTTCACTTTCTGCCATAAGGGCGGTGTCATCTGCATATCTGAGGTTATTGATATTTCTTCCAGCAATCTTGATTCCAGCTTGTGCTTCATCCAGCCCAGCATTTCTCATGATGTACTCTGCATAGAAGTTAAATAAGCAGGGTGACAATATACAACCTTGACGTACTCCTTTTCCTATTTGGAACCAGTCTGAATGCACTTGAATCATCCCCAAACCACCCCCCATCCCCCTGGCCCATGGAAAAACTGCATGAAACTCAATGAAACCAGTCCTTGATGCCAAAAAGGATGGGAACTGTTGCTATAGATTCTTAAGGTAAGAATGTTAAAGGGCAATTAATTAACGCCTTTTGTTTTATTCACTAAGGGCTAGTCTCAGTTTCCAAGAAAAGTGTGTCCCACGTGTTAAGCAAAGAGGGAGGTGGAAACATCTCAGTCATTGTGCTCGGGGGCGCAGAGGAATCACTGGATGCCCATCCTGGGAAGTTCACTCTGTTCATCCGCCAGCGGAAGGGATTTGTGAAAACTGCTTTGACCCATGGGTAAGTGGCTTTTCATTTCAGGCAACTGTGTCAGGGAAGCTAACCCATTATTAAGTGAATTCGAAGAAGTAATTTTTCTGGCCCTTAAAGACAGACCTCATCACTGACCTTCCAATGAATACAGATGTGAATGTTTATGGGAAATAGAAGACAACCGTCCCTCTAAGATAACTCAGTGTCATGGCATCCAGCCATTCAACTTGTCTATAAGAGCAAAACAAGCAAAATACAAAATTTCATAGGCACAGTATGGATTTCCAACCAAATGAACAAATGAGCCATGGCCAAAACCAGAAATGAAAAAGAAACTTCTGGAACCTTGATTTTCTATAGAATAAAATCCCACAAATCACTAAGACTGCTAAGGTACCTCCCCAAAGGACTTCAGGAGTAATTCAGTTTCAATCCATGGAACATAAACTTAGCACTCCAAGGAGGCTTGGGGACATTAAACAATTGTGAGGAATCTGTTGCAGGTCAGCAGGGCTAAATGAAATATTTAAATCCTTTTCATTGAAAATGCTTATTCTTCCTCCTTGTTATTTCCAGTGCTTATTTGGTGCCAGTGTTTTCTTTTGGTGAAAATGAACTATTTAATCAAGTTAGCAACCCCAAAGGATCATGGCTTCGAAATGTGCAGGAGAAACTACAGAAGATGATGGGATTTGCTTTGCCACTGTTCCACGCCAGAGGAATTTTTCAGTACAGTTTTGGCCTAATCCCCTATAGGAAGCACATTCACACTGTTGGTATGTACATCAAATACTGGAGGCTTGTTAAACTGCGCAAAAGGATTATCTTACTTTGAGCAATGTTTATTGTTACTGAAGTAGCTTTGAGTAAGCCCTTCCTAAAATAATAGTCCTATAGATATTATTTGACCTTCCTTTACAGTATGCCTTTTATTTACGAAATGATTATATTTTCCATTTGAATGGGAATCCACTCCATTCAAAAATATTGTTATTGCACTCCAAATAGAATCCAATTTTAGAAGTGGAGTTCCTAATAGTCTATGCTGAATCTATTTCTCTGTACTAGAAGATGATAACATAGCAAGTCTTTGAATACATCAGAGTCTCTTGTGAAAATTTGTGTATAATAGATGTCTTCATCAGGTTTAGTTCATAGGCATCAGTTTCTACCACAAAGCATTTTTTTTCCCAACTAGGTATATTTATAGGTATTCTAAGATAGGGCTTCCCAGGTGGCTGAGTGGGTGAAGAATCTGCCTGCAATGTAGGAGATATGGGTTCAGTCCCTCAGTTGGGAAGATCTCCGTGAGGAGTGCATGGCAACCCATTCCAGTATTCTTGCCTGGAGTCTCAGAGGAGCCTGGCAGGCTACAGTCTGCTGCTGCTGCTGCTGCTGCTAAGTCGCTTCAGTCGTGTCCAACTCTGTGCAACCCCATAGACAGCAGCCCACCAGGCTCCCCTGTCCCTGGGATTCTCCAGGCAAGAATACTGGAGTGGGTTGCCATTTCCTTCTCCAATGCATGAAAGTGAAAGTGAAGTCTCTCAGTCATGTCCGACTCTTAGCGACCCCATGGACTGCAGCCTACCAGGCTCCTCCGTCCATGGGATTTTCCAGGCAAGAGTACTGGAGTGGAGTGCCATCGCCTTCTCCAAGGCTACAGTCTAGAGAGATGCAAAGGGTCAGTTCAGTTCAGTTCAGCCGCTCAGGCGTGTCCAAATCTTTGCGACCCCATGAACTGCAGCACGCCAGGCCTCCCTGTCCATCACCAACTCAGACATGACTAAATCAACTGAGCACTCACTCGCAGACTGATTTGCCCTTTAAAAATGGCATGTTTGGGTTTGGGGAGCATTGAGATAGGGGAGGAAGGTAACAACCATGTTAACAGAAGAACAGAGGAGGAAAATAATTGCTCCTGAGGTTGAAAAGGGGTTTGGAGGGTGGAAAAGGAGAAAGCGCTGAGTCAATTGCTAATAGCAAGATTAGCCAGACTATATACACATATGAAATGGAAGTAATAATTTCACCATGAGTGGCCCATTACATGAAATTCAAACATTTTTCTAGATCTATTCCCTTGGAATGGGAGTTCACTGCTGTCAGTCTGTTAACAGCTTTGCATTTCTCATGCAGTCACATGCCATTTTTTAAAATGCTGTTTTTAACTCAAATGGAATATTAACAGTTGATTAATCAATGTAATAGGAATACTGAGATAAGCTTGCAGTTATATTTTTCAAGATAAGTGGTTCCATTTTTTTGTCAAAATGTTAGTCAGTTTTGATCCCATACGTGCAAAGTATGGTCATTGGTATTTTGGGGGGATATGAGGGAAGTTATACGATATGATTTTTCAGGGTCATTCTCATTGGACATAATTTATAAAGAAACTACCATGTATTTTCTCTACATGTGTCACAAGTATGTTATTTACATATTTTATCTGAGTTATCAGTTTATCAAAGTAGAAAAAACTGTTCACATATGTTGTATTTTATTACATAGTAATAGAGAGAAGCTGATTTCAATGTCCCATCAACTGGGAGAGAAAAAGGAAGTGAGTTTGGACTTCAAGAACAGCTGTAAAAAGTCCCAGTTCCTTGTAAGAATGTTGCTTTTTCTTTGTTTCTGCCTCAAAGAGCTCCAGGTGACGGGGATTTTGCTCTTTGTTCTGTGCCGTGTCTCCAGTGCTCTCAGGGTAGGAGCTCAAGACACATTTGTGAATCAACAAATTAGTCTTTAGTTAGGCCTGTCTGATTGTAATTCTCAAGTTTTCAGAAATCAAACAAGTACGTAGTAACAAAAATTTTAAATAAATTTCCCAGGTGGCTCAGTGGTAAAGAACCAGCCAGCTAAGACAGGAGATGTGAGGTTGATTTCTGGGTCAGGAAGATCCCCTGGAGAAGGAAACGGCAACCCACTCCAGTATTCTTGCTTGGAAAATCCCATGCGGAGAGGAGCCTGGTGGGCTACAGTCCACAAAGAGTCGGACATGACTGAGCACGCACACATGCATGATATTTTTTTAAGATTTTTTTGATGTGGATCATTTTGAAAGTCTATATTGACTTTGTTAAAATATTGCTTCTGTTTTTATGTTTTTGGTTTTTGGTTGTGAGATTTGTGGGATCTTAGCTTCCTGACCAGGGATCAAATTCTCACCCCCTGCACTGGAAGGCAAAGTCTTAACCACTGGACCGCCAGGAAAGTCCCTCAATTTACTAATAAGTTCAAGTTGTAGAGCCAGTACCGGTTATGTGATGGAAAGTTGTTTGAGCAAGAAAGTAAAATATTTAGGTGTTGGTTTTAAGTTTTAAAATTTCATGTTGAAAAATTTCAAATGCTCAGAAAAGTCTCATGAGTAGTAAAATGAACTCCTATGTTCCTTTCTCGTAGACTCACCACTTGTTAACATTTTTGCTACAGTTTTTTTCTCTCTCTAATAATATCACAAATACACTTTATACTACTGTTGTCACTGAACTATTTAAGTAAATGCAGACAACATGACCATTTGTTCCTCACTACTTTTATGTATCTCTCTTAAGAACAAGATTATTCTCTTTCATAGTGTCAGTAGGATACAGGAATTTAACATCAATTAAATGCTATTAACTGTGTACACTCCATATTCAAATTTCATCAGTTGCCACAGTCACTTCCTTTTTAGTTGTGGGTTTTGGTGAAGGGCAGTATTTTTTCCCAAAACAGGATCATACCTTGCATTTAATTTTCATATTTCATTAGTCTACTTTAAACTGGATTAGTTTTTAAAATTTTCTTTGTCTTTATGGCATGAGTAGTTTGTCTTTGTCTTTATGGCATGAGCATGATCGAATCAATGATGTCTATGACTTATTCTCAAATGGTTCTACAAAAAACAAAAATAATAATACATGTGTATACCTATATACATACTGAGTGTGTATATATGTGTGTGCAAAATGTTTGAAATTGGTGAGTCTAGAGGAAGGGCATGCACGTGCTTATTGTATTTTTTCTATAGGTTTGAATTGTTTTTATAAAAAAAGTTAGGGAAGGGAATGTACCTTATTTAAATAAAACTGGTTTGGATCCCACTTGAGGACAAGAGTAGTCCATTTTGTTTCAATTCGGTTAGTCTGCCCTGAGGGATAAAACAGCTAAGGGGTTTTTCTGAAATATTGGGTTGGCCAAAAAGTTCTTTAAGGTTTTCCATAACATCGTACTGAAAAATCTGAACAAACTTTTTGGTCAACCCAATAGAAAGAAAGAAAGAGGAACCTAATCTAAATTTAAATTATAAAGTGGGGATTGTTGTTGTTGTGCTCAATCATTCAGTCATGTCTGACTCTTTGTAACCCCATGGATTGTAGCCCACCAGGCTCCTCTGTCCATGAAATTTTCCAGCAAGAATACTAGAGTGGGTTGCCATTTCCTCCTCCAGGGAATCTTTCTGACCCAGAAATCAAACCTGCATCTCTTGCTTCTCTTGCACTGAAAAGTAGATTCTTTACCACTGTGCCACCTGAGAGATAGTAATAAGGGGATTGGTATGGTGCCCCGTACAACATATTAAGTGCTCGGTAAATGTTCATGAGTGTGTATGTTTATGTGTGTGTGCGTGCACACACACACACACACACACACATGCCTACACTGGGCATGAGACTCCATTATAAGCCAGAGGTTGTACTTGAACCCAGGTTTTGACTCTTCCCAACCCTACTCTGCCCAGATCTCTGCCTGGTCTCTCTCTCTAGTGTATGGCTATGTAGCATCTAAAGAAAAAGGAATTGCTATGTGAGACCATTAGAGAGAGAAACTTGGCAGAATTTTCATAATCACAGAAAAATAGAACAAAGACTCCTTACTGTGAAAGATCTACTCATTGCCTCAATGAGAAGAAAATAATGGACATCTCCAAGCTCTTTTCCAGCTGAAAATACAACAACTCATGAAGCTGCTCATTCTTCGTCTAGGGAAATACAGCACAGTATCACAGAAATTAGAGCAAGACTGCTACATAAGGAATAAAGACATAACTAATCCTGAACTGTTGGATGGAATCAGAAAATGGAACAAAGGAGCATGCTAGCTATAAAAAGCAACAAAACACAGATGAGAGCTGATTCCCAACTCTGCCACAAGTAGATTTTAGCTGATTTTTTCCAGGGCAGTGAGTTCTACCTCCAGAATAAACTGATGCAACTGGTTTTTCCTTTGTGTTATAAAGAGGGAGTCATGCAGCAGTCTGCAACTAACCCAGTCTCATGTTGAAACAGCTTTCTTCTCCTTAGTAGTAAAAATCTCCTTTTTCTGGAAAGAGGGAATTATGATCTTCTAGGGCTCTGAAGGTGCTTCTCAGATTTGCACGTTTTTCTTTTGTTACCTCTGTTTTTATCCCTAAAAAGTAATTAGAAAGGTTTCTTACTCTCCAATCCAATTTTGGGTTAGTTTAGTAATGAAGGGCAAAAGTGTTGGGTTTAAACGGAACAACAGCAATCTGAGTAATCTAGGAGCAAAATAAAAGACTTCCTCTTCTTAGAGCACGTAGGCCCTGTATCACTATAAATCCCCCTCCCACCCAGAATAGTTGCATTTAATCTCTCTCCATGATAATTTCACAAGAAAACAAACCGTTTCTATGAAACCACACATTTGCTAGTAGATTTACAGGTAGATTTCTCACTATGCCTGTAAATTTCTCATTTCTGGGGGGTGGGGGTGGGGATCAAACAACAACAAAGATTAGAGCTAAAAATGTGTGTGTGCTTAGTTGTCCAGTCATGTCTGACTCTTTGCCTTCTTATGGACTATAACCTGCCAGGCTCCTCTGTCCATGGCATTCTCCAGGCAAGAATACTGGAGTGGGTAGCCATTCCCTTCTCCAGGCGATCTTCCTGACCCAGGGATTGAACCTGGGCGTCCTGCACTGCAGGCAGATTCTTTACTGTCTGAGCCATGAAGGAAGCCTCAAGATCACCTATTCTTTTATCCTATGGTTGTTCAGTCACCAGGTCACGTCTGACTCTTTGCAACTCCATGGACTGCAGCATGCCGGTTTTCCCTGTCCTTCACTATCTCCTGGAGCTTGCTCAAACTCATGTCCACTGAGTCGGTGATGCCATCCAACCATCTCATCCTCTGTCCCTCCCCTTCTCCTCCTGCCCTGAATCTTTCCAGTGAGTCAGTTCTTCACATCAAGTGGCCAAAGTATTGGAGCTTCAGCTCCAGCATCAGTCCTTCCAATGAATATTCAGGGTTGATTTCCTTTAGGATGGACTGGTTTAATCTCTTTGCTTTCCAAAGGGACTCTCCAGAGTCTTCCAGCACCCCAATTCAGAAGCATCAGTTCTTTGGCACTCAGCCTTTATGGTTCAACTCTCATATCCATACATGACTGCTGGAAAAACCATAGCTTTGACTATATGACTTTCATCCTATACATGTGAAAATTAAGGTCAGAGAGGAAGTTACTTGCTAGCTGGGTGTACCTGCTGGGGAGTTAGCCCTGGATGTGGTCTAGCCTGGTGCCTCTTGTGCAACATCAGCTCCTGTTTCCATCAATTTTCAGTCTCTCCTAGTCTGTATTTCAACCACAACTGACATGGGAATTCCCTAGTGGCCCACTGGTTAGGACTTGGTGCTTTCACTGCCCTGGATCTGGCTTCAGTTCCTGATTGGGGAGCTAAGATCTCACAAACCATGTAGGGGGAAAAAAAAGGCAACCACAACTGATGGTGATACTTTTACGTTGAATCACAAAGGACTGCTGCCTACTATATATGTTTGACATCCAAGCTTTCAAGGAAAACTCTATATCAGCTTCTTGAGGCTATATCTAGCTAAAAATATAGGAATTTGAGAATACTAATGTTGCTGTGAGGATATATATATATATACACACACACACACATAGGATGGATAGATTATATATAACCTTGTATATAAATATAGATCTTAATATATGATGCATTATGATACCTCTGTGTGTGTTTGTGTCTGTATCATTCCCTTCCTTGTACTCCCTAACCTCCCATACTATTATCACACTTCTTTCTGCAGTTATTTATCACTTCCTCTTTATCTGGTTTCTGTTTAACTAATCACGCTTTGTTACTGACATGGATTGAGCCTTGGAGGTAGCATGAGGAGACTCCACGTAGGCAAAGGAAGCCCTACGAGTGCCATTCTGTTACTACAGCCCCACTTGATCTCATGCCGAAGCTGACCAAAAGTAATAAGCAGTTTGCTGCTCAGCCATTGATGTTCTGTAGGTTTGCAGCTCTTGGCATTAGTTTCAGCATCAGGCCAGCAGAGGGCGCAATGCACAGCAGAGAGGACTGAAGAGCGGGTGGCACAGCCATGTGTATCTAGTCTTTAATCTGAGACAAGTGAGGTAAAAGTTATTTATTATATAAATGCTAGGTTTAAAAAAATTAGTCCATTTTTTAATTATACAGGTAATACTAATGCGTTCTCATTGTAGAAAATTGGCACAATACAAATGAAATATAAGTCCCCCAGCTCTCCCTTCTTCCCTCCATGTAAGGGCTAGCAGTGTCTCTTGGCTGACTTTAGTAGACTAAATGCTTATAATGCACCTAGATATAGAACATTTTCAATAAATAGGGTTATGCTGTATTATTTTGCAGCTTTCCCCTTCCTGCTGCATTTTAAACTTTTGCATATGTGTGTGAACACACATATATATTTCATTTTTTACATTGAGATATATAATTACATATAACAGATTAGTTTCAAGTGTTAGTTTGATATTTGTGTATATTGTAAAAGGATCACCACAGTAAGTCTATTTAATATCTGTCACCATACATAGTTTCAAAAATATTATTTCAGCTTTCAAAAGAAATTGTTGCCTAGAATTCCACTGAATGAATGGCCTGTGATTTGTTTAATACTTTTCTCTATGAAGTTTTTTGGTTGGTTTTGTTTTCTGCTGTTACACACAGTGGAACCCTTGTGATTTGGTGTGTTTTCTAGTCCAGATTCTCGGCAGTGAAGATGCATATTCATTTTTTAGGATGGCATTACAAAGAGCCAGATTAGAGGGCTGAAGGCTCATGAGTCCAGACCTCCCCAGGCAGTGATAATAGAGCACTGTGGTCTGGCTGTCAGCTGTACCAGAGGGAGCGAGCTGGTGACGTGCACACACAGCCGTGTGCTTGTACCCCACAGCTGCAGCCAGCACAGTAGTTCATCTGACTCCAAGTCAAAACCACCAGTGCGCTGACAATCCAGCATGTGCGGAGAAGGGAGGCTCTTCATTTGTCACCAGAAGAGATGGTGTGACCACTGCAGGCAGCCAGTGAAATGAAGAAGGGATTGGAGCTGACAGGCCTGACAGCTTCTGATTGGAAGATCTTTCTAGAGCTGTCCATTAGAGGTGGTAGTCCATGGTGGAGTGGATTTGGTTTCTTACTTAACAATGCATTCTTTGTTTTTTGCAGTTGGCCGCCCAATCCCTGTTCGTCAGACCCTGAACCCAACCTCAGAGCAGATTGAGGAGTTGCATCAGACCTACATGGAGGAGCTGAGAAAATTATTTGAAGAACACAAAGGGAAGTATGGCATTCCAGAAAATGAAGCTCTCATTTTTAGATAACTGTCATCTTAGAAGACATGCAAGAGAGTGAGAGAACATCCCGTTGAAAGAAAAGATATTCTAAATAAATTTTTTTCCTTTGACAATGAAATCAAATTTGCAACTGTAAAATATGTATGGTGACAGATGTTGATATTTATCTGCGGTAACTAAAAATCTGAGTGACTATAGGGTAAGGGTGGAGGTGATGATAAGCCTTTTAAGTGTCTTTAAGTAGGAGGGTAAAAATTGTTTTACAAGTTAAGAAAAGGTTTAGAGTTATTCATGTGCTTAAAAACAATGACAGCTTTAAAAGATAATTAGACTCTTTTACTGAATATCACAATAATTTAATGTGGTGTTTTCACTGAGTGTGACAGTTGTTGTTCAGCACAGCTGAGACATTTATGAGAGAAGTGTGTAAAATAATTTCCCATATAGAGCTGGAGGAGATCATTTTTTTTTTCCTGCTTGCACAGACCATTTGTTAGTGAATAATGTTACTTTTAAGACTTAGATCATTTGATCCTTTAGGTCATATCAACCAACGCGTTTTTATATATATAATTCTTATGCCATTTTAGAAATAAGATGAATCCACCATATGGAAACCCATGTGGATGAGAGCATTTCTTCTCTTTTCTCATCATGCTCAGAAATATTCATCATTGTCATTTGCGTAGAAATATGTTCATTTGCTACAGATAAGGAGGTCTTTTGGAAAACATGCTTTTGATGGGTTTTAAGACTTTGAAGGGCTTCCCTAATGTCTCAGATGGTAAAGAATCTGCCTGCAATGCTGGAAACCTAGGTTTGATCCCTGGGTCAGGCAGATCCCCTAGAAAAGGGAATGGCAACCCACTCCAGTATTCTTGCCTGGAGAATCCCATGAACAGAGGAGCCTTGTGGGCTACACTCCATGGGGTGGCAAAGAGTCAGACACAACTAAGTGACTAACACACACACACACGATATTGAAATTCCAACAGGTTTTCATGGTAATACAGGGGTTTTGATTTTCTCCCCTTATGGCCTCTTCAAGTAAGACAAGCTCTGAAAGAAAGTGTCTTTTCTGGTGAGATGTGACCAGTTCACAGTTGATTCCGGTTGGGTGATTCTCCCTAACAAAATGTCAGGTCCAAGAGTGGGAACCTTGTCCTTTCTGTTCATGGATGTCTCCTGTGGGCCTGAGTCAACTTATGACACTTAGCACACATGAAATAAATGCTTGTTTAATGGATGTATTTCTAGGTGAACACACAAACAAACTTTGCCATAATGTGAAGAATTTTTAAAGTTATACCAGAAGATGAAACCTATTCTAAGAAAAGACCCACTTTCAGAAGGAGATAATTTATGTCTGATTGTCCTAGGCCGGTAATTGACAACACTGTGGGCTGGTTCGTAAGAAGCAAGTCAGAAGGGAGATTCTGAGAATTAGTCGAAAAGTATTAAGTCGTTATTTATTAAGTAAGAAGACTATCTAGGTTTCAGATGATCTCTGCTGCCACATGTCTTTCTACACCTCCTGCTCTCTCAGTATTTAGGGGCAACTTTATTGAGTTGTTTTAACTTATTGTTAATATGTGTTAAAACCCATAACTTTTAAAACAGCAAGTCCTGGGCAACAAAACACAATCATTCCAGGTAATGGCCTGAGTAGAAGACCATTTCATACAGGGAAAAGGGAACCTTCTCAATTGTTCTATAGAAGACTTTTAGGCTGGAATCCTTTTGGCTTCATATGGTTGGGCTGACCAGGAGTCCACTGACCCATGGTCTTAAAATTAGATCAGTTTCTTTGTCAAAGCCAGGAATAGGACACATCCTGCTTTATCCTCTCTTTCTTTCTTTTTTTTTTTTTTGGCTGCACTCCGTGGTTTGTGGAATCTTAGTCCCCTGACCAGGGATCAAACCCAGGCCTCAGCAGTGGAAGAAGCATAGAGTCTCAACCACTGGACTGACAGGGAATTCCCAGGACACATCCTGTTTTAATGGATGCAGATAATTTGACTATAAATTCTTTTTTGTATTACTCAATACCAAACAACATGAAACTACACAGCTACCCTCTAGCTATCTCCCGGGTGGCTCAGCGGTAAAGAATCTGCCTGCCAAGCAGGAGACACAGGTTCGATCCCTGGGTCGGGAAGATCCCCTGGAGAAGGAAATGGCAACCCTTTCCAGTATTCTTGCTTGGGAAATCTCATGGACAGAAGACCTGGCGGGCTACAGTCTATGGGGTTGCAAAGAGTTGGATATGACTTATCGACTAAACAACACTCTAGCTGGTCAGGGGTGAGTTTTTGTGAGCAAAGTTGTGAGGCCCAAATAACCATAATAACCAAAGGCTTTTAAGTATAAAACCCATGAACTTCATTCTTTTGGAAAAGTTTATGAAAATCTCGTGACACAGTCTTTTGCAATTTCACCATGTTATGAATTTTAATCTCACAGTAGTGAGGGACCAGGCTGACCACCAGCCTCCACTGGATTGTCTAGTGAGCAATTAAAGCCCATCTGCAGTAAGCAGAAGCCCTGAAAAATGGGAAGAGTTCTGCTCTGATTAATTTATCTAGAATTTTGCTATTTAAAAAATCTAGACATCAGTCTATTTAATTTTGGCACACATAAAATCTTGTTTTTTGGTGTGTATTAGGGAGTTTATTTCTTCCTTAGAGTCTCCTTAATTCAGCCAGGCCAGAAGTCCTTTCTTAATCTCAAAGCATAGTTTTAAGTCGCGTATAGTCCTGCAGATGGGAAGGGAATATTTTGATAGGAATTTTTGCTACAACACAATGTGAGCAATATTTTGTATTCATTAGTGTGATTTGATGGAGATCTCTTCAGTTTTAGAGGTGCTGATCTAATGTGTAATTGCCCATAAAATTTAAATAGCAAAACAACAACAAAAATAACCCCAGTACACCGGAAGGGCCTAGTGCCTTAAGAAAATGCGCATTTACGCTGTTTGATCTGGACATTTCTTTCTCCCGTTTCCTGTGCACACCACGTACCGGCTGAGTCATTTCCTTTGTCCTGCAGCTAGAAGTATTGAAATTGTCTATACCCAGCTAGGTCTGTTACACTCATTGAAGGCTGCAGCTTTGGTGCTGATGAAAGCCAGCCTGTTTTGCTCTGTCTCAAGGGGAACCATGATTTACACAAACCCTTCATCATGATTGTGAAAACAAAGTCTCTCCAAATCACTGATGATAAGTGATCCTTTACTGTGTGTGTAGGGTTAAGAGGAAAATCCCTACTTCCAGTAGAAGTTCTGTTTCTGTCATGGGACACACAGGAGGTGGCGTCTAGGTTCAGTGTCCTTACTTCTGTAACTGTGCATCGCTTCTGAACTACCTCGCTGGTGCAGATTGCCAAATTTGTGATAAATCAGAAAACACGTTTGGGGCAGATTATCTGTCTTCTTTTCCTCTGAAACAAGAGACAGTGTTAATGGGATCTGTCGGTTTTTTCCCCAGTAGCCCAAGGTTGCTAGTTCTCATGTTCGTTTGTTTGTTAAATGATAAAATGTCTATTTGTGTGGCTAAGGAGAGTTCCTTCTAGTAGAATTTGTATATCTTTTTAAAGGAGGAAAACAAGGCAAACGTCAATATAACCAAGTAGTTGCTCCTGTTTCTCTGGGATGGCAAACGCAGAAGCAATTCTTTACATTTAAAACAAAGGGATTTCTCTCATGACTTGTATTTTTGTTATTTTAATTAATCTTTCCCAAATGCCATCAGCTGAGTGCCTTGATCTATTATATGAGAAAAAGAAGGTTATCTCAATCCACAGATAGGTTTTCCTAGGTGAGGATTTCCTAGGTGGTGGAATCTCTGTGTTGTGTATGTTTTGATCGTGGCCCCAAGAGAGCAGACTACTGCTGTTTCTGCATGAATGATTGAGGCACTGACCTGGAAGTCTGATGGATGGTGCCCTGGGAGCCAAGTATTAGAGCCAGAAGGGACTGCAGAGTCTGTCAGTTTCTTCTGCTGCAGATGGAGCAGTTAAACCCCAGTGAGGCTGAATGCAAACTGGAACTGACTCCACGTTCTAGGTTGAACAGGAGGTACCACCGTCCCATGACTGTTGATTAGTAAACCAAGAATCCTTCTATAAAGCAAAAGTGTCCAAAAAAGTAAAGTAGGATTTAAAATACACTTAAGGCAAGGGATTAACAACTCGGCAGCAAGCTCGGTCTTATTGGGATGGAGAACATTTTTCTTTCTTGAGGCCGGTACACCGCATTGTTGATTTTTCCCTTTTGCAAGAGCTATTTTGGAGATGCGTCTGGGCAAAGTCCAAGTTTCCAACAGCGAGCTTGGGCCCTGGAGCCTCCTGTATCGGAGCTGCATGATGGGGCAAGGTGTCTCGGGCCCAGGGTGAGTGACAGACCCTGCAAAGATCTTCCCTCAGCCACGTTGTGATTTTTTTGTGGCCAAAGCAAGCTCATTACTCAGAGGTGCAAACAGGGCTTCTGTCAGGTCATGGTCAGCTCCAAGCCCTGAGTCCATTCTGGCTCTGGCCTCATCCGGCTGCTGTTTTTTTTTTTTTTAATAGCTCTTAAATTCTGGTTAAGAATTATCGTAGGCTCTATTGAGAATAAAGATAAATCTGACCTTCCTTGTATTCCCAAGGGTTTGCATGATTCTCCCTTGTTCCATTTGCAGACCAACTTGGAGCTTCAGGTCTTTCTGGTTGGATTTCAAGCCCTCATTTACTGAGATGCAGTCATATCGATGCAACCAGAGAAAATAACTATCGCACTCCTTTCTGCTCTCCAGGCTTCCATGCTCAAACCACCCTTTAGTCTCTGGCCTTCCGCTAATGGACTAAGTGACTTGGGATCATTGAGCTCCTATGTAAACAGAGTCAGGAGTGAATGGTCTCCAAGGTTTCCTCTGGCTCTCTATCTGTGGTTGCTCCCTGGCCATTTTTCTGTCTTCATGATGACATTTAGTTGGAGATGCAGATTTACCTATTGACTTTTCCTGTACTTTCTTCATTTGATTGTGTTCCCCCAAGACATGTGGTGAGTTCAAATAATTGTCTCACTTTCCTGGTATTTATAAAACACAGAGTGCTACCAAAATTTCTTCGGCATTGCAGGGACTTTTACTCATGGTGTTTCTTAAGAAATAATTTAAGTCTCTAAGTAAAAACCAGAGAAATGTCTCTGAGACTGCCTCCTCTCTATCATTCAATACTAGAGAGTAATAATTTATTACATGTTAAATCCTATAGGAGATGATAAATTTTTATATTTTCTATGTTGGACATGTGGCTGTGTGTTTTTTAAAAGTTGTTTGTAAAGTTTTGGCCAATAAATGTGTTTCATGCCCAAGTTGTAGTTGTGTGAGTGTGATGTTTCACCTGGACGGAGTGGCTTTCCTTTGTTCACACCTTGACAAGGCTAAATTAACTTGAACTTGAGATTGAATATAAGCAGGGTAATTGTAACACAACAGTGAGCATTGCAAATTCTCCTGCTGAAGAGTCAGGCCTTCAGATTCACTTGGGATAAAAAAACAAAACAGGAACTGCCCTGATGGCACACTTCTACTGCAGGGGCCGTGGATTTGGTCTCTGGAGGGCTTCCCTGGTGGCTCAGATAGTAAAGAGTCTGCCTGCAATGCCGGAGACCTGGATTCAGTCCCTGGGTGGGAAAGATCCCCTGAAGAAGGGCATGGTAACTCACTCTAGTATTCGTGCCTGGAGAACTCCATGGACAGAGGAGCCTGGTGGGCTACAGACCAGGCGGTGGCAAAGAACTGGACACAACTGAGTGGAAAATTCTGAAAGAGATGGGAATACCAGACCACCTGACCTGCTTCTTGAGAAACCTGTATGCAGGTCAGGAAGCCACAGTTGGAACTGGACATGGAACAGCAGACTGGTTCCAAATAGGAAAACGAGTACGTCAAGGCTGTATATTGTCACCCTGCTTATTTAACTTATATGTAGAGTACATCATGAGAAACACTGGGCTGGAAGAAACACAAGCTGGAATCAAGCTTGCCAGGAGAAAAATCAATCACCTCAGATATACAGATGACACCACCCTGATGGCAGAAAGTGAAGAGGAACTAAAAAGCCTCTTGATGAAAGTGAAAGAGGAGAGCGAAAAAGTTGGTTTAAAGCTCAACATTCAGAAAACGAAAATCATGGCATCTGGTCCCATCACTTCATGGGAAATAGATAGGGAAACAGTGGAAACATTGTCAGACTTAATTTTAGGGGGCTCCCAAATCACTGCAGATGGTGATTGCAACCATGAAATTAAAAGACGTTTACTCCTTGGAAGGAAAGTTATGACCAACTTAGACAGCATATTCAAAAGCAGAGACATTGCTTTGCCAACAAAGGTCTGTCTAGTCAAGGCTATGGTTTTTCCACTGGTCATGTATGATGTGAGAGTTGGACTGTGAAGAAAGCTGAGCGCCGAAGAATTGATGCTTTTGAACTGTGGTGTTGGAGAAGACTCTTGAGAGTCCCATGGACTGCAAGGAGATCCAACCAGTCCATCCTAAAGGAGATCAGCCCTGGGTGTTCTTTGGAAGGAATGATGCTAAAGCTGAAACTCCAATACTTTGGCCACCTCATGCAAAGAGTTGACTCATTGGAAAAGACTCTGGGAGGGATTGGGGGCAGGAGGAGAAGGGGACGACCGAGGATGAGATGGCTGGATGGCATCACTGACTCGATAAACGTGAGTCTGAGTGAACTCCGGGAATTGGTGATGGACAGGGAGGCCTGGCGTGCTGCGATTCATGGGGTCGCAAAGAGTCGGACACGACTGAGTGACTGAACTGAACTGAGTGACTAACACTTTCTTGGGGGAGCTAAGATGCCTGTGCTGCTCACGGGAGCCAAAGGAAAAGCAAAAAGAAAAGAGACAAACAGAAAGCAGGGGCAGGGCTAACCGAAAAGTGCAGGTGTGCAGGATGTGGCAAGAGCAGAGGACAGTGAGAAAGGAGGAAACAAGTCAGGAAACAGCTCTGGTCTCACTCGTGTGGTAGGAATAAGTGTGAAATTTCTCAGATCCAGAAGTATTCAAAAACTAGTCAAGCAGTTTATAGATTCCCAATCAAGTGAATCACCACCAGTGGGTGCTGGGTTTCTTCTTTCAATGATGAAAATGTTCTAAAATTGGATAGTAGTGATGGTTGCACAATTCTGAATATTCTGAAAACCCCTAAACTCTACACACCAAGTAGGTGAACTCTATGGTGTGTGAATTATGTCTCAGTAAAGATGTTCTGTAAACTCAAGTCAAGAGACATTTGACAAAATAAAGGAAGAAGCTCAAAAATTCCTTTTATTAATGTGTCAGAAATAAAATGGCCCCTCTTTGATGCCAGCACTTTGGACGACAAAATTTATAAGGCCTGTGATGTTTCTGGTGTTCCCTATCAAAACAGGTGTTTCCAGTACTCAAAGTATTTTATTGGATAAAGGACATGCTGTTTTATTATAGTGTAAAATACTGCTTTCAGTTCAGTTCAGTCGCTCAGTCGTGTCCGACTCTTTGCAACCCCATGAATCGCAGCACGCCAGGCCTCCCTGTCCATCACCAATTTCCGGAGTTCACTCAGACTCACGTCCATCGAGTCAGTGATGCCATCCAGCCATCTCATCCTCTGTCGTCCCCTTCTCCTCCTGCCCCCAATCCCTCCCAGCATCAGAGTCTTTTCCAGTGAGTCAACTCTTCACATGAGGTGGCCAAAGTACTGGAGTTTCAGCTTTAATTTTTCCAAATATTTCATTAATACAGTAGCTGAAGACTAATTAATATTATCATATAAAGATAAGAATCAATATTTAGTGATCATCTCCAATGGACCAGATTCAGGGCTAAGTACTTTATGTGCATTAAGGCATTTAGCTCTTGAAATAGCCCTATGGATTGGTACTATTTTTACCCCATAGGAAACTGGGGCTCAGAGCAGCTAAGGGCTTTGCTCAGGCAACCCTGATGGTGGATGGTGGAGCTTGGGCATGACACCAGGGCCCCTGGCCAGAGCCCATTCTTTGGGTGTAGGGCTCAGGAGCCCTGGGGTGTGTGCTGTCTCTGTCTCTAGCTGACCGTGTGACTCTGTAAGTGACCTTGTGTTCTTTACCTACAAATGAGAAGGTGGGATTTGATGGTGAAGTTTCCTTATTGGTCTGCCTGGCTGTGATTCTATTCTAAAGCCATCTGTATGTCCAAGCCACTCCCCTAACCTAGTGGGCATGGAGCCATTCTCGGTGCTGAGAACAACCCTGGGGACCGATTGTGAGGTGGATAATGTGCTGACCATCGAAAGGACTAAGAAAGGCTTATCAGTGGACTAGTATTTGTTGTCAAAGTTTAAAATGTTATATGAAGAATACTTGTCTAATTAAAAGTCTTGATTTGCGAGGTGGGAAACTACATAGAACATTAGCCAGGGAAAGGTCACTTTCTTCAAATTGCATTTTATTTTATTATTTTTTAAATTGAAGTATAGTGGATTTGCAGTGTTGTATTAGTTCCACGTGCACAACAAAGTGATTCAGTTATATGTGACACACACACGCACACACATATATATGTATGAACACATATATATATTCTTTTTCATATTCTTTTCCTTTGTAGGTTATTACAAAATATTGAGTATAGTTCCCTGTGCTATGTAGGAAGTTCTTGTTGGTTATCTGTTTTACAAGTAGTAGTGTATATATGTTAATCCCAAACTCCTAGTTTATTTCTTCCCCCTTCCAAACTGTATTTTAAAATTCACTTTATTTATCACATGTGTATATGTGTATGTATCACATGTGTATTTATCAATGTGTATATCTATCATATGTATATGTGTTTTCCTAAGTAACTTTAAAAATTTTGCCATGGGTTCCAAATTTAAGAAGTGTCTCCTGTTTGACTTCTCCTTCTTTGCCTTTTCCAGCTCACCAACATCTTTACAAATTCAAAATGGGAAGGAGACTTGATCTTAAGTTTGACATTGCATTTTACATGTCATGCTGAAATAAAGGAATGCTCTGATCTTAGATGGACCAATTCTCTAAGAATAGGATCACATAATTTGTAATTTCAAATTCACTTAACTTTAAAATAACATTGTATCCATACATATGGAATGTAAGTCATATTACATTTAGTGAAACTTGCAGAAAGGCTTATATAGATAGGTAGATACAGATACAGACGTTGATGCATATATATATATTATTTTCGTTACTGCTGTTGAAATAATACTCAGATAAAGGAAATTTTAAATCACTCAGAATAAGAGCAAACGTGATTCATCTGGGAACTAGCTATACAATTTAAAATGGAGTTGACTTCAAATAATATATGGTTGATAGAACTTAGTGAAGTTATTATTATGAGTAAACACAGGAGCTACAGCATAGGGGCACTCCAGTGTTCCTGGAGGAAGCAACACACTGTTGTTTCAGGACAAGAGCAGACCTGCAGCTGAATAGCACTGCAGCTCCAGAGGGAGGGGTGACCATCCGGCCAGGGAAAGAGCTTGATCAGACATCCACCCACATGCCTCCCCTTTTCTATCTTCCTCTGTCATTCAGTTTTTTTCAGCTTTATGGCTTATGGCTTCTATTTTGTCCATAATCCAGGGAGAAGAAAGAGAAGAGAAAGAGTTAACTTGCAAGGAGCAACCAAGAAACTGCCTTTTTGTCAGAGGTCAAGTCAAGGACCATGAAAATAAGGAAGAGTCAATAAGAAAGTGAGGAGGACTGCATGGAGGAGGAGGATGTCTTATGATAATACATTTCACGTTAAAGGACTGTTCACATTCCATTTCATGGCGTCTCCTTGTCCTGGAGACTTTCAGTAACAGGTGACAGGAACAATGTTATTTCAGAAATGACGCCCCACCAAAAGAAGGTTTATCTTCCTCTTTACCCTTTCCTGGTGATGTCAGGACTGACTCCTTCGTTAGCAGTTCACATTTTATTAGCTCTACCAGACCACCAGGATAAGGATCTTTGCTATTTACCTGATTACTGTTATGAATCCACTGTCTCTTACTTAGGTATCTAGACAGTTGAAAATCTTAGCTGGAAGTTAGAGGAGACCCTAAAAACCCTTTTTTTCCCTCAGTACTATGCCAAGTAGACAGATGATACTAGCAACTAGACCAAAGATCAAATAGTCAAGTGAAAACAGAATAATAAAATGCTGTTTAAATCTGCCTAGGCAATGTGAGCATTAGAACTATGTATTCACACAGTTATTTTTGAGAGTTTGATGATACAAACCACCAGGGTAATTTGACTACAACTGCTGAGTTTAAATGTTTAGATGACAGAGCTTATGCAAAGCAGTGGTCATTTACCCGAGTGGTCATTTGTGACCCAAGAAACCTGTTTTCATAAGGAGCTATTGGTACTGAACTTTTGAAATACTCTGAAGCTATTACCACATTCTTTTGGCCTGACTTTATTGCAGATATTATTTTCCTTTCCACATCTTGATAGGCTTAGAAACTGCCCCAGGGCCATTATTTCAAAGGAGAAATTTCTCTTCCATCCTGTCTGTGATTTCTCTTTGCCCTGGGCTCTGGAAACAGAGGGACACAGTGACTTCAGTCTGATCCTCTATCTGGGGAATGTAATGTGTTTTCTGCTAATTTACTGAGTTCCATAAGGGTTATTCTCTGCCAGAATTATTTGGCAAGAATCCGCTGAAGAATTACTTTCAGCTTTGTTTGTGGTTACTAGATTCAGTTGGAATTTCCTGCGTCTCCTGGCAATTCTGAGATTTTCGTGGAGGGGCCAAGGCCCTGGCTGCAAGGTGTGCTGCCAGCAAATGCAAGAAGTCTGGGTACAGCATAGAGGAAGGTGCTCGGGGCCCACTTCTGAACATCTTCCCAGTCAGTTTGACAATGTTGGTCAACCACTGACTCAGTATAAAGAACTAAAGCCCAACACATATGTTTTGCCCTCTTGGGGGCTATAATAAGAAAGTATCTTATAGGAAGGAGATTAAACCAGTCTCAAATCAGGATCAAAGCAAATCCTAAAGGAAATCAACCCTGAATATTCACTGGAAGGACTGATGCTGAAGCTGAAACTCCAATACTTTGGCTACCTGATGCGAAGAGCCAACTCATTGGAAAAGACTCTGATGCTGGGAAGGATTGAGGGCAAAAGGAGAATGGGGCAACAGAGGATGAGATGGTTAGGTAGCATCACTGACTCAATGGACATGAGTTAGCTAACTGGGAGATAGTGAAGGACAGGGAAGTCTGGTGTGCTGTAGTCCCTGGGGTCACAAAGAGTCAGACATGACTTAATGACTGAACAACAGCAACAACAATCTTACAGGAGAGAGAGGGAAGCAGAGGTCACAAGCTGAACACCAGCCCCGAGCTTTGGCCATGTAGAGAGATGAGTTGTGGCTGGGGGATCTGGGAGGAGACATGGAAGGGATGGAATCGACTTGGGCTTGCAAGGTTGAGGACTATCTAGGTGAGCTCAACGGGGAATCTCAGGCAGAGAAGTCATGGGAGAGTGGCCAGCTTGTCATAGTTTGCTGGGCCTTCCCTGGTTTTAGCAGTGAGAACCCCTCAACCCCAAGCCAAGCGGAAGGCTAGCCATGGTCGGCTGGAAGGCAGAGCTAGTGGTTTCCTTGGCCTGTCGGAGGGACAGTAGGGAGGCCTTTTGTTTTTTAATGCTGCAGAGAGCAAGTTTTAAACCAATCTTTGCCTATGGTTACTGAGGTGGGGGTGGATGGGGGAGGAGGGATAAACTTGGAGATTGGGATTGAGATATACACACTAGGGTATATAAAATAGGTAACCAAGAAGGACCTACTGTATGCTGCTGCTGCTGCCAAGTCACTTCAGCCGTGTCCAACTCTGTGCGACCCCATAGACTGCAGCTTACCAGGCTCCCCCGTCCCTGGGATTCTCCAGGCGAGACCTACTGTATAGCACAGGGAAATTTACACAGTACTCTGTAATGGCCTATATGGGAAAACTGTCTGTAAGAGTAGATATGTGTATAACTGATTCACTTTGCAGCGCACTTGAAACTAACACAACATGTAAATCGACTATACTGCAATAAAAACTATTTTTAAAAAAGGAAAAAATAAACCAGTCTTTGGAAAATGAATAATTCTAGCTTAGCTATATAGCCTATGATATTCTGCAATTTCCCAGCTACTGGGAATTCAGTGTGAATGACAGGCTCAAGGCTCTGGAAGGTCACCATACATTTGAGGGAGATTTTTGTCATGAATTCCCCTTAGTTCCCTCTTTTGTCCAAGTGGCCTCAAAATTAATGACTGAATATTTGCCAAAAATCTGGATCCCATGGAAATAGTTACTCTATGACTGTGACCATCTTTTCTGAGCTTCACTGTCTCTTTCTCAGTTCAATCCCTCAGTCCTGTCCAACTCTTTGTGACCCCATGAACTGCAGTGTGCCAGGCTTCCCTGTCCATCACCAACTCCCAGAGCTTGCTCAATCCATCTCATCCTCTGTCATCCCCTTCTCTTGCTTTCAGTCTTTCCCAGCATATGGTCTTTTACGATGAGTCGACTCTTCACATCAGGTGGCCAAAGTATTGGAGCTTCAGCTTCAGCACAAGGATAAATTATTTTCTCTTATTATGGATTTCTAAAATATTTTTAATGAATGGCTGTCTAGACCCTGGGACTTTTGAAACTCCAGATATAGTATGGTTAGAGGTATGAAACATCAGAAAATGCCTAATCTTTGCATAGCATTTGCTCAAAGTTTTTATTTTGTTTTGTTCTGCCTTGTATGTGTCAAATACATAAATATTTATATATTTCTATTCAGTTTTAAAATATTTACTTTATTTAATTTAAATATATAATTCATAATAAATCTTATATACTTATTTGTTTTTACTGTGCTCCCAGAAGGGCTATGGATGGAATAACTCTGCTAGAAATTTCATGATCTAAATAGTGACTTATGAAATAATAAAAAGGAAAATTAAATATAAGAATATAAAATTCCAGCTGAGTATTCACTTATACTGTGATGGTTAGATAGTATCATCGACTCAATGAACCTGAATTTGAGTAAACTCCAGGAAATAGTGAAAGATAGGGAAACCTTGTGAGCTGCAGTCCATGGGGTTGTAAAGAGTCGAACATGACTTAGCAATCACACTACAATTCACTTATAATAATAAAATTATCTCTTCTTTACAGAAGTAGTAGGAATTAGCAGTGACTGATGCTTTTACATCTTTGCCACTGTTAAATGAACACATTTCATCTTGGAACACAGCTTCTCAAGCATTCTATATCCTTCCCACTCCAAATACCTTGGCAGATTTAACCTGGGCTAAAGTTGAACTCCCCTCAACTGATAATGTGACCACAGTCAAATTCATAAAGAAATGAAAAGTTTCTCATGGGAAGCATCCATCTAAGTTATTCTTTCCCTTGTTGACAATTGTTGAAACTGGGTTTAGAAAAACTATAGACTGCTTCAAACCAATTCCAATGCCAGAGACCTAAGAAAGCATTAGATTTTTGAACATAAAAAGTAATATAACAGATAAAAATGCAGGCAACCTCATGCTGGTTTCATCATGGTGACAGAAATGTCATCACAGCTCTAGACATCACATCCATGTTTAAGTCAGGAAGAAGGGGAGAGGTATCAACTCTTTCTTTTGCTTCATTAGAATCTACACTATCTTTCTACAGTTCCTCTTGCAAACTTTCCTGGCTATTTCATTGGTCAGAACTAGGTCACATGATCCCCCCTCCCCCACTCTCTTACAAGTATCTCTGGGAAAGTGAGTATTCACTTTCTACTCTCTGGAGTAGGGGGTCAGCAAAACTTGAAGACTGAGACAGTAAATACGTTAGGCTTTGCAGGTCATTTGGTCACAATACTCAGCTCAGCCATACAATGCAAAAAACAGCCACAGATAAAATGTACTTGGATTGATGTGACTGTGTTCCAATACAACTTCATTTGTGAGCAATGAAATTTGAATTTCACGTAATATTCCTGAAATCTTCTTCTTCTGAGCTTTCTCCAACCATTTAAAAGTGTGGAAATCATCCTTAGCTCCTGGGTGTACAAAAACAGGACCCCAGTCCCCTGTTTGAGAGGAGGTTATAAACAGCGTTGGAAGGCTTACCATGTGCTATGGCAAACAGACCCCGTACCGTGAGTATAGATTATTGGAAAAATGCTGTCATGCTCTATCTATCAAGCCAATGTTAATTTTCCTGAGATAACGAAAACACTTGCTTCCCAACCGTGTTCTTTGTCAGGAACAGAGTGAAGTTTACCAGACAGCTTTAATTCAGAAAATCTGTATTGCTGATTTCCTAAGTCAGGAAACCTTATATATTTTACATATTTTGTTTCAAATTGCCCTGCAGTGACTGCAGAACTGGATCAGACTCTACATGAGAAAACTCTAGAACAGTCTGGAACTATATAAATTATAGACACTATTCTTTCTTGGAGAATTCCATGGGCAGAGGAGCCTGTGGGCTACAGTCCATGGGGTTGCAAAGTGTCGGACATAACTGAACAACTGACACTTTCTTCTTTTCATAACAAAGATTTTGCCTAATTGCTCAAAGGTCTGTTTGCATCAACTTCGTAAAACTTCATAAAATTACTCTAGATACTAGTTAAATCAGGAGAGTGATGTATTAGGTACCTTGATCTAATGATTATTTTCTAAAATGTTACATGTTCATTTCCTATTCCCTTTTGAACTTCATAATTTTATAATTATGTTGCATGTGTGTATTTCTATATAGATATTAAAATATGTACATATAAATTTAATATGAAGTAATTCTAATATAATAATATGTACTGTTGGTTTTTAGTCTTCACTCAGCCCTTAGGGCTTCCTGGATAGCTCAGTGGCAAAGAATCCACCTGCCAATGCAGGAGATGCAGGTTTGATCCCTGGGTCCGAAAGATTCCCTGGAGAAGGAAATGGTAACCTACTCCAGTAATTTTGCCTGGGAAATCCCATGGACAGAGGAGCCCAGCAGGCTACAGTCCATGGGTTCGTGAAAGAGTCGGACACGACTTAGCAACTAAACAACAATACCAATATAATATACTCCATATCTAAATAATCTGATGCTTCCTTTAAATTTTGTTAAAATTTTTTATTTATTTTTATTTTTGGCTTTGCTGGGTCTTTGTTGCTCTCACAGATTTTTTCTAGTTGTGGCGAGTGGGGTTACTCTCTAGTTGAGGTGTGCGGGGTTCTCATTTCAGTGGCTTCTTTTGTTGTGGACAACTGTCTCAAGGGCATGCAGGCTTCAGTAGCTGTGTTTGCTGGGCTCTACAGCACTGGCTCAATAGCTGTGGGGCACGGGCTTAGTTGCTTCATCGCATGTGGGATCCTCCCAGACCAGGGAGGGAACCCATGTCTCCTGCATTGGCAGGCAGATTCTTTACCACTGAGCCACCAGGGAAGCCCAGTTCTGTATATTTTTAAAAATCCCAGGCAATAGATATGCAGCTTATCCATGGATCTGCTTTGTGAACCAGTCAATGGGATTGCATTAGAGTACAGGCTGCGTGACTATAGCAAAGAAACCTCAAATTACAGAAGCCTCAATATGAAATTAATTCCTTTCTCACGTAATAGCCTGGAGGTAAATGGCCCAGGATGCTGTGTCTATTCATTCAAACACCCAAGTTGCTTCAGTTTGTTTGACCACTATCCCCTAGGGTTTCATCCTTGTCTGCATGATGAGGTTGGCTGCTGCTACATCCACATTCTAGCCCATGGGAAAAACAGCAGATAAGCACAGAGTTGTACATTAAGGCCAAGACTCAGCTGTACACTTGTCACTTCCACTTTCATAATATTGGCACAGCAGGCTACAAGGGAAACGGGAAGGTATGGTCTTCCTCTCATGTAAGATATAGACATATATTTTTCTTGTCTCTAAATACACACTGCTGCTGCTTAGTTGCTTAGCCATGTCCAGCTCTCTGCGGCCCCATGGACTATAGCCCACCAGGTTCCTCTGTCCATGGGATTCTCCAGGCAAGAATACTGGAGTGGGCTACAATTTCCTCCTCTAGGGCATCTTCCTGGCCCTGAGATCGAACCCACGTCTCTTGCATCTCCTGCACTGCAGACGGATTCTTTCCCACTAGGCCACCTGGGAAGCCCTCCTACATACACACACTCAGATATATACATAAATAGCTAAGTGGGCATATGCCCAGCTGAAAAATGAAACATTATTTTCAGTTAAATGTAATAAATTGAATGCTTGTGTTAATCTTTATTCTTTCATGAAACCATACTGAAAGAAAAAGAAAGTGAAGTCTCTCAGTTGTGTCCAACTCTTTGAGACCCCATGGACTGTAGCCTAACAGGCTTCTCCATCCATGGGATTTTCCAGGCAAGAGTACTGGAGTGGGTTGTCATTTCCCTCTCCAGGGGATCTTCCCGACCGAAGGATCGAACGCGGATCTCCCTCATTGTAGGCAGATGCTTTACCCTCTGAGCCACCAGGGAAGCCCCAACCATACTGACACGAGAATTAAGAAAAACATAAAAATGGTGAAAAGTCAAGAAGTTAAACAGAACAGGGGAGGAGTAAGAGGAGAAAGTGAGGTTAACACTATTTTGCAAAATGGAAAACAGATGGGAAAGTGGTAACTGACTAGGCAGAACAAAAATACCAGAAATTTAATGGCAGAGAGAGTTGAGGGGGAATGCCCAGTAGGAGACCACCTGATGCCCATTGCAGAACCTCGGAAAGCCCAAGGTATGGAAGGCACCACCTGTCCAAAGTCGGGTGTGCGGAATTCCCTGGCGGTCCAGTGTTTAGGACTCAGTGCTTTCACTGCCTGGGCCCAGGTTCAATTCCTGGTCGGGAGAACTAAGATCCAAAAAGGTGAGTTGTGCGGCCAAAAACAAAACAAAAACAAGCCACAGAAAGTCAGGTGTGGAGGAGACCGAAAGCAGAGAGCAGTCATCTCTTGAAGAAACAGACTCAGACTCGCCATCCTGGCTCCTGCAGCTTGTGCGTCGCTGACCTGAATAGAGCACAGAAGCTCTACTCTGGAAATTCTAGAGAAACTCAGCTTTGGGCACCAAGCTCAGAGGAGGTGATGGGGTGGGGAGATGCCTTTGAAGCAGACTGAGCGACAATCTTCATACTGAGCAGTAATTCCTACAGCGCTCTTCCCACACTGGGTTCCTGTAATCCTGGGAAGCTGGTTTTCTATCACCCCCAATAGGAAACTGGAGAATTCCTCTTTGGGGAAGTCACCCAACCCAAGAGAGAAGACCTACAGATTCCAGTCCTTGTGGGTCCCCATCTGCCACAATATAATGATGCTAATCACTGAATAAATTCTATTTACACAGAGCTGCTGGTCAGCTTTTTAGTGGCAGCAACGGATATCCAAAAATCAACAGATGTTTCAAGGAAGCTTTCGAAAGGAGCAAATATAACAAATGAACATGAGAGATGGAGCCAACGAGAGCAAGCTTACAATAATTTATATCATTAGATAAGAGAAAATTTCGCAACAATAAAACAAGGGCAAAATGTTAAAGTCAAAAAGCATTAAAAGAAAAGAAAGTGACGTAACCACATAGTGATGATAGGAAGAAGAGAAAAATAGGTGCAGGAATGAATGAGGGTAAAGAACCCGCCTGCCAATGCAGGAGATGCAAGAGATGAGGGCTCAATCCCTGGGTCGGGAACATTCCCTGGAGGAGAACATGGCAACCCACTCCAGTATTCTTGCCAGGAGAATCCCATGGTCAGAGGAGCCTGGCAGGCTACGGTCCACAGTGTCACAAAGAGTTGAACACGACTGAAGCCACTTAGCGCACACAAGCAGGCCTGAATGAAAAAGTCAAATTCTCTCCTATTTTGTAGGAAAGAGTCAACAGATGGAGTCTAACATTAAAAAATAAACAAAAATATCAATTTAAGGATGTCATTTAGGATATAGATATAAACACACAAAGAAAGCTAAATGAGTAGAAAATTACTGACTGGAAGTAGGAATTGAGGTTGACGAAGGTGGGGCAGGAGACTCCCACTTTTTACTGTATTTGATTTATGAAACCACATATGTAACATTAAAATATGTTTTTAATAAACTAATAAACATTTTATTACTTTTAATATTATTTTAAAATATTTTTATATATACTTTAAAATATTAAAAACATTAATATCTCATTTCTTGAAGACTGATTCCCAATAAGATGTTGAGCTATAAATGTACCAGAAGTCTCTGTGTGAAGCAATTAGGAAAAACAACAGCAAGATGGAGCAGGGGCTAGAAGCAGTTTTTCAGGAACCTCATGACCTTACAATATGAAGGCATTTGAAAGAACCCTGGAACATTCAGGAGGGAGAGTGGGAATTCCAATTTTAAGAAATCTGAGCAAATCATTATGGACCAAGCTGCCAAATATTGACAGGATTGGCAGATGTTGTAGAAATACAGATGCTCTGTTATTAAAAAATGTATTCTGTTTATGCATTTTAATAATAGGCAGTCAGTTTGCTTGGATAATATTGGGAAATGAAGACTGGCTTTTCCTTTTAAGTTACAACCAGAAATGCTCTGCAGGACAAGCCAGACATTACTAACTGACTTTTCAAAACCTCTTCATCCTGACTAGCATCCTAGTAAACAGGTTGGATATTTGCTTTCTCAGTCTTACTCTCAGCAGAGGTTGCCCATGTGTCCCAGTTCTGGTTAATGACATATAAGGGAAACTGCTTAGGGCCTCTGGAAAGTTTTGTCCTTCTTGATGAGGAGCTGGAGCACTGGGAAAGAGACTCGGTAGACTGGCTTCGAACAGGGTGTTAATGTCATTTTCCAGCTCTCTGTGGCCATCTTGCAACCACAAAGGAAAGGCCAAGGGAATTTCCAAAGACTCGGGTCCAAAGCTCTGGCATCAACAAACCAATACCAGGAACTGTGTAACTCAAATCTCCCCCTTTTGCGTGACCAAAAGCAAATCTACTTTCACCATTGGTCCAAATATGTCCTTGTAGTATTTTTATAAATAATGTAATCTCAGCAATGTCCCCTGTGGCAACTATTGAAGGAAGGCAAAAGGATTCACTCACATCAACATGATCATTCATCACATTTGTCCGTTTGTATGAAAGTTCAAAACAGCTCTTCATGCAGTGGACACTGGGGGACTTCCCTGGTGGTCCAGTGGCTAAGACTGTGCTCCCAATGCTGGAGGCCCAGGTTTGATCCCTGGTCAGGGAACAAGATTCCACAAGGTGCAACTAAGACCTGGTGCATACAAATAAATATTTTTTAAGAAAACTATGAAAAAAGAAGCGGACCTTGGGACACAGATGTTGTAGCCGTGATGAACTAAGGACCCCCTTATCTCTGGAGGTTGCTTCAAGGGGACTGGGTAGCGGGAGTCTTCAGGACACTGGAGCCCCTGGGGAAGTGAGGATTCCCTCTGGCTGCTTTGCTTACCCTCAATGCAGCGTGCAAATAGCATCTTTACTCTGAATGCCATCAAGCAAAACGTGCCAGGAAGCCATGCTTTGGGACTCACTCAAGGCTTCCCCAGTAGCTCGGCTGGTAAAGAATCCACATGCAATGCAAGAGAGGAGGGTTCAGTTCCTGGGTCAGCAAGATTCCCTGGAGGAGGATATGGCCACCCACTCCAGTATTCTTGCCTGAAGGATTCCATGGACAGAGGAGCCTGGCGGGCTACAGTCCACGGGTCGCAAAAAGTCAGACACGACTGAGCAACTAAGTACGCCAAGGCTTTTTTGTGCGAAGAACTGACTCATTGGAAAAGTCTCTAATTCTGGGAAAGATTGGAGGCAAAAGGAGAAGGGAGTGACAGAGGATGAGATGGTTGGATGGCATCACTGACTCAATGGACATGAGTTGGAGCAAACTCTGGGAGATAGTGGAGGAGAGAGGAACCTGGCATGCTGCAGTCCATGGGGTGGCCACAAGCTGGACAAGACTTAGTGACTGAACAACAAGATGGCTTGATGCTGTGTTGTTCTACATGGATAAAGTCTGCTCTAGGGAAAGTCTTGGCAGTCCAGTGGTTAGGACTCTCCGCTTCCACTGCAGGGCGCCTGGGTTCAGTCCCTGGTGGGAGAACTCAGATCCCTCAAGCCTCCTGGCAAGGTCAGAAACAAGAAGCTGCACGGAAGTATGAGGCACAGAGAAGCCAAAGGTGTAGAATGATCAAGAAGAAACAATACTGTTCCCCAGACCCTTCAGCATCAACACCCCAAAGAGAAACAAGCTGTTATAGAGGAAATACAGTTTACTTCCTGACTTCGGCCCCCCTTTTAAAAACAACAATTAAAATACACAGTAGATACTGGAGTGCCCCAGTGCACAGCCATTGGGTGGCAGAGTCAGTATTCAAAAGTAGGTCTCCTGACTCACTACTGAAGCCGAGGGAAGAGGCACACATTGCCTCCAGCTCTCCAGTCTCCTGTTCCCCCTTCCCTCAGAGGCGACTGGGCAGTGACGAACTTCCCTAGCTGAGAGAGGGACGTGGGAGCAGGCAGCTACTGGGATGATGTGCCGGAGGATGGTTTGCAACCACAGAACTGAAAACTGAAAGAATGAGGGTAGCTCGGCCAACTCCAGTCCCTTTATTCGTGGTCTGTGAAGATGTGACAAGACCAGAGGAGCCAGGGCCGAGGACAGGGGCCCCATTGTTCTGCTGGGCTGAGGCCGAATGGGCTTCCTCACCATTTGTTTCTCTGACCTCCTGACCTCCCCTAGACAGCACTCCTCGCCCCGTGCCAACTGCTGATGACGAGGAAACCAGAAGATTTGCTTGGGTGCAGACTGGGCTCCGTCCAAGCATGTGTGGCTTTATTACTCGTTTCTTTAACTTCTGAGGTTGCTGTCTGAGACTGTCAACCCTGAGGCTGCTGCTGGTCAGATGTTTTACTTCCGCTTGCGATGCAAGATGGTGGGGCTCTCTGTGATAAGGAAGCGATGACATCCAGGGGACCAGAAGACTAGTAGGACCTTCTTATGCAAATGAGAAAAGCCCTAAAAGGCCAAAGGAGTTTCCCCAAATCTCAAAACGACTCAGTGACAAGCAGAAATTTCTCCCTGCTTGGTAGCCTGCCACCTCCTGAATAGGTAACTTTGGCCAAAAAACTCAACTTCTCCAAGCTTTGGTTTTCTCATCTGTAGAGACTTGTTAAAGAATATTTCACATAGAAATTGGAGAAGGAGCTGAGATTATGCATATAAAGGGCATACCCCACTGCCTGAGCACACACACAGTACATGTAGAGATGTTTGCTTTATGTTATTATTGATTCCTAGCTTGTTGGAGAGCCATTCAGTTCTGGAGGTCTTCACTGTGCTAACTGCCAGCTGTAGGAATCACAAGAAAAGCATCCCATTTGTGGAAACCCTTGGTGCTATATACCTAAAAAGTGTGAATTTTCCTATATCTAAATTATACACAAACCAACCTGAGGGTGTTTTTTAAAAAGACATTTATTCCATTGAAAACTATCGAGTCTCATTAAGCACATGTAACATTGTCATTTGAAAAGGCTCTTAAATGGTTATGGTGGCCAGTTTAAAATATGACAGCTAACGTTTAGAAAGAACTGAATTTTCTAAGTATGTTTATCTTATTCTAAGTGCATTCACAGCTGAGGTCATCTTGGAGGCAGTTATAGATATTTGCCCAGAGTATTGGTTAAGCATTCTAAAAGTTTCAGCAATCAATTCAAAGAAGTGTGTCCCTTGGTTAAATAAAGACAGTTTATTTGGGTACTTTTAAGGAAATTGCTGATTTCCCCTTGTAGTTTTATGTGCTTTGTGTTGCCCGGAGACTTGAACGCTTTCCATGAACCCCAGAAGTTCTTTCTGAAGCTTTGCAAAGTCAGAATATATTTTCGTGATTTCCTTTCTCCCAAGCAGACAAGACTGCTCCTCTGGAATTTCCTGACACTTGGTAGCATCAGACAAAGTCATCAAGAGCTAGCTGACATCCTAATTATTTGTGAATGTGTCTTATTTTCTCCTCTAGATGTTTAGCTTTTTGAGGTTGAGGGCTACAACTGAATGATATTCCTGTTCCTAATGGTGCCAAATTAATGAAAAAAAATCAGTCATTATTGTTAACTGATAAAACAATTAAGAAGCAATGTTTTGTTTCACAGAGAACTTGAATAAATGAAAAAAATCATGAAACAAAATACTGTTTCATTATTGTTAATGAGTAGAGGCAGAACAAAGAAGCCATATATTGTTTTAGAGAGAACTTTAGGTCCTTGATTTAGTATAAACAGACAATCTTTCATTAGCATATCAATTGTTTTTAAATGAATGCTTCTGACTGGACTCGGAATTAGGGCACCTGAACTGTGATCCCAGCTCTGTGACTAGTCTAAACTGGAAATTTCACTAAGTTACTTGAGCCTCTGAATATCACTTTCCTCCTCTGGACATTGGAGGAATTCAAGTCATTATTAGATCATCTCCAAGATTCCTTCCGGTTTTAGCATCCGCCAGGTGTGGGCCTACCTGTCTGTCTCAATGCCTTGGTCACAGTGGACTATGAGAAAATGCCGGAGTTAACAGAGGAAGTTAGCTAAGCGGTTTCCCTTTAATATTGTTATCAATATTTTACAAACTCTTTATTGATAATATAAACTAAGTCTCAGCTAAGCTCTTCTTCCATCAGCACAAATTTCACATTGGCAGGTTCCAAATCACATTGAATTTGGAGTGATCAGCACATGTACTCTCATATGTAATACTCTTTCACGTATTACAAAAATTTTTTAAAAAAGTTAAAGCAATGCTTTGAGATTAAGTTGTCCAGAGAATCTGAATCTGGTCTCTCTAAACCTGTGAGCTTAAGGGCTCCAGGAACCCCTAAAATGTAGCCCTCGGAGTTCTGTCACTCTTTATTCATTTTATTTACCTTCTTTTCAGTAAAAGCGCTTATCACTGTACTCAGTCGCTCAGTCACGCCTGACTCTTGGACTCAACTCTTGTGACCCCGTGGACTGTAGCCCTCCAGGCTCCTCTGTCCATGGGGTTTTCCAGGCAAGAATACTGGAGTGGGTTACCATTTCCTGCTCCAGGCGATCTTCCCAACCCAGGGATCGACCCCACGTCTTGTTCCTCCTGTGTCGGCAGGCAGATTCTTTACCACTGAACCACCTGGGAAGCTGGATAGGTAGACTAAGGTGGTTGCACACTGTGGAGTGTTACTCAGTGGAGTATTACTTAGATTCTACAGAGTAACATACCACTTAGTGGAAAAAATAAGAAGAGTAAGCACTTATGACTGCTTGAAATTAATCATATTTTTACTTGTTTCACCAAGTCTGTGCTTGAGCTTCTCTTTCTGCTTCTGCTCTAAACACACACACACACACACACACACGCACACACACACACACACTCACACACACACATGCCACTAACCCATAAGCTCCAGGAGGGAGGGCAGCATCTCCTCTTGTCTTTTTCACCAGTGTGCTGGCACTCAGTGGTTGCTCCATAAACGTTTGTTGACTGAATGAATGTGTACACCAAAAATAAATGGATTATGTAGAACCGTAATAAATAGATTAGATAGAACCAGTTTAAATTCAATAACCCATCCCCCAAACCCACAAATTCAGTTTCAATATTCTTCAAAAAACCGTGTAATTTCTAAAGTTTCTGGGAGGTGGAGATATATCCCAATATATATCAAAAATCCTCTTTACCCATCCATCTTTCCTATAAGGCAGGTACCTTGAACTTTCCTCTTTCTTCATTCCTTCTTCAAATTCCCACCCAAACTGGCTCCCTTCTTCATTCTCTCTGTTTATCCGCCCCCAGATCTATCATCTTATAAATCAGTGGGTTTTAGGGTTTTCGCAAGTTTCTGGAATCATCACCTCCAGTTTCAGAACATTTGTATCACCCTGTAAAGAAACTGGTACCCACTAGCTGTCACTTCCACTTACTCTTTCCTCCATCCCCGGGCAACCACTACTCTGCTGCCTGTGGATGTGTCCAGAATTTACACAAATGGAATTGTGTAGTATGTGACCTCTTTTTGGCCTGGCTTCTTTCATTTAGCATAATGTTTTCAAGGTTCATCGATGTTACAGTATGTATCAATACCTCATTGCTTTGTATGGCTGAATAACATTCCATTGTGTAGATAGGCCACTTGTTGCATATCTGTTCATGAATTGATGGACATCTGTTTCTTTCCCCACATTTTGCTTATTATGAACAATGTTGCTGTGAATATTCACGTACAGTTTTTTTTTGTGTGTGTGTGAAATGTGTTTTCAGTTCTCTTGGATATAAGCCTAAGAGTAGAATTTCTGGTCATATGAGAATTCTGTTTAACTTCTTGAGGAATTTCCAAATTGTTTTCCACTTTTACCAGAAAAGCATGAGGCTTCCAATTTGTTCACATTCTCACCAACACTTGGTAGTGTCCATCTTTGTTTCTACTATAGCCAGTCTAGTGGATGCCAAGTAGTATCTCCTTGTGGTTTTGACTTGCATTTCCTCAATGACTATTGAGATCAGTGATATTGAGCATCTGCCCATTTTATTGGCAATTTGTATACCTTCATTGGTGCTATGTGTATTCCAGTCCTTTGTCCCCCCACTTTTAAACTTATTTATACTTAATTTTGGCTGTTCTGGGTCTTCGTTGCTGTGTGCAGGCTCTTCTCTAGTTGAGGGAGAGCAGGGGCTCCTCTTCCGTAGTGTCGTGTGGGCCACTCACTGCGGTTGCTTCTCTCGTTGTGGAGCACGGGCTCTAGACACTTGGGCTTCAGTAGCTGTGGCACACAGGCTTAATTGCTCTATGACATGTGGGAATCTTCCTGGACCAGGGATCAAACCCGTGTCCCCTGCATTGGCCGACGAATTCTTGACCACTGGACCACCAGTGAAGTCCTTGCCCATTTTTAAATTGGATTACTTGTCATTTTACTGTTGAATTGTAAGAGTTCTTCACACATCCTGGCTATAAGTCCCTTGCTGGATACATGATTCGCAAATATTTCTCCCATCCCGTGGGTTGTTTTTCACTTTCTTGATGATGTCCTTGGAAGCATGAAGGTTTTTAATTTTGATAAAGTACACATTATCTACCCTAGATCTATTATTTCTCACTTTCTACATTAGTGCCCTAACCCTTAGGTAAATCAATCCAGCTTCTCTTCTTACCTCCTATTCTCCTTTCTACACAGTACCCTGAGCAGTATAACAAAGGCCCTGAGGAAAGTAGAACAGAAATAGTATCTTCTTTAGGACCTGAAACAAAGAGGAAAGGCTGTGATCTCCTATAATTTTATGTTTTTGTCTCTTTCAGCTACACAAAAAAATTTCGGCACAATGTACGCTTTTCTGGGAGTATGGATCTCTATAGCTATTTAATCAGATGTTCAAAGATCTCTTTCATGCCAAAAATATTAAGAAATATACATCTAGCTTCATCCTCTTATTTTATAGAAATATGAAAACCTAAAGCATCTGAGTGACTTGACCAAGGTCACTAAACCTATTAGTGACAGTTCTAGAGACATTCAGGTTTCCTTAGCTCCCAGCCCCTCTCCCATCAACACCATCCCAGCATATCATGCTGCCTATAGGACTCTCATATTGCAGATGAATTCTTCTTGGAGCAGCATATTCATCTAGTACCAACATTTTTGAGACTAAGGCCAGACAAGTCTGACAGGTATGTGGGAATTGGGAAACAGCGCAGGTCTTGGGGGTTGCAGAAGCATCCGTCTGAGGCTCCTGAGAAAGCTGTTTGGCTGGATGGAGGGCAAATCAGAAAATGACAGAATCAAAGGTCAGGGGAGGGACGGTGATATGTAAGCCCACATCCCCTCTTTGCTTGGGATCAGTGGAAAATTAACCCAAGTTTAAATTATGGAAGCGCTTTGCTGAGCAGAGAACAGGAATCAGAACCTGGCAGTTAGCAAAGTGGAGAAACAAGAAAAGTGTCTTGATCCTTTCCTCCATCTAGACCATCAAAAACATTTCTATGGGTGCTACAATGGAAAAAAAAGAGTATTTTAGAAACTTGCTAGTTTTTTACTTCTAGACCTTATTTTTTGTTTACAGTCAGCAAGAAATTTCTAAATGTTTTTAGGGTTGTATAGGCAACAAGGTTAACTTCAGTACTTTGACTGCAAGTTCTGTTTAGTTTAGTTAGAGATATTGCACCAATGTTGATTTCCTGGTGTTGGTACTATATTTATGTACAAAATATTAATGTAAGAGGAAGCTGGGTGAAGGATATATGGAAATTCCATCATTTGGGGGGTAACTTTTCTGTAAGTCTAAAATTATCTCAAAATAAAAAGTAAAGAAAAAAAGAAAAAAATTTTGGCTCCATTGTTTGTTGTTTTTGTATCCAGAAATGCATGTTTTAGCAAACCATTCTTTATGGGATCCTAATTAAAAATATAGATTAAAATCTAAACATGGGAAATTTTATTGAATTTACATATTTATTTTACTTTATATCATGTGCACGTGGTGTATTTCTAAAATTTGAAGTTTTTAAATACTAAAGGATATGCAGTGAAAACTTGATCTCTGCTTTCAGCCACAAACTCACTCAGTTCCTCTACTTGCAAGCAGTGCTTTTTGCTTTTCCAGAGAGATTTTATGCACATATATATAGATATACCGGCATATATCTATATATAAATATACTGGTATATACCTATACCTATGTAGAGATTGCTGGTATATACTTCTAGCTCTATATAGATATACTGGTAGACACCTATAGCTATGTATAGATAGACAGGTATACATCTATAGCTATATAAAGATTTACTGGTATATCAGAGTATAGTTACTTTGCAATGTTGTGTTAGTTTCTGCTATACAGCAAGGTGAATCAGCCACATGCATGCATATATCCGTCCCCTCTTTTTTGGGTATCCTTCCCATTTAGGTCACTGCAGAATATTGAGTAGAGTTCCCTATGCTATGCAGTAGGTTCTCATTAGTTATCTATTTTATGAAGCGACTTAGCAGCAGCAGTGTATGTATGTCAATCCCAATCTCTCAATTCATTCCACCCCCTTCCCCCGACTCCTGCACTGTTTTCCTTAATCACAATCACGATTTCCCCCTAAACTTTTTTACCGATTAGATATTCCGTTGAAGACTCCCCTCCCTTTCCCCCACAAGCACCTCCTTCCACGACCCTCATTCCATCCTTCTGCTCCAATCATGACTAATTGGCACAGCTCTCCTTCTAAAGCCACCCTTCACCACTTAGTTGGGCACTATTATTATTTGTTTTAATTCTATGCTTTCTTTGTTTGTTCCTTCATTTTGCTGGAATACTTCTTCAAGGAACGTTCTAAGAAAGAGTGTTGTATTTGCTCTCAGATTAAGAGTCTACCTGGTATTTTCTATCACCTTCAAACCACTTCAATTGACTTCTCTCTATGAATTTGCTCAAAGTAAAAATAATGCCCCAACCGCGTATCACTTGGCTTAAGGATTACTTTATGTTTATACAAAAATAATTTGTGTCATGGGGCAGACATCTCCACCATCCAAGCCCTCAAAATAGAGACACTGGGTTTTTCCTTTACTACTATGGCTCCTCCAGGTATCAAAGATCTCTCTTCTCTCAAGAGTTATTGTACTTTATTGTTGCTGTTCAATCGCTAAGTCGTATCTGACTCTATGCGACCCCATGGACTGCAGCCTGCTGCCCTTTCTTTCCTGTCCTTCGCCATCTCTGGGAGTTTGCTCAAAATCATGTCCATTGAGAAGAAGAAGCTATCTAACCACATCATCTTCCATCGCCACCTTGTCCTTTTGCTGTGTGTGTGTGTGTGTGTGTGTGTGTGTGTGTGTGAGTTCCTTAGTCATGTCCAACTCTTTGTAACCCCAAGGACTGTAGCTTGCCAGGCTCCTCTGTCCATGGGACTCTCCAGGCAAGAATACTGGAGTGGGTTGCCATTCCCTTCTTCAGGGGCTTTTTGCAACCCAAGAATCGAACCCGGGTCTCCAGCACTGCAGGCGGATTCTTTACTGTCTGACCCATCAGGGAAGCCCTCTCCTTCTGCTAGTGATGCATGTTTCCCCTGACATGTTTCCCCTCTCCCATATTGCTAAGTTCTGAAGTCTCATAAATGGTTTATTTCCAGGATTATCTGTTACTTTTTTATATGGCATGTTTTCCTTTTTATTTATTTGGTAATATAACACTCTTCTTCCAGACCATACACAGGAAAGTATTTCTCTTCTCTATCCGTAAGGCACAAAGGATAGGTTCTCTAGTAGGAAACGCAACTGACATCTTTTGATAGCTTTCTCCCCAATTGCAATGCAGAAGTTAATCTTGATGAACAAGATATTAGTCTAGATAAGTGAGCTCTTTTAATTGACTCATAGCTGTCTCTTGCAAGAACAAGTATTTATTTCCTGGAACAAGTAAATGAGATAATTTCAGTTCTTGTGTAACATAAGAGCAATGTGCCCTATTTCAGCATGTTTAACACCACGAGCACAAGAGTTTATGTTTGTTTCTATTCTCATAGGTGAGGAGGAAGAACCTTACCTTTACTTTAACATCATATGTTCACTGATTGAGAGCCATGGCAGAAAAAGGAGAGATGGTTGAACCAAAATGTTAGAACTGGGATGAGCAGTCAGATGGGAACTGTAGCCGCTCATGGCAGTTCTCTGAACTTAGATCAAGTCACTTTCTGGACTCTTCAACTGACTTGTAACACATGAATATTTTGTTTTAGTATTTCAAAAAGTATATCCAGGAGGAGGTTTCCTTATGTTCTCGATCTTGTGAGGCCAGAGGTAACTGGTCTCACTTCCTTTCCTCAAACTAACACACACACACACACACACACACACACACACACACACACACAGTTTTTCCTTTCTCCCCACATCTCCTTTAACACAACATTCATTTAGTCAAAAATTGACAAAGAGCAGTGAGAAAAACGAGGCCAGCTTCACAACACTCTGCATTGTTTTGGAAAACAGGAAAAAATAGCACATTTGTCAGCTTTAATCTGATATCCAGTCGTGTGAGTTGTTTAAATTCTTACAATATATTTTATGTATTAAATCCCTATACTTTAGTAAGATCAGAATTTCATACAATTTATGACAAAGTTCCACAATGATGAGCTAGATTTTCTGTTAAATATCACTTCAAAGTTCACAACAGTCAGTTAAAACAACTAGTAAAAAGGTAAGGAAAATTCAGTTTATCAGAATTCCTCTTGGGAAAACACTTGATTTATTGGAAAGTAATATTTTGATAAGCCACTTGGGTTAGGACCATGGGATCCTAAGGAAATGATTAAGCAGCAATCATGTTAACAATAGTAAACACAATTTTGTAGAGCCTGATCGTATTAACAGGAGGCTATTTGTCTAGCTGAGCAATGAATTGGTTTTATGTGTGCCAGTTTAGGAGTAGAAACAAGAGCAAAGCTGAATCTCTCTGCATAACAGAGAAGACCCAACTAGGCTGGGCATTGTTGGAAGAAGTAGAGAGAGAGAAAAAGTTCTCAGTCATGATATTGTTGACTGAAAAAAAAAAAAAGCACAAACTGAAAGTTGAGAATTATGGTTTATTTATTTATTTTTAATTGGAGGATAATCTCTTTATGGTATTGTGTTGGTTTCTGACATACATCAACATGAATCAGCCATAGGTATACGTATGTGCCCTCCCTCTTGAACCTCCTTCCCTATCCCATCCCTCTAGGTTCTCACAGAGCCCTGATTTGAATTCCCTGAGTCATAGAGTAAATTCCCCCTGGCTATCTACTTTACGTATAGCAGCGTGTATATTTCCATGCTATTATCTCCATTTGTCCGGGTGGGATGAATGGAAAATTATGTTTTACTTGGTGGACTTGCTGAGGACTTGAGCCTGGGAGGCAGCCTTTCTGGTAGCTTCAAAGGATAGCTCTGAAGAGGTCAAGGGAGAGGCCAGGTTATAGAAGAGTTTTTGCTAAAAAACCTGTAGGTGGGAACATCAAAAGATTACTGTGAATTAAAGAAAAACAAGCATCTCAAGTTAATGAATTTAGTGCTTTTCTATGAGAAGATGTCAGAGTCTGGGCTCATTGAAATCATTCCTATGATGTGTACTATCTAGGGTCAGTATCTGCTTTTCTCCATCCTGAATCCCCTCAGGATGCACCACTAGGGTCAGCTGCAGAAGCCTATGGTGTGATAGTTGCAATATCCTTTGTTTACTGATACAGCAGATGACAATGTTTTGTTCACAGTATATCAAAAAGTAAATAAAAATGAAATGTTGAATATTTCCTGCAGGACGTTTGATTGTAAACCTGATGCTTGGCACTTTTGACATTTTAGGCCAGATAATTCTTTGTCATTGCGGCCGTCCTGTGCATTGTAGGATGTCTAACTAAAATCCACCATCCCTGGCCACTAACCACTAGTTGCCAGTAGCATCTTCCCTCTTCCACCAGTTGTTGCAACTAAAAGCATCCCCAGACACTGATTGCCAAGCGTTCCCTGGGAAGCAAAATCACTGCTGACGGAGAACCACCATGTGACTTTAGTCAAATTTACTGTCTTGGGCTGGCTGAGGGGCGAGGAAGGGAGGTCAACAGCCAGTTACTAAGATGAATGTTCTTGTAATAGGAAACAGTCTTACTTTACCGGGGCCCTGGATTCTTGCACTAACCTTATAGACTTGAGACATGACTTGCACACATTCAAGTTCCTAATAAATAGTCTGACACATATTGCAAGGGCAAAATGAGACAGAGTCAGTCTTTAGAAGGATTCCTACTTTCTCTGTGCACCTTGTCAACCTTGAACCTTTCAATTATAGGCTTTTTTTTTTTAAAGAAAATTTTATTTACTTTTTATTTTTGGCCATGGGCAGGCTTTCTCTAGTTGCAGCAAGCGGGGGCTGCTGCTCTTTGCCGCACTCGGGCTTCTTACTGAGGTGGTTTCTCTTGTTGCGGAGCCCAGGATCCAGATCGCAGGTTCAGTAGTTGTGGCACCTAGTTGTTCCATGGCATGTGGGATCTTCCTGGTCCACGGATCAAAAACACGTCTCCTGCCTCGTCAGGCAGATTCTCAACCACTGGACCACCAGGGAAGCCCTCAATTATAGCATTCTATCTAATGCCTTTATAGCTGCATGTCTGTTTCATTTCTAGATTGCACGCTCCTTTGTTAGCACCACTACCCAACGCAATGTCTAAAGTATTCTAAACCCGAAGTCACAGGCTAGCAATCCACAGGCCTTACTTAGCCTGTAGCTCTGCCCTTTTGAACATCAGGATGTTCACATTAAAATATAGATTTATAACTTTTCTAAAAGAATCAGAAGATGGGGACTTCCCTAGAGAGAGAAGCCTATGCCCTGGAATGAAAGATCCTGCACGCTGCCGTGAAGATCTCACGTGAGGCAACTAAGATCTGACGCGGCCAAAGAAAGAAATATTCTTTAAAAATCAGAAAACGGTTCAACAGTGGACTAGCATTTCCAGGAATCCACAATTCCTGGAGCTGAGAATCAATGTCTGCTTTAGAAGAAGAGGTACAACCTCACCACTTTGCAGAGTTCCCTCCATCCTCTTGGCACTGCTCCAGCCTCTCCTGTGGTCTGTGTTACTGACCTGGCCCGTGAAGGTCTATGGATTTTCAGTCCCCGGTATAAGACCCGACAATGTTTACAATAATCGGTCTTTGATTTCCTATTAGGTATCCTAATATTGTGGGCTCCTCTGGTGGCACTGGTGGTAAAGGACCTACCTGTCAATGCAGGAGACATGAGATGAGGGTTCAGTTCTTGGGTCGGGAAGAATCCCTGGAGGAGGGCATGGCAACACACTCCAGTATTCTTGCCTGGCGAATCCCATAGACAGAGGAGCCCCCTGGGCTATAGTCCATGGCGTCATAGAGAGTTGGACATGACAGAAGTGACTTTAGCACGCACGTAACCTAATATTGGATGGCATAGAAAGAAAGAAACACAGATGGCCATACTGCTATCTGAAACAAAGTTGGATTTATTGGCTTGCTACAAATGCAAAATCAGTGGGTCTTTCTGAATAGAAATTGAAAAGGTGAGATATGTGTTGAAAAGAAAGTACATTGAATGTATACAGAGTGTAAGTCCAATGGCTCCTGAAAGAAAAAGCATTAGTATTAGTCACTCAGCCATGTCTGACTCTTTATAACACTATGGACTGTAGCCTTCCAGGCTCCTCTGTCCATGAAAGGACAGATCCCTTCTCCAAGGGATCTTCCCAACCCAGGGATTGAACTGGTCTCCTGCATTGCGGGCGGATTCTTTACTGGCTAAGCCTCTAGGGAAATCCAATGTCTCTTGAGTTGGATGGCAAACTCCTCTTTGCAATTGGTCACTGCTTTAGAGGAGGACCAGGGCTCTAGAAGGAACCAGGAGAAGCTGCATAAGGCTCCAGTTAGCTCAGGACCATGTAGTTCTGAATGTGCATGCTGAGGATCAGTGGAAAGTCCCCCCACCCTTTCTTATTTTAATGTAAAAATAATGGTTAATAGTAATAGCTATTATTCAGACAGTCAAGTGGCTACCTGAATGACTGAAACAAACAGCTTCGGTTTAATTTAATCGTTGACCCTGGTAGTTTTTTTCTGGTTCATTAAGGACATCTTAGTGATGTTAGAGGTAGGCCATTCAGTATATTTGAATTGTGCTCCTGGAGTTCTCTTTCTGCACCTCTAAGCAATCTCCAAACCCTTGAATTTCCCTAGCACAACACTAGTGCATTGTACCAAGCAGATTCTCACAGCTCACAGCTCCCAGCTCTGCAGGGAAATTAGGCCAGGCTGGATATTTCCTGAAACAGGACTTTCATTTTCTCCAGCCAATGTGATAAATCAATCAACCTCATGGCCATGAATTCTGGACATTAAAATAAGTTGTTATTTTTATCAGTGGACCTGCTTTGAGACACAGACATCAAACTAAGCTTCATTCCCTTGATCAGTAATTGACAGGATGATTAATAACCACTTGGCATTTTAAAAGTAACTACTCAAAGTGTGATAAATAGACCGAAACACTAATTAGTCAGCATGTTTACAAAGCACTTGTCTCCCAGGAATATAATAATTAGACAGTTCTTCTGATTTGGCTTGAGAATTTATTGAGTAAAAAGGGAAAAGGGAACCTCTTTAAGATGTTAGTATTACAATAGTAATGAGAATTTTATATATTTGGGTAGTTCATAGCTTCTAGTGACTTGCTGTCACTAAGTCATGTCTGACTCTGTGATCCCATGGACTGCAGTACACCAGGCTTTCCCTGTCCCTCACTATCTGCCTGAGTTTGCTCAAATTCATATCCATTGAGTTGATGATGCCATCCAATCATCTCATCTGTTGCCCCCTTCTCCTCCTGCCCTCAATTTTCCACTGCATCAAGGTCTTTTCCAATGAGTCAGCTCTTCTCATCAGGTGGCCAAAGTATTGGAGCTTCAGCATCAGCCCTTCCAATTAATACTCAGGACTGATATCCTTTAGAATGGACTGGTTGGATCTCCTTGCTGTCCAAAAGACTCTCAAGAGTCTTCTCCAGCACCACAATTTAAAAGCATCAATTCTTTGGTGCTCAGCCTTCTTTATGATCCAACTCTCACATCCATACATGACTACTAGAAAAACCATAGCTTTGACTAGACAGAAAGTGATGTCTCTGCTTTTTAGTACACTGTCCAAGTTTGTCACAGCTTTTCTTGCATGGAGCAAGCAGCTTTTAATTTCCTGGCTGCAGTCATGGTCCTCAGTGATTTTGGAGCCCAAGAAAATAAAATCTGTCACCATTTCCATTGTTTCTCCATCTGTTTGCATGAAGTGATGGGACCGGATGCCATGATCTTAGTTTTTTGAATGTTGAGTTTTAAAACCAGCTTTTTCACTCTCCTCTTTCACCTCCATCAAGAAGCTCTTTAGTTTCTCTTCACTTTCTGTCATTAAAGTGGCATCATCTGCCTATCTGATGTTGTTGGTATTTCTAGGTTATTGACCAAAGCTCTTTGCCTGCAATCCCAGGAACTGCCACCAGGTGGTGGTAAGCCAGCTTGGATGCTTAGGCTAGCTTTCCAGGGAAATGTTGGGAGTCTGACAAAGCTCGAACAGTTTTAACTTAAAAAGAGAAAGAGAGAGAGAGAGAGAGAGAAAGGGAGAAAAGAAAAGAGAAAAAAGGAACAAAGGAAACAAATTACAACAAAAATATCAGGACATCATTATGAATTAACAAAATCCATCTATTGAAAAGTTTTTTCTAAGCAGAGCTATGTGTCCTGTGCTCATATGGGATTCTCCAGGTAAGAATACTGAAGTGGACTGCTATGCCCTCCTCCAGGCTAAACAGAAACTCTAGACATCAACTTCCTTCCCGCTCCTTGGCCCTTCTCTTTTTGTCTTTGCTGGCCCCTGTTGGAGTTCACAGGCAGCTGCTTTGGACAGTTCCCACCTCAAGGGATGGGTATATTTTTCATGGCTGAGTGATATTCAATTGTATATATACCCCACATCTTCTTTATCCATTTATCTGTTAATGGGCACTTGGGTTGTTTCTGTTTCTTGGCCATGGTTAGCCATGCTGTGATGAATAGAGCACATACATATCTTTTTGAATTAGTTGTACACCTGAAACATAGAATATTGTAATTCATTCTTACCTCACAAAAATTAAAAATTAAAAAAAAGCAGAGACTTCTTGTCAGGGTTTTTTTTCTAGTTCTAAAAATTTTTGGTGTCTGAAAAAATATAATTCTTCGTTATAATGTTTTGGGACTTCCCTGATGGTCCAAATGTTTAAGGACTCCACACTTGCCCTGTAGGGAGCTGTCACTGGTCTGACCCCTGGTTGGGGAACTAATGCATGCTGTGCCAAGAAATTTAAAAAATGAAATTAAATTTTAAAAAGATTTTTGGTGTTTGTTCTATTTGTGTAGCTCAAGGAAGCCAGGAAGACTTAGGAACTTAATAACCTCACTCAGCACTCTGCCACTGGGGAAAGAGTCTGTGGATAAATGGCTCAGCTTCCCCTCTTGGTGGGACCATTCTGAGAAGCTTCTCCGTGGCTCCTCAGAGGGTCCCTAGTGAGACTGAGCCCCAGATGCCTTGAGGGGAAGACTGTTCATTTATGTACCATTTATTTATTGGGTTTCTGTCTACCCCTTCTTACTTTCCTGCTCCCTCACCAGCACTTCCTGAGGTCACCTGCCCCCGAAACTCGACCTGAATTATCTCAGAGTCAGCTTTAACAGAACCTAAACTAGGACATTAGCACAAGTTTAACTCTGGTATCTTTTCAGTCTTACTAGGTGCATAATACAGAATCACGCATTGGAAATCTACCTAGATTGGTTGGCACAGATAAAGACACACACACACACACACACACACACACACACACACACACACAAGAACTTGCGCCTGGTTTTGTTTCTGTCAGCCCTAAGTGACATTCAAACTGTATTGATTTGCTAATTGCGATTCTCAAATTGAATTTTGTTTCTGTGTCTGTTTCATTTAAGCAGCTGGACTTTTGGAAACGCCTTTCTTACTAGGTCTCATTATAGCTTAAAAAAAAAAGAAAAGAAAAAAGGAACTAAATTGCACACCCTAACGTAAGTGGCCATTGTATTACTATGTTTATAATTTGGTTTTCTACCTGAGCCAAAACTTCTTTTCTCCCCCTTTTAAGTAGACTTTATTTTTAGAGTAGTTTTAGGTTCACAACAAAATTGAGCAGAAAGAACAGGGAGTTCTCATGTCCCCTGCTCTCCATTCAGGCATGGCCTCCCCCACTATCAAACCCAAACTGATTTTAAATAATTTTTTGTCCTTTTTAAACTTAACATGTGTCCAGCATCATCTAGATTTTGAAAGTAGTGGGCTGGTGATTTACTGATACTGCCGGCTGTCTTTGATCTTTTCCTTTCTGTCTTTCCATTCTCAGTCCGCCTTCTTATGAAGGCAGGCAGACAGAGCCACAGGACCCTGTGTCACCAGGCCAGGGCTCATGTGCCCATGGTATAGAAAGTCAAACTCTGACGGTGGATGTTTGCAACAAAGTAGGGGTTTATTTGTAGGGTGCCAAGCAAGGGGAATGGGTAGCTCATGCTCAAAAGATTTGAATTCCTCATTGGCTTTTAGGCAAGGGTTTTCAAAGACAGTTTTAGGGGAGACAGTTGTAGGATGCCTGCTCAGTTTAGAGACCTTTCCTTGATGAGCTGGAGATGAGGTAATAGGGTGGTGTTTCAGGAATCTCAATCATCAACCTTCTGCTTCTAAGCAGCCTGGGGTTTGCATGCTTGTGGTCAGTAAGTAGTCACCATCCTCCACCAGGTGGGAGTCTTAGTTTCTGCAGAGCAGCTCAAAGATATGCATCAGATTATTATCTATATTCCTCCAGGAAGACCAAAGAGTCCTGTGACTCTATTATTCTAATTATTAATGGCTTGAGTCTGCTCATTGGAATTCAAGGAAAGCCTAGGAGACTAAAGCCTTTTCTTTAGGAGGCTATGGAGGGACTTTTGTATCCTGGAAGGCCCTGCAGGGTGATGCTTGGTTTCATATACACCAGGGCTCATCCTTATCAGGGAGGGGACTTTTCCAAGGCAAAGAACCAAGGAAGGTTGATTTTCACCAAATAATGGGAGTCTGAGTCCGAGGTCAGGGGCTGTGGCCAAGGAGCTATCTACCCCACGCCCAAGGTCAGGGGCGGTGGCCCAGAGGAGCAACCTCACGCCTGAGGTCAGGGGGGTGGCCGAGAGGAGCTACCCCACATCCAAGGAGCGGCGGCTGCATGAGAACAGAAGGGCCGAAAGGAGCTACTCCACGTTCAAGGTCAGGAGGGGCGACCATGAAGAGATAACCCATGTCCAAGGGAAGAAAAACCAGAGTATGATGGTAGGTGTTGCGAGAGGCATCAGAGGGCAGACACACAAACCTTAATCACAGAAAGCTAGCCAATCTGATCACACGGACCACAGTCTTATCTAACTCAATGAAACTAAGCCATGCTGTGTGGGGCCACCCAAGACGGACGGGTCATGGTGGAGAAGTCTGACAGAATGTGGTCCACTGGAGAAGGGAATGGCAAATCACTTCAGTATTCTTGCCTTGAGAACCCCATGAACAGTATGAAAAGACAAAATGATAGGATACTGAAAGAGGAACTCAACAGGTCTGTAGGTGCCCAATATGCTACTGGAGATCAGTGGAGAAATAACTCCAGAAATGATGAAGGGATGGAGCCAAAGCAAAAACAATACCCAGTTGTAGATGTGACTGGTAATAGAAGCAGGGTTCGATGCTGTAAAGAGCAATATTGCATAGGAACCTGGAACGTTCAGTTCAGTCCAGTTCAGTAGCTCAGTCGTGTCCGATTCTTTGCAACCCCATGAATCGCAGCATGCCAGGCCTCCCTGTCCATCACCAACTCCCGGAGTTCCCTCAAACTCACCTCCATCGAGTCAGTGATGCCATCCAGCCATCTCATCCTCTGTCGTCCCCTTTTCCTCCTGCCCCCAATCCCTCCCAGCATCAGAGTCTTTTCCAGTGAGTCAACTCTTCCCATGAGGTGGCCAAAATACTGGAGTTTCAGCTTTAGCATCATTCCTTCCAAAGAAATCCCAGGGCTGATCTTCAGAATGGAGGTTGGATCTCCTTGCACTCCAAGGGACTCGAATGAAGGCAAATTGGAAGTGGTCAAACAGGAGATGGCAAGAGTGAACGTTGACATTCCAGGAATCAGCGAACTAAAATGGACTGGAATGGGAGAATTTAACTGAGATGACCATTATATCTACTACTGCAGGCAGGAATCCCTCAGAAGAAATGGAGTAGCCATCGTGGTCAACAAAAGAGTCCAAAATGCAGTACTTGGATGCAATCTCAAAAATGACAGAATGATCTCTGTTTATTTCCAAAGCAAACTATTCAATATCATGGCAATCTAAGCCTATGCCCCAATCAGTAATGCTGAAGAAGCTGAAGTTGAACGGTTCTATGAAGACCTACAAGACCTTGTAGAACTAACACCCAAAAAAGATGTCCTTTTCATTATAGGGGACTAAAATGCAAAAGTAGGAAGTCAAGAAACACCTGGAGTAACAGGCAAATTTGGCCTTGGAGTATGGAATGAAGCAGGGCAAAGGCTAATAGACTTGCCAACAGAACGCATTGGTCATAGCAAACACCCTCTTTCAGCAACACAAGAGAAGACTACACATGGAAATCACCAGATGGTCAAAACCAAAATCAGATTGATTGTATTCTTTGCAGCCAATGATGGAGAAGCTCTATACAGTCAGCAAAAACAAGAACAGGAGCTGACTGGCTCAGATCATGAACTCCTTGTTGCCAAATTCAGATTGAAATTGAAGAAAGTAGGGAAAACCACTAGACCATTCAGGTATGACCTAAATCAAATTCCTTATGATTATACAGTGGAAGTGAGAAATAGATTTAAGGGACTAGATCTGATAGACTGAGTGCCTGATGAACTATGGACGGAGGTTTGGGACATTCTACAGTAGACAGGGATCAAGACCATCCCCATGGAAAAGAAATGCAAAAAAGCAAAATGGCTGTCTGGGGAGGCCTTACAAATGGCTGTGAAAAGAAGAGAAGCGAAAAGCAAAGGAGAAAAGGAAAGATATAAGCATCTGAATGCAGAGTTCCAAAGAATAACAAGGAGAGATAAGAAAGCCTTCCTCAGTGATCAGTGCAAAGAAATAGAGGAAAACAACAGAATGGGAAATACTAGAGATCTCTTCAAGAAAATTAGAGATACCAAGGGAACTTTTCATGCAAAGATGGGCTTGATAAAGGACAGAAATGGTATGGACCGAACAGAAGCAGAAGATATTAAGAAGAGGTGGCAAGAATACACAGAAGAACTGTACAAAAAAGATCTTCACGACCCAGATAATCACGATGGTGTGATCACTCACCTAGAGCCAGACATCTTGGAATGTGAAATCAACTGGGCCTTAGAAAGCATTGCTATGAACAAAGCTAGTGGAGGTGATGGAATTCCAGTTGAGCTGTTTCAAATCCTGAAAGATGATGCTGTGAAACTGCTGCACTCAATATGCCAACAAATTTGGGAAACTCAGCACTGGCCACTGGACTGGAAAAAGTCCGTGTTCATTCCAATCCCAAAGAAAGGCAATGCCAAAGAATGCTCAAACTCCTGCACAATTGCGCTCATCTCACACACTAGTAAGGTAATGCTCAAAATTCACCAAGCCAGGCTTCAGCAATATGTGAACTGTGAACTTCGAGATGTTCAAGCTGGTTTTAGAAAAGGCAGAGGAACAAGAGATCAAATTGCCAACATCTGCTGGATCATGGAAAAAGCAAGAGAGTTCCAGAAAAACATCTATTTCTGCTTTATTGACTATGCCAAAGCCTTTGACTGTGTGGATCACAAGAAACTGTGGACAATTCTGAAAGAGATGGGAATACCAGACCACCTGACCTGCCTCTTGAGATATCTGTATGCAAGTCAGGAAGCAACAGTTAGAACTGGACATGGAACAGCAGACTGGTTCCAAATAGGAAAAGGAGTACATCAAGGCTGTATATGGTCACCCTGCTTATTTAACTTCTATGCAGAGTACATCACGAGAAACGCTGGGCTGGAGGAAGCACAAGCTGGAATCAAGATTGCCAGGAGAAATATCAATAACCTCAGATATGCAGATGACACCACCCTGATGGCAGAAAGTGAAGAAGAACTAAAGAACCTCCTGATGAAAGTGATAGAGGAGAGTGAAAAAGTTGGTTTAAAGCTCAGCATTCAAAAACAAAGATCATGGAAACTGGACCCATCACATCATGGGAAATAGATGGGGAAACAGGGGAAACAGTGTCAGACTTTATTTTTGGGGGCTCCAAAATCACTGCAGATGGTGATTGCAGCCATGAAATTAAAAAAACACTTACTCCTTGGAAGGAAAGTTATGACCAACATAGACAGCATATTCAAAAGCAGAGACATTACTTTGCCAACAAATGTCCATCTAGTCAAGGCTATGGTTTTTCCAGTGGTCATGTATGGATGTGAGAGTTGGACTGTGAAGAAAGCTGAGTGCTGAAGAATTGATGCTTTTGAAGTGTGGTGTTGGAGAAGACTCTTGAGAGTCCCTTGGACTGCAAGGAGATCCAACCAGTCCATCGTAAAGGAGATTAGTCCAGGGTGTTCATTGGAAGGACTGATGCTAAAGCTGAAACTCCAATACTTTAGCCACCTCATGGGAAGTGTTGACTCATTGGAAAAGACCCTGATGCTGGGAGGGACTGGGAGCAGGAGGAGAAGGGGACGACTAAGGATGAGATGGCTGGATGGCATCACCGACTCAATGGACATTAGTTTGGGTAAACTCTGGGAATTGGTGATGGACAGGGAGGCCTGTCGTGGTGTGATTCATGGGGTCGCAAAGAGTCGGACACGACTGAGTGACTGAACTTAACTGAACTGAGGGAAAAGACAATGAGAGCCTTTCTGTTTTAATAAAGACAAGTCACCTCCAAGAAAGTTAAAGTAAAATTTACTTCAACAAAAATGAAAAATTTCCCTAAATCTCAGGACCATGTTAACAAATGATGTGGCAACTTGCTTCAAATAGCAGTTCTTATGTAAAAGTCAGAAGAGTTCGAGGAAAACACACAGAAGTTAATGGCCTTTGGGTTTATTTCAACATATATTAAAGCTCTTGTGCATCTGTTAATAAGAGTCAGTCTGTAACTGCTGCTTTTGTTTATGCCACAGTTTTATGGTGAGCTCCACAAACCTTGACTTGTTACCTGCCATATACAGAGACACACACGTCAGAGGACAGGGGTCTCCACCTCCAGGCTTCGGGCCAATACTTCCTGCCAGATCAGCGGCAGCATTAGATAAGAAATAAGAGCACAATAAATGTAATGTGCTTGAATCATCCTGAAACCATCCCCCCGCCCACCCCCAACCCAATCTATGGAAAAATTTGTCTTTCAAGAAACTGGTCCCTGCTACCAAAAAGATCGGGGCTTGGGGACCACTGTCAGACAGGATGTCTATATTTCCTTAGTAACAAGCCCATGGTCAAGGTTCCATTGGATGCTGTTGAACGTTTCCCCATTTTGTTCTCATGAGTCAGATAAAGGGACTTCCCCTGGTGGTCCTGGGGTTAAGACTCCATGCTCCCAATGCAGGGGGCCTGGATTCTGTCTAGGGAACTAGATCCTGCACATTACAACTAAGATCGGGTACTGTTGTTCAGTCATTCAGTCGTGTCCAATTCTTTCCGACCCCATGGATGCAGCATGCCAGACTTCCCTGTCCTTTACTATCTCCCAGAGTTTGCTCAAACTCATGTTCATCAATCAGGAATAGCCAAGGGGGGAAAGATGGAGTCATATGAAGTGTTTTCCCCATGTTACAGGTGAGAAAATGTAAGCAGCTGGCTTAAAATCATGTTCTGTTGATTCATACACACACAAAGTAAACCTGAATTTATTTGACCCCATAGTTTTTTCCATTCCAGCTCACCACGTGCGTGCCTGCATACTAAGTCACTTCAGTCATAGCTGACTCTTTGCAACCCTATGGACTGTAGCCCACCAGGCTCCCCTGTCCATAGATTCTTCAGGCAAGAATACTGTAGTGGGCTGCATGCCCTCCTCCACGGGATCTTCCAGACATAGGGACTGAATGCAGGTTCCATGTCTCCTGCAGATCCTGCATTGCAGGTGAATTCTTTACTGCTGAGCCACTGGGGAAACCCCAGGCTCACCACACCACCTCTTCCAAAAAGAAAGAACTTTGCCAACATGTTTTCCAAAGTAGAACCCACTGATTCATATTAGTTTAAGTGAAGCTCACTCAGTCGTGTCTGACTCTTTGCGACCCCATGGACTGTAGCCTACAATGCTCCTCCGTCCGTGGGATTCTCCAGGCAAGAATACTGGAGTGGGTTGCCATTTCCTTCTCCAGGAGATCTTCCCAACCAATGCGAACCCAGGTCTCCCGCATTGCAGGCAGACGCTTTACCATCTGAGCCACCAGGGAAGCTCATATTAGTTTAAAGAAATGTTTATACCACCTCCCCTCACACCAAATTGCCCTATTTCCCTTCTTGCTCCCAGAACTGCAAAAACAAATAGGATCTTCTGAGGCTGCAGTGACTAACCACATATGGACTATTGACAATTGAAATATATCTAGTTTGAATTGAGATATGCTAACCTAGATAGCCACAGTCGTTTGATCACTCACCTGGAGCCCGACATCCTGGAATGTGAAATCAAGTAGACTTTAGGAAGCATCACTATGAACAAAGCTAGTGGGGGTGATGGAACTCCAGCCGAGCTATTTCAAATCCTAAAAGATGATGTTGTGAAAGTGCTGCACTCAATATGTCAGCAAATTTGGAAAACTCAGCAGTGGCCACAGGACTGGAAAATGTCAGTTTTCATTCCAATCCCAAAGAAGGGTAATCCCAAAGAATGTTCAAACTACGGCACAACTGCACTCATCTCACATGCTAGCAAAGTAATGCTCAAAATTCTCCAAGCTAGGCTTCAACAGTACGTGAACTGAGAACTTCCAGATGTTCAAGCTGGATTCAGAAAAGGTAGAGGAACCAGAGATCACATTGACAACATCTTTGGATCATAGAAAAAGCAAGAGAATTCCAGAAAAACATCTACTTCTGCCTCATTGACTATGCTAAAGCCTTTGACTGTGTGGATCACAACAAACTGTGGAAAATTCTTTAAGAGATGGCAATACTAGACCACCTTAACCTGCCTCCTGAGAAACCTGTATGCAGGTCAAGAAGCAACACTTGGAACCGGACATGGAACAATGGAGTGGATCCAGATTTGGAAAGGAGTATGTCAAGGCTGTATATTGTCACCCTGCTTATTTAACTTTTATGCAGAGAATGTCATGTGACTGGATGAAGCACAAGCTGGAATCAAGATTGCCAGGAAAAAAATCAATAACCTCAGATATTCAGATGACACCACCCTTATGGCAGAAAGCAAAGAAGAACTAAGAAGCCTCTTGAAGAAAGTGAAAGAGGAGAGTGAAAAAGCTGACTTAAAACTTAACATTCAGAAAATTAAGATTATGGCATCCAGTCCCATCACTTCATGGGAAATAGAGGAGGAAACAATGGAAACTGAGAGACCTTATTTTGGGGGGCTCCAAAATTACTGCAGAGGGTGACTGCAGCCATGAAATTAAAAGGCACTTGCTTGAAGAAAAGCTATGACAAACCTAGACAGCATATTGAAAAGCAGAGACATTACTTTGCCGACAAAGGTCTGTCCAGTCAAGATACGGTTTTTCCAGTAGTCATGTTTGGATATGAGAGTTGGAGTATAAAGAAAGCTGAGTGCAGAAGAATTGATGCTTTTGAGCTGTGATGTTGGAGAAGACTCTTGAGAATTTCTTGGACTGCAAAGAGATCCAACCAGTCCCTCCTAAAGGAAATCAACCCTGAATATTCACTGGAAGGACAGATGCTGAAGCTGAAGTTCCAATACTTTGGCCACCTGATGAGATGAGCTGACTCATTAGAAAAGACCCTGGTGCTGGGAGAGATTGAAGGCAGGAGGAGAAGGGGATGACAGAAGATGAGATGATTGGACAGCATCACTGACTTAATGGACATGAGTTTGTGCAAGCTCTGGGAGATGGTGAGAGACAGGGAAGCCTGGAGTGCTGCCGTCCATGGGGTCGTAAAGAGTCAGACATGACTGAGTGATTGACCAACAACAAATAGAATACACACAGGAGTTTGAAGATTTGCTAAGAAAATAAAAAATGTCTTGTTAGTGAAATTTTTTTATTGATCAGGTGCTTAGATAATATTAGGGTATAGAGTAAAATATTAACTCAACTTGATGCCAGCTCTTTTTTTTAAACTGATTCAATATTGCTACTGGAGAATATAACATGCTCGTGTGAATCACACTCTATTTCTAAAGGACAGTTCAGCAGCCCAGACTGTACTTAGATCTCTGCCTTTGTTGCTTTCTTCATAGATTAAGTTGCTATTATTGGGAGTTTAGGGAGGATTTGGGAGAAGGAGGACTGACAGCTTCTCAGCGGGCCTGGGTGTTAGGGGAGACCCTAATGCCAAAGACTTAGCTTTGCTAATCTGCTTGAGCTGGAATTTAGCGGCCTCGGTCATTAACGGAGTTAAGCCCTTTAGGGAGCTCTGGCTTTTGCAAACACTACCTGTCTTTTTGGATTAGAGTGTGCAGAATTTTAAAAAGGATGGGAGGGTTGCAATCATCCTGGAACAAAACAAACAGTCTCACTCAGCTTTGTCAAATAACGGTCCAAGTTCAATGTTTCTAAATTTGTCTCAAGTTTACCTGGATCGCAAGCTGAGAGCTATTTGTTGTTCGCCTCCACTTATAAAGAAAGTGCCTATAATGGCTGTAGTCCTCTTTTCATGCTACAGTTGAAAGGGATGGAAAAGTCCATTTGCTTTGGAGAGGCTAACGGACAGAAAGAAACCCTGCGGGGAATATCACATTACCTTCTCCAGCGGAGGCAAGAGACGGCTGGCCCAAGATGGGATTTCAACCCTGTGGTTAAATAAGCAAACAATCTAACCATGCCATAGAAGAATAATATGAAAGAGGATAGATGAAACCAGGTCACCTCCCCACATCCAGCAGCTGGAGACACTGCAGCTCGAAAGGCCAGGGCTGGCTGAGGTCACTTAAATCAGCGACAGGGTCAGCCCTAAACCCCCAGGTGGTAGGGGTGTGACAGAACATCACAGATAACCCAGTTCAGGGTTCTTAAACTGCTTGCTGTGTGCGTTAGAATTGTCTGGGGGTCTTTCAGAGACTCCATGTCCAAGGCGGTCCCCTAGACCGATGAAGTCATCTGTGTTCAGTAAGTTTCCCAGATGACTCCAATACGCAGCCTCTGATTTGGTTCACTCCCTAAGAGCTCCCAAATGGTTAAGTAGGGACGGGGCCCTCCTTTTGTGGCTCTGGATTTTGTGCTTTTCCTTCATTCTCAATCCTCTCTTCTTCGATCGTCCCAGGTAGCCCAGTGGTAAAGAACCCACATGCAATGCAGGAGACACGGGTTCGATTCCTGGGTGGGGAAGATCCCCTGGAGAAGGAAATGGTGACCTACTCCAGTATTCTTGCCTGGAGAATCCCATAGACAGAGGAGCCTGGTGGGCTACAGTTCTTGGGGTCATAAAAGAGTTGGACATGACTTAGCAACTCAACAAAAACAACAACGTTTTTAGGTTACATCACTTGGCCTTCCTTTGAAATGACCTTCCTCCAGGTCTCCTCAGGCTACCTTCTTCTCAATTGGACCTCACTGTCCACAAATCATCTCCTGAGGGAGGTCTGTCCTGGCTATCCTCACCTTGAATCACGTCACCGTCACATCATTGTCTTTCTCCTGGGCACTTAGCACTTTGTGAAATGGTAGCCTGCACTGTTGGTCTTCCCTACCTGATCTCATCTTGTCTGCTGTCTCACAGCCCTCCCACCGTCGGCTGCGACAGTCCCTGCCCCTTGTAAGGGGTCAGTAAGTGTCTGCGGACTGAATAAAGGTTGAACAGATTTTTAATAGTGACACTCTCCTGGATATGGTCTTCTAAGGGTAACATTTCCAGGGAAATATACCTCTAATTATGTAAACTGGAAAAAATGTTACTTAATTTTGAGAAATGCATTTTCCAGTGCAGCTCTTCCGACTCACATCTCTTCCATCATGTGAGGCCCATCTGGGCGGACAACTTGGATATACATCAACACTAAGATAGACTCTTGGGCCATTTAAAGGACCAGCATGTTACTCAGGATCCAAAATTGGTCTTTGATTAGATAAAGGAGTGTGATTAGAATAAGAGTATCACATGAACAAATGGAAACATTTGCTTCCAATAAAGATCAAATTATAATAGCACTTCTTGCAATTGGAGAGGATTAACAACATGGTAATTAAAGAAAAAGCTTTCCAGGTGAATAGTCTTACAGACAGTTATGGCAGGTGGCAGGCTTTTAAGACTATAGCTTCATTGTATTTGTGGGCCCTCATACCCATGAATTCTATAAAATAGTATTAAGTGATCCTGTAAATATCCAGAGGTTATGATCAGTGCTAAAATGCATTCATGGAGAGCTGCAATAGACATGACTCCTGTTCCCACTGAAATTTGCACTTACTTTAGCACTTATTGCATGTAATGTCTAGAGCTTGGTTACTCAAAAGACTTGTTTCTAGAGTAACATCACCTTAAAGCTTGTTACAAATGCAAAATCTCATGTTCCCTACCCCAGAACCACAAAATCAGAATTTGCCTTTTAAAACGGTCCCTGGGGACTGTGTGTGTGTGTGTGTGTGTGTGTGTGTGTGTGTGTGTGTGTGTGTGTGTGTGTGTGTGTGTGTGTGTGTGTGTGTGTGTGTGTGACACACAGGGTTTGAGAATTGGTTTAGAATTAGACTCTAGACCAGGATTCTCACTCTGGGGAGGGGGAGGTGGGGATTTTATTCCTCACTCTGGGGAGGGGGGGGTGGGGATTTTATTCCTCGAGGGGTGTTTGGCAATGACTGGAGACAGTTTTAGTTGTCACACCTGGGGATGGTGAGGATGGGGGGATCTTACTGGCACCTAATGGGTGGAGCCTGGGGGTGCTGCTCAACATCCTTACACTACCCAGGGCAGCCCTTCCCCACCAAGAGAGAAAGACCCAGCACAAAAAGTCAACAGTGCTGAGGCTGTGAAACCCTACTCTGGACCAACGGACTCTAGAGTTTAAAATGGTAACATTATTATTCATAATAAAGCTAATCATAGCTTAGAAGCATTGGTCAATTGGAACTAACCACAGAATACATATATCTAAAACTTTAAAGATGAAGTTGATTGAAAAATCAATAATAACTTGATAGTCATGGACATAACTGATGTGTGGTCACAAAATCACATTCTATGGCATAAGAAGCCAAGGGTTTCACTGGAATGATATTTTAAAATAAATTAAACTTACTGTCACCAACATGAGAATGGGGAGATTCTCATCTCCTCTCTGCCCCTTGTTCTGGTCCCAACATTGCTTCCTATATCCATCCAAATGCTCTAGGCCCTCCTGCATCATTTCCCACCAGCAATGTCCTTTTCTTTCCCTTCATCTGTCATATTCCTCCCTCTCCTACCCTGAGATGCTGTCGGTCACTGCCCTCCGCAGTCCTTTTCCTATTCCTCCTTGTCTCATGGCACCTCTCCTCACCTCCAGCTTCTCCCCACTGAAACACACTCATTCTAGAGCATCCATGTCTGGCTGTATCCATCCCATTTTTCTGGGACCTGAAGCCCACTTTCTGAGATTCTTTGTTTGTTAATCTGGATGTGGCTTGGACATCAGTAGTGTTCAAGCTCCTCGGCCAGGGTTGCGAACCTCTGCTGACAGATATGGTCTTCCCCAGTAGGTCAGCAGTAAAGAATCTGCCTGCATTGCAGGAGGTGAAGGAGACTTGGGTTCGATCCCTGGGTAGAGAAGATTTCTTGGGGGAGGGCATGGCAACCCACTCCAGTATTCTTGCCTGGAGAACCCATAAGCAAAGAAGCCTGGCGGGCTATAGTCCATGGGGTTACAAAGAGTCAGCCACTACTGAAGCAACTGGGCATGCAGGGACTCACACTCACAGATATAGGTCAATCTTCTTAACTCAGTGGGGATCTGGGACCATCCGAACCATAGCTTTTTTCAGGCTCACTGGCCACCCTCAGCATCTCCAGCTATCTTCACTTCTTAGCCATATTCTCCAATATGCCATGCACCTTTTAAAGTTATTTGTTCTTATTAAAAAAAAAAAAAAGTCTGTTTGTACAAATTTTAGGAAAAAAAAAAAAAAAACCAGAGTGGTGAAGTTGAAATTGATTTACCTCTAATTCCAGAGCCAAGAGGTAATCACTGTCATATTTCTGTATTACCCACCAGTATTGCCATGGGCAGAGTCATACACAACCCCCGTCCTGTCCTACCTGTGTGCCTCTGTTCATATGGCTCCTTCTGCCTGGAAGTCCTTCTTTATCTACCATCCCATGGGCCCCCAGCATTTGCTGCTGCAAACCCCTCAGTGTCCATCAACTAAAAGCCCTTCTCTGTTACGAAACCTTCTCTGACCAATCTCAGGCACATAGGATATCTTCTCTCATATCTGTGTTCCCGTAGCACTGTGTCCACACCCACAGTTATGGTAGTCATCAATGGGCGCAGGGGCACCATCTGCAGGTCACTTTCTTCTGCAAGACTTTGAGATCTTTGAATCAGGAGATCATGACTTTTTCTTATATATGCATTTATTGCATGTGAGCTCAGTCAGTCATGTCTGACTCTGCAATCGCATGGCGTGTGACCCACCAGACTCCTCTGTCCATGGGATTTCCCAGGCAAGAATACTGAAGTGGGTTGTCATTTCCTATTCTTCCTGATCCAGGGATCAAACCCGTGACCCTGCGTCTTCTGCATTGGCAGGATTCTTTACCACTGAGCCACCTGGGAAACCAGAGACATTACTTTGCCAACAAAGGTCTGTCTAGTCAAGGCTATGGTTTTTCTAGTGGTCATGTATGGATGTGAGCTGGACTGTGAAGAAAGCTGAGTGCCGAAGAATTAATGCTTTTGAACTATGGTGTTGGAGAAGACTCTTGAGAGTCCCTTGGACTGCAAGGAGATCCAACCAGTCCGTTCTAAAGGAGATCAATCCTGGGTGTTCATGGGAAGGACTGATGCTGAAGCTGAAACTCCAATACTTTGGCCAACTTATGGGAAGAGTTGACTTATTGGAAAAGACTCTGATGCTGGGAGGGATTGGGGGCAGGAGGAGAAGGGAACGACAGAGGATGAGATGGCTTGATGGCATCACCGACTCGGTGGATGTGAGTTTGAGTGGACTCTGGGAGTTGGTGATGGACAGGGAGACCTGGCGTGCTGCGGTTCATGGCTTGGCAAAGAGTCAGACACGACTGAGCGACTGAACTGACCTGACCTGGGAAACCCATGCTTTTATTAGTTTGCATTTTAATCCTGGATGCATAGCGCAATGCTCAGATGGGAGACAGACTTAGTAAACATTTATTGAATTGGTGAATTTGCTTCCATAATTGAATTTAAAGAAAAGATATGCCCCTTGGTGAAATCATTCTGGATGGTAGCATTTCAGTAATTGGTGATGGCCTGCTTTTGTTTTCTTTTTTTATTTGGCTTTATTCCTTGTAAGATTAACACTATTCACTGTTCTTTTCTCCTGGGTGACTAAACAATTCCACTATTTTAATTGAAATCAAGTTGATGAAGAACAACCATGGCGATTTTTTCTTTTATTCATGTTTTGTAGAATGAGGCTATGTGGGAAAGGGGTGAGTGGACTTCAGTTCAGTTCAGTTCAGTCTCTCAGTCGTGTCTGACTCTTTGTGACCCCATGAACTGCAGCATGCCAGGCCTCGCGGTCCATCACCAACTCCTGGAGTCCACCCAAACCAATGTCCATCGAGTCGGTGATGCCATCCAATCATCTCATCCTCTGTCACCCCCTTCTCCTCCTGCCCTCAATCTTTCCCAGTATCAGGGTCTTTTCAAATGAGTCAGCTCTCTGCATCAGTTGGCCAAAGTATTGGAGTTTCAGCTTTAGCATCAGTCCTTCCCATGAACACCCAGGACTGATCTTCTTTAGAATGGACTGATTGAATCTCCTTGCAGTCCAAGGGACACTCAAGAGTCTTCTCCAACACCACAGTTCGAAAGCATCAATTCTTTTATAGTCCAACTTTCTCTATAGTCCAACTCTCACATCCATACATGACCACTGGAAAAGCCATAGCCTTGATTAGATGGACTTTTGTTGGCAAAGTAATATCTCTGCTTTTTAATATGCTGTCTAGGTTGATCATAACTTTCCTTCCAAGGAGTAAGCGTCTTTTAATTTCATGGCTGCAATCACCATTTGCAGTGATTTTGGAGCCCAGAAAACACTGTTTTCCCATCTATTTGCCATGCAGTGATGGGACCGGATGCCATGATCTTAGTTTTCTGAATGTTGAGCGTTAGGCCAACTTTTTCACTCTCCTCTTTCACTTTCATCAAGAGGCTCTTTAGTTCTTCTTCACTTTCTGCCATAGGGTGGTGTCATCTGCATGTCTGAGGTTATTGATATTTTTCCTGGCAATCTTGATTCCAGCTTGTGCTTCCTCCAGTCCAGCATTTCTCATGATGTTCATAATGGACTTAAGATGGCACAAAAGTAACTTCTTTAAACTTTAACATCAAGAAAACATCAAGGTCCTCCCAGGCACCAAACGCTGACATTTGGACAGATAATGTTTGAATAAATGAAGCTGGCTTTGCCTGGTAGTGATACTGGTCTATGCTTTGGTTTTGAAGCTGCTCCAGCATTCACAGTAGGAACGTGGTAGAGGAGAGATAGGAAGACATAACGAGCTTTAATAGTAATAGTAACTTGACCAGGGACTTCCTTGGTGGTACAGTGGATAAGAATCCGCCTGCCAGTGCAGAGGACACGAGTTCAATCCCTGGTCCAGGAAGATTCCACATGCCAAAGAGCAACTAAAGCCCGAGTCACAATTACTGAACCCTTGTGCTGCAACTAGTGAAGCCTGTGTGCCTAGAACATGTGCTGCCTGTGCTCTGCTACAGCAGAGGTCGCCACAATGAGAAGCCTACACATGGCAACGAAGAGCACTCCCTGTTCGTTAAAACTAGAGAAAGCCCGCAGAAAGCAAGGAAGACCCAGTGCAGCCAACAATAAATAAATAAACAACTACGTAGACTGAAAAAAAAAACTTTGGTCAAAAAGAACTACAATTACACATATTTTCCCGTTCAAACTTGGGTATCCTGAGTTGCAAGCAGACTCTTTACCATTTGAGTCAGCAGGGAAGACGTAGCAGGAACCTAACTGGAGTTGCCTGCATTGCAGTCAGATTCTTTACCATCTGAGCTACCAGAGAATCCCATCTGAAGTATCAGTAAAGTTCAGTGTCTTAGTCATGTCTGACTCTTTCTGACCCCATGGACTGCAGTAGGCCAGGCTTTCCTGTCCATCACCAACTCCTGGAGCTTGTTCAAACTCATGTCCATTGAGTCGGTGATGCCATCCAACTATCTCATCCTCTGTCATCCCCTTCTCTTCCTGCCTTCAATCTTTCCCAGCATCAGGGTCTTTTCCAATGAGTCAGTTCTTCGAATCAGGTGGCTATAGTATAAGGATGCTAAAGAGTGATAGCAAAGTCCAGGGAATTCTACATCAAAATATTTAATATTTTATTTTAAAATTTTTATCTATTTTTTTGGCCACACCACACAGCTTGTGGGATACTAGTTCCCTGACCAGGGACTGAACCCAGGCCCTTGGCAGTGAAAGTGTGGACTCCTCACCACTGGTCCACCAGGGAATTCCTCTAAAATATCTAATATTTTAAATATTTAATGTAATAATACCTAAATTATAAATATTCTTATATTTTAAAAAAGCAAATGGTAAATCACCAGGGAATAAAATAAATAATTCAAAGCCTCTGAAAGAAAATCAAATGCTGAATTTTGAGCAAGGCAATGTCCTTACATGAACTCACTGTTATTGTTGATAATCAAGATAACAAGACTGTCCCCTAAACCCTTCCTACCCAGCTTCCATTGCATCTTATTATCACACACACTCAGCAGTCACTGTGTTAGAACTGCTTTCAATTTGTATGCTGACAATTTGTTGGCTCATAGGGGACTCGGAGTAAAGAAAACAATGAGCCATTTCAATTATATTTCAACACAAAGTGGGACACTGCTGTTTGTTTTTCCCTGTAAGCCAAATTCCAAGAGGCAGTTCGAGGATGGGGTTTGAACATGGGCAAAAGCTGATTCAGTTTTTCTACTTAGTCAGGCCTTTTGACTCTGTATTATGTGAAGGCTGCCCCTGGGTCAACACCAGTTCTAAAACTTTTTAGGAACATGATTTTGGAGGCAGATCCATTCAGAACAAACTTTAGTAAGTTACTTCACTTATCTGAGCCTCCGTTTTTTTGTTTTTCTTTCTTTTTAAAGATTTTTTCCTTCTTTCTTAAAGAAAATTTTTATTTATTTGGCTGTGTCAAGTATTTGTTGCGTGTGGGCTTATTTGCCCCATGGCGTGTGGGATCCTAGTTGCCAAACCCACATCCCCCGCGTTGGAAGGTGGATTCTTAACCCCTGACCACCAAGGAAGTCCTTCAGTTTTTTTTTTCTTAAAATAAGTCATAATAATATGAGTCCAGGGATGTTTAGGGATTAAGTGAGATATTACTCAAAACCATTTAGCACAATATCTGTACATAGGATGATCTCAATAAATGATAGCAATTATAATATTTTCACATCATATCCATCATAATATGTTTGTAAAAGTCTTGGGTACCCTGAGCCAGGTCTGAATCTTTCCAGAGTTCATTGAATACCCTGGAGGAGGCAGAAAACTGCCTCCTGGTTGGCCCCTCTCTCCTGTTTGAATTTAGGGTTCTGGAGAGACTCAGAAATAGAAAGAAAACAAAAGATTAAAGAAATCATTTCATCAGATCTCTGAAACTAAGTAAAGAGATTTCACTGTTCATCAACAATTGTTGTTCAGTCTCACAGTCATGTCCGAATCTTCATGACCCCATGGACTGCAGCACACCAAACTTCCCTGTGCCTCACCATCTCCAGAAATTTGCCCAAGTTCATGTCCATTGCATCAGTGATGCTATCCAGCCATCTCATCCTCAACAATAACCTTCCTTAATAATCTAGATGGTGTTGTGGGGCTACTCAAAATGACTTCTCCTAGATCTTCAATGTTAAGGACACGGAATAAATAAATAAATTTCTATTTTCTATTAAGTCTGATTGAAGCTTTTAGTTGGGAATATTGGTTTTAATGAGGTTCCCATGTGGCTCAGTGGTAAAGAATCCATCTGCCAAGTGGGTTTGATCCCTGAGTCAGGAAGGTCCCCTGAAGAAGGAAATGGCAACCCACTCCAGTATTCTTGCCTGGGAAATCCCATGGACAGAGGAGCCTGGTAGTCCATGTGGTCACAAAAGAGCTGGACGTGACTTAGCACCTAAACAAAAACAACAACATTGGTTCTTATGGTATACCAATAGTAGTGATTGTTGAATGAAGAAAAATACACAAAATAAAAGTTGCAAGTTAAACTTTATTTGGGACTTTACTGAGGGCTATACCCTCAGAGAAGGCAATGGCAACCCACTCCAGTACTCTTGCCTGTAAAATCCCATGGATGGAGGAGCCTGGTAGGCTGCAGTCCCTGGGGTCTCGAAGAGTTGGACATGACTGAGTGACTTCACTTTCACGTTTCACTTTCATGCACTGGAGAAGGAAATGGCAACCCACTCCAGTGTTCTTGCCTGGAGAATCCCAGGGATGGGGGAGCCTGGTAGGCTGTCATCTATGGGGTCGCACAGAGTCGGCACGACTGAAGTGACTTAGCAGCAGCAACAGCAACTGAGGGCTATAGCCTAAGAGCCTCTCATTTAGCTTTGAAGAACTGCTCTGAAGAAGTAAGGGAGTAGCCAGTATGTATAGGAATTTGTTTTTTTTTTTTTTTAAGTCAAATAGTTGAACATCGATAGATTACTACTAGTTGCAAAAACCGACATCTTGAGTTAGTGTTTTCTATGTATGGGAAGATGTAAGAGTCTGGGTTCGTTGCATATTCCTTAAATATGCATCTTAACTACCTAGGGCCAGTATCCAGCACAGCGTTCCCCATTTCCCCCCAGCCTGAATTCCTCTCAGTGTGCACTGTTGGGGAGCAACTGCCATGGCTGACGGCTTGATTTTCATTCTTATGTTAGACAGGAATGAGAGGTTGTTGGACCACTCTGTGCTATTCTTGGGTTAGACCCTGTTGCTAACCTAAAATTCTCTGGATTGTCTGTCTTGTCTACTAAGATCCAGGAAACGTTTTCCCTTGCTACCATATCTGAGTGAGTGAGTGTTAGTCACTCAATTGTGCCCAACTCTTTGTAACCCCATGGACTGCAGCCCACCAGGGTCCTCTGTCCATGGGATTTTCCAGGCAATGATACTGGAGTGGGTTGCCATTTCCTTCTCCAGGGGATCTTCCCAACCTAGAGATTGAACTCGGGTCTCCTGCACTGCAGGCAGATTCTTTACCGACTGAGCTACCATATCTAGAATTGTACTATTACAATTATTTTATATAGAGTTGTCTACATATCAATTGCCTCAAGATGTTTAGCCATCATTAATGTTTTCTGAGGCTTGGTTACACATTGGCTTATGCAAGGGACATCAGTCTTATAAAATAGACCGGTTATAAGTAATATAGCTAGTAATATTAATAAGGTCATAGTACTCAGAGAGAGACAAGGCATAAACCATTTGAAAATAACTGCTGTTTAAGAGAACAACTTAAAAAATGATTAGTATAGCTAGTTGTAATCTGGTCACAATAAGCCATCAAATCCAGAGGAGAGCCAGCTGGAGAAGCCAAATTCTGGATGGCTCAAGTAGAGAGAAAAAGACAAATGTTTCATTTTTATTTACAAAGGTATACTTTACCAATTGGTTGTAGGTCATAGTATAAGAATAAATGTTTTATGAAAAAAAAAGATATAAAGGCCCGTCAAATTTCAGACAAAAGTTTACAAAATTATAAATCATATTTATTATCTCATTCAGTCCCATGTAATTGGTTTCTATTGATGTGGGTGAAGCCATCAGATTTTCCATTAGTGTTGCAATTTCTCACGCAGTTCAGTGGTATGTCCTAAGTCATCAAAAAGTCTTTTTTATGAATCTTCTTGAAGATCTTCACTTTGTAAAAGCATCAGAGTAAAATAATGATTGTCTATAAGTGACAGAAGACTTGAAATGGCATAAAGATCTGATTACAATGCAATTGACAAGAAATGTGGTTATTTCCATGACATACAACATTTTAAGATAATAACTGGAATTACAACAGATAACATTACACCAGGATGAAACAGAGTTTTAGGAATTCCATGCAATTATTTGGAATATCTCTATCAATGGTATTTACCTATATAATATAATCTAAGAAGGTTTAAGGGCTTCCCCGTGGCTCAGTGGTAAAGAACCCTTCTGTAATACAGGAGACCAGAGGTTCGATCCCTGGGTGGGGTAGATCCTCTTGGGGAGAGCATGGCAACCCACTAAGTATTCTTGCCTGGAGAATCCCGTGGACTGAGGAGCCTGGTTAGCTATGCTTCATAGGGTCGCGAAGAGTCCAACACGACTGAAGTGACTGAGCACGCATGGAAGAAGGCTCATACTATTTATCTGACAATGTTTCCCATGCAGTCTAACACACCAAATTAATCTAGTTAGTGTAACATTTCTCTTTGGGATGTCTCAGGGGCCCTTTGAAATATCTCAAAGTTAGCTAGAGATCAAAAGAGCTTCATTTAGAATTTGACTTGGGGAAGTTTGTCTAAGGTATCAAAAAGTTTTAGAATATTTGGTCAAAAAGGGTCATAGGTCACTGTGAAACAATACTTATTAATTCAAAGTGACAATAAAACATTTTAAAGGCACAAATTTGCAATGGATTATTTAAAAGGAGGTAAAGAAAATTTACAATCTGTTTTTAAAAGTAGATTGATAGTCCATGAAAACTTTGTTCTCTTAACACACCCAAAACTAAATTCTACTTTTTACCAGCTTTACTATAAATATTAAAATTCATTTACTCAATTAAATTTTATTTTAATCATAGCCAGTGCTGACCATGTTCAAAACTCATTTTTCAGGGTTTCTTTCCTACAAAACTTCTATAATTTCCTTTTTACTTTCAGACTTTGGCTTTTTTTATGCTTTTTTTTTCTTTCTCTCTCTCCAGGACAAAATTAGTTTCTTTGCTCTTAATTAACAAAATGTATTTTCATTCCCTGTGAGTTTTTCTTTTTTAAAATTTCATTCAAAGATGTCTTTCTTATTAATTTTAGTAGTTTAATTACATATATTAATTAGAATTCTTAACTCTTAAAAACTTTAATTTCTAGTGAAAACTAACAAGTAAGCAACTATGAACTGTCTTTTACAGTTGCATTCTGTATGTTGGCAAACTTATAATTGTTGTTTATGATTTCTAAAAAACATGTGTTTTTTTACATAAAAAGTTTCAGTTTGGCACCAAACATTTTTAACCGAGATCTATCATATATATAATGTACACAGGGACAAATAAACAGGCCTAACTAGAGAATGTCATGCCTTCACTTTAAAACTCAGTGATTGTTATCTCCAAACCAGGTTCACCTCTTGGTGGGTGTTGAGCAAAAAACACAACCAAGTCAAAAAGCTGGAGAAGGAAGAATTGTATTATCTGCAACAAGTAAAGAAAACACCGAGAATATTTCCCAAAGCAGTGTTTCCCTGAACAGCAAAACTGGAGTTTTAAGCTAAGGGTGTATGCATATTCATGAAGGGGCTTGAGTGGTGTATGCATATTCATGAGCATACTCACGCAGAGGAAAATTTGGCACAGAATTGGAGCAAAGGTGAACAGACTCCAGGCTCTAGTCGACTGAAGTGACCAGGGTCAGTAAAGGTCAGTATCACCGTTTCTTAAGGTTTCGGTTAGTCTGGGGGCTGAATGCTTGAGGGGGCTTGGATGCTGCAGGAAAACAGCTCAAGAATGTGCTTCAGGTTAATCTTTACCCTTCAAACAGAGCTGGGAATCTTTATTGTCTTGATATGATTAAGTCATTTCTCCTGACTGGTAATAGCTATTTGTTCTTTCATGCTTTTGTTCCTTTAAAACTATTAACTACTGAGGCTATTCTTCAGCAAGGCAAGCCTTGTGACCAGGCTTGGATCACAAAATGGCTTAGGTCTATGCCTTATTTTCTTCCTCTGGGGACTCCTCCTACCCTTTCTGCCTGTATCATGAATCAGATATTATAATATAAATTGACCAGTTTATAAATTATAGTTGGATTAAGTCCAATTTATTTGCTCGGATGACTAAGGCTTTACTATTTGTGGGAAAAACTGTTGAGATTTGTATTTGTCCTTGATAAGTTTTAAGGAGGCTGTGAATTAGATTTTGGGTGAGAGAGCCTTTCCAGAAGTTTGAGTTTTAAAAGGCTTCTCCCCACCTCCATCCCCCCTCCTTTTTTTTTTTATTTCAGGTGTTCTCATTGATCGAGCTGCTTTGGCTCAGCCTTTAGTGGTTGTGGGCTGTATTTACATTTCTGATTTGTAGAGATTTGCAAGACAAAGACAGTTGCTCTTAATTCCTTAAAGAACTACTCTTATGCTTAAATGATTTCAAAAGATCGATTTGCCCAACCACATTTGCTTGAATTTACTGTTTTATATCAGTGAGATTTCCAACTAAACTAAGACCCAAAAGTTCTATGTTCTAGAACTTCAGGGTTCAATTTATCATGTATTTGAAAGTTTGCACAAGGCATTCAACAAAGGCACTCTTTTTTTTTTTAATTTTATTGAAGTACAGTTGATTTAGTGTTAATTTCTGCTGTACAGCAAAATAATTCAGTTATACATATATATATTCTTTTCCATTATGGTTTATTACAGGATACTGAATATAGTTCCCTGTGCTATACAGTAGGACCTTGTTATTTATCCATTGTATATATACCAGTTTGCACCTGGTAATCCCAAACTCCCAATCCATCCCTTCCCTCACCCCAGCAACTATGAGTCTGTTCTCTGTATCTGTGAGTCTGTTTAATAGATATTAATAATCATTAATATCTGAGCACCAAAGAATTGATGCTTTTGAACTATGGTGCTGGAGAACACTCTTGAGAGTCCCTTGGACTGCAAGGAGATCCAACCAGTCCATCCTAAAGGAAATCAGTCCTGAATATTCATTGGAAGGACTGATGCTGAAGCTGAAACTCCAATACTTTGGCCACCTGATGCGAGAAATGGACTCCTTGGAAAAGACCCTGATGCTGGGAAAGATTGAAAGCGGGAGGAGAAGGGGACGACAGAGGATGAGATGGTTGGATGGCATCACCGACTCAATGGACCTGAGTTTGAGTAAGCTCCAGGAGTTGGTGATGGACAGGGAGGCCTTGCATGCTGCAGTCCTTGGGGTTGCCAAGAGTCGGACATAACTGAGTGACTGAACTAAACTGAATATGTTCATTTCTGTCATATCTTTGATTCCACATGTGCTAAATTGCTTTAGTAGTGTTCATAGCCTGCCAGGCTCCTCTGTCTATGGAATTCTCCAGGGAAGAATACTGGAGTGGCTTGCCATGCCCTTCTCCAGGGGATCTTCCCTAATTGAATAGGTTTCTCTTACGTCTCCTACATTGGTGGGGAGTTCTTTACCACTGAACCACCTGGGAAGCCCGATTGCACATATAAGTGATATCATGCAGTGTTTGTCTTTCTCTTTTTGATTTACTTTAGGATGATAATCTCTAGTTGTATCCATGTTCTGCAAATGGCATTATTTTGTTCTTTTTTTACAGTGGAATAGTATTCCACTGTGTCTATGGACCACATCGTTTTTATCCATTCATCTGTTAATGAATATTTGGGTTGTTTCCATATCTTGACTATTGTAAATAGTGCTGTTATGAACATAAGAGTTCATGTATCTTTTTGAATTACAGTTTTCTGTCGATATATGCCCAGAAGTCAATTGCTGGATCATAGGACAACTCTAGTTTTCAGTTTTTTGAGTTTTTTTCTATACTGTTTTCCATAGTGGCTGCACCAATTTACATTTGCAGCAACAAGTTCCCTTCTCTCCATACCTTTTCCAGCATTCGTTATTGTAGACTTTTTAATAATGGCCATATACAAAGGCCATTTTTCTGTGGGTACAAGTTAAACCCACAACAATTTACCCTGGAGGTAAAAAAATCTCCATTGTTATTTTTATTAGCAACTGAATATTAGCTCCCAGTGTTTATTCTATATTGTGTGAGCTTAGGTAATCCTATTAGTTTTTTCCAGTGTGTTTCAATTATATTATGTTATATTAATTTATATGCCCTGTCTTATAATACCAGGCAAGGGAAGCCTTCCCCATTGAGTCATAGTGTCTATCCCACAATACAATCAGGCAAAAGAGATGGAATCACCTTATATAAAACCTGTTCAAATATACCAACTTTTATAATTTTTCATTTCAATTTTATCAACTCTTATACCTTTAACTTTAGCCTCCATTAAGACTCTGTCAATAAGACTTGTTCTTACAAGGAATCCCAGAAACTTTTCCTTTTATCTCCCAGCCATTGTATCCATCTTTGTATAAAATACTTTGGGGTCCCAGAGAATGGTTGAGCCAAGGGACTCCATCCCTTTTGTCAATTTTATAGCTTGATTAATTGGCCTTTTACCCCCAAGTAATTGTTGGTCAGGGATTTTTCAAAAAGATACATGTAATTCAAAAAAGATACATGCCTCTTTTGTTCATAACACCACTATTTACAATAGCCAAGATATGGAAACAACCCAAATGTCCATTGACAGATAAATGGATAAAGAAAATATGGTAAATAGACACAATGGAATGCTACTCAGCCATGAAAAAGAAAAATGTCATTTGCAGCACATGGATACAACTAAAGATTATCATCCTAATTGAAGTAAGTCAAAAAGAGACAGACAAATACCACAAGATATCACTTACACGTGAAATCTAAGATATGACACAAAGATTTCTTCCAGCCCTTTAAACCTGGATAAAGAGAGCAGACTTGTTCAGGGCCTTTTATTGCTGGAGATCCATACAGGGTCCCTTTAGCCCATCTAACCTTAGGCAGAATCCCATTACAGTCCAGTTATTTCTGTGATTCCCCATTGGCACCTTAACATGTGGCCATAAGCGACACTCCCAGTGGCAGTTACCTTAGAGGATCTGCTGCGTCCCTCTTCTCCAGCTTCTCAACGCCCACTGCCCATGAAAGGGGCGAGAAAGAGCCTAATACCTGCTTCTACCTGGACCCTTCCAAGGTCCTCAAGCTGCCCAGGACCATGCAGATAATGGGAGGAGTGGTCTTCTGCCAGCACTGTGTCTCTCCCTACCACCTGTGATGCAAAGCAGGTCAGCCTATGCTCAGAATCTCAAAAGTCCCTTCTGAAAGTTATTCCATTTGCTTCTGGCTCTTATATCGCTAACTGAGGGCTTCAACCCCAGGCCAGGAGGCCGAGACAGAAGCAGATTCAGACTCTGTGCTTTTTCTCATTTGTCCTGGGCTTCCCAGATAGCTCAGCAGTAAAGAATCCACATGCCAGTGAAGGAGACTCAAGAGACTTGGGTTCGATCCCAGGGTCAGGAAGATCCCCTAGAGAAGAAAATGGCAACCCACTCCAGTATTCCTGCCTAGGAGAATCCCCATGGACAGAGGCGCCTGGCGGGTTACAGTCCATAGGGTTGCAAAGAGTTGGACATGATGGAGCATGCCATCATACTACACCTTTAGACAAGCAAATGTGTGCTTCCATTGTGGAGATTCTGCCACTCTTCTTGCTCTAGTAAGAGGACCATGGCACAGGTGTGCGTGTGTGTGTGTGTGTGTATATGTGTGCAGGTGCATATGTGCCCACTAGGAGGTGGGGAAATAGGAACCAGAGTTTAAGAACAGCATAAAGGTGGGCATAGAGCTGCTGGAGTCATCCACCTGCAAAGTGACCCAGTTCACTGATGGTTTGAAAATGAGGCATTCATTCATTCCAGGTCTTTGTTAAGAGGTCCATTAACCCGTTTAATAAGCTTTGCTGTGTTCCTTCATTGTTTCAGACAGTAGGGTTGCCAAGATGGATAGATTACAGTCCTTGGCCCCAAGCGCCTCGGAGTCTAGAGAGACATGCAAACCCCAACAACATGCACAATCCCTCCATACAGCTGAGTTCTCCTTCTGCACATATTCCACACCTGAAATTTAAGGCATCTCCTAGAACTCACTCCCCATAAGCAGAAGAGCCAAGAATTCTTCACTCTCTTGTTGCCTGAGGCCTTGCCCGGGTCTCTCAGGCTTCTACAAGCCACATGCCTTTCTTCTCAGTCTTTTCTTAGGCTTCATCTCTCCCCCTGTATGAAACATGAGAAGTGGTCTTCCCCATTACAGAATCTTGCCTTGGCCTCTGTTATGGACTGCATTGTGACTCCCCTCTGTTATGGACTGCATTGTGACTCCCCTCAGGAAATATATATTTTGAAATACCAACCCCACGGTATGCAAAATGTAACAATATTTGGAGATAAAATCTGTGAAGAGGTAATTATGCTAAAATACAGCCCTTAGACTGGGAATTCTATAGTACTGCTGTCCTTATAAGAAGAGGAAGAGATACCAATACCGTCAGATATTGTGAGAGCAAATTATTATTAATAAAGGCCTCTGGTCACAGGCGAAAAGTCCTTCACAATGAAATATAATATTCATACTTCCTAATGCTTAGATTTTTACAATTGTATAGCTTAGACCTTTACAGTATTCCTTATGTATGTCTTCTCAACAGTGCCAGGAGAGACAAAAACAGGTATCATAATTTCCATGATTGTGGACTGAATTATGTCCTCCCCAAATTCATACATTAAAGTCCTAAACCCTACTACTGCAAAATATGACTGTAATTGGAGATAGGACCTTTACAGAGATAAAGTAAAAATGAGTCTATTAGCATTGGCCCTAGACCAGTCTGACTAGAAGAGGTGAGGGAGCTCGCTAGTGGCCCAATGGATAAGAATCCACCTGCTGATGCAGGAGACACAGGTTTGAATCCTTATCCCGGAAGACTCCACATGCCTTGGAGCAACTAAACCTGTGCGTCACAACTACTGAACTCTAGTGCCCATGAGCCACAACTGCTGAAGCCTGTCTAGAGCCTGTGCTGTGCAACGAGGAGGAGCCCCCGCTCTCTGCACCTAGAGAAAGTTTTCACAAAGCAACGAAGACCCAGCACAGCCAAAAACAGAAAAAAGGAGGCGATTAGGACAAATTGCAGAGCACAAAAAAAGAGGAGGAAACGTGAGGGATGTGAGTTCACAGACAGAAGGCCATTTGAGGATACAGCAAGAAAGCGGCCATCCGCCAATCAAGGAGAGAGACCTCAGGAGAAACCAAAACATTTGACACCTTGATCTTGGACTTCTAGCCTCCAGAACTGTGAGAAAATAAATTTCTGTTTAAGGTTTAAGACATCCAGTGTGTGGTGCTTTGATATGGCAGTCCTAGAAGACTGGTACTCTCCGTCTTAAGCCAATAAATCCCCAAGCCCGCATGCTCGCCCGGTGACCTGGGCAATAATGAGCTATTATTCCTAGCCTGGAAAGTCTAGCAGTAACACAGAGGAGATTGTAATCGGTGTACATTTCCTCCTAAACACAAAATAAATGTATCTGCAACTCCCCCCTCCTCCCACTCAGCTGGAGACTTCAGATGCCTGTGATCATTCCCAGCACCACATGAGCCAAGGGAAGTTTGATGGAGGGTAAATTGGAATGTGAAGCAACAGCAGACAAAAATGCCTTACATTTGAAAATCTTGGGTAAACCTAGAGACTATTTTGCAGAGTGAAGTATGTCAGAAAAAGAAAAACAAATATCGCATATGAACACATACATAATATATAGACTCTAGAAAGATGGTACAGATAAACCTATTCGTAGGGCATCAGTGGAGATACAGACAGAGAAGAGACTTATGAACACAGTGTGGGAAGGAGTGGCTGGGACAAACTGAGAGAGTAGCATTGAAACATATAGATTGCCACATGAAATATAGATAGCCAGTGGGAATTTGCTGTATGAGGCAGGGAGCTCAAACCCAGTGCTCTGTGACAGCCTAGAGGAGTGGGATGGGGTGGGAGGTTCGAGAGGGAGGGGACATATGTATACCTATGGCTGATTCATGTTGATGCATACCAGAAACCGATACAACATTGTAAAGCAATTATCCTCCAATTAAAAATAAATAAATTTAAATAAAAACAAACAAAAAAGAAAATCTTACCAAACCATTTGCACATGTGAACATTGCCTGGCCCTAACCAGGGCCTCGGAAGGGGCCACTATAAATGATCCTGGCTGAAGATAAATAATTACTACCCTTATGGAAAATCTACCTCTATTTCTTCCAATGGGAAACATGGCAAGAGATCAGACAGTGGGAAGAGAAAGAAACTGAGGTGTCTATTGTCCTGGCTTCCTCCCTGTAGGTTGCTGCAGGCTGGCTGAATCCTTCAACTGAAGGTCACTGTTCCAGGTCCTATTCATAGTAACTACTCCCTCCCTCGACCCTTCAGGCCTAAGGCTGGATCACTGGCCCCCTAAGTTATCCTTGTGGTTTCTCTACACCATCACTGAGCTTTTAAGTCGTCTCTTTATTAACCTCTCCCCAAGATACCTATTTTAATTGTTCTACCTGTTCTTTAGAGTCTTTGGCTTAGGCAGGGCTATAGAAAGTTCTGAAACGTTATTAAATGAATGAATGAATGAGCAATAAAGGAAGCATGGACTTTGGTGTGGGACCAGAGTTTAAAACCAGCTTAGGAGGGTAAAGTCAAGGGAATCTAATCTATTTTCTGCTGAGGCAGGCTGGGACCTGGGACCCTGAGCTGCAGTTGTAATGCTTTCACCTGGACACACCTCTCTTCTAGCAACAAAATATAAAGAAACCTTATGGGACTCAAAATAACTACTGTGTGCGTGAGCGGTTAGGACAAATTCTGGACAAAAGATACAAAGAGAGAAAACAAAACAAAACACAAACCAACAACAACACCCAACTGTCACTTTTGAAGAGCCTGGAACAAAAGCAGGGCCCCTGCACACAATACCACCTAAGGGATGGGCAAACCACCTAAGCCACCCCTCTGGTCTTACCCCTGGAGACACCCCTATCTCACCCCGTATAAGGAACAAGTTGGCTCCCCTCCCTCCCCTGGAATGAGCAAGCGAGGGACCTTGTTATTTGTCCTCCCTCCTTCCTGTGGCATTTGTTGTTGTTCAGTTTCTAAGTCATGTCCACCTCTCTGTGGCCCCATGGACTGCAGCACGCCAGGCCTCCCTGTCCATCACCAACTCTCTTACTCAAACTCACACCCATCGAGTTGGTGATGCCATCCAAGCATCTCATCCTCTGTCATCCCCTTCTCCCACCTCAATCTTTCCCAGCATCAGGGTCTTTTCCAATGAGTCAGTCCTTCATATCAGGTAGCCAAGGTATTGGAGTTTCAGCTTCAGCATCAGTCCTTCCAATGAACACTCAGGACTGATTTCCTTTAGGATGGACTGGTTGGATCTCCTTGCAGTCCAAGGGATTCTCAAGAGTCTTCTCCAACTCCACAGTTCATAAGCATCAATTCTTCAGTGCTCTGCCTTCTTTATGGTCCAACTTCAGGCCCCTGCTTCAGTAGGGGCCCCAACAAAGCCTTGCCTGAATTTCTTACCTGGTCTCTAGGAAAGTTCTATTGATTGGGGGAGGCCAAGATCTCTGGTCAGTAACACCATCATCCTCATCCATCTCCTTTGACATCCTGACATCCAGAAGGAGAACAAAATCTGACGAGTCAAAAGTAGAATAGGTTTTAAAAGGATATGGTATCAGCCAACTGAACTGAGATGCACAAGTCATGGACTGTCAAGATGGTTAAGAAGACTCGCGATGTCTGGTGAGTCAGGAATCTGTCCGCAAAGTGAATATGGGGTCTGTGACCTCAAAAATGTGTGAATTTATTGTTGGGACAGTTGCTACTATTTCCCCACCTCCCACCAACTCTCAAACCAGCCTGCTCAAGTTTTTACAAATTGAGGGGTAATCATATGCTTCTCTGACCAACAATCATCAAGGTTACAGCTATGAGTATTCACCTTCTTAGGCTGCCTTTGAAGAGCTTTTCTTAAAGCTGTGAGTAATACTGCTAAGATTCTTTAGAGAAAGACTTTGGTTTTCTTTGGTCTTTATCCTTGGTATCAATGTCAACAAAATATTATATATACCAAAACACACTCCCATGCTAGAAATTCCCCAGTGGAATATAACTTGTCTCCAAAACAAGAACCAGAAATGATGCTTATATTATCAAACCAGTGATTGCTACTGCAGAAAATATGGCAGTCAGATGTGAAGAAATGCTGGTCTGCTATCAAGGAGAAAGTTGCTGTGTCAGCACAGTCTTGTTTATTTAGAGAAAAATTCCCTAAGTTGGCAGCTTCACACCTGTTAGCCCTGCTTCCCGCATATCTCAATGTTGATGTCCAGTACTGATGAAGGAAATCTCTTTTAGTGCTATCTTATTAATATTTCCTAACTCAGTTAACTTACATGGTGTGCAGTAGACCTTGACAGCAGATGAAAAATAGATTGACTTGCTGGCCAATATGCTGAGCATTGTAAGAAATGTTTCTTTGAAGATTATGTGTTTTGAGCTCTGACTATAGTTGTGGAGACAGATTTTGTTCTCATTCAGTTATTAATTCCTTCAAGATCTCTCAGATTTATTCTCTTGTAATTAGTAGCATTCATAATGGAAAATTGAGGTTATAGGAAAAATCAAGATCATAAAACAGCCAAAGGTTCTCATCAGTTCAGTTCAGTTCAGTCTCTCAGTCGTGTCTGACTCTTTGTGATCCCATGGACTGCAGCACGCCAGGCCTCCCTGTCCATCGCCAACTCCTGGAGCTTCCTCAGACTTATGTTTATTGAGTCGGTGATGTCATCCAACCATTTCATCCTTTGTCGTCCCCTTCTCCTCCTGCCTTCAATCTTTTCCAGCATTAGGGTCTTTTCAAATGAGTCAGTCCTTCGCATCAAAGTATTGGAGTATTTGGTAGCCAAAGTATTGGAGTTTCAGCTTCAGCATCAGTCCTTCCAATGAATATTCAGGACTGACTTCCTTTAGGATGGACTGGTTGGATCTCCTTGCAGTCCAAGGGACTCTCAAGAGTCTTCTCCAACTCCACAGTTCAAAAGCATCAATTCTTCTGCACTCAGCTTTCTTTATAGCCCAACTCTCACATCCCTACATGACTACTGCAAAAACCATAGTTTTGACAAGTTGGACCTTTGTTGGCATAGTAATGTCTCTGCTTTTTAATATGCTAAGTTGGTCATAGCTTCTCTTCCAAGGAGCAAGTGTCTTTTAATTTCATGGCTGCAGTCACCATCTGCAGTGATTTTGGAGCCCCCTCAAATAAAGTCTGTCACTGTTTCCATTGTTTCTCCATCTATTTGCCATGAAGTGATGGGACCAGGATGCCATGATCTTAGTTTTCCGAATGTTGAGTTTTAAGCCAACTTTGTCACTCTCCTCTTTCACTTTCATCAAGAGGCTCTTTAGTTCTTCGCTTTCTGCCATAAGGGTGGTGTCATCTGCGTATCTACCCAGAAAGCTGTGACTGTTAATAGAATGTGCTTCTTGCAGGTGTGTGTGCTCACTCAGTCACGCCCAACTCTTTGCGACCCTGAGGACTGTCGCCTACCAGGCTCCTCTGTCCAGCGTGTTGGCCGGCAAGTCAATCTATTTCTCATCTGCTGTCAGGATCTATAGAATACTGGCGTGGGTTGCTGTTCTCTTCTCCAGGGGATCTTCCTGATACAGGAATAGAACTCATATCTCCTGCATTGGCAGGTGGATTCTTTACCCCTGAGCCACCAGGGAAGCCCCAGGATCTTTACATAAATAATTAATTTATAATGAGGCCCTAACCCCAAATGACTGGTATGCTTACAAAAATGGAAAATTTGGTTACAGAGACAGACAAACAGAGAAGACAGCCATGGGATGGGAGTGATGCATGTGAAGCCCAGGATTACTGGCAGACACCAGAATCTAGAAGAGGTGAGGAAGGCTTCTTCCTAGAGTCATTAAAGAGAACATGGCTTTGCCCACATCTTGATTTCAGGCTTTTAACTTTCAGAACTGTGAGACAACAAATGTGTGTTGTTTTAAGCCAGCAGTTTTGGATACATGGTGACTTTGGTACTTGGTTCCAAGGAGTTCTGGGAAACTAATACACCCAAAGTCATCATTTTAAAGGAAAAATGATGACACAACACATTTCATTATTTTTTATCATATAGGTGATTAATTTAAAACTGTTGGAACTTTCCTGGTGGTTCACTGGCTAGGATTTGATGTTCCCAATTCAGGGAGCTGGGGTTTAATTCCTGATCAGAGAATTAGATCCCACATGCCACAACTAAGAGTTCTCAAGCCATAGTAAAGACCCAGAGAGGCCAAATAAATAAAATAAATAAATAGTGTCATAATATTTAATGTGGTTAGAGTTAATGGTTAGAAGTAACTGAATGTTGGGTTTAGGTTATCTAGATTGACTTTTAATGTTAATTCTTACAGAAATAATTTTTCTTCATAAGTCTTTTTGAAATAAACTGTATTTTCTGAATATGACTTTGATGTATAACGTCATAGACACTCGGATCTGCTCTGAGCTGAGTGCTTTACATTAATGGCCTATATCAGTGATGCAGTTATCAACAACATTCTCTGAAAATATGGGAATAAGTTTAAAAATGTTAGCTTGCCCAAGATCACATAGCTGATAAATGATAAAGTCAGTCATGCCAACTAACTGCCATCTTAAAACAAAGTCCACTTTTCAACTCTACAATTTCATGATTATAGAAAGTAATTACAAAGCTCAACTTACAGTAAGGGGCATCATGGGATCAATGCCCAAGGTCATGGAAGAGAAGCGCTGCCTTGGAAAATTAAGGCCTCAGTGACTGAGGTGTTTTCTCCCACCTTCCTGGGAGAAAGGGGCCTACTCTCTAGTTGCGGTGAGTGGGTTTCGAATTGTGGAGGCTTTTCTGGTTTTGGAGCACAGATTGGGCAATCGGGCTCAGTGGTTGCAGTGCCCAGGCTTAGATGTTCCATGGCATGTGGGATCTTCCTGGACCAGGGATTGAAACCTTGTCCCTTGCATTGGCAGGCAGATTCTTAACCACTGAACCACCTGGGAAGTCCTCCTACCTTTCAAGCAGTAGTGTGTACCTGATTATTTATTCTAGAAAGATTTAAATTAAAATATACTAGATGTCAGATCCTGAACTAGGTACTTTCATTGATAATTACTTTCAATTGTCATACCAACAGAAAAAATCTATTATTACATATTAATATTACAAAGTGGAAGTCGCTTAGTCGTGTCTGGACTATACAGTCCATGGAATTCTCCAGGCCAGAATACTGGAATGGGTAGCCTTTCTCTTCTCCAAGGGATCTTCCCAACCCAGGGATTGAACCCAGGTCTCCTGCATTGCAGGCAGATTCTTTACCAGCTGAGCCACAAGGGAAGCCCAAGAATACTGGAGTGGGTAGCCTATCCCTTCTCTGGCAGATCTTCCCAACCCAGGAATCGAACTGGGGTTTCCTGCACTGCAGGTAGATTCTTTACCAACTGAGCTATCAGGGAAGCACGAAAGGTTCATATTAAAACAACACAAATTAAAGTTTACTGACAAGCAGGGATAATTTAGAAATCTCCCAGATTCCCTCATTCACTGTTGGAGGTGGATTTGATAAAATGTTGTCAGTGTTCCAGGATGGGCTTCCTCTGTAACATAGTCTATTTCAGTGGTTCTTGATCTTTGACGATAGAAGAAAGATTACCGTACAAGACTGCGCACAGCAAACCAGACATACTCTACTTTGTGAGTCGTTTAATGGATCTTCAAAGATAACTTTAATTACATATAATTTTTACCTTTGTGCTAACCCTGGGTTTAATGTGCAATTTTATAGCAGTTCCTATGATTCAGCTCCAAATTTTGTGCTGAATTTCCAGTATGCAACATAAAGAGAGCAAAATGATCATGAAAGTTCTAGATTATGTACTGATTAATTTGAAGAACTCCAAAGAGGAATTAGTGCTGTCTAGGAACTAATATGGATCCATTGGGAAAACTCCTTCCATTAAAGTTTGCCAGGTTTCTAAGTTATTTGATCAGGAGACTGATCATAGATCATAATTTCTGCAAAGAAGTTGAAAGAAGATCTCATATCATCCTTAGGACAAAAGGTGAAATGTGGGCTGAATGACTATGATGTAAATTCATAACGTTGAAATCCGTAATTCATGGTGTTGAAAGAGTCTATCTCAGTGTTGAGCAACTTCACCTTAGAAAGAAGTCATCAGTGGCAGGTTGAAGCAGTCTGTTCTGATTTTCTTTTTTTTTGTAATTTGTTTGTTTGTTTGTTTAATTTTTGGCAGCACCAAAAGCCATGCGGGATCTTAGTTCCCTAACCAGAGACTGAACCTGTGATCCCTGCAGTGGAACTGCAGTCTTAGCCACTGGACCACCAGGGAAATCCCTATTCTGACTTTCTTGTTGTAAATACTTAATGGGAAATAGTATGGGGTCAGGGTAGTGTTAGTCACTCAGTCGTGTCCAACTCTTTGTGACCCTGTGGACTATAGCCCTCCAGGCTCCTCTGTCCATGGGATTCTCCAGGCAAGAATATTGGAGTGGGTTTTCATTCCCTTCTCCAGGGAATCTTTCCAATCCAGGGATCGAACCCAGGTCTTTTTCATTACAGGCAGATTCTTTACTGTTTGAGCGACAGGGGAAAAGTATAAATTTGTCTCATTTGCAAATAATGTGATTCTGAGAGGAATAACTGATGCCTGGATAAGTGAACTGAAATCTGGAAAGAACTCAATAAACTAGAACCACAAGTCAAATCAAGCACTATAAAATATACTCCTAATAAACATTAAT